>NC_080547.1:730000-1460000 GCF_028640845.1 Ahaetulla prasina
GCCCGGAGGCAGGAGAGGCAGCGGCGGCGGGAGGCGAATCAAGGAGAGAAGCCGCCCAGAACGAAGGAGGACTTTCTTGGTGGTGAGACCCATGAAGCGGCGGAACGGCTTCCCTCCCGCACTTGGGGCGTTTCTATCCCTGGAGGCTTTCAAGAAGGGACCAGAGGGCCATTTGTCCAGGAGGGCCTGGGGTCTCCTAGGAAACCCCAAGCTCCCATCCGACTCTCATTCTGTTGTAAAAGAAATAAAATAGTGACTTGAACCATCAACCGTGAGACAAACTTTGCATCTAGTTGAAGATCAAGGTGAACCTAGTTGACAGCTTTGTGATCCAAAGCTTAGAGACGGGAACTAGAGGGTCAGATATACCGGACCCAATTCTTATTAACAGAGAAGAAGTGATAGAAGGAGTTGAAGTTATAGGAACTTTGTGGGAGAGTGACTGTCTTGCTGGAATTGAATATAATGCAGACACAAGCAATAGGACAAAATCAAAATAGTGTCTTAGACTTTAAGAGAGCCAATTTCAACACATTTAGAGCTTGGGAAGGGGAAAAACAACTCAAAAAGTTTGGGAAACAAATAAGATTATAAAAATCCTGTTTAGAACAATAACACTGAGAAATAAGAGATGCAGGAAGATACCAGCATGGTTGCATAAGGAACTCTCTAATAACCTGAAAGATAAAGAAGACAAGTATAAAAGTAACTAAGCAGAATATCTGCTGCAAACATGAAGATTGGACTGGTTTTTTTCCCTTTTGTGTATAGATAGATACAAAGAATGAGTTGAGCGGTTCTTCTTTCTCTCTGCTTCCAACACCTCCCGGCCATCTTCCATTGGTGGATTGATCGTTTCCTTGACTTTTTTCTTATTTTTTTTTATGTTGAAAGAAACTTAAAATTATTTTTGAAATTTGTTGCAAGTCTTAGCTCATTCTGAACTTTAGTTTCCCTGATCATTTTTTTGCAGGTTGAGGCTATATATTGATATTCAGCCTCTTTCCATTTTTTAATACTTGTCCCTTTTATCTTTCAATTTATTAGAGAGATTTTTGTGCAATGAGGCTAGTTTCTTCTTGGATTTGTTGCATTTCTTTTTCAATGGTATTGCGCTCAGGTGGGTTTCTATGATATTTTTCAGAGTTTCCCATGCTTCTTGAGTTGTTTTCCCCTTTAGGATTCTGATCTTGGAATCTTTCCTAGGCTCCCTTTGAGTTTATTAAAATCAGCTCTTTTAAAGTTTAAGACACTGGTTTGATTATGTTCTATTGCTTGTGTTTGCATTATATTAAATTCCAATATGATGTGATCACTCTTGCCCAAAGTTCCAGCAATTTTAACCCCTTCTTTTATTTCCTCTCTATAAGGAATCTGTTTGATCTTCCACTAGATGCAGAGTTTGTCTCCCAGCTGATGTCAGGGTAGTTAAAAGTTCTCCATTACTTCAGTGGTTTGTTTCCTGCACACTTCAGTTAACTGATTTAGCAAAATGTTCATCTATTTCCTCTGCTCAGCTGAGTTGTCTGTAGTACATACTTACTGACAATGTCATTCTTTTTTCCCCTCATACATTAACCCAAATGTATTCAAGGAGGGGACTATTAGGGCATCTTGACAGGCAACTTCTCTATAAATCTTCCAGCAAGGAGAGCCCCTCTTCTCCCCCGCTCCGGAGTCTGTTGCATTGGTGAAGAACTCTTAATGTTAAGACACTTTTCCTGAATGACAATGTAACAAAATATGCTATATTGTAATAAAGTTATTTATTGCCCTGGCTTCTGGAACAACTATTCTGCCCCGTCTTCCATATGGCAACCCTTTAGGTTCTTGAAGATAGCTATCTTGCAATCATCATAAGGCTAAATATACCCAAGTTCCCCAATCATTTTTCATTCTGGTTGGTCAGTGTCCCTCCAATATGTAGTGTCCAGTGCTGGAAATATATTCTATATGTGGAGTGACATGCACAGGGAGAATAATTTCCTTTGATCTTGCCTTTATTCTTGATGCACTTTTATTTTGCAGCTGATTCACTCCGAGTCTGTGATCATAAACTTTTGGTACATGCTGTTGCCCTCCTTAAGCACAGTGACCTTGGGCCACTCACCACCTCTCAGCCCTAGGAAGGAGGTAGTGGCAACCCACTTCTGAAATCTTGGCAAGGAAACTGCAGGGATGAGTCCAGGGTGATCATTCCCTGCATCTAAAGTCACACCTTTGGTTTATCCTTCTCAAATGTAGGGTTTGTCTATATTCTGATGGAAATTTTGCCCATTGCTCCAGCTTCTTAACATCCTTCTAAATCATGACCTTGCCTTCTCTAAGGTATTTGCTATTTTCCCCATATTTACATTGAAACTTTGTTCATTTTTATTTTTAAACATATTATTGAAACTATATATACATACATATACATACATACATACATATATATATGGAGTATCAGTGGTGATTCAGCTTGACAGAGCTGTTGGTGCTATTTGGGCACAATGGTTGTCAGTTCTGTAGCCATCTGATCTAGCTCAGCATGGCCCATCTTCTGCCATCTTCTATAGCAGGACTGTGGTAGGACACACTATGCCCACTGCATTTCTTCATCCCAGTGATTGTTTTATTGTTTTCTAAAAGATTACTCAAGGATGCCTTGTTCTTTCTGACAGGCCTAAAGTGGCTTAAGAAGGTCAGGTCAGTGCATTAGATGATTAGGGAGCTGGAGGCTAAAACATATGAAGAAGAGTTATAATCAGAATAGACCTGGAAGGGACCTTGGAGGTCTTCTAGTCCAGCCCCCGCTCAAGTAGGAAATCCTATACCATTTCAGACAAGTGACTCTAGACTCTTCTTAAAAACATCCAGTGATGGAGCGCCCATGATTTCTGAAGGCAAGCAGTTCCACTGGCTAATTGTTCTCACTGTTAAGAAGTTTCTTCTTAATTCCAGGTTGCTTCTCTCCTTGATTAGTTTCCATCCATTGTTTCCATCCATTGTTGCTTTGGAGAATAAGCTGACACCCCCCCCCCACTCTTTGTGGCAACCTCTCAAATACTGGAATGCTGCTATCATGTCACCCCTGGTCCTCCTTTTCTCTAGACTAAAGGTAAAGGCAAAGGTTCCCCTTGCACATATGTGCTAGTCGTTCCCGGCTCTAGGGGGCGGTGCTCATCTCTGTTTCAAAGCCGAAGAGCCAGCACTGTCGGAAGACGTCTCCGTGGTCATGTGGCCGGCATGACTAAACACCAAAGGTGCACAGAACCCTGTTACCTTCCCACCAAAGGTGGTCCTTATTTTTTCTACTTGCATTTTTGACGTGCTTTTGAACTGCTAGGTTGGCAGAAGCTGGGACAAGTAATAGGAGCTCACCCATTACACGACACTGGGGATTCGAACCGCTGAACTGCCGACCTTTCGATCAACAAGCTCAGTGTCTTAGCCACTGAACCACCGCATCCCACTTTCTCTAGACTAGCCAAACCCAAATCCTGCAATGGTTCTTCATAGGTTTTTGTCTCCAGGCCTTCAATCATCTTCCTTGCTCTTCTTTCTCTCACAGAGAAGAGAGGGTTGAGTTATTCTCCAAGGCACCTGAGGGCAAGAAGTGAAATTCGTTAGAGAGAGAGAGGCAACCTAGAAGTAAAGACAATTTTTCCAACAGTGAGAACAATGAATCAGGTGGGCGGGTAACCTCTGGAAGCTGAGGCTTCTCCGTCGCTGAAGGCTTTGAAGAAGGGAGCAAACCGCCGTTTGGCTTGGATGGAACCGGGGGTGGGGGTGGGGGGTTGGACTAGAGGACCTCCGGGGTTCCCTCCCATCACGAAGGGCCGCCAGGCGCAGAGCCGGCCTTTCTTCCACCAGGCAGGAAAAGGATTTTCTTCCAGGCCGCCAAGAGAGATTTTTCTGGCCTCGCTTCCTTCCTTCCAGCCGCCGTGGGCGCCGCGCTTTCCCCGGAGGAGGGCCGGGGGTCCCAGGCAGGCGGGGCCGAAGGCGGGGCGGGCCCGCCGCTCCCCTTCCGGCCTCCTCCTCCTCCTCCTCCTCCTCCCTCCAGCGGCGAGGCCGGCATGGCGGCGGCGGCGGCGACGGGCCCGGGCGCGCTGGTGAGCGGAGGCGGCGGGCGAGGGCTGCGGGGGGCCTGCTGGGCGCCGCCTGACCGCCTCTCCTCCTCCTCCTCCTCTCTCCCCGCAGGGCGCCCGGGAAGCGGCCGAGGCGGCTCACGTGCTCTCGCTGCCGGCCGAGGCCTTCGGGAACGACGTGAGTGCCGGGCGGGCGGCGGGGCGGGCGGGCGGGCGGGCGGGGCTGGGGCTCCGCGCTCACGGCTCTCCTTCCTTCCTTCCCTCCCTCCGGCAGCCGCGGCTGGAGGCTGCCTGGGCCGAGCGCGCCTTCCAGCACGCCCACGTCTACTTCCACGTGAGTCCCGCGGGGGGGGGGCGGCCGGGCGGAGGGAGGGAGGGAGGGAGCGGGGGGGGGTCGGGGCCCTTCCAGCGCTGACCCTCCCGGCTGCCCCGCAGCTGATCTCGGCCGCTGACCCCGCGGGGCTGAGGCTCACCCGGGCCGACGACCGGATCTACGCGGCCTTCCGGCGGAGCTTCCCCGACCTGCGCGTCGACCTGCTGGACGTGGAGGCGCTCAAGTCGGAGCCGGCCAAAGAGGTGGGGGGGGGTCTGGGGGTGGGGGCGTGCTGGGCGGAGGTGGGGGGGGCGTGGCGGGGGACTGACCCCTCCCTCTCTCTCTCTCCCCCCCCTCCCCCCTGTAGAAGTGGCGCCCCTTCTGCCTGCAGTTCGAGGGGGCGGTGGAGGACTTCAACCTGGGGACCCTCCTGCGCCTCGACTGCCGCCAAGGCTACTCGGAGGAGAACTCCGTGCTGGGTGAGCGCGGGCGGGCGGGCGGGCGGGCCGGGGCAGGGCCGGGCGGAGGGAAGGAAGGGGGTCGCCGTGACGCCCCCTCCTCGCCTGCCTCCTCGCAGCGCCGCGCATCCAGTTCCTGGCCATCGAGATCGCGCGCAACCGCGAGGGCTGCAACGGCGCCGTCTACCGCCGCGCGGGCGCTCCGGAAGCCGAGCCCGACCCGGCAGGACCCCGCTGAGCCTCACCGGACGGGACCCCGGACGAGAACCGTGCGAGCGAGGCGTGGGGGGAGGGGGCGGGCAGTCGGGGTCTCCCCTCCCCCCATGGGTGGCCTAGAAGGGGGGGAGGAGGCTGGGGGGCATCGGGATGGGTCTGCTTTGGGGAGCTGCCCCTTTGGGGGCGCTGGGATGGCTGAGCAGCCCCCCCTCCCTCCGCCCCTTTCTCCAGTCTGCCTTTGGTTTTGTATGCCGGACTATGGCAGGTCCGCCTGGATCTTGGCTTGTAAAGAACAGTTGTTCCAAGATTAACATTTGTGTCACTTGTTTTCCTTTTTAAAGATGGACCCTCATTTGTGGACCCCACGGGCTTTTCTCCCGCAGGGGAACCCCTCCGTTGGGGACCCTGCGGCTTACACCCCTGAAGAGTAACGCTCTGGCCTCATTGCACACAATTCAGTAGAAACCACTTTAATTTATTTGCAGCCACAATGCTTACACTGTATGCGGCAAACATCCGTACAAATCATTCAGCAACCTGGTCGCAGAAAAAGGACCCAGCACACAATCGCCAGAGGAAAGAATTCTCCCCTCCCCTCCCCTCCCCCCTCAAGGAGATGCTATTTGGGAAGAGAAACCGGGTTACAATTCGATCTGGGCTTGGGGGGACAGGAAACTAGCAGCAAAGGGCCGGGCGGGGACAAAGGAAATCCGTCTCCCCTGTTGTTTTCGCTAAATTTAACATTTAACAAACGTTCTCACAGCTTTTGTGGGAAAAGAGATTTGTCCGAAGGATTTAGGGTGCACTTTGCGGGAGAGAAGCTGCCCACCGTTTCCAGAGCTAGAAGATGCTCTGTTAGCAGGGCTGCAGTGAGGAGTCGTTCACAGATGCTGCTGTCACCAGAGGGCCAAGTCCTCCCCTCTCCCAAGATAGTGCAGGGTGTGTGTGTGTGTGTGTGTGTGTACTTGGAAGGGCAGGAATGTGGCATGGCTTTGAGCTCCTAATGAGGGAAGGTGGGGAGGGATGGTCTAAGTTGAAGGGGCAGATAAGAAAAATATACATTTGGAATTTTACACTTGTGCCTCTACACTAGTTACTAAATATAACTCTGTACTCTCACACCCCTTGCCCAGTAATGTGGCAGGTAGCCGGGAGACTCTTCACTCGCATACCACCCTCGCTCTAGCATTGGTGCACTATGTAAAAATTTCAGTCACGCTTTTTTTTAAACTTGAGTCAATATAAACCTTGTTCAAAATGTTATGAAAAAATGTACATGTTTATACAAGGCAGGCTGTGGCAGGACACAGGGTTCCTCTGACATTCACACAGGGAGGTGCCAAGTGTGCCTCCCCAAGGAAAAAACCCCTCTCCGAATGAACCTTTTACGCCCCCCTCCTGCAGCCTAAGCCCCAAGGAGGACCAGCAGGGATCGGAAACGCCCTTGTGTCTTTCCATCGGAAAAGTTAACCTCCTCGGCCCAGAGAGCAACTCCTGGCGAGACGTCAGCTCATCATGTCGTTGCTGTTTACCCCGTAGGTGGAATTTTTCATGGAATCGTTTACTTCTCGACGAAACGCAGAAAGATTCTGTGTAAACCTGGCAAAGAAAGAGGCGTCAGGATGGGGGCAAACGGCTGGATGGCAGCGGAGGGAGCTGCGCTCATTCTCGGGGAATCGCATGAGAATCAACCAAATTCAACTTCCGGCAAAAGCCAAATTTTCTAATGCTCTGAATTACAGCTTTGAAAACATGGCCGCAAGTGAAGGGCAAACCTGATATCCCTTCAGCTGCTCCCAATTTTTCCTTCCGTTTTCTTGGAAACTTGGCTTTTGAACACAAGCAAAGTGTAAGCTACTTTGGAAAGGAGCCAAGTAGGTTCCTTCCCCACAGGGACCGAATGCTTCTGAAAGGATAACTCTCCTTTCAGGGTGGGGGTGGGGGTGGGGGTGGACGGTGACATTTCTTTTGTTCCTCTGAGTGGGAAAAGTAATGGAGAACAGCTGCACCAGGCTGAGCCTCTGAGCCAGAGAACCATATTTAGGTGGTGGTGGTGGTTTATCTTTTTGAGTCCGTTAAATTTAAGGGAGGATTTGCAGCCTGCTCGGCACAGGGAGTTGTTTTGCTGGCACAGGGTTTCTCGCAGTTTGGGTCAGAAGAGACGGTGGAGCCACCCTGACAGGCTGCACGTGGTCCTGGCCTATTGGGCAATCCCCCGTCCTGGAGTTTGGCTGCGAATCCATCCCGCAGTGGTACCTCTTCCTCAGAATGAAACTACCGTAATAAGAACATTGGAGTTCGGCTGTTCTGCTGGCTGCATTTTGTGAAGATACTGACCTATCACGATTCTTTGTCAGCAGATTCCGCTCAATGCCTTCCATGAGATTTTCAAAGCAGAGATGCATTGCTTGTTGCTTCTCGGGGGGCTGGCTGTTTACTATGCTATTCCTTAAATCTGAAAAATACTACCAAGGAAAAGTTCACGCTTGTGAGCTATCCAGGTTAATGTGCCAGCCGACAAGTAACAGCACCCTAATCTGGGGCCTTACCTTTTCATTGAGTAGTATCAAGCCAAGCAGAGGCCGTGACATGGACCATTGGTTCCTGCAGTCTTCAAATATGATGATATTCAAGACTGTGGACAGCATCTGGAATGATCAAGCACAATCCAGTCAACTGTACAGGTCTACCACTCACACTGGGGCACTTTCAGGGATTATGGGGAAACTGGGAAGGAGCAGCGGGCGAGACGCAGGACAGCTCATCTAATGAAGAGCAATTGCGTCAGATGGGAAGAAGTTTGGGGGGAAGCAATTCAAAATATTCAAAGAAGCATTTAATCCCTATAAATGAATGAGAAATTGGAAGTGGGAACTGAGAATGCCTAGTCTAACGAAGAGAAGGACTAAGGGCGACATGGTAGCAGTCTTCCAATATCTGAGTGGCTGGAACTGGTTTCCAAAGAAAGAAGCACAAAGATCACTCCACAAATCCAACAGGTAAGAAAATAACAAGAGCTCTTAGACTTATATACCGCTTTATGGTGCTTTCCAGCCCTCTCTAAGCAGTTTACAGAGTCAGCCTATGGCCCCCAACAACCTGGGTCCTCATTTTACCAACCTCGGAAGGATGGGAGGCTGAATCAATCTTAGCCAGTAATTGAATATTTGATGACTTTGGCCTATGTAGACCACACGGGCCACAGTTCTTAAAAACATGGGCCTTCTGGACCAGCTCATTTGCAAACTAAAGAATTTGCATGGTGACCAGGAAGCAATGGCTGGAACAGAATATAAAGTAACTAGCTGCTTCAAATGAAGTATATCAAGACTGCATTCTGCTACCTATTCCACGGATATGTATAATATATTTTGAGAAAAGCTAGATTGAAAGAAAAAAAATAAGACTGTTGGAAGAAATACTCTGAGGAATGTTGTGAGATGCAAGGAATCTCCGGGGCGCAGCATATGGCTGCAAACGTTGGGCTACTGATAGGATGAACAGAGAAAAATTGAGCCCTTTGAACTGCAGAAAGGGATTGGGAGCGTCTTGAACTGCCAGAAGAACAAATACTTGGAGCAAAGCCACACAACTCACTGGAAGCATTAAAAACCCGGTTAAAGCCTAAATATCTTGGAACGTGGAAGCTGGTGCCTCCGATGAAGGCCATCCTGAAACGAGACACTGATTGCTGGGCACTGTCATTGATACCAGGGACGTGTGCCTGCAAGCAGCTCGTGACAAGACGATCCTGGCAAACTGTTGGCCTCTTGGCCAGGAAGAGTCAAAGGCAGCTAAGCATTTTCTGCAGAACGGTCACTTCACCTTCAAACAAATATTGAAAATGAGGAGATGAAAAGTTCTGCAGTCATTTCCTGGGGACAGAAGAATCGCTTCTTGTGACCCGTGTGTACAGAGGTGTGCATCACACAGTGTTAACAACCAGTTCGCCCAGCACCGAAAATGTGAGCGTGCGGCCTTCCACGTATGCACATGGCTTCAAAAACATGGTGATTATAGGATGGGATAATGCTGGAGCGGGCCACCCGCTGATCGCAACTACCAGTTTGTCTGAACCGGCCCACCTGCGTGTGTGTGTGTAAATATTCCGGGCTTTAGGCTTACCTACATCACTCAATTAAAGAGCTACGACCCTGCAGCCGACTTCAGAAATACCCCCTTAGTACTGCCCTCCTTGTCCTGACCTGTTGAATCATCTCAGGGTGCTGCTGCATGATGTGGAGGAACCGGTCGCTTTCCTGGGTCAAAGGGGCCGGCCTCTTTTTGGTACTGCGGGAGAGCTGCTTGAAGAGATAAGTGACAATGTGGTCTAAGCAGGAGCAGCATCCAGTGCAAACCATGGTATCTGCCAGGAAGAGAGAAGGGGCAAAGAGGAATGAGGCCGGAGTTATGTCGGGTCAAAAATTCCTATTCAATTCGCTGGATCATCTACTTGGCGAGCAAAGGCAGCCTCAGGCCGACCAAGTAAGCTGTGACCGTCGTGGACTCTTATTCTCTTGGCAGAATTTCTTCAACCCTTCCGGTCCTGGGAGAGGTCGTATGCCTTGTTCATAACTTAAGGCAAAGCATTACTTTTCTTGAGTTTTCATAGTAGGTACAGATAATTTTGCCAACATATATATATATATGACTCTTTGAGAGAAACCCAGAAGTGAATTGGTCTCGGCTGTTGTGGAATTCTCATTAAAACGTTTCTATGATCAACCCTTGCAAGGCTATCATGCAGAATCAGGGGTGGCTCTACCAGCTGAAAACCCACCCAAATGATCAGCGTGAACCCCTCCTGAAGGGCTAATGATCAGCCAGCTGAGGCTGCCAAATCTTCCTGAGAAAGCTAATGGAGGGAATAAAGAGAGAATAAAGCTTGAGATTGCTCTTATCACCCACTTTGCCCATGAGAGATTAAGGAAATGGCCATCTTTCCTGAAGGCCAATCTTTACGTCAAAATGAAGAGACCAAACCAGGAGCTACAAGGGAATTAAGGAAAGATTTAGATGTTCTACTGGGAATTGTATCTAAGCCAGGTAGAGTTGGCGTCTACATCCCTTTGCTGCCGCTGCAGAACAACAAAACCACAGGGCACGTTAAAAGGCTTTCACGGCCCTTCCCCGACTCTCAGGAGGAGCCCTCAAACTTCCCAGTAACAGTTCCTGAACTCACCTAGTGCTGTGAGACCTTCTGAAATGGAAGACAGAATATACATGATCACGTGTGGCTCCAGGCTAGCTATAAAATTCATGTGATCTTGAGTAAGAACTTCCAGTAACGAATAGTAGGACTGGCTGAGTTTAGGGTAATCCTGAAAAAAAATCAATGAAAGACAGGAATCAGGAGAGCTTTCAAAGGAGTTTTCTGGGCCCAGAATGTGAACTTGGGTTTGGGGACCATTCAGACATATTACACCCCCGCCCCTCATGCAACCTCACTTTCAGAAGCAGTGATTTTCAAAACCTTTTACTTTTATGACCGCTGAAGGTACAGCTTCCAATTTATTGGCCAATTATCTGTAGATAGTGTAACCATTCTTTAGATGAATTCCTAGACTGGAGAGGAAGAGCCGTTATCATGCCAGGCCCTCATCTGACCATCCAGGGCTATTTCATATATATATTCCTGTAGTTTTATATCACGTGACTGTTTAACGCAGAACTCTTTCAGTCTCATTATTAAAGATTTTGACAATAGCTCGGAGAGCTAGTCACAGGAGAGCCTTTGTGCAATTTTGTGTTGTGTGCCTGTTGTGCCCTTTCCTGGACCATGAATTCCTGCGCAGTCACTCAGGCCTGGCCAATCTGGGTCCTCGTTTTACCCATCTTGGGAGGCTGAGTCAACCTGGAGCCTGGTGAGATTCGAACTGCCAAACGGCAGTCAGCACAAGTAGCCTGCAATACTGCACTCTAACCCCTGCGCCACCAAGGCAAACCACTTTTCGCAAGAAAGGAGGGTGAGAAACCAATCCTCTGTTCTGCCGTTTATCTTATACCCCAAGTGGTCCATCCTCAGGGCAAAGGGCAAATGGGATGGAATTGGGCCCTGGTCCCTCAGTCGGGCCAGCAGCTACTTTCACAAGAAGCAACCTCATGCCAGAAGAGGCAAAGATCCATGGGTAGCCCAGCTCTCATTACATTATGAGTGAGGCCAAATTATGATGCCAAAACATTATGTAAGAGTTCGGGTTTCAACACACACACACACACACACACACACCTTTGAGGGTCACTTGGACCAGCAGCAGGGCTGAACAATCCCAGAAAAGTCAGAAGTGGAAGAGGACTGGGGTTCGGGTGGGGACATTCTTACCAGCAGGTCGCTGTGTGGGATGGAGAGCAGCAGCTTGATGAAAGTCTGCAAGGCATTGTCGAGGGCATCGTCCCCATAGAGGCGGAAAACACCAAAGTTGACGTAGCTGCCACTCAGGGCGGCTTTTAGCATGGAGAAGCAGATGGAAACCCCTTTGAGCTTCAAGGCATAAACCTGATCTTTTGGAACTTCCCCCAAAGTCAGAATACGGTTTCCTGCAAAAAAGCAAGCGCAGGTATCTCAAAAACATTCCCTCAAAGGATAGTTTTCTTGTGTGGCTCCTGGGAAAAAAAGGAAGTTGAAAAGCCAAGGGCCGGTCTTCAGAGAACCACAAAATAGCTGCATCTGGTCAAGTCTAGTCAAAGCCACATCACCTTGGCACAGAAGCAAATAGCAATAGCGCTTAGACTTTACAACTAAGTGGTTTACAAATGTCAGCATGTTGCCCGCAACAATCTGGGTCCTCATTTGACTGACCTTGGAAGGATGGAAGGTTGAATCAACCTTGAGCCCGTCAGGATCAAACTCCTGGCAGTTGGGCAGAGTCAATGCTGCATTCTAAGCCCTGCCCCACCTCAGCAAAGCAAAGGCCAAATTCTGCTAAACTGAGAAAAGCTTCAAGGGAGAGCAGCTCCTGGCCTAGCTTCCTTTCTCCTTTGCTGTTGCAGACCTTTCAAAACCGGGGGCTCTCTGGGAAGAGAACTGCACAGGCTGCCCCCCCCCCTGCCAATTCAGAGCCATGGCAGCAAGTGGGCCAGGCAGTGTGGCCTGGGCGAAGCTTCCTTCCAATCTGACCCAGCCCAAAGGCTGTGAAGGGAAAGATACCCACCGTAGGTAGTTATCATTTTACTTGTCTCGCGGAAGAGCAGGATGCCGTTTGGGGAGGAGACATCGAACTGCAGCCTCTGGGACCTGAAAGCAAGGGAGAGTTGTGCCTTGGCTGAGATGCCCCATCTGTGTGGGCAACCGGAGAGGCGGCCCCGGGCTCTGAACAAGGACTCCTTCAGGCATAAAGCCGCCCTCTTTGCATTCTTTTGAAAAGCCTTACATAGTATTTAGTGGCTGTTTCCAGCTCACTTACTGACTGCTGTAAACAGAGGAATGTCTCAGGCTGCCTTCCCCTCAGGGAGAAAGGGTCCAGGAAAGGTCACTGCCCTGGTGGACTCTTGCCATGGAAGCTGCCTGAGGCCCAGGCCTTGCCCCCGTTTGGGCTGCTCCTGTCTGCACTCCTATCTTTTATGGGCTCCAAAGTTGTTTTACTACCTGGTAGAAGCCTCGTACTTCTTTAGAAACTGTCTAAAGGTACTGGAAATGCATCCCAGCACTTTCAGGTAAGATCAATATTTATGTTTTTAGAGCTAATAATTACGGCTTTTTCTCCTCATCCCACCTCTCTCCTGTCCTGGCCATCCCTGTAGGACAGCCTTCCTTCAGGTACGCAAAGAGGCCGCTTGGAGTCCACGTACCTGTTGTGTACCAGCTCAGCCATCAGTTTGAGCACAGGGGTGGTGCAGGCTGGGTCATGGTACCAGAGCTCAACTGCCCGCTGCAAGATTGGCATGTAGGCTGGGTAGCTGTAAAGCTGAAGCTAAGGACCACCTGATTACTTCCAGAATCAACTCAGACATTCATTCTTCAGGTCAGAATAGCCAAGATGGCCAGATTATTGCAAAGCTGACCGCCATAGACTCAGTTGGCAAATAAAGGACTTGAAAAAAAGACAAATGATCTACTGGATCACTCCAGGTAAGAGTCAATAAGTGTTAAGCCGCCTCCTGCTTTCTGCCCAAATCTACATGATTTCAGCCATCTGCTCCTAAATGTCGGAAGCAGAATCCTACAGATCAGGTGCTATGCTGTGCAGGCTGCCTTTCTGATCTGCCCTGCCTGGGAAATTCAAGCCTAGTATTGGCAGGTGAGGCACCGTCATCCCTCGAGTCATCAGAAAGAGCTGGAGACTCCAGAATTCAGTCGTCAGCCTCATTCCCATTCCAGGAAGCGACAGGCACCAGAGTCAAGGATACATCCACTCGAAGAGCATCATAAAACTAGTCTTGGCGTTGAAGGCAAAGGCAATTCCCCTCAGGTCCCTCACAAGGCCAACCAGCGTCCTCTGGAGGAGGGGAAAGACACAGATTAGAGGGCAGAGGCACTGCTTCATGTCCTCTGTATCCCAGTCACCCTCCAAGCCAACTGCATTGGCTGCTCCAATGAGAACTCTCCCCTCCCCCAGCTCTTATTCCAGAGAATCATGGAGGGTGGACTTCTGAACTGCCACCTGGACTGGGTGGAAGAGCCTCCTTCCAGATATCCAGACAGCTCCTGCCCCGTGGGTTTTTAGGAAGACCCTAACCCAGGGGTGAAATGTAAAATTTGTTACTATTGGTTCTGTGGGTGTGGCTTGGTGAGGGGGGTTAATGTGACTGGGTAGGCATGGCCAACTTTTTTTTTTTTTACTTTTAAAAGCATTTTTTCTACATTTTTTTGGCTGAAGAGGTTATAAAAAATGCTTTTAAAGGGTTCTGGTGATCAGGCAACTCAGCTGGGATCAACAGAGGAGCCTTTTAAAAGCATTTTTTACAGCATCTTCGGCTGAAGGTTGTAGAAAAAATGCTTCTGAAGGGTTCTGACGATCCCAGCTGAGTTGCCTGTTTGCCAGAACTCTTTAAAAGTTTTTTTTTACAGCCTCTTTGGCCAAAGAGGTTGAGAAAAAAGTCTTTTAAAAGGTTCAGACAATCCCCGCTGAGCTGAGACATCATCAGAGGCTTTTTTTTTACTTTTAAAAGCATTTTTTCAGCTGAAGAAAAAATGCTTTTAAAAGTTAAAAAAAAACGCCACCTCTGATGATCGCGTGGCTCAGCTGGGCATGGGGGGGGGGGGCAGGGATTTTTGCTACTGGTTCTCCGAACCACCAGCCACCATTGCTACTAGATCAGGCGATCCAGTCCGAACCGGGAGCATTTCACCCCTGCCCTAACCCAAACATTTTGGACTTCACCCTAACAGAAAACTGTACTCTTTTGAGTCTGAAAGGTTCCAGACGGCCTTCATCTAACCCACAAGGAGTTTAAGGTAGTCCAAAGGTGAAGTTTTCTGCTCCTTCCCTACCTTTGCCTCCTGCTCATTGAAGGTGTTGGTGCTGAACATCTGTGCCACTGTTTCAAAGGCAGCAGTAAGGGGTAACATGAATTGCTCATACTGATCTTCATCCTCCCCTGGAAGAGACAGGAAAGACAGTCATCCTCAACAGTCCTCTGCTTTGCAATCCGGGCTAAACATCTAAATCATTTTTAGATCCATCTGGTAAACCTTGGAAGCTTTGGTCCTCCAGGAGATCCAGAGCTATACTTGCAATGGACAATATTTGGAGCAAGGTAACCAGATGAATCGTTTTCACACTGAATAACCACGCTTTATAGAAAGTTGACTGATTAAACTGTTGCCGTCTAATTGGTTATGATTAGACTGACAAAGAACGCGGTGGGGGGGGGGAGGATGCATTTGGGAGCACAGGAATGGATTGCAGTACCAAGGTCCACCATGAGGAGGCGCCCAAGTGCCGTGTAGAAAGTAGTCCGACATCTCATATCACTCAGGTTGGATTGATTGTTAATACCCAAGAAAGAAAAGTGCTCACTCTGTTGAAGAACAAAAATCGTATTATTAATGAGGTGTAACTGTTCAGGGACAAAAACAAGATGCATCCTTGGCATATGGGCACCATGGAAAAGCAGGTCGCAAACGCCTGCCTTCCTTGCCCTTGTATTTGCCGCGGAACTACCATAATTGCAAACCTGGAGCGTTTTCCCTCCTCCTGGTAGAATCCAATCCAATGCAGGCCACTGAATCCGGCCTAAAGCAACTAAGTACTTTCATGTTTCACAATGGATGGAAATTAACCAAGGAGGGAAGCAGTCTGGAACTCTGAAGTTAGAGCAACCACCCAATGGCGTAGCTTGCCTTCAGAGGTTGTGGGGGCTCCATCACTGGAGGCTTTCAGAAAGAGACCGGACAGCCATTGGCCTGAAATAATATAGAGTCTCCTTCTCGAGCAGCGAGTTGGACAAAAGACCTTTACATGCTGGAAAGCTTTTACCAACTAGAATATGAATAGCACACGGTCAACTCCAGTGGGAATGGGCAGAATGCCAACAGGCTAGCATCGTGGATCCTTCTTGCCAAGGTCCACCAAGAGAGCTTTCAATCAGTCAGAGCCCTCTGCTCTGTGACCAGGCCACTGGGGGAAAGCCTCGCGAGAAGACACAAGG
Source organism: Ahaetulla prasina (assembly GCF_028640845.1). Classification (NCBI taxonomy): domain Eukaryota; kingdom Metazoa; phylum Chordata; class Lepidosauria; order Squamata; family Colubridae; genus Ahaetulla; species Ahaetulla prasina. The sequence goes on from NC_080547.1 coordinate 745,648, forward strand.
CTTCGTTTTGTCCAAGAAGGGCAGGATTGGCAGGACTATTGTCTGGGATAATTTGCATGGCAAAACCTGCATTTCAATCGACTTCCCAATGTAACTGCAGCTTCAGTCCTTGTTTCCTCTATAACAAAAGAGGAATTGGGCTCTTGGTCTGAGCTTGGCAACTTGGTTGCAAACATTTCATCACCGTTCGAGGCGACCTTGTCAGTGTACTTTGAATTGTGCTCGTTTGTCAGGTATTGACCTTTCAATACCTGTTTATGTGATGCCAATTAGTGTGGATGTTGTTTGCTTGGCTACTTCTGAGACATGGTCTGAACAGAGGAATCCTTCAAAGGAGACCCCCCCTGCTGACAGTATTTGGAAGACAACAGCGCCAAATAAGGATTGACAAAAAACCTTGACAACTAACCGTGTGATTGTTCAGCATGAACTGCACAGCGCTCAGTTTCACCAGTTTCCTAACGCTGCTGTAGGTAAAAGTGAGGTTAAGGAAACAAGACATTGGCCTGGTTAGAAAATGTCATAGGCATAACACGAAGGTAGCTCTCAGACTAAATCATATTTCCCCTCCCACGGCAGCTAAAAACTCTATCATGCAAGGGTGGGTACAGATGTTAGGTCATCAAACCCTCCAGCAGACTTCCACTGGATCTGCTGAATGGTGTGGTGGGGAACCAAAACATCAGAAGGCTATCACCTGATCTCTCCTTTCCTCCAGGTATAGGTGTATGAAAAAGTTTAGGCATCCCTGGTGGAATTGCACCCACTACCCTTTTCTTAATTCTGAATCTGCAAACACTTGGTACATAAACAGTATATAGGCATGCAAATTGGCAGATGGAGGTCACTTCTCACTTTCAGTTTCTGTTTACTAAGGAATTCATTGAAACACAGTTTGACTAGAGATGGCTGAAGCTGCACATGCAACCATGTTTGTCTGCAACTATCTGCTTATTTATTTATTTATTTTATTTATTTGTTCATATTTTTATACCGCCCTATCTCCCTATGGACTCAGGGCGGTTTACAGCCAGATAAAAACATAAATATATACAGAATAAAACATTGATTTAAAAAACTTATTCAATAGGCCAAATGTTTAAAATAGAAATATAAACAATAAAACCCCATATAAAACCAAATATAAAATTTAAAAATTTAAATATCCTAGTCCAGTCCTGCGCAAATAAATAGATGTGTCTTAAGCTCGCGGCGGAAGGTTCGAAGGTCAGGAAGTTGGCGAAGTCCTGGGGGAAGCTCGTTCCAGAGGGTGGGAGCCCCCACAGAAAAGGCCCTTCCCCTGGGTGTCGCCAGTGGGCACTGCCTGGCCGACGGCACCCTGAGGAGTCCCTCTCTATGAGAGCGCATGGGTCGGTGAGAGGCAATCGGTGGCAGCAGACGGTCCCGTAAGTAGCCCGGCCCTATGCCATGGAGCACTTTGAAGATAATTACCAAAACCTTGAAGCGCACCGGGAAGGCCACAGGCAGCCAGTGCAGTCTGCGCAGGAGAGGTGTTACGTGGGAGTCACGAGGGGCTCCCTCTATCACCCGCGCAGCCGCATTCTGAACTACCTGGAGTCTCCGGGTGCTCCTCAAGGGGAGCCCCATGTAGAGAGCATTGCAGTAATCCAGACGAGATGTCACGAGAGCGTGAGTGACCATGCATAGGGCATCCCGGTCTAGAAAGGGGCGCAACTGGTGGACCAGGCGAACCTGGTAAAAAGCTCTCCTGGAGACAGCCGTCAAATGGTCTTCAAAAGACAGCCGTCCATCCAGGAGAACGCCCAAGTTGCGCACCCTCTCCATTGGGGCCAATGACTCGCCCCCAACAGTCAGCCGCGGCTGCAGCTGACTTTACCAGGATGCCGGCATCCACAGCCACTCCGTCTTGGAGGGATTGAGCTTGAGCCTGTTTCTCTCCATCCAGACCCGTACGGCTTCCAGGCACCGGGAAAGCACTTCGATAGCTTCGTTGGGGTGGTCCGGTGTGGAAAAGTACAGCTGAGTGTCATCAGCGTACAGCTGGTACCTCACACCGAAACCACTGATGATCTCACCCAGCGGCTTCATATAGATGTTGAACAAGAGGGGCGAGAGAATCGACCCCTGCGGCACCCCACAAGTGAGGCGCCTCGGAGCCGATCTCCGCCCCCCCATCAACACCGTCTACGACCGATCAGAGAGATAGGAGGAGAACCACCGATAAACGGTGCCTCCCACCCCCAATCCCTCCAACCGGTGCAGCAGGATACCATGGTCGATGGTATCGAACGCCGCTGAGAGGTCTAATAGGACCAAGGCAGAGGAATAACCCCTATCCCTGGCCCTCCAGAGATCATCCACCAACGCGACCAAAGCCGTCTCAGTGCTGTAACCGGGCCGAAAACCGGACTGGAACGGGTCTAGATAGGCGGTTTCCTCCAGGTACTGGGGTAGCTGACATGCCACCATACTCTCTACAACCTTTGCCGCGAAGCGAAGGTTGGAGACTGGACGATAATTACCTAAAACAGCCGGGTCCAGGGAAGGCTTCTTGAGGAGGGGCCTCACCACCGCCTCTTTCAAGGCGGCCGGAAAGACTCCCTCCAACAAGGAAGCACTCGTAATCGCCTGGAGCCAGCCTCGTGTCACCTCCTGTGCGGCCAGCACCAACCAGGAGGGACACGGGTCCAGTAAACATGTGGTGGCGTTCAACCTACCCAGCAACCTGTCCATGTCCTCGGGAGCCACAGGATCAAACTCATCCCAAACAGTCTCAACAAGACAGCTCTCCGACATCCCACCCGGATCTACCCAATTTTGGTCCAGACCGTCCCGAAGCTGAATGATTTTATCGTATAGATAACCACTAAACTCCTCGGCACGTCCCTGCAACGGGTCATCTCGCTCCCCCTGTTGAAGGAGAGAGGGGGTCACCTGAAACAGGGCGGCTGGGCGGTTATCTGCTGACGCAATGAGGGAGGAGACGTAGCAACGTCTCGCTTCCCTCAGTGCCACTAGGTAGGTCCTAGTATAGGACCTAACTAGTGTCCGATCAGCTTCCGAACGACTGGACCTCCAGGAACTCTCTAGGCGTCTTCTCCGGCGTTTCATCTCCCTCAGCCCCCCGTTAAACCAGGGAGCTGGTTGAGACCTACGCCGGGGCAGAGGCCGCAAAGGCACGACACGGTCTAAGGCCCCCACCGCGGCCCGTTCCCAGGCCGTGACAAGTTCCTCGGCCGTGCCGTGAGCCAGATCCTCAGGAAACGGCCCAAGCTCTGTCTGGAACCTCTCCGGGTCCATCAGGCGCCTGGGACGGAACCAACGTATTGGTTCCGTCTCCCTGCGGTGTTGAGTGGCGGTCAGAAAGTCTAGGCGAAGGAGAAAGTGATCTGACCATGACAAAGGTTCAGTGACTAAATCCCCTAAGTCCAGATCCTTCAACCACTGACCAGAGATAAAAATCAAATCCAGTGTGCCTCCCCCACTGTGAGTGGGACCATTAACTACTTGAGTCAGGTCCAAGGCCGTCATGGAAGCCATGAACTCCCGAGCAACTGTCGATGACATGCCGGTCGATGGCAAGTTAAAGTCCCCCATGACTATAAGTCTGGGGGTCTCCACTGCCACTCCAGCAAGCACCTCCAGGAGCTCGGGCAGGGCTGCTGTCACGCTACAAGGAGCCAGGTATGTGACAAACAAGCCCATCTGACATCTATGACCCCACCTCACAAAGAGGGATTCACACCCGGCAATCTGAGGTACACTGGTCTCCCTCGGCTCTAGACTCTCTCTAATGACAACCGCCACTCCCCCCCCCACCCTGGGCCCTCGGCTGATGGAATGCTTGGAAACCCGGTGGGCACATTTCAACAAGGGGCACGCCCCCTTCAGTGCCCAACCAGGTCTCCGTAACGCCCATAAGGTCCGCGGCACCACCCTGAATAAGATCGTATATTAGGGGGGCTTTATTGACCACGGACCGTGCGTTGCACAGCATCAGCCAAAGGCCCGGGCTCTGAGGATCTTGACCATCCAGGAAACGGGAAGAGTCAGAGGGCTCGGGGCGCGCGATCGCCTGCAAACATCGAGCGCGTGCCCCCAGAGAACGATATGAGCCCCCGCTTCCGCCATATCTGCCCCTCCCACTTACCGTACAAATAGGACCACCCTCAGTAAGCGGAACGTAATCCTCCCCCGTAACCTTCGAACCTATTAATTCACAGCCGCGAGCACACGCAGGAACTGGACCCCCACCCGACGGGCTGCCCCCAACACCCGCCCTTACCCTCCCACCCCTTAAAAATGCCCTATCTAAAAAACCCCAAAGGCTCTTTCTCTTCGCATGCCACCTCTGTGGGTCCCAAGACCCGTCATTGAGGCCGGCCCTAGGTAATAAAGCGGGCCATTCCTGCGAGGCGGGGGCACCTCGCAGGCGCAAGAGTTCCGGTCCCGAATATCGCATAAATAAATAAATAGAAGATAGAAGGCGACGAGAGATGATACTGTCCCAGGATGGCGGCATATTGCACAAAGTTCATCAAATGGATACCCATTTTCTGGTGATTCTTCAAATGGTGGCTGGCTTAGAGATGAAAGTAGATGTAAAAATAGGCAGATAGCATCCATGATAGAAAAAGTATTGCTATTCCGCCCAAAGCTCAGTCCTAAAATCCATAAGATGAAAAGGTGGCAGTACTGTCACCGAGAAGGACAGGTAGCCTTCTCTTAACAATGGTAACTGGGGCCAGGAATACAGCAGTGGTCGCAACCAGGAGAACCATCTGAAGTCCTCTCCTGCAGCACCATTGTTACCATCCACAGAGATGGTCCAGCAGAAAGCGAGACCAGACCAAGTGATTCTACTTTACTATAAGGTTACACAAAAAGATTCTTGCTAGCCTGAAAGTCTATTTCTGCCCTGTCACCTTTACAGCCCAAGAAACTAGGAAAAGCCTTTTCTCTGATCCGGCTGTGGTTCTTCCTGCTGTCTCCTAGGCCACTACAGCACCCGCAAAGGGTTGCTGACTGAGCGGTCGCTGAACGAGGATTAATGACCATCATATACGGTTCCCTAATTGTGGTCGTGACCACTGAGACTACTGGAGAGGACCATATAATAATTTGGTAAAGGACTAGAATAGAAGTAAATTAATGGTTAATTAATCTTCTTTATCTTCCACGTATCTTCCACCATCCCAATTGAATCTTCATCTTATGAATTAAGAGGTATTATCATTATACCTTACCATGCAGTTATTTACATTTACTGTTGCCTTTTAGCTGCTGCTAACCCTATTCTAGTCTTGAAAGGAATGCTACGAGAAACAGGAGCCAAGAGCTTCTGCCCAGTCCCGGCCTCCCAGGGGGAGAAGCCAGGATACCTGAAGCGCCCGCCCGAGCCCAGGGAGGCCGGCAGAAAAGGATATCCAATGGAGAGGTCATTGAGAAGCTGCAACGTCTTGGAGGTGATGGGTTCACACCGTCCCCAGTACTTCAAGTTAGTGATTCTGCAGGGAGAGGAAAGGCACACCGTCCAGTGGCTGCTACTTTCATCCTCCCAAAGTCCCCAAAGTCAACAGAAATCACTCAACCGTCCACTCATCTCTGCTCTCCCGAAGCCGCAGGGTCCAGTGTTTGGAGGGGGTGGGGAGCGGCCTCTGGGCCCAACTACTTGCAGCCACAGCAGACTGCCAGCCCACAACGGGGTCTTCCCACAGAACAAGCCGTCACAGGCCCAGACTGCAGGCTGTGGCCAACGCCCGAGGGACAGCAGGAAGACTTACATTTTTCCTATGAAGACGCTCAGCACCATGGTCTCATCGTTCAGCCCCAGGACTTCTGAGAGCCGGCGATACAGCTAGGAGTGGAAAACCGATTTCAGCTCAGGTGGCTCTTATGAGTTCACTTTCAGCCCTGAGCTAGGTTCCTATAAGGATCACAATGCCACTCGGCTTCTGAAGGGGGCAGCCACAGCGGCTGGCAAAATGTTAGGAAGTCTGTTCTGCAGACTGTGGTCACTAAACCCTGAAGCCCCACCCTGACCAAAAATAATCTGCAGGTGAAGAGTTTTGATAAAGCTGATCATGAAAACGTGATGAAAAATTCTATTAACGAGAAGAGCTCCGCTGCAAGCACTTTTTACCTTAGAGGATTTCTGCACCTGGTCTCCTATGTAAATCTTTCGGAACTGTTCAAAGAAGCTCAGCATGGCCAGCTCTAGCTTCTCATTGCCCGCCTGAGCAAGGCGTGAATCGGTCAAGTTCATGAGCTGAAGAACCCTGGAAAGGCAGGAAGGGAAGGGATGAAGGCGGCTGCGGTGCTGAGGGCACAAGTCCAAATTGCTCTTCCACCCATTTATTCAAGGGGGCAGGCTGCTGACTTTCCACATCTGGTTGAATCTGTCGCCCTTGTAAAGTTGGTCCACAGGAGACCAATGACGGGGGTTCCTCTGAAACCACCTCTGGCCTTGAGAAGTCAGAGGCCCCTCCGCACTGTCACACGGCTAGGGGCCAAAACTGGGGGCGCTTCTTGTACACCTAGAATTCCTTGCAGGGTTGTCAGGGAGACCTTAAAGACTCAGGAATATCTGACCGATGGAAAACTGTTTATTTTCATAACATTAAAGAGCGATCAGAAAAAGGATCCTTTCGATGTGTTTTAATCTTAGAATTACTTAACAAGAAGATAACATTTTAGAGAAAGTTAAAAAAAACAGCAGAAGGAAAGCTGAACTCAATTAATGGCCACCCTGCATTTCCTATACCCCCCTTTTTAGCCCTTCCTCTTGGAAAAAAAACCTGCTGTGCTTTGACAACAAACTTTGAAAGACCCACTTTTCCATCTCAAAGCCCAGCAATCCACCCATTTTCAATATTTAGTTCTGTGTTCTGCAGTTTGTTCATTTGCGACACAAGTCGCAATGAAGGGCACATCCACTTACCCACCCAGCTGATCCATGAAACTTTTATTCAGCTTGTGAATGATGTCAAGGTGAACAGCCAGTGCAGCATCTCCCCACGAATGCTCAGTTTTTACTATTATTATTACTATTACTACTATTACTATTGTTATTATGGTTCATTGCATTCAGCCAGATGCTCAGACTGGATCTGGCATTTTAATCCACCTGCCGAGTGCTTCTCAAGGCAGAAGTTGATGACAGAATAGCAGAGAAATGTTTGGGGATTCTCTTTGATAGAGATATTGGGGCAGGATTCTTCTTATTAGCACTGGGCTCTTACCGACAGACCAGTTCGCCATCCATGGCATCTTGCTCGTCTGTACTGGCAAAGGACACTCGCCCGCCAATCACGGCCCCAATGATGTAGACAAGCCAGGTGAGGCGTCCTGAAGCCAGAAAAAGGAACAGAGCTAATCTGCAAGCCTGTTTTCTCCCCACACACCTTTCCTTTAGTTAGACCGAGAAGGCTGCCCCTCTTACTGGGCCGCCCTGGGCAACCAGCAGGCAAAACCATCCGTGTCATACCCACACCTCCCACATCAGTCCTCACATCAACACATCCAAAGCACAAAAAAGAGAGGAAAGGGAGGGGAAACCCAGCAACAGAAATACACACAATTCATGCGCTCCAATATCTCAGGCCTGGGAGAAGATCTAGGTCTCAAGGGGTGTATCGAAGGCCAGCAGGGACAACTCCTAATTTGAATGATGTTCCAGAGGGCAAGCACTGAAGCACTGGACCTCCCCCCCCTCCCCCAATGACGTTCTGTAATAGGTGGGAACTGGAGCGGGATCGAACGTGGCAGGTGTGCCCCCCCCCCCGCCCAGCCTCAAGCCACGAAAGCCCTTGTGGGGCAGGAGGGAGGGGATGGGAAGCAGTCGCAGCATCCCTTCAGTTGGTCATTAGGGCAGCCAGATGGTCAAGCACCTGAATTGCGATCCTGCAACTGCAGTGGCGCTGCAGCAGCCATAACTTTGGGTACAAGTCGTAAGTCCCTTCCTTCAGCACTTGTAATTTCAAACGGTCACTGAATGAATGGTTTTAGGTCAAGGACTATCTGTGGTCTGAGGCCAGGAAAAACTAGTTCACCTCTCTTAAATCTTGCAAAATCTTGAATCTTAAGTCTTCTTTCTCCCCCCCCCCACTCCCCCCGCCCTATTTCACATAAATCTATGAATTGTTCTTTGCCAATACTGCAGTTGTGTATCTGGGACCACTCGGTTGGTGCCACTTGAGATAACTTTATCTTGAATAATACATTTATTTTTATTCTCGCCCAAAGTCCTAGCCAGGAAAGTTTTAAGCTTTTCAGATATTAAACTGTTAAGACCTGAGAAGCCGACTGGTGATTTAGTCAAAACTCCAGAAGTTTCCACGGCTTTCCTGCTGTGTGTGTCTATGTGTGTGTCAGGGCAACAACACTCTGGTGCTTCGAAGCAAGCAGAGTTCCAAAGGTAAATATAGAAGACTTCTATGATTATGTGGCTCTCCTTTTCATTAGGCAGGAACTACCGCTGACTCTCAACTGTTACTTAACTTCATCTCTGCATTAAAACAGAGTCTCCAGTCTGTCCTGTATTGTTTCCAGGAATCACAACCCCCAACCATGCACAGCTGTGCTAGGGAAACGCTGCAAGGGAAATCCCCTTCGCTAAGGAGGCTGGTCTACTTGATTAAGCTCCGGCATCCCAAGCCTTCCCTAGGACACGAGTGTCAAACTGCATTTCTTTGAGGACCAGAACAGCATTGTAGTTCGTGGGTCGGCTGGGGTGGGGATGGGGGGAGAGACAGGACGGACGCCTCCTGTAGCACTCTGCCGGCCAAAAGAAGCACCCCGTTTTGGCTGGCAAGTCCAGGCTGAAAATGGGGAGCAGTTCCCCAAAGGTTTTGGCTGCCAGAGGTACTGTGGGCCAGTCCTTTGCTGTTTCTGGCCCGGCCCCGTGGGCCTGATTTAAGCACCCCACGGGCCGGATTTGGGTCTTGAGTTGGACAGCCCTGTCCTATGAAGCCAGCAAAGCCAAGACAGGAGTCTTCTGCTCGCTCACCTTCTTGAACGGCCACATCCATGGGGATGGCCGTGGCGCTCTGCAGCAATTCCTGGTAGGACTGAGCGGACTGGTCGAACAGCTGCACTAGGAGGGCACAGGTCTTCTCGTATTCGCAGCGCCCAATAGTGGAGAGCTGGTCGAGCTGCTGCTGCACCAAACCTGTGTCATCCAGTGGATCTTCTAGGCCATCTCTGTGGACAGACAAAGCAACCAATTGGGAAGAGAAGCAGCCTCCGCCAGACACCCCTTTGCAAGGACAGGAGGGCCCTGGGGGCTCCGCTGAGGAGGCCTGTAGATTTACAGTGAGAAATGTGAAGGCAGCCAAGCTCGCTTCCCTCCCAGCTGCAGCACGTGTGAGGGCAGGGTCCTTCTCCTGCGGTCATATTACTTTCAGACATTCCCAGGTGAAGATTGCGAGGACCAGCCGCCGCCACAATATCTTACCTCAGTATGATGTGGACGGACTCGAGCCTGGAGGTGATGTATGCTTTGGTAACCTCTGGCGTGTAGGTCTCCAGCATGTGCGGCTCGGTGGCTTTAACATAGGGGACAGATGCTGCCAGCCGTTGCCATAGACTGAGGAGATAGTGCACGCTGTTTGGCGCAAACTCCCAGTGCTACCGAAAGGAAGGAAGATGGTGAATGCAATCTGCCTGCCTGCCAGCTCTTTCTGCTGAGGGGAAGAGGCCCGTTCAAGCCATTTGCAAGAAAAGTGGCCAGTTCTATATTCTAAAGCAGGGGTCTCCAACCTTGGCAACTTTAAGACTTGTGGACTTCAACTCCCAGGAGCTTCGCTGGCTGAGGAATTCTGGGAGTTAAAGTCCACAAGTCTTAAAGTTGCCACGGTTGGAGGCCCCTGTTCTAAAGGCTGGTGTCCTAAGAAAAGCCATGCCCTTCCCTGCCCATCTGACTTCCAAATGCCTCCCGTGGTGAGGAAACAGGAGCTGTGTTTGGGCTCCCCCTCCCTCCCTCCCACCCACCCACAGACTCGCTCCAGCCACAAGAAGCAACACGGGGTCCCACCTGCAGGCTGGTGACCGTGAAGTTGGCGATGAGTCGGATGACCTCAGGATAGTTTTCTACCTTTACCAGCTCCCCTAGCTGATAATTGCTTTTCAGGCGAGCTAAAAGCCGACAGAATTCGTGGTAGTTGTTTGGGTCCGACAAGCTCTGAGAAAGAAAAAGGGAAGAACGAGACTCGTCATTTTGGCATCTGGAGCTGTTCCACGAAGCCCTTCAGGCACCTTGAGAGCGACTGAGATCATCCCGTTACACCAAACTCAAAGCATCCAGCATTCAGCTACCCTGGGACTGCCGGGCCCAGTTCTGGACCACAATACACAAAAGATTCTGGAGCCTTCAAAAGAATGCAGAGAAGAGCAGCAAAAATGTTTAGGGGCCTGGGGGCTAAAATGCACAATGAAGGGTTGAGAGAAGTGGCCGATCCAAGATGGGGTTAGGGGAGACCTGACAGCCTTCTTCCAAGGGGGAAGAGCGGGTCAATCTATTCTCCATAGCAACGGAGGACAGGGCAAGAAAGCAATGGATGGAAGCTAAGAAGAGCTAGATCCAGCCTGGAACCAAGAGAAATTTCCCCAACAGAAAGAACTATTGGGTAGAGGGTTTGACTAGAAGACCTCCGAGGTCCCTTCCAGCCATAGGAGTCTAGGATGGCTGCAGTTCCACCAGATCCTGCGTGATCTATGTGGGTGGAACACCATTTTGGCCACCCAAACGTCTTGATTTACAGAGCAGTTTGGCACAAATCAGTGTGCACACTGTGTGGAATACACAGCTGCCTCTGTTTGCAGATGCCACTCAGCCACCTCAGTGGAGGTAGAATGCCCACAGCCACTGGAGGGCAGCAGTGAAATAAGGGGTCATCATCTGCTGGAGTCAATGAGTACGGTGGCCTTCCAGGCCAATTCAAAATCAATTCTGCACTCTCCTGACTGCCTCAATATTATAGCACCAGAGAGGATGCAGGGAATCCCATCATTCCTTCCAATCAAACAGCAGCCATCGCCAGAGCACAGGGAAAGTTGCCACCTAAAGTCACCGAGGGCCTCGCTCATGCTCCGAAGGCGGCCCTGGCAGGAGGCGACTGAGTCACATGCCACAAAAATGATGTCACTGTATGCGAGGGCCGTGCCTGGATCAGGACCAAATTCTATGTACCCACGAGCCAAAGGACGGTAGCATTAACTCATCTTTGGCTTGCGTTAATCCTGACCCTGCCCAGGCAGGATTGGGGCTTGGGTAGCCCCTTAACTCATTGTGCTGTTGTGGGCTCTATGCAGCCTATTAAGGTTTAAAATCTCGGAATCCTCATCCTTGTCCTTTTACACCTTCTAATCCTTGGCTTTGCACGGGATATGCCAAGAGCCTCGCTCGTCCTCTGAATGGCTCCTCCTTATTCCCTTGGCTTTGCTGGAAAGAGAATCCCTGGGATGAGCTTCCAGACACCCATTTGAAGCTCCACAGGACAATTTGTGGCAATGTTCGTAAGTTCACATTCTGACTTACCTGGGGATTCTCCAGTATGCGCTTGACCCCATCAACCAGGTGTGACAGGAACTTGGCTCTTTCGGCATTATTAAATAGGGACCGCCGGACGGAAGCAATTTGCACTAGACATGACAAGACCTAAGCCAGGGGAGTAAAATAAAAACATGGATTGTTTGAACGAGTTAGCCCAAAAACTGCACAAAGGCACCTGAAGGCCCTGAACATACAAGCATCAATGATCCTCTTCTGGTGGCAGGTGGGGGGGGAGGGGAAGGCAGAAAGAGCAAAGTATTTTCCTCTGACTTTGGATGTAGCTGGGCCCGGACATGTAGTACTCCTGGGGTCCCACCCACCCCCTGATCATTTTCCAGGGGAAATCTATGAGACAGAGACCTACTTACCAGGGGTGAAAAAGTGGGAGGAATGGAATGGTACAGATCGAAAAACAACTGTAGGGTGGAGGAATCTAGAAAGGCTGAAAGAGAGATGAGCGAAATTTCAGGGCAGATTGCAAACATCCTTCAGGCCAATACTGAGATCCACCTGGATCTTGAGCTTTTCTTCTGGGGTGTTGGCTATTCCCGCCACTTCAGTGTCACCTGTAAATTTCACGAGTTCCCCTTCTGTTCCCTCTTCTAAGTCGTTTATTAAGATGTTGGAGAGTAGTGAGCCTAAAACGGAACTTTGGGGTACCCCACTGCTTACTCTCCTCCATGTAGATGTAGTTCCATTAAGCATTACATGTGTATGATTTGTCAGCCAGTTACAAATCCATCTAGTGGTGATGCTGTCTATACCACATATTTCTAGCTTCCAAGAAGTAGGTTGCAGTCTACTTTGTCAAAAGCCTTACTGAAATCCAAGCATAAGTCTGTGCTCATCGTTATCCTGCCTGCCTGTGCTGTTCAGTGCTCCTCTCGTCAACCTCACTGCCCACCCACCCCATCCTCCCCCGACTGCTTTTAAAACCAGGGATTCTGTGTATTGTTTGGAATTTCTTTTATGCTATGGCCCCCCCACCCCCACCCCCGCTAAAAGTTAAGTTTATAAATCCCAACTGCCACCCCTTGGATGCCCATGGCAATGAGTTTGTGGAAGAAGGCTTTCTGCTGAGTTTAAACCACAAGGCAATTATGCTGAAAAGTGATGGAGAAATGAGATGCTGAGTTCTTTTCAAAAGGCCTTTCAGAAAAAGCCCAGAGGTTCCTACATCCATTAACTGCATACAGATGTGAAGGAGTATGCTTGAAAATATTATTGTATTTTCAATCAGCGGAAACCTTTTTAAACACATTTATGGTCTGAACTGTAGGTGAGCATACATAATTACACCTGGGCCACTCCATGACAAATCAATGAAAAATGGTATATTTTATCTGGAAATTCTGCACAGCCATTATGTATGACTAAATATATCTGCAGCCAATTATTCTCCCTGCTGACTGCATAAATGGACTCTTGTTTTTTCCCCCATGCACTAGAAAGCTGAAATATGTAAGACTTACTGACAAGTCATACATGTAGAAAAAGAGTCCAATTATTCAGGAACATCACCGTTTATTATCTTCTAGGTACAACGGGGTTTCTGACAATGGCAAAAATTACTGCTCTGTGTTGAAGATGATCTCTTGGCTTGGTCTTGCTCTCTCTTTGGGGAGCATAAAGAAAACCTAACTAAAATTAACCATGCAAAATACTGCCTTTTTTTCCCCAATTGTCTATTGGCACAGGAAACAAAGCTTTAAGTATAATGAAACCAAGACAGGAATCTTTTAATATTTAATGACCAATGGCCAAATGGAAGTAATATACAGGAGCAGGATTTCTTTCTCTCCCAAAAGATGACCAGAGCAGATCAAGGACCTCTACTGCACTGGCCATTCTGGAAAGAGCCTCTGGCCTCACTGGGACAAGCAGTTATCTAAAGCAGGGCTCTCCAACCTTGGCAACTTTAAGATTCGTGGACTTCAACTCCCAGAGTTCCTCAGCCAGCTTTGCCCAGGAACTCTGGGAGTTGAAGTCCACAAGTCTTAAAGTTGCCAAGGTTGGAGAGCCCTGATCTAAAGAGTCTAATCTGGTTACTGAGAAATGCCTCTCATTAGTTGAAGGACGTATTTTCTCTCTGTAATGATCACAGCAATTCTCCAATAGATTGGCACATATTTTCCCCATCTTGCGGGTATTGTCATGATTATTTCTGTGGACCCACTTAGGCAGTTCGTAAAACTGGCCAAATTGGATTAGGTGTGGAATCCACCTAATTGGAAGAACACCTTCCATAGGCTGTGCCAACCCAAAGGCAAAGGCCTCCCAAGGCCCAAGATTGGTGAAGGCCTGCACAATGTGACTCAAATGATGTCTGCAAGGATCAAGAAAGGTATAGAACTGCAACCCTTCAATGCAACTTAAAACACCAGAGCAACTCAGCCCTCTACCTGATCTCCAGCTGGTGGGGATCTGCACTGTGCAGAGGTCGTCGGAGGACTCATCTGTTGATGTACCAATGAAGTCAAAGTTCAAACAATTGTGTGTGAGCTTGAGAAGCTGCATAAGAAGACCATGCTGACTTTCGTCATTCAAATTAAGGTTTTTTCCTGAAGCCTAAAACAACAGAAAAGCAAAACGGGCTCAATTTTTAAGACATTAGCCCAGCTTCTTGCCAGCAGAGCCTAACAATCCTACTTATCATACACAGAAGCTGCCATACCAGATTGAAGTTAGAGATTTTCAGAGCTCTAAATCTACAGCCTGATCATTTTCAATCAATCAATCAATCAGTATAGAGCTGGAAGGTACCTTGGAGGTCTTCTAGTCCACCCCCCCTGTTCAAGCAGGAGACCCTATAGCATTTCAGACAAGTGACTGTCCAGTCTCTTCTTAAAAACCTCCAGGGATGAAGTATTCACAACTTCTGATGGCAAGCTTAATCGTTTTACCTTAATAATTTTACTTATTTGTTGAGATTGAGCACCAAGGTTTCGAGTTTTCTTACCTGTTTTAATAAATTGCAGGAGAGTGTAAAAATATCAAACAATGATGAGTCTCGGAATGAGGAAGCAATTTTCCTGTGCTTGGTCAAAGGATGTGTAGTGTCTGCCTGGAGATTGAGAAAGGGAGAAAAAAAAAGCAAGTTACCGTTAGACCTTAAATGCTCATGAAGAAAACAAGAACAAGGATGTCTCGGGGAGGCATGATGGCCCTGGCAGATGTGCTCCAGATGGCTCCTCCTCCTAGGAAGATGTTCCCTTCAATAGCCTTCATGCTCACAACTGTTAGACTTTAGTTAACCTCACTTTTGGAAAGTGTCTATTTAACTACCTTAAGGCTATTAGAGATTTTTGGAACAACAAGTTTGAAAAGCCATCTGGTGAGTTTACCTTCTTCTTGAAGTAAAAAATAAATTAAACCTAGGTTTAAGAATGTAAAGAATTGTAAATAAATTGTAAAAAGCTAAATAAGAGTTTGATCTAAGAAAGTTATAAACAAATTAAGGGGCCAGACAAATTTGGAATTTTGAGAGTTGTACTGTAAGATTTGGGAAAGAATTATATAAACAAACAGCTTTTCAGGAGAAGCAAATTGTTTTGTCTCACTTTAGTAATTATAGAAATTTGAGACTTTATGATATCCAAAATTGGACACTAGAGAGGACTAAAGACTCCAGGCAGTGTCTTTGGCTTTGGTTTTTTGTTAGTGTGATGATTTATAAAACAACGTAACATTTGAAATTTGAAATATTCCTGGAGATTTTCCAAGAATGAGGCCAGAATTTAGTACCGGTAGTTATAAGATCAATGATATCAGTGTTGTGATCCACCAGCAGCCTGCAGAGCTGGCAGTGGAGTCGGACAGTGAGGAGGCTGAGGAGGACAAAGGGCCAGTCTTGGAGTCAGGGGAAGGCCCGGACGAGGGTTCTGCGTCGGAGGCAGAGATGGGGCCAGGGACATTTAGGAGCGATGCGCGGATTCCAGAGCCTCCAGAGGCTGACAGTAGTAAGGCAGAGGAACAGGAGGAGCCTGTTCCTAGTGCATGCATGCGAAGAGCTGCCAGAAGGCAAGAGCAGCTGAAGTGAAAAGGATGACTCGGGAGTAAGGCCAAGAGATGATTGGCCCCTCCCATAAGGCTTAAAAGAGCAGCAATGGCTCTTGGGCTCTTTGTAGAAAAGCATCATTGTTACATTGGTTTTAACATGAGCAGCTGTGGGATACTCTGATCATTGCATGATTTGCCTTATACCTGCTTACATGCAAAGACTTAAAACCACAAAACCAACAATTAAATCAGTGAAGACCTGGATGAAGGAGGCAAAGTTAAAGCTACAGGCCTGCCTTGACTGCACTGATTGGAATGTTTTTTAAAGTACCTCTGCAGACTTAGATGAACTGTAACATCATATGTCAGCTTCTGTGAAGACCTATGTGTTCCGACCAGGAATTTGCGAATATACAGTAACAACAAATCTTGGTTTACAGCTAAACTTAAGCAGCTGCGTTGTTCCAAAAAGGAAGCCTACAGAAGAGGTGATAAAATGCTGTACAATCAGGCCAGAAATGTATTAACAATGGAGATCAGAGCAGCAAAGAGAAGCTACTCTGAAAAGCTAAAGAATCAGTTCTCAACAAATGAACTAGCAAACATGTGGAAAACTCTTAAAAATATCACCGGCTACGGCAAACCTTCTTCCCAAGCTGAAGGAAATCAACAACTGGCAGATGACCTGAATGTGTTTTACTGCAGGTTTGAAGTAAAACTACAGCCACCTATCTCCACAACCCCCATCTCAGACACACCAACAACAGCCAAACCTCCTACAACTGACCCCATCCCACTGGGTTCACAACCCCTAGTGATCACAGAAAAGGAAGTGCAAGACCTATTTCACAGACAAAAGCCAGGAAAAGCTCCAGGCCCAGACAAGATAACTACTACTTGCTTAAACTACTACTTGCTTATGTGCTGACCAATTGGCCCCCATCTTCACCCGTATCTTCAATAAATCACTAGAGATGTGCTATGTTCCTTCTTGCTTCAAATGCTCTACTATCATCCCAGTGCCGAAAAAGCCCACCATCAAGGAACTGAGTGACTACAGAACAGTTGGTCTAACATCTGTAGTCATGAAAACCTTTGAAAGGCTAGTGCTGTCCCACTTGAAAACCATCAGGGATCCGCTGTTAGACCCCTTGCAATTTGCCTACTGAGCAAATAGATCAACAGATGATGCTGTAACTATGGCTCTGCACTACATCCTACAACATCTTGAATCTCCAAAGACCTATGCAAGGGTCCTCTTTGTGGACTTTAGTTCAGCATTCACTACCATCATTCCAGACACTCTTCTAATTAAGTTAAACCAGCTACAGGTACCTGAACACACTTGTAAGTGGTTCATAAGCTTCCTAACAAACAGGAAGCAGCAGGTGAAGCTAAGCAGATACCTGTACAATTAGCACAGGGGGCCCCAAGGCTGTGTGCTCTCCCATTTCTCTTCTCTCTGTATACCAATGACTGCATCTAACAAGTGCCCAGAGACACTTGACGTGGTGGGGTGGGGTGGCTGGCCTGGCCAAAGGGTCTTTTAGTGGTCAAGTGCCCCAGTGCAGGATTCAACTTCCAGTGTGCCTATGGATAGCTGAAGTTCTCATTTAACCAGCCTATCCAGCATTCAATACCATCATTCCAGACACTCTTCTAACTAAGCTAAACCAGCTACAGGTACCTGAACAGACTTGTAAGCGGATCATAAGATTCCTAACAGACAGGAAGCAGAGATGAAGCTAAGCAGAATCACATCGGATACCTGTAGAATTAGCACAGGGGGCCCCAAGGCTGTGTGCTCTCCCCACTTCTCTTCTCTCTCTATACCAATGACTGCATCTCTAACGATCCATCTGTTAAACTACTGAAGTTCGCAGATGACACAACAGTGATCGGTCTCATTCCAGACAATGATGAATCCGTATACAGACAGGAAGTTGAACAACTAGCCTCGTAGTGTGACTGGAACAATCTGGAACTGAAGACACTCAAAACCGTAGAAATGGTGGTAGACTTTAGGAGAAACCCTTCCACCTCTTACTATACTAGACAACACAGTATCAACAGTAGAGACCTTCAAATTTCTAGGTTCTACCGTATTGCAAGTTCTAAAATGGACAACATCAAAAACGTCATCAAAAAAGCACAACAAAGAATGTTCTTTCTGTGCCAACTCAGAAAGCTCAAACTGCCCAAGGAGCTGCTGATCCAGTTCTACAGAGGAATTATTGAGTCTGTCATCTTCACCTCTATAACTGTCTGGTTTGGTTCTGCAACCCAACAAGATAGAAACAGACTTCAGAGGATAATTAGAACTGCAGAAAAAATAATTGCTACCAACCTGCCTTCCATTGAGGACCTGTATACTGCACGAATCAAGAAGAGGGCCGTGAAAATATTTGCAGATCACTCGCATCCTGGACATAAACTGTTTCAACTCCTACCCTCAAAACGACGCTATAGAGCACTGCACACCAGAACAACTAGACACAAGAACAGTTTTTTCCCGAAGGCCATCACTCTGCTAAACAAATAATTCCATCAACACTGTCAGACTATTTACTGAATCTGCACTACTATTAATCGTTTCATAGTTCCCATCACCAATCTCTTTCTACTTATGACTGTATGACTATAACTTGTTGCTGGCAATTCTTATGATTTATATTGATATATTGACCACCAATTGTGTTGTAAATGTTGTACCTTGATGAACGTATCTTTTCTTTTATGTTCACTGAGAGCATATGCACCAAGACAAATTCCTTGTGTGTCCAATCACACTTGGCCAATAAAAAATTCTATTCTAAAAAAAAAATTCTATATTTCCAAAAGATGTTAATGAAGGGATGGCAGATGTGCAACAAATTTTGCCTACTGCAGAAATATCATAAGCAGAAATATTGGATAATTTAAAAAGTGTAGATTATGAGACTGGGAAAACAGTTAAAATGGAAACACAAATGACAAGCCAAGAGAATGACTGAGACAAGGACTTTCTATTGGATAGAAGAGTTGGATAAAACTTTGAAAATCAAAGTGGAGATACAAATGATAGATCAAGAATATAATCTGGATAATGTGTCAGCTGTCATCTTCGTTTTCTTTGAAGCGGCCCTGGGAAAGGAAATTAAAAGGGCGCCTGAGGCACCTGGTTCCCAAAACATCGGAACAGAACCTGATTGGACTGTTCTCCTAGAGGGGGGAGGGTTTTGGACATTGGGATTGCTTTCAAGATATGATTTTTGTGCATTTTCTTCTTCAGACCTTGCCCTGCTACACTGCAGTCAGCACCTTTTCTCTAACAACTACAGAGTCAAGGGTGGGAAAGAAGCTGAGGCCAGCCTGAAAGTAGGCAAGCTCTGCTGTAGCTGTCAGCCAGGAGACCAAAGTCTACCGAGGGAACTGAGCAAAAAATGACAAGCCCCGAAACTGGCTTGGAAGAAGTTGGAGCTTGTGGAGGGCCCCCTGCCAAGCTGCATCACTTGGAGCTCGAATGGCCGGGAAATGTGAACATCGGCAAGGAAGCCCCGAAACCCCGGTGGTTGGGCCCCCTGGGATGAAAGATGAAGAAGAAGAAGAAGAAGGAGAAAGCCCTTGGTGCGACATATACCCAGAGAAGCTGCAGAGCCAGGAGGCGGGAGAAACATGGTGGTCAGGGCAAGGAAGAACTCCAAGGGGAGCTGGACGAGCAGGAAGACCTGGTGGAACAAGCCCGAAGGGTACTGAGAGATGCCTTCGGGAACCGGCGAACCAAATAACTCCTAGGCCAGCTGGCCGAACCTCAACCCATGCCGGGACCGATGGGAGACGGCATCCTAGTGCAGGTGGCCAGGGGCTGGCAGTCTCACCTTGACCCACTCCGGCCCAAGCAGGCCCACCACCGGATGCTCAGGCGGTGCAGCCTCTTTCACAAGGGGTGGCCTTCCTCCCGCAGCAGGGGATCCTGAGGCCCACAGTCCTGGGCTTGAAGTACAGAAGAGATCCAAAGCACCTGGGGTTTTTCCTTGCCCAGGTGTTGAGCAGGGATGTGCAGGGATACAGAGCAGATCTAGCTGCAGAGGCAGCCCAGATCAGATGCGTGACTATGGCCTTGGAAGCAGCAGAGTGGATGGTCTCCCTCCACAATGAGCGCACAATGTCTTTCTACCGATTTTACAAAAGATTGCTACTAAAGTTCGAAGAAGCTTTTGGGATGGGGAAAAAAAAACTAAAGACAGAACAAATCCTACAACATCTGAATGAATTAGAATCAAGATTATCAGAAGTAAAAGGAAAGGGTATAAAGCAGAATGTTTTTTATGATGATGGTTGAAATAAGAAATGTTTCTATAAAGCTCCGATAATCCTTTACCAATAGCAGGATTGGAAGCTTGATGATTTTAGAATTTGCATATAGATCAGGGATGGGTTATAAAAGAAGAGATACATTTGTAATCTTTTAGGGAGTGAAAAGTTATGAAATCTGATTATACCTGTCTTTTTTTCCTATGCGCTTTTTAACCCTTCCCTCCTCTTCTGTGTGTGTTAGGATGCTAGCAAGACTGGGATAGTAAGAGCATCCCACAGGTGCCTTTCTACTGGTTGTCCACTAGAGAATCCTGATAATTTTAAGACAATCTTACTAATGAAGATGGAGATCTCAGCAAGGTAGAACTGCCATGGGCTGATTATAGAGTGTATGATCCACTGCCTGAAAACATCCTATTTCTCATTCAGTTGTCAGCAGTTGCTTCCATTTCTCTTTTGAAGAAAAGGATAAATGACAGGAATTATTTTATCTGTACACTGGCAGAATCTAAAACGCCCAGGAACACCAAAGAATTGCTCACTACTGTACTATACGGGCACAGCAAAGATTCTAGAAAGTCAAGAATCTATTGTTGCTTAAGCATCAGGCAGCCTCTGCTAGGCCAGATCAATCTGGCTGGGTTGGTGCACAATGCCATTGGCCAGAATCCCGGAAGTGCACCTTCTGGACAGCAGGACCTGCCCCCTCAAATGAGGGTCCCCCCAAGATCCAGGTGCTTTGGAAAGGGGTTCAAGTTCCAGTTCTTCTCCCTGGCACTTGGTGAAAGGGAGCAAAAGATTGTGTGGGTTTCTTCCTTCCTTTGCATTTCCGTCTGATTCTTGCCATGTTCACCATCTTTTTCCCCCCCTGTATTTTTAAAGGTGTTTTTACTTATGTACTAAAAGTTATAGTAGTAACTGGGAATTTGGGGAGGGGGGGCACACAAAACCTGTCAAATCAATGGGTTACACCATCATTGGTGCCTGGATTTTATCTCTTTGCTACACCAGTTGGAGGTCCGTCATCTTCCTGGACTACAGCCGACCCTCACCCTTTTCAGCCCCACTGCCCGTGTCTGCGGAGAATCAGCAGTGGAGGAGCAACAGGCACCTTCCCTGGAAGGAGGAGATGGGCCTGCCCTTTGCAAGGCATCTCTTGTCCTCACTTCTGACCCCCACCCACCCCCTACCTCAGAGGGAGCACTGGGGACTTGTGACCTGACGCGATCACATTGGACCACCTGCTGCCAGATGAAAAGAGAAATGCTTTCCAAGCGCTTGCTCCCAAGTCCTGGGCCATTAGCCTTCGGTTGGTTTCAACCAACAACAGAGACCATCAAAGATCTCCCCTAAACCTCTGTTCAATTTTACCACTTTCAGGCCAGGCTTTCCAAATATCTGCATGCTTGTTAGTAGAAGTCAGCAAGCCTGCCTTGGGATTAGAAAAAAAACGATACAGCCAGGTGTTCTGTCCTCCTCCGCCTCCGTCCGAATGATGGCTTAATTAGCCGGCACTATCAGCTCTGGGGGCAAAAGAGCCAGCGTCTGCCAAGAGCCCTCGTTATCTTCCACGACGCTGGTAAGTCACAAATTTCAGCTCTAGTCAATCAGTGGATTTGCCTGTTACAAAGAGACACACCAGCTCTTGCTGCCTTTTATATCCTGTGGGGTGTGGCTTCATGACTCAGCACTTCCTAGGCCTGCCCCACCCTTGCTTCTGTTGTTCCCTGCTCTCCTGCCTACGAAACCTAGGATTCAACCAATCCTGATTGCAGTCAGCTGGGTCTGAAGGCGTGGCCTGGGGGGGGGGAAGAGTCAGGGGATGGAGGCCTTATTATTTCTTCCACCTGGCCTGCTTCTTCTTTTTTTTATTTGCATTTATATCCCGCCCTTCTCCGAAGACTCAGGGCGGCTTACACTATGTTAAGCAATAGTCTTCATCCATTTGTATATTATATACAAAGTCAACTTATTGCCCCCAACAATCTGGGTCCTCATTTTACCTACCTTATAAAGGATGGAAGGCTGAGTCAACCTTGGGCCTGGTGGGACTTGAACCTGCAGTAATTGCAAGCAGCTGTGTTAATAACAGACTGTCTTAGCGGTCTGAGCCACCAGAGGCCCCTTCTGGCTCCTGGAGCTGAGCCAGGGGAGCCGGTGCTCCTGAGGTAAGTCCTGACGGCCCTTCCCCCTCACTTTCCAAGTCACATTCTGGCAGCAGGGCCGGCTCGGGGGGTGAAGACACAACACCAGGTTTGCAGCAAAGCCAGATTCTTGTTCCATTAAGGGTGAAAAAAATGAAGAGAGTAATTCTTAAATTCTCTTTACTACACTGTACTTTCCTGCAATAGAGTGGATAAGCTGACTTCCAACCGAAGGAGAGGCTCTCTGTGTTTCTTGGCATGACTACAGAGCTGCAGTTTCAGAGTCCAAACAACCTCCCGTGCACATCAAGCGGAGAGTCCAAACCAATATCCCTGGTCCCTCCTGACGACTTGTCAGTCAAGATCCTTTAAGCTTCTCTACAGAGATAGCCCAGCGGAAGGCTAGGACTGCTGAAGGAGTGGCTTGCTCCAGACCTATCAAAATTTGGAGGACAAGGGTTGCCATCTGTACTTCAGAAGAAGATAAGACCACACCCTGGCGTGGGGAACATGCCAGCCTTTGAGTTCAACCAGAACTCTGATGGTTATCATGCAGGATGGAAGCAAGTAGCTATTAGGAAAGACTTCTCCAAAGGAGGAGTTACAAAAATGGAAAGCTCATTGTGAACCTTCCCAATATTATTGAACAGAGGGTTATCTCTGCTCTATCCAAAGCTCTACTTCTATAGCTCAGGAATTATGCCAGAGATGGTAAACTTCAAACTCCAGTGGAGTATCAGTTTCTGACCAGAGCAGCACATGTCTGTACAAACAACTCAGCACACAGGCACAAAGCAGCACAAGGCAAAATGAATGAATAAAGTTGACACTTACTTCACCGAGGAAGGCTGAAGCACTTACTTGATTAATTTCATTTGTTAGCTGAGACAAGATTGTCACTCCTATGATGCAGTGCTCAACACTGTCCTAGAGAAGGAGAAAGCAGAAAAGATCCCTCTGGCAGAGCGGTCTCTATTGTTGTAGTTTATGGCTTACATTTATTACTATTCTGTCTGGCAGTCCTCCCTCACAAGTCACAAGTATGTCCCTTCTCCAAAGTGGAATACTACTAGAAGTTTCTTTGCTGGGCTTCAGGAAGGCCTCTGACCACATTTTGCAGGCAACTGAGATTCACTTGCAATAGTTGCTAATTATGGGCCCCTTGCAGGCCTGGCTGTCCTATAATTGTTTGATAGAGAGTAAAACTATAACAAAATCCAACTATGTGCCCAGCAGATGCTGCGCTGTCTTTTTATCTTTATTTTCCTTATACATGTGAAATATGCTAAAAGCTTGTTATACAATTCACGGCAGAACAGGATTCTGCCATGCCCCTTCCTCTTAATCTCTGCTCTTCAATACTGTCACTCCAATAGGCAGCCCGAAGGACCGCCCAGTCAGGAGAACAAATTTTAGCTAAGCATCAGAAGAAATATTCCAGTCATAGAAGGAGGCTGTTTGAGGAAGCCTGGGGGGAGAGGTTGTTGCTGGTGATGGATATTGAATTAGGTGGCTTTGGAGCTACTGGTCCTCACCTAAACTTTACCAACTTCTAGTTCCTCTTCCTGGAAGCTTTTGGTTGGGCACTCTAAGAAACAGGAAGCTAGATGGTGGAGACCTTTGATCTAGTGATTGGGGCAGATAAGAATTTCAGCATTTGGCTCTGCAGTTTTCTTTTTGTTGTCCTGAAACCCACAACAGTACCCAGGAACACTGGTTGTGTGAAACAAGCCTACTATCAAGGAAAAAGAGGTAGAAATCACCAGCCAAAGCCCTTAGGTGCAAATGAAAAGTAGACGAGATAGCACACTGACCTGCAAAAATCTTGTGACATCAGTGATGACGTTTCTGAAAACATATTCATCCTTCTGACAGTCAAACCAGCCCAGCTTTGTGATCCTAGCATAGAGCTGAATTAGTGCTTGTGTAACAAATGTGGCCAGCTTAGGTCTGGTAGCAAGGTAATTGAGCACATAATTCCCTGAAACAGATGCATCAAATGAGGAAGAGTGTTTAGGAAAGTTTGTGTTGAGAAAAGTTCACCGCCCCTGAAGTGAATACATGCACAATTGGGACTAAGGCTGCAAACGGCACCTGCGACTTATTGCATGGAAGACCCACCGTGTGCCCTGCATGGGGAAAAAGAAAACAAGGATGGGGGAGGCAGAGGGGTGGCTCTGTAATGAGCAGACGCCATTCAGCATCATCAGGCAAGAACTGGCCAAAGTGCTTCCATTGGGCCCTATCCAGATTACCTGTCTATTGCACAGCTAAAGCGAGGTTTGTTTTTTTTAAAAAAATATTTATTTATTTATTTATTTATTTATTTATTTATTTATTTATTTATTTATTTATTTATTTATTTATTTATTTATTTATTTATTTTGATTTATATCCCGAAGGACTCAGGGTGGTTTACAGCCAGGTAAAAAACAAAAATACAAACATTAAAAACATTTTAAAAACTAAATTCAGTTTGGCTAAGAGACTAAAAATTCTAATAAAATAAAAACCTCCATTAAAACTATTAGGCCAGCCCTGCGCGATGAAACAAAAATGTCTTCAGCTCGCGGCGAAAGGTCCGGAGGTCAGGGATTTGACGTAACCCTGGAGGCAGCTCGTTCCAGAGGGCAGGAGCCCCCACAGAGAAGGCCCTCCCCCTGGGGGTCGCCAGCTGATATTGTCTGACCGACGGCACCCTGAGGAGACCCTCCCTATGGGAGCGCACGGGTCGATGGGAGGCAATTGGGAAACAGCTGTATTTCCTACCCAGAGCTGCTGCTACTGGTCAGCTGAAGACCTCATGGTGACCTCTGAAAGGCTGACTGCTCCTGCCCACCTAGACTGAAGCCGCCTTGGGGGCAGACCTGGGAGGAAAGGGGTTTTGAAAGGGGGATGCCTAAGCATTTCCTTCAGGGTCTGACACTCCCTCACTCTGTTCAAAGAACAGCCAAAACAGATGTTTCATACTTTTGGGATGTTTTAAAGGCACTTTATGATACAGTATATTACAAAACAGTTATTTCTCAGCTTGTCAAATTGTAATTTTAATGTGTTGTCAAGGAACAGGGAACAGGTACAAGGAAGACAAGCAAGGCAAATCCATACGTTTTCTCACTATAGGTAACTTAAAAGAGAAAATGCTATGAATGTTCACTTTCTATCCCAGCAAATGTTCTTAAACTTTCCAAATAGCCCATCTG
This sequence comes from Ahaetulla prasina, assembly GCF_028640845.1. Lineage (NCBI taxonomy): Eukaryota > Metazoa > Chordata > Lepidosauria > Squamata > Colubridae > Ahaetulla > Ahaetulla prasina. The sequence goes on from NC_080547.1 coordinate 770,823, forward strand.
ATCCTAGGCAAGCCAGACCCTGGGGCTGAGCCATCCAGCTGTTGTACTTACGTATGTCTATGCGTTGTTCCAAGGGCAAAGGGTTGTTTGTGCGTGACACCAGTTTTGTAAGGCATGTAGCTGCCAATAATTGGGAATATGAGGACTGTAAAACAAACACAAAGAAAACAAATCATTCATATGGATGGATGAAATCTGTGATTCTGCTGAAGGCTCTCAGTGATCCTCATATTGGCAAGATGGCAAAATACCAATATTTAATCTTGAACCATGAGATCGGTGGCACATAAATTTAATTAATAAATAAAATAATAAAAGTATTTTTCACCGAATACTTTAAATCGTAGATTAGATGATCCAATACATGGATCTCCACAGACATATTTGGCACAGCCACATTTTAAAGAATTGCCACCTGCCAGTTGCAAATGCTTTCCTACATCAGGTCATCAAGATATATCCCTCAACTTGCAAAAGAGTATCCAGGCACTTCATAAGTAGCCTTGTGGGTTATCTGTCTACGTACACTCCCTCTTTCAAGGAGAAGCTGGCACTTGTTCAAGCAATCCGGGCTATTAGTAAATTCCACCAGGGCTTTCTCTGCCTGGAGCCGTGTAGTGGTGTCCGTTGTCTCATACAGTTGCTTGCACAGATTCTCTAGCTGGGCTAGACTCTGGAATAAACCAAAGAGAACTGAGTTAAGATTTGGTGGGTCTGCCATTTTGGAATACAACATCATGATAGAAACAGACATTTAAAAATAGCCTATTACACAGTCTCTGGTTTTGTGTTATCACTACTGAAAACCTACTGAAATGTAATTCTGGTAACAGGCTTTTAACCCTGAATTAAAATTTAGTTCCGTTCCCCAACTCTGCCTTTAACCCAAATTTGTATTTCAGTGAAAACACAGACCTACACACGGACTGGCCGTTACTAAAAGTGGTGGAGAGCATGGTCCTCCCTTCAGCCGATGAAGCTGCACGGTTTCAGGAACCCCCGAGAACAGGCTGTACATTAAAAAGGTGCAGCTTCCATGCTCTGCCATTTATAGCAGGAGGCAGCCTCTTCATATCTTACATAAGGTTGTCTTTAAGTTGGTCGTTTTTAATCCAAGGACTGCCTTCACTGCCAAATTTAACAAACGGTAACTTTTATGTAAAACTTACAAGCTCTTTGACAATGTAACGCAGTTCAATGAAGCCACATCCAAAAAGCCCAGGAGCAAACAAATTTGGACACTATTTAAGTCTGCACAAGTGTCAAGAGAGTGTCAAGTATTTAATCTCTAAGTCCTGAAGGAAAGGGGGAAATGTAAGTTGATCAAATGAATAAAGGTAAACAGCAAAATATGTGGATGTTATTAGGAATATGTTAATATGAAGTCTATTAGATCACGTGTGAGCTGGATTCAATGTATGGATATGCAAAGAGACTTACTTCCAACGTTTTTTTTTACTTCCACAATTCAAATATTTTTTTAAGATGCTTTGAGAGATTGCCAGGGACAGCCAAATATGAATATTCAACTTTTTTGTGCCTGATGCTACATCTTCCTCTCAGCCAGAGCGATGCAGATAATTTTGAACAAACACCAAATTAGCTTCTTATTTCTCAATTGCCAACTAATGAAGACAAGGGCTTGGACTTGGAATTCTTCTTCAGTGCAGTTGGACAACAGCAGTTCTTGGAGCCATGATAATGGCAGTATTGGGCATCCAGACTTTCTGGCAAAGGAGTCCTGTACATATGAGATAAGGGTGCAGGCATGAAACAGCCAGAATGTACTGAATGGTGGTACGTCTCTCAGCAAAATGTACCAAGTAACGTCTCTCTTTGTTCAGGATTTTATTATGTTTTACAAACATGTATACAGACAATGGCAGGCAGGCAGCTTTTTGATGATGGCTACGGGCTCGGATTTTTCTGAAATGGGCTTCTTAGCTTCTAAGAATCATTACTTTTAAGTCTGTTTTATGCCTTTCATGCATCTCCCACCTCAAAATAGCAAAACAGGCCATCCTCAGCAACTGCAGGGCCCAGACAGTTCTTAAAACAAACACAGTTTCAAGGCTGAGTGAGTTCCCCAATGCAACTGTCGTCCACCCGTCCCCCTCTCCTTTTAACTTCACAACCAATCTCTTATGGAATAAAGCAAGTAGCCCAAACATGCCCAGTGAATTACAAGGCCGAGTGGGAATCTGCATCGCTTTGATCTCTACGCCTCTGCCCCACAGGGGCTTCCCAGAGGAGACACAGCCCTCAAGAGGAAGGCAGGCCCTTCTCTTCAGCCTGGTGCAAAGATGTCAAACGTATCTTTCTGATATCAAACATCAACTCTTTGATTAAGCAGAGTAGACTCTACCAAGAGTACTGAAATGTAAGGCTTAATAAGGGTATGCCCGGTGGCATTTCATTTTAACCTCCAACTTAGTTGTTTAGTAAAGCATGAATTTATACCTTGAGCATTCGGTGAGCTACTTCTATTGGAAATACTGATTTCGCTGTAACCTCACTGATCGCCATGCGTTGCCCTTATACAGCTGTGAGGAAAATAAAACATTCTGCAGCACTGAACTTGCGCTCCAGCAAATGCACTTGTAGCAAACATGGTACCTCTTCACTGTAGCTCTACAACAACGGGATTAAGCAACCGTTTTCAAGGTTATAACACTCTCTGTTAGCCAGTGATTCTCAACTAATGACACAAAGACCAAACATAAATGAGCTCCACCTCAGGGCAAATCACTTAAAACTTTAATAACATCTTCAAACACACTGTAAATAATAAATACATCAGGATGCAGGAAAACAAGACAGATGCCCTGCTAAAAAAAACTCTTCCTGGCTCAACAGCGGTAGCTGTCCTAGTGCACCATCCCTTAAGGATGACCCAGCCACGGGCGGCAGCAGCCCCCAAACCCCAATGCAATCCTAGGCTTCACTAAGAGGGGGCTAGAGTCAAGATCGCATGAAGTGTTAATGCCACGTTAAAAGGCCTTGGAAGACCACCACAGTCTTTCGTATCACCTGTCTTTGGTATTGGGACAAAGATCAACTTTCTCTGTCCTTTGGGCCACTGACCAGTTTTCCATACACTTTAGCAAAGCGCATCTCGTGCTTTTGCTGGATGCAGGAATCGCAGGGGCTTTGCATTTAGGCAACCAGTTGAATGCCCACACTGCCGCCTCCTCCTCCTCCTCCTCCTCCTCCTCCTCCTCCTCCTCCAGAATATCTGGTTCCATTTCTGGTAGGTCAGCTTCTCCTCTTATGGCTCGGCCTTGTCCGTCCAAAGCTGTTCTGCATATTCCTGCCATCTTTCTCTGGGTGATAAACGAAGACTCAATCACCCAGGCCAAAAGTATCTCCGAAGGCTAAATCATAGCAACCCGACCAAAGTGATTTAACCCTCAAAGCTTTTCTGATGGCTTGTTGGTCATGCAATTCCTGCCCATTACGTCCCCTGATCGCAGCCTGCCTTTCCTGCCACGCAGGGGTTTCTTCTGGCTTCCTCCGTGTAAGCGAAAGACCCTCTTGTACAACCTCATGGCTGCTTCCTCCAGGTCCTTACATTGTTCAGCCCAGGACTTTGCTTTGCCTTTTCTTGCCTCTCTCTGGAACCTTCCATCTAGTCTTTGCCTTTCCTCCCTGCCCCCAATGGCTTTTGCTGAATAAGTTCGTGGGCTACTTCGGTCAGGGTTGTTTTTGTTTCCTCCCATAGCTCATCTGGTTGTCTTTCTGTGATGCTGAGCAGTTGAAATCTATTCTTATCTTCAACTGCACATGCCTGGGGAATCTTCCCGACGTCAAATTTCTGGATCATGGGTGGCTGTTTGACACGGCACCACTGGAACTTTACCTTCATGATCTGACCCCACAATCTGCTCCAGGGAACGTTATCACGGCAAAGATGGAACTTTTCCGCTTCTTTGGGCAGAATATGTCGTCAATTTGGTTTCAATGTTCTCAGTTTGGTGAAGTCCAAGTGTAGAGTAGCCGCTTGGGTTGTTTAAACCACGTGTTCCATTATGCTTAGCTGTTGTCCGTGGCACAGCTGAATCAGATCCCCTCAAATATTGTATGCTTCGAGTTGATTTTTCCTTGATGACCAATCATTAGAAGGATAAGCCATTGTATTTTCTCTGCTTTTACATTATCTACCTGATCATGGACACTGTTATCTTTGGCAAATTACTGGCAAAGAGCTTCCAACTTTTAGAAGTATGTGGATGTGTCCATCTTTCAGCTAAATAGTCTTTGCTGATATTCCAAGCATAAACAGCAAATAGCAGCAATTCAGCGCAAAGCTAGATCAACTCTGATTCAGTGACCAAGGTTGTGGAAATCATTGCCATAGAGTTAGTTGAAAAATGAGTAAGGATAATCCAGCAGAGAATATACCTTAAGTCTCTGGAACTGAGCTTTGTCTCAGTAAGAGAATGTTGGCACTTTACAATGCAAAAAAATAGTAGAAAGAAATTATATCTTAGTCCATGAGCGTGGTAACTCTCAAAAACAAAACAAAAAACCCAGAATACAATGGGGTCAGATTTGTTACAGAAGAGTTAGGAAAACAAAAATCAAACTATTTCGCCAAACTATTTTGATGGGAAGGTAAGTAGCTCAGAAGGCTACCAGATTAAAAAGAAATCTAAATACATACATACTTTATCTGCTTTCTGTATCTTGTTTCAATGGGCACCATTTTTAAACAACTGAGTCAATGGGATAAGGAAGCTGGTGGGCACCCTAAGGGACATTAACAGAAACACTGGGGTCCCATTAAATTGCTTGTTTTAATGCTCTTAAATTGGCACAATCTAGTGTAGCTGTAATACTTGCCATGAGGCGTTATGTCCATTTTAAGAAATGCCCTCACAGTGTGAATTTATATACAATTATGGTAAATATAAGACCCAGTATGGTATACAGGTAGCCCTCGCTTAGTAACTACCCTGTTTAGTGACAATTCAAAGTTATTAGTGCTAAAAAGTAACCATGTGACAAGTCTTGCACTTATAACTATTTCAGTGTCCCTGCATACACAGGACTAAGATTCAGGCACTCTGTAACTAGTGGCCCTTTATGACCATCGCAGTGTCCTGTGGTCATGTGACTGCCATTTGCACACTTCACAGCCAATTTTCTACTGACAAGCAGAATCAATAGAGATACTGGGTATAAAATCACAAGTCACAATCACCTGATGTCTCACTTAATAATTTGTTTAGCAATGGAGTCCCGAGTGTCAATTGTGGTTCTGCAAAGGCTATCTGTATAGTGTTTAAGGCATCAGGCAAGAAACTAGGAGACCGTGAGTTCTAGCATTGTAGAAATATTACAAATACTGCAATCTCAAAGACTACACAAGTTGGCAAATCATTGCTGGAGGTTTTCAAGAAAAGAGTGGACCACCATTTGTCTCGAATGGTATAAGGACTTCTGCCCTGGGCAGGGAGTTGGACTAGAAAACTTTCAAGGTACGATTTATGATTCTGAAGAAACGGAACCAGCTCTGTGACTTTGGACCAGTCATTCTTTCTCAGTCCTAGGGAGCTGACACTTCTGAATTCTTGCCAAGAAAACTGCAGGCTCCAGGCAGGACCCAGAAGTTTATACCGAGACTTAGAACGCATTTGGATTAATAGAAAAGGAAAAAGGAATGGCATTGCCGTAGGCATGTATTACATACTACCCAACCAAATGGAGGAAATAGATGCTCTGTTTGCTAATCAGTTAGTTAAGGTGTGCAGGGAGCAAGCTACGCACAGGAGTAATTGGGAACTTCACCTACCTTGATTTCAATGATAGAATAATGCAATATTAATGCATTATCAGTTTTCAATTCAATTGTATAGAATGTGAAGGATGTGTGTTTGTGTTTTTTTCTTTTTATAATTATAATGTACACTGAAGATGACATTTAATTTCGTTGTACGAGGTGCGATGACGATAAACTAAACTAAACTAGAAGGGGTTGAAGTGCGGGAACTTAGGGGGAGAGAGACCATGTTATATTGGAAGTCAACATAATGCAAGCTCAAACAGTACCTTAGAACAAAATCACTTGGACTTTAAAAGACCTGATTTCAACAAACTTAGAGCTTAGGAAGGATTCCATGGATAAAATTCTAAAGGGAAAAGCAGCTCAAGACCCTTGGGAAATTCTGAAAAATGAGATTATTAAAGCCCAGTCTACCACAATACCACTGAGAAAGAAAAATAAAATACCACAAACAAAAGTAGCATAGTTGCATAAAGAACTCTCTGATAAAACTGAGAGAGAGAAAGGACAAGTACAAAAAGAATGGAAAGAGAGAGACATAACTAAAACAGAATATCAGCAAATAGCCCAAATCTGCAAGAACACATTCAGAGAAGGGAAGGTTCAGAATAAACTAAAACTTGCAACAAATGCCAAAAATAATAAAAAAAAGTTTTTTCAGCATGTAAGAAACAAGAAAAAAGTCTAGAAACAATCAGTCCACTAATGGGAGAAGATAGCAAGGAGGTGACGTGTAGCAGGAAGAAAGCAGAAGTATTTAATTCTGGCTTTATGCAAAACAAAAATATAATACAATTTATCAAAAACAGCACCATATAGGAGACAGATTAGGAATACAAATCAAAATAGTCAAGAATATGTTATGAAAACAGTTGTCCACCCTAGATGAGTTTTAATCGCCAGGACCAGAGGGGAGCCATCCCAGGATTCTGAAGGAGCTGGCAAGCGTAATCTTGGAACCATTGAAGCGTGTCTGTCAAAGAGCCTGGAGCATCGGGGGAACTACCAGAGGACTGGAAAATGGCTGTTATAATTCCCATCTTCAAACAAGGGGAAAACATGGATCCAGAAAACTACAGATCTATCAGCCAGACATCTAAACCTGGAAAGATTCTGGGAAAGCAATGAATCTGTGAACACCTAGAGGCAAACAAAGTCGTAACCAGAAGTCAACAGGGGTTTGTCAAAAACAGATCATGCCAGACAAATCTTACTGCATTCTTTGACAAAGTGACAAAATTAATGGACCAGCGAAATGCTGTGGATATAATTTACTTAGGCTTCAGTAAAGCATCTGACAAAGTAGATCACAACCTACCTCTTGGTAAGATTGAAAAATGTGGGATAGACAGCATCACCACCGGATGGATTTGCTGGCTGACCAACTACACTACATCTAAATGGAGTGAAGCATGCAGTGGGCTACCTTAAGATTCTGCCTTAGGCCCGGTACTCTTCAACATCTTCATAAATGATTTAGCTGAGGGAACAGAAGGGGTGCTCACCTAATTTACCAACAACAGCAAATGGGGGATGGGGAATACTTCAGAAGATACAGGATTTTGAGAGACTTGAATACTGGGCCCTATCCAACAGAATAATGTGAGAAACATAAGGTTTTACAGTTAGGCAAGAAAAAACAAATGCAGAGATATAGAATAGGTGATACCTGGCTCAACAGTAGTAACTGTGAGAAGGATTTAGGTATCCTAATAGCCACCAGTTTAGAATGAGCCAGCCGTGTGCTGCAGCAGCCAAAAAAGCCAATGCAGTTCTAAACTGCATCAACAAAGGGACAGCTTCAAGATCACGTGAAGTGATACCACACTTTGTTTAGTCATTTATTACATTTTTATGCACCCATCTCCCCTATAAGGTGACTCTTACATCTACAGGACCCCTCACATCCTGGATACAAACTTTCAATTCCTCCCCTCGGAGTGGCGCTACAGGGCACAAAACAACTTGCTCTCGTGACATCTCGTCTGGATTACTGCAATGCTCTCTACATGGGGCTCCCCTTGAAGAGCACCCAGAGGCTCCAGTTGGTCCAGAATGCGGCTGCGCGGGTGATAGAGGGAGCCCCTCGTAGCTCCCATGTGACACCTCTCCTGCGCAGACTGCACTGGCTACCTGTGGCCTTTCGGGTGCACTTCAAGGTTTTGGTAACTATCTTCAAAGCGCTCCATGGCATAGGGCCGGGATACTTACGGGACCGCCTGCTGCCACCGATTGCCTCCCACCGACCCGTGCGCTCTCACAGGGAGGGACTCCTCAGGGTGCCGTCAGCCAGGCAGTGCCGGCTGGCGACACCCAGGGGAAGGGCCTTTTCTGTGGGGGCTCCCACCCTCTGGAACGAGCTTCCCCCAGGACTTCGCCAACTTCCTGACCTTCGAACCTTTCGCTGCGAGCTTAAGACACATCTATTTATCTGCGCAGGACTGGACTAGAATTTTAAGTTTTAAATTTGGTTTTAACGGGGTTTTATTATCTTACTGTAGTTTTAATATTCGGCCTTATTTAATTAGTTTTTTTAATTGGTGTTTTATTTTGTATTTATATGTATGTTTTTATTAGGCTGTAAACCGCCCTGAGTCTCTTGGGAGATAGGGCGGTATAAAAATGTGATTAAATAAATAAATAAATAAATAAATAATAACTTAAACACAGAGACAGTTTTTTCCCTCATGCCATCAATCTGCTGAACACCTAATTCTGTCACAGTGCTATCTAATGTCTACAGTATGTATATTTCCTCATACAGTACAGCTGCAGTATTACCATTTATCCTGCTTATCTTCATTACTTCCCTCTTTTATTGGTATTATGATAATGATAGATGCTGTTGCTTTGCATGTACACTGAAAGCTTCTGCACCAGAAACAAATTCCTTGTGTGTCTAATCACACTTGGACAGATACTTCATCTGGTAAGGCCACACTTGGAATACTGCATCCAGTTTTGGTCACCACAATACAAAAAAGATGTTGAGACTCACAAAAGAGTGCAAGGAAGAGCAAGAGAGATAATTAGGGGGCTGGAGGATAAAGCATTTGATGAACAGTTGCAGGAACTGAGTATGCCAGTGCAACGAAGAGAAGGACTAGGGTGACATGATAGCAGTCTTCCAATATTTGAGGGGCTGCCACAAAGAAGAGGAGGTCAACCTATTCTCCAAAGCAACTGAAGGCAGGACAAGAAGTAACAGATGGAAACTTATCAAGGAGGGATCCAACCTAGAACTAAGGAGAAATTTCCTCACAGTGAGAACAATTAATCAATGGAACAGCTTCCCTTCAGAGACTGTGGAGGTTTTCCAGAAGAGACTGGACAATGATGCTCCTGCCAGAAGTCATCGTAAAGTATGTCAAATACTGTTTCAGTCCCATGGCTGAGTCTGAAACTGTATCATTCAGGATCCTGTGAAGGTAGCAATGCGTCAAGCAATTTTCTCTGACAGATGTCCTGCAAAGCCTTCCTTCCTAAACGGGAGTAGACCCTACTTACTTCAATATAATGAATTTAAGAGAAAATAACTGAGAAAATAAGTTTTACTCAGAAAATAAATGTTATGCCTGCTAGTACAGCTTTCTAACCCAGCGGCCTAAACTCAGCTGCTTCTTGGATGAGAAGTGAAACACTTTCAAGGAAAAAACCAAGAAAGCCCAGTTGCCTTCTGAAAAAGCACCTTTGGGACAACCAGGACTTGGAGGACTGAGACTCTCCATAGACATTTTTAAGGAAGAAATCTGACAGAAGAATTTCACAGCTTCCAAATCCTGAAGCCGAGGCCTTCAAATAAACCCCTTTCCCTACAGAGAATAAAACAACTGTCTGAGCCACCAGCACAAATGTCCAGAATGGGGATTGTGGTGAAATTTCCACCCACGGCCTCTGAGACCATCACAGACCACCGAGAGACCTTCCTTCTTTACAGCCCAAGGACAGGCGGACAACAGGAGAGCCAGATGGGTTGAAGGGACCCTTTGGGGAGGCAGTTGGTTCGAGTTCAGGTGGCCCTTGACTTGCGACTACAGTCGAGCCCAAAAGTTCGGCTGCTAAGTGAGACATTTGTTAAGTGAGTTTTGCCCCACTGTACGACCTCTCTTGCCAGTGAGGTTGTTAAGCGAACCCGGCTTCCCCATCAACCTGACTTTCAGCTTGATTCAAGGCTTGGCCTTCCTACGGACAAGGACAGGAGCCCCGGCCGGGGCCAGCGGATCCTTATGGCAATCAGGCGCCTCTCCAGTCCTGACAAGGCAGGGGACGGACACATGCCCTCTGGGTACCCCCCGACCACCCCCATCGCTCCTGAGGCAGCTTTCACTCCAGGAGGGCAGCCGGGGGAGCAGCACCCCAGCCGCCTTCCCCGCTCTCGCCTCCCAGGCCGGGGCCACGTGCGAGGAGGCAGGGAGGCCGTCGGTCTGTCAAGGAAGCCCGGGCACCGGCCAGGCCCACCTGCCCTCGTCCGAAACCGGCGGGGGACGGGAGGCCGAGGCCGGGTTTCCCGGCAAGAACCGGCCCCGGGGTGGGAGCGCCAGGGACGGGACGAAGCGCGGCGAGGAGAGGCGGGGACCCTTCTCCGGAGGAGGCGGCAGGCCCGGCGGGGGAAGGCGGGCAGCGTTCCCGCCGCTTCTCCCCCGCGGATCCCGGGCCGCGCCCCGCGAGATCGGCCCCCGCGCCCGCCAGAGGCGCCCCGGGCCTGCTCCGCGCGCGCCCCCCGGTGCCCGGGCCTGTATCCCGCGGGGGACCGGCGCCCGGCCGGCCTCGGAAGGGACGGCGCGCCGGCGCGGCCCTCGAGCGGGCGCCGCGCCGGCCTTACATCCGCCCGCTCGGGCCCCGGGCTGCGGAGCGACGGCGGGAGGGAGCGCGCCGCGGGCCCCTCCGCCTCACCTGCACATGATCCGCCATTTTGCTCCATTCATGTTCTGCTCCGCCGCCGCCGCCGCTGCCGCCGCCGCCTCCCCCTCCCGCAGGCGACCCAGGCAAGGTTCCTGCGCGTGCGCGCGTCCGGCGGCCTCCCCACGCATTCGGCGTAAGGGATCCCCGAGCGCCAGCGGCCGCGCTGCGGCGCGTGCGTTTAGAGAATAGCGCGGCTCAGTGCAGCGGCGTAAGAGGGCCGGTCGCGCGGCAGCGACGTCGACTGACGCGAAGGGGGGGAGGGGGAGGGGAGGAGCCGCGCTGTGTTTACCTGCTTCTTAAAGGGCCCGCGCGCCGGTTGGGGGCCCAGAACGCGCCTGCGCGGCCCGGGGAGAAACAGGCGGAGCGGCGTCGCTCGTGGCCTCTGAGGGAGCCGGGCGGCGGCGGGGGCTCCCCGGGCGGGAAACGGGGCGAAGGGAGCCAAAGCGCAGCGGAGGGGATGGAACCGTCTGAGGCCTCGGCTCTGCAGCCCGTCCCGCCGCGGGACCGCCTCTTACGGGTCGCTGCGTGGCGGGAAGGAGGCCTCGGCCGCACCGCCGCTCTCCTCCGGGGACGATTCTGCCGAAGCTTCCCTTCTCCCTGGTTGGAGGCCTCGCGAGTCGCTCTCGACCGGCCGCTGGAAGCGGCTCAGGAGCCAGACGGGCGCCCGGGCCCCGGAGTTAGGCCTGGAAGCGAGCGGCACCCTGGGAGGAGCGTTCAGCCGACGGCGGTTTCCTTCCCCGGGGATCCTCATCGGTCTCTGGAGCTTCTCCGCCGCCATCCGGTCCCGGTTGTCCCGAAGGTGCTTTTTTCTCCTTCACGAGGCAACTGGACTTCCTGGGTTTTCTTTGAAGACGTTTCGCTTCTCATCCAAGAAGCTGCTTCAGCTCTGACTGTATGGGGGGGGGGCGGAATTCCAGCATCCTTTCTCCCCCCCCCCCACCCAGTCAGAGCGGAAGAAGCTTCTTGGATGAGAAGCGAAACGTCTTCAAAGAAAACCCAGGAAGTCCAGTTGCCTCTTGCAAAAAGCACCTTTGGCCCCCCCCCCCCCCCCCGTATGATTTCGCTTGTGTGCAGAATGAATGAGGCGCCTGCGGGTGCGTGTTGCTGTAAGGGAAGCCTTTTGTTTGTGTTTCTTTTCCAATAGAGAAAAAATTTGGCTTCTCTTTAAAAGATGAAAAGTGACGCGCAAAATAACTTTAGGAGCCTTCAGGGCATTCTTACCTGCTTTTTGTGTGCTTTCCATTATGAACAAGATAGCCAAATACAAGAAATTACAATGCATACAGTCCTATTAAGTAGAAGCTTACTACATCCTGGCCTGGATGATAACTATTTAGACGGAATGGCAGTTTTAGCTTGCTATATAGTCTTAGTGGCTGTTGCCAATGTAGGATTTTTTTTTTATTGTATTTTATTTTTTTTTCAAATAGCTGAATCTAGAAAAAAAAATCAGCTTCCTAATGCTTGAATAGGGCTTCCTCCCTCCCTCCCTCTGTCCCACTGGATCATGCAGAAGGCAGAGACCCAACCTGTGGATAAAATGTGGGTGAAGCAGTTTGTGTTCTCTATTCTGTAAACTCCTGATTTTCAACTTCGCTCCTCTCTTTCCATTAATGATCCAAGAAGCTATTGCTACATTTGCTGAAGCTGCAGCTGCAATGGAGAATGAAGCACTAATATTGGGTGGCTTTTGGAAAGGCTGCAAGATCCTCATTTTATCAATCGTGTTGCAGCAGCATGCTAGAATGTTGCCACAAAATTCAAGCAAGGAATTTTGAAAAACAATTTTAAAAATGTGCTGCTCTTGTAAATAATTTGAAGGATTTGACTGAAAGATTTGCATGAAATAAATCAGGCCATTTTGACATTTATGGAATCATTTGATTTAAAGAGCAATGCTGAGAATGAAATCATAGTGGGTAGACACCGCCAAAGCCAACCAGTGAGAGCATAAAACACCTGAAGACCAGAAAATGTGGAGAGAGTGGATTCGTAGAATTGGGCATGACTGAATGGATAACATTGACATCATCGTAGCTATGGATCCAAATATGCAATATTTGGAAAAGTAAGTCAAGCTATAGATGACATCTTAAAATGTTTTGAAATATGCGAAGAAGAAAAAATACTGAAGCCACACTAATTGAGTTATTTAGGAAAGTTACTCTTTCCTCAACACTACTTACTTCCTCATCCACAGGAACAGGAGACCCAGATAATTCTTAGCCATCAACCATCTATTTATTTATTTTTTATTTTTACAATCCTGTAATTCCTTGCTGTAGTCGGGGCAACTGAATGCAGCTGAGCGTTTACTGACCAGATGCCCTTCCTGACGCCTACGTGGAGTTCGTAGCAGATAGTTTCTCTTAGCACCCTGATAAACATCTCATCTAGGATTGAACTCTCAACCTTCAGAGTGGGAGGTGAGGGTCTTCACCTCTAAGCCATCACACTGCTCCTATTATTTATTATTTCTTAAATTTCCATATTGCCCATTTCAGTATCAAAAGACTCTGGCCAGCGTATCCAATACTACGCAAGACACAGAGAAAGCAATTACTATATCGATTCCTACAGGTGCTTGTAAGATCTGATGTTGCACTTCTATCTTTATATTGCAACAGGATTTGCCTATACTCAAGTATTGCTATGTAATTAAAGTACTGTTGTTAAAGACATTTTATAATGTTAAAAATATACAGTTCTTTGAAGAGTAACATTGATTACCAAATTAAAGACAGCTTAAGAGGGGAAATTGTTAGCTTTGCCCCACAGAGAAGTCTTCCAGCCATTAATGGATTCTGCTCCTTGCCCTGGCCCAGGGCTGCAGCCATGCTTGGATTGCAGCTACAATACAATTGTGCTGTTTAACTTTTGAGACCAGTCATCCTCCTTAGGGACCTGTTCATTTTGCTGTTGTTCGTGACCTCTGTGAAAATCATAAAGCTGTTACTTCTACTTCTGAACCTGTAAACTGACCTGCATGTCTGACTGGCCTCAGTGAATTATAGTCCGTAGTACTCTGTGTCACTGCCCTCTTGCTGTAGTTAGGCACTGTCCTCACTGTATTGTCTGAATGACTCACAAGTTTTGTTCAATTCAAGGGTGAACTAAGTCCATGAAGATGCTGCTTATGTCCTGTTTGGGCATCATGTTGACTCGGCGGAAGGAGGGGGGAGAATCTATACTAAAAGAAGAGAAAAAGATTCCTTAGAAGCATTCTGGATGTGGGTGTTTTATTAATGTCTTTCAAAAACATAAGGGTCTAGGAAAAACCTGCACACTAAAAAGGGTCTGTACAGTAGCACAATATATATTTTCGTAACATCAGCAGAATAGTTTCATTGATGTGCACTTCGCCGTTCCTGGAATGCAGTGCCATAAACCAAGAAAATTTGGGAGACTTTGCATTAAAGTACTGTAATATAAATGATTATTCTCCTCAACTCTGTTCCCCAATACTGTATCTCTTGTTTCACTTAATAACCAGCCCAGTTCACTTAACAATGGAAGCAATCTGCAAGGCTCAGTTGCAAGCCACATAATGACCACAGTGATTTGATTAACAACGGTAGCAAAAGTCATCAAATCGGGTGCCGTCATGTGATGCTTAATGATCTCAGCAATGGGATTCTTGCAAATCAAGGACTACTTACAATCCAGAGCTCCTGTGTATAGATGCCCAGTTTGGGATTATAAATGGCAATTTATCTCCTTTTTTGCCCTTCGGCTATCTTAATGTGACCTGTGGAGCTCCAGCTTGAGCCTGGAGCCTTTCCATCGTTCAGAGCACCTTCTGCACACCAGAGGAGGAAGCAGCTCTTCCTACTTTCTGCTCCTGGGATTGTTAAAGGCTTTCCCAAAGCCAGAAGCTGGTAAAATTGAGAACAATTTGGGAGAGATTTGGCAGACGAAACCTGCATGTAAACAGGCAGTTTGGGATAGTCGGCCAGCAGAGCAAACGGCCAACATTTCAGGATAGTCCTCCTGGCCTCTGTTGGGGTCATGGGCGTACTGAACTGGGTGAGTAAGCCAGTTGCATGCAGAGCCCCCCACCCCCCCACGGCCATCATAGCCCCCCCCTCCCAGTCCAGCTGCTTCTCATTTGGATTCTTGGAAGGAGCAGAGTACAGAAGCCACAGTCCCAAAGGTGCTTCTTCAAGAGGCAACTGGACTTTCTGGTTTTCCTTTGAAGAAATTTCACTTCTCATCCAAGAAGCTTCTTCAGATCTCCTTTTTGTCATTCGTCTTGGATGTGAAGCCAAACGTCTTCAAAGGAAAACCAGAAAGTCCAGTTGCCTCTTGAAGAAGCACCTTTGGGGCAGCCATGAACTGCATGACAGAGAATCTCCATAGACAGGCAGCCACAGCTACTCTCTGCCACCAGATGGCGCCCTTTGCTCACTGTTGGTCAGCAGAAACCGCTGAGCCTGCAGGACAGCTGTTGCCCGAACTGGAACTCTGGAATGGGTGGCCTTAATAGGAGTTTCCCACCCCCCAAATCTTCACGTAGGCTGATCCTGCCAGGGGTCAGGATCACGCAAAATGCAAGGTTAGGATCAGGTCCTAGTCCTTTTCTCAGGTGCACAGCAGCTCTGACGCTAGGACCCTCTATGCCAGTGCCCACTTGATCCGTCTCTCTGGCCCCTTGGACGGGCCCACATCTGATTTCCCTTTGCTTTGGTAGCCTACCCCGATGTTGTGTGGTTCCTTCCACTCTTCCTTGAAGGTTGCAGGAACCCTCTGCCATCCAGAATCTCTGCTAGTACTGCTCAGAGGAACCAAGGGTTTCTCTTGAGACAAACTTCAAAAATTGGGATAAATGTTGAAACACATATTTCAACAAGGCATGTTTTTAGAAAATCTTTAGAAAAGTGCCCCTTTGTGTCCTATCTAACATTCCAATTTGCTATACAATTCAGAATTATAGAGTTGCAAGGGACCGTAAATAGGTTTTCCAGTCCAAATCCCCTACTTAAGCTGGGGACCCTAGACCCACTGACCATTCTGGACAAAGGATAGTTTAATCCTTTCTTTAAAACCTCCAATGATAGGGCATCCACAGCTTCTGGAAGCAAGCCGTTCCACTGGTTAATTTTTCTCAAGGTCAGGAAATCTCCTTAGTTTTAGGTTGGATCTTTCTCTAATAATCTCCCATGTTACTCCTTTTTCTTGCCTTCTGGGCTAAGGGATGTTCAGGAGCGACATGACATTAGTCTTCTAATTCTTGAAGGGCTGCCACAAGGAAGATGATGTTGACTTATTCTCCAAAGCCCCTGAGGGCAGGAATTTCCTGACAGAACAATCAGTGGAACAGCTTGTCTCCTGGAATTGTGGGTGCTCCACCACCACTGGAGGTTTTCAAGAAGGTATCGGGCAGCCATTTGTCTGGAATGGCATAGGGTCTCCTGCTTGAGCAGGGGGTTGGACTAGACAACCTCCCAAGGTCCCTTCCAGCCTTATAATTCTATGATTCTAATCTACCTGATCAATTCAAACTCTCCTAGGGTGGATAGTTGTTCTCTTATCTTCTCTTACCATGTTGATCTTATTTTCCAGCCTGAACTTCCATTTGGCTGGTACATTTTTGGCTTTTTTTTTCTTATTTGTTAATTTTGCATTCTGAGTATTCAGTTATAATGCAGATGTGCTGTACATTAATTAGGTCGTTTCTTGCAGTGAGCTAGTGCTTATATTTGATATTATAGTATTGGCATCTTTTAATATTTGTGCAATTTCTTTGGAATGAACTTGAGTGCAGACCACCTTATTTTCTTTTGTGCTGTTCTGGGTTCTCCATTATTCTTTATTTCAATTTTTCTTTTCTTTTTTTAGTTAGAAGGCTTTGTTCTTTCTGAGGAAAAGGCAGAGAGGGCCCCCACCCATCCAAATTTGAATCAAAAGAAAATGATTCAATAGCATTGCTTGGTTCCTCTACTGGTGAGCCTCTACAGTTTGAGCTACTTCTAGCAAAACTTTTGATTTTTTTTTGTCTTTGGTAAACTTTAGCAGTTCTTCCAAACCTGCTTCCAATACTTTATTTTGCACTATAAATTGATACTAATCTGCTAGCCTCTGTTCTGTTATTTTTGATTCTGGACCTCCAACAGGAAAAAAGAAGACTCATAATGGAGCACAGGTTTCCTTCCATCCCAAGCCAGGATAGTTGCTGTTTTTCCTGTGGCCCTGGGATATTTTCCACCCTGGATACCTCATCTGTGGACAGGGTGGGCTAGGAGGATTCCCAAGAGCAAGGTCTCAGTTTGGCCTTGGGCTCCACTAATCAGATGCTGGATTGGCCCAGCTTTGTTTTTGTCTCTGAGGGATCGAGGGTGGGCTGCACTCAGTAGCAGAGCCTTGAAAGGAGGGTGTTGGCGGTCTTTTGATAGGCACACAGTCATTGTTTAGCTCAACGGAAGCTAAAAGCGCGTGGGGGGGGAGGGCTAGCATTGTCAGTATTACTGTGGGGTCTTCATTTTTGAGTTCCATGAATCATTTGGAACCAGGCTTCTCATTAGAAGACGGCACTGGCTAATTGGAAGCAAATGCATTCCAAGCAATGGGAGACGGGCCATCCTGCTCTCAAATTAGCTCTGGAGTCCCGAGTGAAGCCAGCGTTAACCTCAGCTGCCTTAATGGGCCCTGAGCCAAGGGATGCTCTTCCCTTGGAGCTTCCCAGCTCTGGAGCTGTTTGTGCCCCCCAGAGATTTTAGAGCCGGCTGATTTTAATGCTGTGTGATGATTAAATGCATCCAGATGATCTTGCTGATCATGTTGCTTTAATGAACGCTGAAGGCATTGCCACCCTTTTTTCTCCTGGCCCTGTGACTTTCTCCCCTTTTGCACTTAGTCCTCACCCTCTTTCAAGAAGGAGGGGTAGTTTTAAATCATTAACTCAATGGCTTCCCATTAAGATGTGTTAATCTGTTACAGTATGTTAAGAATGAGCTCCAGCTCCCCATCTTATCCCTTGCCAGCCTCCCCGTACATAGCCATGGCTCTTTATTAGCTGTCCCCCACCCCCAACACACAACTTCCTTCTCAAAAGGAGCTTCTTTGCAGGCTTACAAGGTGAGCGTAGAAGAGGCAGGGCCATCTAGTGCTTATACTTATTAGGCTCTCCATGTTGTCAGATGCGAAGCCCCTTCCCCTCAAAAGGGGGGTAGAAGCCCATCAGCTTCAGCCTGACGATCTCCAGGACCCAGTTGGTTGCATTCCCAGGGTAGACCACTTTCTTTATTTGCTTAATGACCCTCATTAAGACTGGTGCCTCTGTTGCAAAACAAAGCAGTTGCTAAATGGGAAACCTTGTGACTATCTATGATCATGGTTTCCAACTGGAAAGAGATTATGACGAATCACTTTCACATCTCCAGCTTTTGCTGTCTCCTGATCATTCCCCTGCCCTTTGGAAGGCTCAAGCGCCTGCTTACTGGCAGCACATAGTGCAAATGGCTTGCTCTTTTGAAATCCCTTCTCCAGTCTCTCTGCTGTGGGGTGGATGGGTGTTATCAAGGGAAGGAAACAAGCAATGTCTACGGCTAATCTCCTTTTTGCCTGACCCTCTCCCCCCTCTGCAGAGTGGAGGGATCGTAGAGGAAGGGATTGCAAGAGAGTAAGTTGTTTGCACTTCTACATATTAAAAATAATGTGACTGTGTTGGCAGTTTGGGGCTGGGAACCACAGGCATGCTACCCAGACAACTTATAGTACTCTCTTGAAAGGGTCAGGCAAAGTAAAGATTATCTACAATCAATCAATCAATCAGAATAGAGCTGGAAGGGACCTTGGAAGTCTTCAAGTCAAACCCCCTGCACAAGTAGGAGACCCTGTACCATTTCAGACAAGTGGTTGTCCAGTCTCTTCTTAAAAACCTCCAGTGACCCACCACTTCAGGAGGGAAACCATCCCCCTGATTAATTGATCTCACTGACAGGAAATGTCTCCTTATTTTTAGGCTGGTTCTCAGGCAAGCCTGAGATCTGGCACACCAGAGCTGCCTGTGTCCTAGCAGGCACTTCAGAGAGCCAGGGCCAAAGTCCTGTTTCTGGACAGCCTTATTCTTGTGGAGAGGCATCATTTTGAGAACCTCAGCTATTTTTGAAAAACCATTTCCAGCTGCTTCTAAATTATTAATGGCCCACTTTGCTTTATTGTCATCCTGATGTCAGTGACTTTCCATCCCGGCCAGCACAGTGGAGGTCTTGCGCTCGAGCAGATACTGGCAGAGTTTCTCTCCCAGTTGCTATCAGGGAAATTAGTCCCCCATTACTATGTGATGTGTTTCCTACATGCACTTGTTAATTGATTAGCTAAACATTCATCTATTTCTTCTGCTTGGTCTATGTCTCTAGCAATGTCCTTCTTTTTTTCTCGTATAGTGACACAAAACAATTGGTCGTGGTGAGTCAGCTTACCTGGTAGACGAAGCCACCACAGTTATAGAATTCAGAAGACCAAAGCCTTCCAACTAAAGAAGCAGGAGAATTGAAACAAAGAATGACAGAGCATCTAGAACAGCACAAAACTAACAGAATTAAGTAGCCGGCATTGAAGCTTGTTCCAAAGAAACAGCGCAACTATTAAAAGATGTCAATCTTGTAATATTAAATATAAGCACCAGCTCATTGCAAGAAACCAGCCAACCAACGTACAGCACAGCTGGGATGCAAAACCAACGAAGAAGGAAAAAAAAGCTAAACAGTGCACCACCAAAATGGAAGATCAGGCTGGAAAATGAGATCAGCAAGCCGAGAACAGATGCAAGCAAACTGAAACAGATGAAAGAAAAGAGGCTGTCAGAGAAGGGCAGGCAGAGCTGTGGTGGAGTTAACTGCTGAATTTCTGAAAGAATTGTCCATTTCTTTATACATACACATTTTGAAATTCCATGCAACCTATAAAGTTTTGCTTTATAAAAAGGAAAGTATACTTTTGCAACTTCCAACTTCACAAAACTATTTTGTGAGATGCAATAAGACTAACCCATCATTGCAGCCATGTTTCTGGGATATGCTAAAATCGATATATTCTGGGGAAAACCTTTTAAATTGCAGAATAATGTAAACGTGTGTACATGTGTAGGAAATTCTTCACCAAAGGGGAATAAAAAGCAGTCTCCGGAAACTCTAGGAACTCTGATAAAAAGCTAAAGCTAAACAATTCCACCTTCATTATGCTAGGTATAAGTTGATCTGGAAAATTGCTTTAGCAAGCTTTCAAGATTTGGTTACATTAAAACAATAAAGTAGTTCTTCTTTCTGAGTTTGCCAGTCTGATAAGGCTTGACAGAAGACAGAACCTCTTAATTCTGATCTTGTGTCTGCCTTATTTCAGAAGGAAAATTGGGCTGTAACTGTCAATGAAAGGAGGAGGGAACTGCATCTTAGGGGAGACTAAATGAACTGCTTCAATTTAATACATGTCTCCAAGGCCATATGGATTATATCCTAGGATCCGAAAGGATCTTCTGGAGAGTCCACAGAATCATCAAACTGGAAGGGCCCTTACAGACCGTCTAATTTAATCCCGTGCTCGATGGAGGAGCCACTGTAGCATCTCTGATAGATGACAGCCAGCCTCCCTTTGAAAGCCTTTGAGAAGAAATCAGAATTTTGAGAGTGATTAATCACCTTTAAATCTTAACTCTCTTCCGAGAACCTGATTCACCATATTAAAAATATCCAGCAGATACGGAACAGGTAGATGCCATGATGAAATAGCGTTTAATTTACAGAAACTTAAAAAGGTTCTTTTCTTAAAATGGAAATTAGGAATTCCAGTATTTGAGTCTGTAGACATTCTCCGTTATCCAGGCCACGGTTGTGCCAAAGGTGCTTTTTCAGGAGGCAACTGGATTTTCTTGTTTTTATCCTGTCAGAGCTGAAGAAGCTTCTTGGGTGAGAAGCGAAACGTCTTCAAAGAAAAAAAACTAAGAAAGTCCAGTTGCCTCCTGAAAAAAAAGGCACCTTTGGGGCTTCCAGTATTTGAGCTTTCCTTGGGAGACGGTGCTGGGGTCATTGGTGGCTCATTGACCAATTGACAGTGATGGCCTCTAAAGATCTGCAGGGACAAGGTGGGGCACCAGAGGAGCCCAGATTCCTGAAATCCCTGCGGCAGCCAAATTCGGAGCCCTTGCAATGGCACGAGTCCTGCAGGCCCAGCTTCCCCCTTTGTGTGCCTGGAAAGAAAGATTCGATTCAGTTCTGGGCTTGTGGGAAGAAGCCCTGCGCCACGGGCCCTTTCGCAGGGATATAAAATCCGGATGGCAGGGACAGGAAAGGAACAAAGAGGCCCCTTGTCCCACGATGATTCTCTGCTCCGGGTCCATTTCCAGTCAGCTCTTCTGCGCCCGGGAAAGTTCCTCCAGTCCGGTGGGACAAGCGGTTGTAAGGAGGGAGGGACATGTCTGCCTCTCCGCTCCGTCATCCGGATTTTATACAGGACAGTCTTGCAGCTTCCCTGGAGCACATAAGCAGACATAAGCTTGTCTTTTGCTGCACGAGGACTGAACTCTAGACGGATTTGGCGACGCACACATGGATTTCATCTTCTACCGAATCCGAGGGATTCCTGTCTTTGCTTCTGATGCCTGTGAAGTTAAGAAAAAGCTTGCTCGCACATGTGAGAATCTAAAAACAGCCAAATGCTGGGTGCCTTCCTCACATACATGCTGTCTCTCTCACACACTCTCACCTGCTGCTACACTCACACAAGGGTGCAATCCCTGGCCCTGCCTGGAGTCCACATGTGCTCAGCCTGCTTTTTTCATCTTCTGACTCATCTTCTTGGGAGACCTCACAAAACCCTACAGCGCCGTGGAGCCCTGGCTGATCCCGAATCTTCTCCCATCACGGCTACAATATCCACGTGCAAAAATCCACATGGCAGCAAAGGACTAGAGGGCAGCAAAGGATTGCTTTGCAAAATTGGTTGCTAATGCAGTTAGAATAGAATAGAATAGAATCTTTATTGGCCACGTGTGATTGGACACACAAGGAATTTGTCTTGGTACATACACTCTCAGTGTACATAAAAGAAAAGATACATTTATTTATTTAATTTATTTATTGTTTAAATTTCTATACCGCCCTTCTCCCAAAGGACTCAGGGCGGTTTAAAGCCAGAATAAAACAATTGATACAAAAATTAAAACCAGTTTAAAAGAGAAAATTCAAAGTTGGCTGGACACTATAAAACCAATAAAAACCCCATTTAAAATCCATTAGGCCAGCCCTGCGCGATGAAACAGAAATGTTTTCAGCTCGCGTCAAAAGGTCCGGAGATCAGGGAGTTGGCGGATACCTGGTGGTAGCTCGTTCCAGAGGGTTGGTGCCCCCACAGAGAAGGCCCTCCCTCCCCCTGGGTGTCTGGCCGATGGCAGCCTGAGGAAACCCTCCCTATGGGAGCGCACTGCTCGATGGGAGGTCACCAGTAGCAGCATCAAAGTACAACACTTACAACACTTAATGATAGTCGTAGGGTACAAATAAGCAGTCAGGAAACAATATCAGTATAAATTGTAAGGACATTAGCAGTAAAGTCCTTGAATTATAACCAGAATTGAGACCAGAATTATTAAGGTTGTAGATCTTGCCAGTTGTTAAATGGATCATCACAGGACAGGCCTGATTTTGTGAAGAAAAATTGTGGTGCTGTCAGGTCTGCCAGGCTCGGTTTGGCGCCTCAGAGGCATCCTGCCATCAAAGGCTGGAGAAGTGGGGACGAGAGTGTGTGTGTGTACGTGACGGGAAATAGGGAGGGGGGAATGATAGAAGATAAAGACCAGAGAAGCTCAGAACCAGCCTCTACCAGCATCCAAGGCCAGTCACCCTGAGAAAGAATGTAGATTACCCCAAAAGATCTCAATGTTCACAAAACACTTTGGTGAATTCCGATTGGCTGAATACGGACTGGTCATAGGGGTGGGGGGGCTGGGGTGAGGGGAAAGCTTTCTGTATCTTTTGAGCGTGAGAAGCCCAGAGTCAGTCTGATTTTAGTGCAGCCAACACCTTTTAGTAAAAGAACCTTTCGCTTCCACCAAATGGAGTCGAGGGTCTTTCCTAAGGGATCCGATTGGGGCAGGTCTGACAGGTGGTCATTAAGTGAATTACCATGATGGTTAAGACAACCAATTGTCTGCAATGAGCATTTTTTTTTGCAAGCAACCAGAATTAAATGTTCTAGTAAAAAACACTGCAGTAAATTGCAGTCCTATGTCCATGGGAAGCTGGAAACTTTTTAAACAGTAACAGTGCTGGAGGGAACCTTGGAGGTCATCTAGTCCAACACCCTGCTCCCACAGGAAATGGCCATAAATACATTGCCAAGTCCCCAAAATGCAGCCAGATGACTGTGGGGCGAAGGGAGGGCATTGGGGCTTTGAATTCATGGCAAGTGTAGTTGCCAGGATTTTTGCAGCTGTCCGTCTGGGCTGTTAATTGGTGGCCATTTTCCGTGAGTGCCTCCCGTGCCACAGAAACGGGAGCGAATGCTGGAGGGATCCCACTCTCCCACTCGCCACTTACATTTGCAGAGCAAATGGAGGTTCTTCTCGGGAAGGAAGAATTCCACAGACTTGTCATCATACGACCTTCTTTCCCAATTTCGTCTATTTGACATCTGCTTCTGGATCCGTGCCAGTCTGGCTGTGAAATGGCTCCACGGAGGCACCAGCTGCCCTCAGCAAAGGAAGGTAATCTGATTAGAGATTTGGGCTGCCTCGATTGGGTTATGCTGAGTAATGGATTCTGGGGCTTGGTTCATCAAGGCAGAGATCCAGCATGGCTGCTTCTTGGGAGAAGGTAGCAGCAACCCCAGGAAAGGAGAGGAGAACAAGGAGGGCCACGGCGCCTCTGGACGATTTGCTCCAGAATGGGGACAAAGGAAAACAATGTGGGTTTGTACTAGATTTATATATTATCCGCTATGAATAGAATAGAATTTTTTATTGGCCAAGTGTGACTGGACACACAAGGAATTTGTCTTGGTGCATACGCTCTCAGTGTACATAAAAGAAAAGATAATCAAGAATCATAAGGTACAACACTTAATGATAGTCATAGGCTACAAATAAGCAATCAGGAAAAATCAATATCAATATAAATCGTAAGGATACAAGCAAAGTTACAGTCATGCAGTCATAAGTGGGAGGAGATGGGTGATGGGAACGATGAGAAGATTAATAATAGTGCAGATTTAGTAAATAGTTTGATAGTGTTGATGGAATTATTTGTTTAGCAGAGTGAGGGCCTTCGGGGAAAAACTGTTCTTGTGTCTAGTTGTTCTAGTGTGCAGTGCTCTATAGCGTCATTTTGAGGGTAGGAGTTGAAACAATTTATGTCCAGGATGCGAGGGCGGGTCATTCTCATGAATCTTGGTTACAAGACTCTGACTTGGACTGGCTGACCAACCTGAGGTGGCTCTCTGAATTTCAAAAGGCTTTTAGAACTGAAGAAGCGTCTGGGATGAAAAGCGAAACGTTTTCAAGGGAAAAAGGAAGAAAGTCCAGTTGCCTTTTGAAAAAGCACCTTTGGGACGACCAAAACCTGGAGGACTGAGACTCTCCGTAGACATTTCTCTTTGGTTTACATTCCTTGTTTGCCTTTATCAGTGCCAACCTGCTGATTTATAGCCTGGCCTAGTAAAGGGCTTCCCCTGGGCCCATCCCTCTCCTTAACTGCAGGTGGGGCAGGGTTGGGGGAGGGCAGTGGAGTGGCTCCTGCCCTTGAATTGGGCCTACTGGATGCACCCCCCCCCCCGCACACTTGCTCCTTGGACAATGCCAGCACCCACCACCCTTCTGCTGGCCCTGGGAAGATCCCCCCTGCGGCCAAAGGGGCCTAGAGGCTTCTCACAAGGGCTGCTCCTCAAGGGGGGGAGGGGGGACTCCCCTCGGGGGATGCTGCACCGAGGCAAGGGGAGATGGGGGGGAGGAGGGAGACCTGCCCCCCCGCCTGAGCGTAGCCCTCTTCTCCCCTCGCTGTCATGTCAGATTAGGCTTCCCGCCCCCCCTTTCCCACCGCATCCCAGGCGCCGCCGGGCGCAGCTGCAAAGCACATTAGCGCCCGAGGGAGCGGCGTCCCGCCATTAGCCCGGCAGCAGCAGCAGGGCTAAAGGCAGCTCCTTCCCAGGCGGGGCTAGAGCTCTCTCGGGGGCTCACGGGAGGCCAACTGGGGGCCCTGATGGGGGCTCGCTTTGGACCAACAGCTGCTCCCCCCCCGAAAGAAGCGGCTGCTTGTTGGGTGGGGGAGCCGGATCTCTCCGCCCCCCCCCTTGGGATCCCGGGCGCTCCTTCGCCGCCGGTGTCGAAGGGAGGCTCCCCCCTCGCCTTGGCTGAGCTTTCGGCCGGGGCGGTTTGGTGCAGCGGGACAGGCGCTCGCCCTCCAAGGCGGCTGAGCCGAAGGGCCCCCGGCTTTCCCCATTGAAGTGGGGAGGGGGAGGATGAGCTGGCTGCAGAAGGAATTCCCCCTTGCCAGCCCTTCCCGGCTCTCCAAAGGCTCCTCCGGCCGCTGATGCGGTTCCCAGCAGATTCCCTGCCCGCAAGGGGGGCATTTCGGCAGCTTGCTCCAACCTGCAGCTTCGGGCAGGAAGCCGCGGCAGGAGGGCGCTTCTGCTCTTCTGCCCCGAGGCTGCCCCGGGCTCAAGGCGGCGGCGGCCCCGCTCTGGTTGCTCTGGGGCCGCGGGCCGCCTTCCCCGAAGGAGCCGCCTCCGGGCTGGAGCGGAATTCGTGGCCAATGCCGGAGCTCCGTAAACCGCCCGGCGCCTCTTGCCTGCAACAGCTGCGGCCAAGGCCGGCCGCCCTCGCTGCGCAGCGTCCGCGGCTGCCGTTGCTCCCCCGACGCCGCTTGGCGTTGGCTGAGCCCCCCGCGGCCTCTGCCAGACGGGCCGCCCGCCAGCCTCGCTCCCCGCCGCTTGGCCCGCTCGGCCGCTCCGTCTGCGCCCGGCTCGCCCGGGAAGCTTTTCCAGCCGCGGAAGCTCGGCGGGGGCTGGCCGCCTTCTGCCTGCCCCTCTCCGGCGGCCGCCTTCCCGGGCTGCGGGGCGCTCCCTGGGCCCGAGGCGCAGCCTGAGCCCCCGGTGGCAGGAGGTGCCGTCGTCCCCGGGACACCGCCCCCACCCCCGAGAGCGGAGGGCTCCCCGCCTGCAGTGCCTGCCGCGCCAACGACCAGCTGAAGGACTCCCGGAAGTTTGGGAGGCAGAAGACCAAAGACAAAGAATAGTTGGCGAAAACTGCTCTCCAGTCGAGCTGGAAGGCTTAGCAGGAGCTTATGATAGAAATACCTTTTCCTAGAAAAAGAAATAATATCTCATTATTTTCTCCCTTTTACTAATATTCTAATCATATATATTGAATGTTTATAATCCTGATTTATTTATTACAAACAAAACGGGTTTTGCAGCAGGGCCCTTCTCTCTCTCTCTCTCTCTCTCTGCTGGGAATGGGCGATCCAGGCCTTTCTGCCCAGCTGCAGCCCCAGCCTCTGGCCTTGAGCCCGCAGAAACCCTGGGCTGCTGCCATGCAACTGGAGGCCCGGAGGACTGTGCCCTATTTTGCCATAGCCACAAAGCTGGTCATCAGTGCCATCCTGCCACTTTAAAACCTGGGTAAGTAAAAGGCTTCCCCTGGGCCAGTCCAGAGGTGGGTTTCAGCAGGTTCTGACCAGTTCTGAAGAACCGGTAGTGGAAGTTTTGAGTAGTTCAGAGAACCAGTAGTAAAAATTCTGACTGGCCTTACCCCCATCTATTTTCCACCACCCGAGTCCCAGCTGATTGGGAGGAAATGGAGATTTTATAGTATCCTTCCCCTGCCACGCCCATCAAGCCACGCCCACGGAACCGGTAGTAAAAAAATGTGAATCCCCCCACTGGGCCAATCCCTCTCCTTAACTGCAAGTGGGGCAGGGTTGGGGGAGGGCAGTGGGAGAGTCTGGAATGGAGTGGGTAGACACTTGTCAGAGATGTAGGCCTGAAGGTGCCTCCAACTTGCCGCCTGTGCTATTTGTGAACATGAGCTGGTGCTGTTTTAAGAGAGGGTTCGCTCTGTGTTCAGAAGTACCCTGACTGGCAGGTGATGGGCACAAAGGAGGACAGGGTGGAATGGCTCCTGTCCTTGAATTGGGCATACTGGCACCAAGTCCGTTTTGGGCTTCACAGGTTGGAGACCTTGGATGCAGCCGATGGCCCTGGGCTCCTTTCGGGGTGCGGCTGGGGCTGGCTTTTGCTGAGCGCAAATGCTCTTCCTTCGGTTAAGAGGTCCTGAAATTCACTGCCTGTTAGCCTGGAGGCTTTTCCCCCCCCAGCTGCTGCTGAATATTTGATGAAGTCTAAAATAACTATAAACTGCATTAAAGCCCGGCTGATGGAGCCCTGGAGAGCCTTTCAGCGCTCAAGATATTGCACAGCCATGCTCCTTGTTCAGTTATGGGAATGCCATTAACGATATCAGTCTGACCTTAATGGGGCAGAGAGAGAAATCCAAGAGCAGCTGAAAATGCCCACTCCAGGAGGCCGGCTCAAGGCGGGCGGGGGTGGGTGGGAGCAGCCCCCTCCCTTTGCCCAGCAGGTGGGGAGCTGGGCTCTTCCCTTGACAGACATTCCTGCCCTCCTAGCCACAAAGGCAGAGGTGCGATTGGATTAGTCCAAATTCAGCCAGTGAGCCTTTGGGGTTGGCTGTGGATTTAAGCCTAGTCCTCACCTGAACGCCAGCCCTGCCTGGCTGGTCCTGGGGCTGGGGATCGTTTGCCACTCAAGCCGTTTTCTCTCTGGTCCTCCTTGATTGTGGGGGTGGTAAGAGGCTCCGGCTGATGCTGAGGATCTTTGGCCTCTGCTTGAAAGTCCTTGACCTTCTGGATGACCCGGAGCCACAGAAACAGCTGTAAGCAGCAATGCCGGTTGCTTCAAGGTGGCTGACATCACCCATGCAGCCTTCTGCTCAGTTATGTCTTCCATGCAGGTAGTCCTCAAATCTGATGCGTGCTTGTCTACTTCATCATCTTCCCTCAGGGAATAATACTTAGGAGCTGAAGTGGAGCCAGCTGAAGTCCGAGGCTGCCACCCTCCAGGACCCTTCCGACTTTCTTCTTGGGGCCTGACCTCCTTGGAAGGCACAGCTCCCCCAGTGTGAGCCTCCTCCCCTTATTTCTCTGTAGAAGGGTGGGGGGGGTGTTTGCTGATCCTCTTTGGCAACCAGTCTGTTGTCTTTTCTTTCAGGAAGTGACAATGCTTGCTGGTCCTCCTGCAAAAGAGCCAGGATGGTCTTTCTGGATCTGCAAAGCCAGGCTACTTACTTTCACGCTTCTTAGCTTTGCATGAGCTTCCATTCCAGTTGTCCAGTTTCACACCGGCATCTAGAATTTTGCATCCAGTTCCTGATACAAACTGGAGTATGGCCAGAGAGCAGCAATCAAGAAGCGTGGAAGGAAAAACCTAGGAGGAATGGACAGAGGCATGCGTTCTTTTTTTAAGTCTGGGGAATAAAATGCAGCCAAGGGAAAGGATAATACACAATGGTGAAATCTAAAAATTTTTACTACCAGTTCTGTGGGCATGGCGTGGCTTGGTGGGCGTGGTAGGGGAAGGATACTGCAAAATCTCCATTCCCACCCCACTCCAGGGGAAGGATACCTCAAAATCCTCATTCCCTCCCCACACCTAGGGGAAGGATATTGCAAAATCTCCATTCTCACCACACTCTAGGGCTAGCCAGAGGTGGTATTTGCAGGTTTTCTGAACTACTCAAAATTTTCGCTACCGGCTCCAGAACCGGTCAGAACCTGCTGGATTTCACCCCTGATAATATACCATACTTTTAAGTATCTGAAAGGGTAGATCCATGCAGAGTTGATCCAGAAGACAGAACAAGAAGCAATAGTATAAGGAATTTAATTTGTAATGATACAAAATGTTCAGATGTTCGACAATAGAACAGATTTCCTTAAGAGTTTCCCACGCCAGAGTTGTTTCAACTGAGTCTGGAACGGCGTTTGTCAGGGTCCCTTCCAACCTTTACACATCATGGTTATACAAGTCTATTGCCTATGGATTTCCACTTTTACCTTGCTTTTTAATACATTGATGAGATCGTTAGCAGGCTTTTAAAACGATGCTTGGACATTCAGGCTTCCCAAAGCCATTAAGTAAAGCTGATAAAAACCTGACCGATGCAGCAAAGTGGGCTTGTCCGTCACTCACCCCCCTATTCCTGTGCTGATTGAATTTAATAGTATCTAGATAGCAAATCAGAATTAGCCAGAAAAATGTTCCCGACTTCCAAGATGTATTTACTGTGCTAGGAGTTAGGTAGCAACCTCAGCCAGTTTCTGACAGGTGAGAATAGAATAGAATAGAATAGAATAGAATAGAATAGAATAGAATAGAATAGAATAGAATAGAATAGAACAGAATAGATTTTTTTATTGGCCAAGTGTGATTGAACACACAAGGAATTTGTCTTGGTGCATAGGCTCTCAGTGTACATAAAAGAAAAGATACCTTCATCAAGAATCATAAGGTACAACACTTAATGATAGTCATAGGCTACAATTAAGCAATTAGGAAACAATATCAGTATAAATGGTAAGGATACAAGCAACAAAGTTACAGTCATACAGTCATAAGTGGATCTTCGGAAGTTCCCAAATGTCACAAGATGCCAGACCAGGGAGCGCAACTTCCAGGCTGGAAGGATGGAGCCAGGAAGAGCCTGCCAGCTGAATCCTGATCCAGACAGTTGCAACCCTTGCCAGTTCAAGCCCACGTGTGGTTTAGCTCTCTGCCCAATCAAGATAGGTGCGATGGCCAGATTTCGGGGAAGGGATGTGATTTCTGACTGCTTCTTGCTTTCTGCAGCAGCCTTGCGTTGGATCTGGCAGCAGCCAATAGCTCCGATGCTGTCTGGGTCAACAGATTTTACTTTTTTCTGCTAATGATCACAACCTGGATGGTAGCTCCACCATGGATGAAATCATGGTAGGTCGGCATCTGCCCCTCAGCCTGGAGGAGCCTCTGAGCATCCCTCTGGCCAACCTGTGATTGAATTTCCACCCTGATGCTTTCAGTTTTCTTTGTGCAAAGGAAGCCAATGACTAGCAGCTGGGGAGGATGAAAATAATTATTAATTTCACACATAACATACGCTTTGTGCTAATGATTCTCCACAGTGCAGTGTGGCATTGAGAGCAATCCGATCCAGATGCAGTGGGAATGAGTAATGTGAGCCACTGCAGCGCAACTGGGTTGTTTCTTCCCCAGCCACAGCTTCATTCCAGGCCTGACCGCAGTCTTCACACTTCTGCCATGCAGCAGCAAACAGAAACCATCTTTGAACCCTGATAGAAAGCAGGCCCTCCGTGCATCTAAACTCCCGTCTTTGGACTCTCGAGAGTCAGAACCGTGTCTGGTCCAGAGACAGCCTGGAGCTCAAAAAGCAAGGGGAGAAGGAAGCTCACTTGGGAGCTGCCTAGTATAGCCAGAGGCAGAGCAGACACAAACATTCTTGCAGCAAGATACCAGGTGGGCTGGATGAAACATGGTGCTCCTTGCCTGCTGGCTACGATTTGCCATTACCACGTTCCTCAGTTTGCCACCACTTCAGTCACAAAACAGGACCCCCATTCTTTAGGTGGCCCTAAGAAGCTCCATCATTGGAGGCTTTTAAGAAGAGCCATTTGTCTGAAATAGTATAGGGTCTACTGCTTGAGCAGGGGGTTGGACTAGAAGACCTCGAAGACCCCTTCCAATTTTGTTGTTCTGTTATTCTGGCTGTCAAGACAGCCGACCTACTGGGCCTTGTAAGGGTACCTGGTGACAAGGCAACCAGGAGGCCAGCAGCACCTCAAAGCAGGAGTTCAGAAGCTGGGACCTCTGTGGGTGAAGCAGATGCTCTCCCCCCAGAATCTGGACCCTTCAGAGCAGCCCCCCTCCCCCAGGGCAGACTCACCCTCCCACCTCCTTCCCGGGTTTAGCAGCTGCAGCATCTAACTAGCACTCCTGTGAGAAAGAAATGCAAGCCCAATGCTTTCCACAAGAGTGAGTCAAAACAATCTTTGAACACAGCTAAGCATAACATTTTTGTCAACCTTGCATCAGGGAATTGACAGGGTGCTTATTAAGCTTGCAAATAGCACAAAGCTGGGAGGGGCAGTGAACATTTTGGGGGGGGGGAGAGAGAGAGAGAGAAAAGTCACCAAGATCCAGACAGGCTTCAGCAGGGCTGAAATGAATAGGATGGGAAAAGGGAAAAAATTCTGCCTCTCGGTCAAACAATGGAAGTCCAGGAGGGAGTTAAGATCTGACCTGTGGTGTATGGAAAGGACCTGGCTGCATCTGTCACTCGCAAGATGAGCCAGATGTTAAAAAGGGGAACCCTGTCTTGGGGCCATTAATGTATAGACTATAGGAGCTAATCTGGACCCTCGGTGGCCCCCAGTCCAGTCAAGGAATAATGAATGGAAAGTGATCAAGGAGAGATTCAACCTGGAAATAAGGAGAAATTTTCTGGCCATTGAGAACAATCAACCAAAGGAACAGAAGTTGTGGGAGCTTCATCCCTGGAGGCTTTCAAGAAGAGACTGGGCTGCCATCTGTCATAAATGGTGTAGGGTCTCCTGCTTAGATGGGAGGTTGGACTAGATGACCTACAAGGTCCCCTCCAACTCTGTTAATCTGAATCTATCTGAAATGATCAAAGACCTGGAGACTAAAACATATGAAAAACAGTTGCAGGAACTGGGCATGGCTAGTCTAGTGAAGAGAAGGACCAGGGGAGACATGATAGCAGCCTTCCAATATTTGAGGGGCTGCCACCGAGAGGCATGGGTTGATCTATTCTCCAAACCACCTGAAGGCCAGACAAGGAATAATGGATGGAAGCTGATCAAG
Organism: Ahaetulla prasina; assembly: GCF_028640845.1. Lineage (NCBI taxonomy): Eukaryota > Metazoa > Chordata > Lepidosauria > Squamata > Colubridae > Ahaetulla > Ahaetulla prasina. The sequence continues at coordinate 802,390 of NC_080547.1, forward strand.
GACAGATTCAACCTGGAAATAAAGAGAAATTTTCTGACATTGAGAACAGCCAACTCACGGAACAGAAGTTGCCTTCAGAAGTTGTGGGAGCTTCATCACGGGAAGCTTTCAAGAAGTGACTGGACTGCCCTCTGTCAGAAATGGTGCAGGTGTAGGATCTCCTGCTTGGACGGAGGGGGGGGGTTGGACTAGATGACCTACAAGGTCCCTTCCACCTCTGTTAACCGGTTAATAACAGTTTTGGCCATTGCATTTTGCATAGGAGCCTTGGGAGGGGTGGGGGTGGGGGGACTGAAAGGCTGAAGGGTTTGGAGACCAAAACCTATGAGGAAGAATTAAAAGGAGCCAAATATGTTTAGCCCAGCAAAGAGGATTAAAGAGAGGGCTAATAGCAGTTGTAAATTTCTAAAGGAGGAGTCGATAAAGGTAACAAAGGTTGGGAGAATACTTGGATGGCATGAGCTGGCACAAAGTGGTGACTTTTCCCTTGTTAAAGGTCTTCAGAGGTGGGAGAGGAATCTGCTGGGGCTCCTCCAATGAAGAGGAGAGGGGTTTGGACTGTCACCTCTGATTCGGTAATAAAAGGGAAACCTATTTGGATAATTGCTCATTGTGTAAGGTTCAAATTCATGCCTGGGGCATTGAATGGGCTGCCCATTAAATCCAGCATGTGTTTGTACTGTCCAGGCTGAAGATCCCAGTTTGCCATCATTTTAACCTTAATCCATTTCTTCCCTACTGTTCCCAGAATTTCTAAACAATAATACAGTTATTTGAGATTCATCTAAAAAATCATTTGTATGAGGTGAAAGTGGGAAAGGACTACGGTCCATTAAATCTGACCTGCTAAACTGTGAATTGCTCAGCTTTGAAAATATTGTGGATAATTCCATATATCAATGGGGGGGTGGAATGGCATAAATAATGTGGTTAATAGTCTATAGAGATCCTCAGTCATCCAGGTCATGGTTGTCCCGAAAGGGTTTTTTCAGGAGGCAACTGGACTTTCTTGGTTTTTCTTTTGAAGATGTTTCACTTCTCCTTCAAGAAGCTTCTTCAACTCTGACTGGATGGTGGAGAATGGAAGAATTTATATTCCTTGCAGACAGCTGGTCATTTGCATCCTTCAATGACCCTCTAAAAGGATGCAGATTACCAGCTGTCTGCAAGGAATATAAATCCTTCCATTCCCCACCATCCAGTCAGAGCTGAAGAAGCTTCTTGGATGAGAAGTAAAACGTCTTCAAAAGAAAAAACAAGAAAGTCCAGTTGCTTCTTGAAATACACCTTTGGGACAATGTGGTTAATAGTTTTACTTGAAAAAAACATCAGGTATAATCTGTGCTTCTATTTGGTTTATAAATGATTTCAAGTCTTCCTCCATCAATCCACAGATTATGTGAGCTACAAAATATGATCCGTGTTGATACCAAACTGCCAATAAATTTACTTCTTAAAAAAATCCAAGCCCAGCCGGAGGCAACAGGAGGAAGGACCTTGGAGAGCTCCACGCGGGCCCGGCTGGCTGCCTCACGGAGGACGCCGCTGACCGCAGCCTCTGCGCGGGGGCCGGAATGGCCAGCTCGGGTCCGGCCTGCCGTGAATTGAACGGATGTGTCCTTTCCCTGCCAGAGCTTCCTGCCGTGTCCCGCACGATAAAGGCGTGACTGAGCAAACTCTCAGCTCCCCCGACCGCTGCATTCAGGAGCGGCGACGCCTGGCCGACCACCCCGGTTTCATCAACCAAGAGGCCTTTTCTTCTTGCGGGAGGAGCTCAGCCTGAGGACCTTTGGGCGGATCCTTGCAGGGGAAAAGAGACCGAACCCTTCCTTTCATGCTCACACGGTATTTCCTGCATTCCCACGTAGCATCCAGTCTGCCCCGAGACGAGCAAGCAAGCAAGAGAGGGAGGGAGGGAGGGAGAGAAAGCTTTACCCTTGCAGCAGCTACATATCAGAGGCTGCCTTCAGTCCCTCTGCTTTGGGGTCTGTCCAGTGAGGGGCCAATTTGCTGCCATTGCCCCAGTCCAGAGTTGCCTTCCTAGGGCCCCCTCCTAGGGCCTCCCTGTCCAAAGTCGAGGACACCATCAGATCTTTTGGGCACCTCTTAGTTCCTCTTTCAATAGTTCTTCCCATTCCCCAGAAGCAACTGAAGGATGACTGACCAAGCGTGGAGGAAACCTTCAGAAGTGACCTTCAGAAGTGCATTCTTACCTTGATATGTTTTTCAGGCTCGTTTTTGTTGTGTCGTATGTCCCAATGTGGCAGGGACCCTCTTTTTGGTATTTTTGTCCTCTGAGTGACATGTACCGCCACCTTGTAGTTGTTTCTTCCTTGCTGCATTTAGTATGAATACTAAATTTCTGCCTTTCTGAGAAATTCCTCATTTTCGTGAATGAGATTCAGGGTGGGTAGACATGCCTCTAGAGCAGGGGACTGAAGACTGGCCCTTGGCCTCCAGGAATTGGACCACACAAGTGAGCAAAGCCCCACCTGTGCATGTGCAGGTTCCAGACAGGATGCGAAACCAGGCCCTCCATGGACCCAATCCCTGGCACCCAGAAGCTGGGGGCCGCTGCTCTAGACATTCCACTTTCTCCTCCAGCAGTTTGCATTTGGTGCCGGTATAATTTGAGTCCTCCATGGGCGGGAGCGCAAACCCCTTGTGGGTCACCAGGATGCTAGCCTCTTTCTCCATGGCGCTGTTACTCTTCAGGATTTGTGCAGATTCAAATAGATATTTTCTTGTAGACTTCCTGCTTTAGAGTTTTAGTTGAAGGAGAATCGCATCCCATTAGTTGAAGGAGAATCGCATCCCATCACTCTAGCCAGAACAGCTGATGAAAGAAGGGGCAAGTAGAGAGATGGTTAGAGTTTTAAGTGGAGGAAGGAGGTATTGCTGGAGGACCAAAGACCATGTTCATGCATGATTTGGTGGTGGACAAGCAGACAAAGTCACTGTACATTTCTGAGATGTGGGTGGACAAGGATATGCTATCCTCTCTAGAAATATGCCTACCCACGTACGGGTCTGGATGGGGAGGAACAGGCTCAAACTTAATCCCTCCAAGACGGAGTGGCTGTGGATGCCGGCACCTCGGTACAGTCAGCTGCAGATGCGGCTGTCTGTCGGGGGTGAATCATTGGCCCCGATGGAGAAGGTACGCAACTTGGGCGTGCTCCTGGATGGTCGGTTGTCCTTTGAAGACCATTTGGCGACCGTCTCCAGGAGAGCATTTTATCAGGTTCGCCTGATCCACCAGTTGCGTCCTTTCCTGGACTGGGATGCCTTATGCACAGTCACTCATGCTCTCGTTACCTCTCGCCTGGACTACTGCAATGCTCTCTACATGGGGCTCCCCTTGAAGAGCACCCGGAGACTTCAGCTAGTTCAGAACGCGGCTGCGCGGGTTATTGAGGGAGCGTCTCGGAGCTCCCACATAACACCTATTCTGCGCAGACTGCACTGGCTACCTGTTGTTTTCCGGGTGCGCTTCAAGGTATTGGTTACCACCTTTAAAGCGCTCCATGGCTTAGGACCGGGCTATCTACGGGACCGTCTACTGCCGGCTTCTATCTCCCATCGTCGATGCGTTCCCACAGAGAGGGACTCCTCAGGGTGCCGTCAGCCAAACAGTGTCGACTGGCGGCTCCCAGGGGGAGGGCCTTCTCTGTGGGAGCTCCGACCCTGTGGAACAAACTTCCCCTCGGACTTCGACAATTACCTGACTTTAGGACCTTTCGCCGCGAACTTAAAACTTATTTATTTCGTATGGCTGGACTAGCCTGATTTTTATTTTTATTGGATGGGTTTTTAAAATTTTGTGATTTTACGGGGGAGTACGTTTTTTAACATTTTGGGCATTTAAATTCGTTTTTTAAGGGATGTTTTTAATTATTGTGTGTATTTATATTTTATTTGCCTGTTCACCGCCCTGAGTCCTTCGGGAGAAGGGCGGTATACAAATTAAAATATTATTATTATTATTATTATTATTATTATTATTATTATTATTATTATTATTACCCAGGTTTTGAGTCCAAGGCCGAGAGAGGAGCAGGTGGCAGATTGTGTATTGCACAGATCAGGTCTTTTTTATTCCCACAATCATCTCCTCAAAGAGTGCCTGCCAATCCTCTGAATCGATCTGGAAAGGGATGCTTTGACACCGAAGAGGGATGAAATCCTGTTTGCTCATAAGAGATGCCCTCCTTCCCTTAGAGCTCTTGAGCTGCAGGGTGTGCTGGTCTCAGAACTGTGTTGTGCTGCTGCTGGGAAATCTTGCAGCAACATGAACCCAAGGACAAATTCCAGCAGACAGAGTGATATTCTAATTAATTAGACCCATATAAAGAGTAATTTTATCAATTCTGGCATTAGATGCGATAGGGAGACATTGCTTTGTCCTAGCTAATGGGAGCCTCATGTCTCCAATTAACGTTTGGATTCCATACTAAACTGACGTTTAGTAGAACAACAAATGAAATTTCCTTCAACTGCTTTTCTTCAAATGTCAGGAAACATGTTTTATTTGTGGCAGCTTTTCAGTTATATATTTTTCTTACTGGCCCTTTCAAAGCAAGCCATTGTTTCAAACTGCCACGTTGCTCTTTTGCTCTGAGTCTCTGTGGGGTGTTGCAGCCCCATCTAGCCTAGGACTCCCTTGACCGGAGAGAAATGATTGTCCACCTTCATCGCTACAGGATTGGGGCCTATCTGGGCCTGATCCTCAGATTTGCCTGAGTCAGGTCAGAGCTGAAAAAAGGAACAATAAAATGAGCATGGCACACAGACATCCTGATCTTCAACACCCAGAAATCAAAGTTTTAATAAACTAAGAGCGACGCTAGCAAGGAACCCCTGGCATGAGGATCTGCTGGGGGAAGAAAGAGGTGAAAATGCATGTAAGGAGATGAAGGGGATGCAAAAAAGAAAGAGGCCAGCCTGGCTATACAAAACTGCTATTAAGCCAGGCTTCAACTGTACCTTTACATTTGTTTTTTCTTGCCTAGGTGTAAGGTGTTTCTCTATGTTGAATTTCATTTTGTTAGATGGGGCCCAGTATTCAAGTCTGTTGAGATCCATCTGGATCTTGAGCCTATCTTCTGGGGTGTTACCAGCTTAGTATCATCTGCAAATTTGATAAGTTCCCCTTCTATTCCCCCATCTGTCATTTATGAAGATATTGAAGAGTCCTGGCCCTCAAAGGGAACTTGTTCACAGCTCTGCTTCTGCAGACACACTCAGCCCACCCAGCGGTTGATGGTTTCAGAATCTAAAGAATGACTTAGCCAGCCATGGGGAAGGCAGCTAAAACCCCCTTCCTCTTTTTCCAAAGGGCTCCATAAGATGGGCTTCCCTTACCTGTGGAGGAAGAATAATCACGAATTGAGGGCCAGGAATTGAAGCCCAAGAGGTCGAATCAAGAGCATTTGGCTAAGGATGAGAGGGAACAAAGGTGTATAACTGTTGAGAGTTTTGTCAATGCCGAGGGTGTTCAAGTGACGATTCAGTGTGTTGGGATTGTACTGGGGTGAAATATAAAATTTGCTGCTACCGGTTCTGTGGGCGTGGCTTGGTGGGGGGAATAATGTGACTGGGTGGGCGTGGCCAACTTTTTTTTTTAATTTTTAAAAGCATTTTTTCTACAACCTCTTCAGCCAAAGAGATTGTAGAAAAAATGCCTTTAAAAGGCTCTGACGATCCCAGCTGAGCTGCGCAATTATCAGAGGCTTTTTTTTACTTTTAAAAGGATTTTTTCACCCAAAGAAAAAAATGCTTTTAAAAGTAAAAAAAAACACAACAACTCTGGTGATCACATGGCTCAACTGGGCATGGGTGGGGGGCAGGGATTTTTGCTACCGGTTCTCCAAATCACCCGCCGCCATCACTACCAGATCGGGCAATCCGGTCCGAACTGGCAGCATTTCAACCCTGGATTGTACCCAAGGCCCCTGTGACTATTGGCACTACCTTTTGCCACAGTGGTTCTATTTCTATTTGTGAGTCTTTATATTTTGTTATCTTCTCCAGTTCTTGTTGTTCTATTCTGCTGTCTCCAGGTATAACTAGGTGAGCTCCCTTTCGCCCCATCCCATTAGCTTTCTGGAAAGTCTTGGAAAGGCAGTTTTTCCAGCCGCCTTGGGGACCCCATGGAGGGGCTGTAAGATGATTGCAGGATCTTAGGTCATTTTATTCTCCTGCAACCTTTTTAATGTTTCATTTTTATTCATGTTTTAGTGTTTTGCATGTTTTATGTTTTTTCGTGTGAACGTTTAGTGAAGACACACCTTTTTACTCGCGCGGGGCTGGCTTGAATTGAATTTTAATCTTAAATTTTGTAAATTTGATTAATTTTAAATGGGGTTTTTAGTTCATGGCATATTTTAATTTTTTCAGGCTAATTTTAAATAAGTTTTTAAAATTGCATTTTAATTTGTACATTGTATGTTTTATCTTGCCTGTACACCGCCCTGAGTCCTTTGGGAGAAGGGCGGTATAAAAATCAAATAAATAAATAAATAAATAAATAAATAGCATGTTTTAGTATTTATATAGCACACGTAAGAATGCAAATTAAAAAACCCCAGCCATGAATATTAACCTTCCTTAGTGAAAACAGCTGAGTACGATTAAGAAAGCAATTAACACCCGACTAACAAAGTGACGGTGGCCAAAGCTGTGGATTCCCTTGTGTACATGTGTGTGCACGGGTTGAAAAGTCTGGATCTCATTTTACCAGCCACATCCTCCCTTGCCCTCAGCTGCTGACGGGGTGGGGAGGATCTGCCGGATCACATCTGGGGGACTGTCTGGAGGAGAGTTCCGACCGGGGAAGGGATGGGACTTCTCTTCTTCAGTCAACTGTGAAACTGAGCCTGAGTCATAGAATCATACGGCTGGAAGGGTCCTTGGAGGTCTTCTAGTCCAACCCCCTTGCCTCCCTTCGGCTTGCGGACAAGGAACATGAAATCATTCAGTTGGCACATTTCAGGTTCCACCTGCCAAGCCCTGAGATCCTATGGATCTTTGCAGCTGTGCCTGCCCTGTGGCATAGCATCTTTCCCTCCCCCGCCCTGGTTTTTGGAAGAAGGAAGGAAGGAAGGAAGAAAGGAAGGCATCATGCCAAGCCCCATGAACAGCAGCACATCCTATACGGACCCTGACCAGTTTAACAGCATTGATTTGAAATGAATTGAATTAAACTCCAATAATATTTCAACTTTTTCATGTATGAAGTTGCTTGGAAGGACCTTTACTTTTAGAAGCTAATTATCATCAATATACTGATATTCAACTATATTTTGGTGAGCTCATGGCTGGGCCTCTGTCTACAGAGCCTGGCTAGGAGAGAACAGCCGATGCTAACCCAGCTCCACTGGATATCTGCATGTTCAGTGAGGGAACAGGGGGGGGCGGGGGGGAGGCACGGTCAGCTCCACAATGCAAGCTCTTGGGACCCAGGCCTCCCGCCCCCCAAGATCTTCTCCCAGGAGTCTGCAGAGTTGCCACCCGGAGGATGTTCTGGAAGTCTCTGGAAGTTTGGCTTTATTCAGGTCTGAGATCAGGGTGGATGCTGGGCTCCTGCCAGATTTTTTTGTGGTGTTGCGATTTTCCCGCCAAAAGACTTCCTTTTTATTTTATTGTTCTTACTTTTAAAATAAGAACCTCCCAAAGTCCTCTGGAGTTGGGCAGCCCTTACATTTAATAAAGGCATCTACAATGAAATATGAGAATTTGAGCAAAGTTAATGTTTATTGCCTTTTAAAGCGGTGGAGTGTTTCAACATTAAGAGTGGTTGGCTATTTTAATGTTAGTGTTCTATATTTTTTGCATTTATCTATCACTTTTTGGGGAGCTGCTCAAAGTCACTGAGATAATGGGCAGCATTTAAACATTCTGTTTGTAAAATTTTGCAAAGGAATAATATCCAGTCAAACTCTGAGTTGTACATACAGAAGTGCTAGATCAGGTTCATTGCTGGCTAGTTTACAATTGGGAAGAGCTTTCAAGAGCCTCATGTTTGCTTACTTTGTCCTGGTGGGGCTGCTTATGCAGAGAGTAGAAAGCAGAGACATATATTCTTCTGTTGCAGATGCAAAGAGGAGTTAAGGCATGGGAGCTTAGGGGTACCTATACACATATAACAACTTTGCTTTCATTAGTGCCGCTTGCTGCTCAAACATAGCTTTTTTGATAAACAGACATTTATCTTTACCGCATGTATTCTTTAACTATACGGAGGTTGAAATTTATACTTCTCCTTTACTGACGGACACAAGAGCCGTCTTCCTAATTTGAGGGGGGGGGCAAAGCAGAGGGATCCAGCCAAAGCGCCAGAAGGCAGGAGAAGAAGCAACTATAGATAAGAAGCAAATCAAGGAGAGCAGCAGCCTAGAACTAAGGAAAACTTTCCTGACACTGAGAACAATTAAGCAACTTCCCTCCAGAAGTGGTGGTCTCCATCGCTGGAGGTTTTCAAGAAGAGCTAAGACAGCCATTTGTGGGGAATCGGGCACAGTCTCCTGCTTGGGAAAGGGGCTGGACTAGAGGACCTTCGAGGTCCCTTCCAGCCCTAGGGTTGGAGGATTCAAAGCCACTCCAAACTCCCGCGTCCTAGACGCCAGCCCGCACCCGGCAGAGAGGAGGCTGGCCAGGCCCAGCCGGTGCGGAGCTCCAGAGGAACTCCGTTCGTTCGCTCGCCCGCCCGCCCGCCCGCTCTTTGCCGCCGGGAGGCGGGGAGAGCTGCCCCTGCCCGGCCCTTGAGGGAGCGGAGAGGAGGAGAAGCGGCCGAGGAACGAAGGTCTGTCGCCTTTCGACTCGCCGCGGCCCCGCCTGCCCTTTCCCGGAGGCCCCGAGGGATTCCCTCACGCGAAGCGACCCTCCGGCCCCTCCAAAGCGGCCCAAGGGGCGGGTTGCGCCTTTGATCCCCCTCGGTCCCGGCCCAGGGCAGCCCCTCCGACGGCAGCCCAGCCGGGCGGCTGAGAGGGCGGCCGCCTCGGCTCCGCTTGCCCCGCCCGCCGCCCTGGGAGCGCAAGCCTGGGCGGCAGAGGGCGCAGGGAGCAGCGGGCGCCCTTGGACGGCGCGGACCACCCTCCGGCCTCGCTCCTCCCTCGAGAAGGGCCGCCCCTCCGCCGCCCGCCCGCCCGTGCCGAGGGGCCGAGCCCGATTCCCGCAGCTGCCGCCCGGGGGCTGCCAGGCGGCGCGTCCCGCCCTTCCCGCCGTTCTTCGTGACGGCCGTCGGGCGCCTCCCTCATCGCCGGAGCCGCCCGCCCGTCGGTCCGCCCTCGCCGCCGCGATGCTGCCCGGGCAGCCCAGGAGGGCGCCGCCTCCGCCTGGCAGCGGCTGAGCTAGACCGAGGCTCTTCCGACGCCCCGCCGAGAGAGCGCCCGCCATGACCCGCGCCGGCCTCCTCGGCCTCCTCCTGGCTCTGGGTGGGGGGCCGGCCGGCCCGGGGGCAGGGCGGGGGTCCTGCGGGCGGAGGGGGCGCGCCCGGCTTGCAGCGCCCAGCCGAAACTTTCCCGGGAGCTGCGAGTCCGGGTGGAGGGGGGTTGGCGGGTGGAGGGAGCAGCTGGCGGCTTTGCGCCGGAGACCCCCGAGGGAGGCTGGTCCTGCGGCGGGTCCGTCTGGCGGGGCGGGGAGGGAGGCGGCAGGGCAGGGCAAGGCAAGGCAAGGCGGGGGCGCGGGACCAGCTTCCCACTTCTCTCCCCCCCCCCCCTTCAAGGGAAGGCAAGAAAGGAGGAGAGAGGAGGAGAAGCGGCCGAGGAACGAAGGTCTGTCGCCTTTCGACTCGCCGCGGCCCCGAGGGATTCCCTCACGCGAAGCGACCCTCCGGCCCCTCCAAAGCGGCCCAAGGGGCGGGTTGCGCCTTTGATCCCCCTCGGTCCCGGCCCAGGGCAGCCCCTCCGACGGCAGCCCAGCCGGTCGGCTGAGAGGGCGGCCGCCTCGGCTCCGCTTGCTCCGCCCGTCGCCCTGGGAGCGCAAGCCTGGGCGGCAGAGGGCGCAGGGAGTAGCGGGCGCCCTTGGACGGCGCGGACCACCCTCCGGCCTCGCTCCTCCCTCGAGAAGGGCCGCCCCTCCGCCGCCCGCCCGCCCGTGCCGAGGGGCCGAGCCCGATTCCCGCAGCTGCCGCCCGGGGGCTGCCAGGCGGCGCGTCCCGCCCTTCCCGCCGTTCTTCGTGACGGCCGTCGGGCGCCTCCCTCATCGCCGGAGCCGCCCGCCCGTCGGTCCGCCCTCGCCGCCGCGATGCTGCCCGGGCAGCCCAGGAGGGCGCCGCCTCCGCCTGGCAGCGGCTGAGCGAGACCGAGGCTCTTCCGACGCCCCGCCGAGAGAGCGCCCGCCATGACCCGCGCCGGCCTCCTCGGCCTCCTCCTGGCTCTGGGTGAGCGGCCGGCCGGCCCGGGGACAGGGCGGGGGGGGGTCCTGCGGGCGGAGGAGGCGCGCCTGGCTTGGAGCGCCCAGCCGAAACTTTCCCGGGAGCTGCGAGTGCGGGTGGAGGGGGGTTGGCGGGTGGAGGGAGCAGCTGGCGGCTTTGCGCCGGAGACCCCCGAGGGAGGCTGGTCCTGCGGCGGGTCCCTCTGGCGGGGCGGGGAGGGAGGCGGCAGGGCAAGGCAAGGCAAGGCAAGGCGGGGGCGCGGGACCAGCTTCCCACTTCTCTCCCCCCCCCTTCAAGGGAAGGCAAGAAAGGAGGAGAGAGGAGGAGAAAAGCCCCGGCAGCCTGGAAGAGCCCCGGGCTTACATCGCCCGGCTTGGACGAAGAATTCCGAGCTGCCCTTCTGGCTTTCAGCGCTAAGCAAAGCAGGGTCCGCTCGGGCCGGTTGGCCGTTGAGTGGGCGCCAGGCTGGCCTGCCAAGGAATCCGAGGCTGAATCCCGGAGGAAGGCGAGGAACTTCGCTGAGCGCCACTGGGGCGGCTCGCTCTCTCCGTGGGGACGGGGTGCAAGGCAGCTGCTCTCGCTTTTGGGGGCCGGCACGATGCAGCTACTAGGTCTGCGGATGGTGGGTGGGGGGAGGTAATGGGAATCCAGCTTCCAGGCCTTGGGTTCAGCAGGGAAAGGGTGAGATGCTCTTGAGCCCCTCCTCAGCCTGGGCCAGGCCCTCCCTGGCAGCGGATTCCCAGTTGCTCGGCCCCTTTCTCTGACTGGGAGGTGGGGGGTGGAGGGCCCAGGGCAGAACCTGATGGTGGAATTTCAGAAATGGAAGCTTGTGGTCCAGTCTAATCCCCAGAGCCTTCTCTGCTTGGGGACCAGGTGGGCACTAGGCATGTCAGAAGGGAGCAGCCCTGTGCCTAGCTGCCCCCCCTCCCCATGAGCAGCTTTGCTCCCTGGCAGTGGCCAGGCCTGGCAGGTTCTCTGCCCGGCAAGGAGCTTTTGCTGGGTGCCAAGTCCAAGCAGCCCTTAGCTTTGGGGCAGGAGGCGGGCAGCTCGGAGAGATTCCTGCTGGAGATGTGGATGTTGCCACTGGAGGAGAAGGGAGAGGCGGACTGGACTCTTTTCAGCAGCCTCTGAGCTGGGAATGCTGCGGCATTAACAGGGCCTGCGGTGGGACCAGGGCTTTTGCATCTACCCCTTGGGTGTACCATTGACAAGAGAGTGACAAGAGTGTCTTTTAGCCACCGTGGTGTTAAAACATTTGTCATTTGTCTGGAAATGTGGGCTCCTTTTGTGTAGGAAACCCACAAGTGCGCTAAGGACATAAAATGGCTCCGGCCACTTGGACCTCAGAGCTGCATCATGGCTACAAGTCGCCTCTCAGGCCATTGGGCTGTAGCAGGAGGGCAGAAGGGCCGTCCCTGGTAGGAGGTGGCAGCCGTCTTCCAGTCTTCATGCTTTCTGCACTGCTGTAGTTCAAGGAGGGATTTCTGCTTCTGCTCAGCTGCTGGGCTCTCCAGGTCACTGAGCCATAGAAAAGATTGGAAATTGCCACTGGGCAATGCTCCTTCCCTCCCTCTCTCCGCAGTTTGCTCTTCCTCTCTATTTTGCACTGGGCTGCTGCCTCCAGTTCCGGGCCCCATGTTTTAAAAGAGACACTGAGAGGCTGGAGGGTGTTTGAAGAAGAAAAACCAGGATGCTAAAAGGCTTGGAAGGAAAAACTGGGGAGTAAAAACTGGAGCTCCTGGAAAGGTTTAGTCTAAAAAAGAGAAGTTGTGGTAGCTCTCTTCATGCGTCTGAAAACCTGGTCCTTTAGAAGATGAGGGCATTTTTCAGATTCCTTCCAGAAGGGAAAATATGGGATTTAACATATGGGCAAGAGGTCTCTCTGCTGGACATCAGGAAAATATCGGAAGAGGAGGAGGAGGAGGAGGTGTTGAATGGCTATGGGCCCTGGGTTGCTGCTCTGGGCAAGGATTGGGACAGACAATCCATCCCGTGCTTGTGGGTAATGATGCTGCAGTTGGGGGACCTTTTCGGTGGCCCTGAAGCTCTTCTCTGCCGCAGCCAAAGGCCCATCAAATGCTTGCAGTCCTCCTGTGCTGGGTTAGCCCTCCCACTCGTGGGGCTGGGAAAATTTTGTCCCCAGGAAGCATCCTTGGATGCCTGTGGCTCGGTTGCCTGGTTGCCTCTTGCTCCCCCAGGTGGCATCAGGAGCCCCCCCATGCGCTGAGTTGCCACTTTGGCCCCCTTGTGGTCCTCCTCTCAGATTGGCCCTTGGATGTGGCCTTTGGGGCCAAGCGTCCAGGCTTTTTGCTCCAGGCAGACTTGCTTCGTGTGCAGCTTTGGGAATCGGCCTGTGAAGAAGACCGGATCCGGTGGCTTCCGCATGGGAGGAGGCAGCTGAGGGGCTGGGTTTGGGTTCCTGGGCTTTTCATTGCTCTTGTGAGCCAGCCACAGTCGGGCTCCTTAGGATAGGCAGTCACAGGAATTTCTGAAATGAATAATTTCAAAATTATGACTGAGGGCTTGGCCAGAGAGTTCGATTTGCCCCAGAGGCCATCGGCAGAGGAAGCTGCGCCTCTCTAAACCACTGCAGTGTGCCTTGGTTGCCAGCCTTCCTGATGCCCGTGGAACAGCCTGGCTGGGAGGGTTGAGCCGGAGGCCCCCTCTCCAACCACCTGCTGGGGCTGCCTGGTTGCACCATCACAGGCCATTGCCAAGAATGAGCCATTTTCTGACTGGCTGCGGCAGCCCCAGCCTGGGAAGACTGCCAAAGGGGGCTGGAGGAAGACAGAGGAAAGCTGTTTCCCAGGGCTGGGTGGGGGGCCCTTAGCTTCTCCAGGAGCCTCTGGGCCAAAGTGAACTTGGTGGAAGGGTGGCAAGGGGCCTGTATCTGCCCCCCACAGCCAGGTTGTGGACCAAGCTCAGAGGGAAGGTCCTGGAGAGTGTTGGACGCTGGGGGAGGGGAGGAGATGGCCCCAGATGCCCTGAGGACCTGCCCTGATCCTGACATGCTGGTTCTCTGTCTCCAGGCAGAGTGCTCCTGGCCTGGGCTGGGCTGTCCCCGCCAGCCACCCTGGAAGGGCATAGTTGGCAGAGCCCCGTGGACTGTGCCCGCGCCAACGAGCTTTGTGCTGCTGAGCCCGGCTGCAGCTCGAGTTTCCGCACTTTGCGCCAGTGCCTGGCTGGCCGAGACCACAACACCCTGCTGGGCAACAAGGAATGCCGGCTGGCACTGGAGGTGCTGCAGGGAAGTGCTCTGCATGGCTGCCGCTGCAGGCGCAGGATGAAGAAGGAGCTGTCCTGCCTGCAGATCTACTGGAGCTTCCACCTGGGCTTGGCCGGGGGTGAGCCCAGAGCCGGGGTCTCCTGGGAGCTGGGAGGGGGGGGACACAACATGTGAGCTATGCAGACCCCTAAACTGGAGGGTGAGGCCTTTGCCCCAGTTGTGAGCTGGAGGACGCACCCTGTGACGGCTCTGCAGTTGTGGAATTGTCATAACCCAAAAGACAAGACCAGCTGTGCCACTGCTGACCTGGGAGGTCCATCCAAGCCTGCCAGCTATGCCCTCTGGGCCCTCGTGCCCAGGTGCTGCCCAGGACCCCTTCCTGCCTGCTGCTCGATGGAGTCAAGGCAGGTCAAGCGTGATTCCTGTCCCCCTCTACCCTCCCCCCATGCCCCAGTGTCAGTTGGGTTGGCAAAGCCACTGCTGAGAAGATGGAGTGGCTGGTCCTGGATGCCCTGTGGCATTGGGGAAGACCCTGGCCCTGGCTGGAGGAAGCCACTGCTTTTGTTCTTATTTCACCAGAGTTGCATGAGAAAGCCCCCCCCCCAAAACCCTCACTGCCCCTCTCGGGACGGCAGCTGCTCCTGGAAGACCCTGGAGTGGGGTGTGTGCCTTGCAAGGCTGGATCTGGGCATGATGAAAGGGAAGGTCTGTCCCACAAGTCAGGCCCCCTTGGAATGCTGAAGGGCTGGCCCCCCCAGGTTAATTCTCCCTTCTCACGTGTCCCCAGAGAGCCTTCCTCTTCAAGTTCTCTCTCCCCCAGCCTTCCTCATGGAGCCAGACCTCCTCCTGATGGTCAGCAAAGTCCAAGCTACCCCCCCACCCCGCAGCCCACAAGAAGGCATATCACGTCTCTTTGCTCAGGTCTTTGGTCCCGGAGCCCAGCTCTTGCCCGGGGAGGCCGAGATGGCCCCTCTCTCCCTCTGCTGCTGTGACAATGACAAGCCCAGCCAGAGGGACTGAGGATGGGAAATGCCCCCCAGCCCTTTGGGGTAGAAAAAATAGCAGCCAGTAGCCCTGGGCAGAAAGTACGCTGGCCTCCCCCAGCTTTTTTGTTGTTGTTTACATTTATATCCCGCCCTTCTCCGAAGACTCAGGGTGGCTTACAGTGTGTAAGGCAATAGTCTCATTCTATTTGTATATTTACAAAGTCAACTTATTGCCCCCCCCAACAATCTGGGTCCTCATTTTACCTACCTTGAGTCAACCTTGGGCCTGGTGGGATTTGAACCTGCAGTAATTGCAGGCTGCTGTGTTTTAATAAGAGGCTTCTTACAGCCTGAGCCATCACGGCCCTTTGATTTGCTGCCACCCTTCAGTGGGCGCCCCCAGTCCCCAAGGATAGCCGTATGCTTCCCATGGACAACAGTTGCTGGGGATGATGGGGGCTGTACTCCCAAAGGTCTGAAGTGGGCGCTGACCTAGGTAGGGGCTTCTTTCTGGTTGGGAAATGCTGGTTTTGAGAATCCAGGTGCCCTGGTGGCCATCCAGGCAAGGCCCCACCCTGGCTCCTAAAGCTTACAGGCACAGCGCCTGCACAGCCCGGCCTCAGTGGATCGTGCAGCTCAAGGAACAGGGCACCCCAGGCTGCATCAGCTCCCCACTTAAGAGGAGCCCATCCCTTCCCTGCCCACTGACCTCCTGCCTCCTGCAGTTATTCCAGGTGTTGGTGCAGCTGTTAATTTTTTCCTTCTCTGCCACCAGGAGCAGAATTTTATGAAGCTTCGCCCTACGAGCCCATCAGCTCTCCTCTCTCTGATGCCTTCAGACTTGCTTCAATTGTCTCAGGTACTTTGAAAAAAGAATGGGAGCAGATGCTTCCTCACCCACCTGTTTCTCCCCCCCCTCCAATTCACATGATTGCAGAAGAACCCTAAAATGTTAGGTGCCCCCTTTGTCCTCGGAAGGCTTCATCCAGCAACTGTAGGCCTCATTCATGGGCCAGCTTTTGACCCCAAGGGGTCGCCTCAAGGCACCCCTCTGCTTTTATTGCATGTGCTGATAGCTGTCCGGCAGTCCTGTTGAAGTGATCTGGTCTCCGTTAGATAAAGGTAAAGGTTCCTGTGGCACATATGTGCTAATCGTTCCCGACTCTAGGGGGCGGTGCTCATCTCCGTTACAAAGCCGAAGAGCCAGCGCTGTCCAAAGACGTCTCCATGGTCATGTGGCCGGCATGACTAAACACAAAAGGCGCACGGAACGCTGTTACCTTCCCACCAAAGGTGGTCCCTATTTTTTTCTACTTGCATTTTTTACCTGCTTTCAAACTGCTAGGTTGGCAGAAGCTGGGACAAGTAACGGGAGCTCACCCCGTTATGTGGCAACACTAGGGATTTGAACTGCTGAACTGCCGACCTTTCAATCGACAAGCTTAGCACCTTAGCCACTGAGCTACTGTGTCCCATATCTCAGATAGGGAAGATTAATCAGGTGATCCGGTGGATAAAGTTACTCGGATTTACTCTTGGACTCTTGACTGGGCAGAGCAGGCTGAGGTAACTAGGTTACAATCTGGTGGAGGGATCTGGGATGCGTTTGAGCTTGTGACTCCTGAGGAAACTCTCTGTGCTGCCAACATGGCCGCCTAGAGCCCATCTGGGTCGTGGAAGCAGCCGGGGAAGGGACCTGCCGTTGGCCTCTTTGGTGGAGGGGGTGTTGCCCCCAGCTTGGAAGAGGTCCTCAAGGGCCTGTTTCCAATAACCATTGAGCACTTTCCAACCTTCCCTCTTTGAGGAAGGCTGTTGAGAGGGGGGTCAGTCTGCCGATGATGAGAATCTGGGAGGAGATGGATTAACTGGACCCATTTGGGCTTCAGCCTGGGATTCAGTATTGAGACAGCTTTAGTTGGGTGATGACCTGTGGGGGAGCCTTCATTTGTGCTTCTTAATCTCCTGGACACAGCATCCTTCTGAGCCAGCTCCGTGGGTGGGGGCACCATTTTATGGTCTATCCTTCCTCGGGGGCTGAGTCCAGTCGGTGTTGATTTGATTGGGAGATTGCTCCAAGCAGAAATGGCACCAGAGGTGAAGGCAGGTTACGGTGTGGCTCCATCTGATCCCAAAGCAGAATAGATGAAGGGGGGGGAGGCTGATTCTGGATCCACTCAGCCCTGGCATAACTGGGACCCATTGCAGGGAGAGTTTTCGGCTGGCAAACTGCTGTTACTTGGATGTAAAGCTTTTATTTTGGAAAGGCTTTAGAAGCTGGTGGTTGGACGTTTAATGGGCATTTTTCCATATTTGGGGTGCACTTTTATTTTTCACTGGCATGTATTTATACATACATTTATTTATGTAATCCTTGGCATAATTTTTTTGTTTTTAATTTTTTTAATTTATTAAATTTATGCGCTCTCAGCTAGAAGCGACTCTGGGCTTTATCATATCAAATTGCTTTGTCGTTTTAAAAGTACGTTATAGAAGTCTTAGTTCAACAGTGGGAGATAAATATTTTTAATTAGAAATAAATAGTATTATTCTCTAATTTTGAAGCTCTGGATAGTGCTTCAGGCTGGAACGGCTGGTGGCCCTGGGGGCATCGGTGGGAGTCCCTGGGTGGCAATTCTACGGACAGGACATCTGGCTGGACCTTAGAAGACGGATCTGCAAACCTGTCTGCTCCAAGAAATGCTAAGCTTAGATGCCAGTTGACAATAGATTTCTTTTTCCACTTTGAATTAAATCACCATCTTAAGCTATTTAGCTGGTGGAAAATAGGACGGGGGGGGGGGCGCACACTGAGAAGCCTTTAGCTCTTGGATTCTGGGCTTAACAACATGTTTTCAGGAAGGGGGGCTGAGAATGTGGGGGTTTCCTATGGGAGAAAACAATACTAAATGCTAACGGGAGTGTCACTTTTCCAGCTGCATTGGGATGTAATAGATTAGCCAGGTTGGATCCAGAGGAGATGTGGAAAGCGAGTTATTTACATCTCAAAAACTCCCCCCTCCCTCCTCCTCCAGTAGTTGTCAGAGGGCTAAGTCTGACTCTGGGGCAAGTCAGAGATGATGCTTGGTTTTTCTCAAATATTTGAACCTGGAAGGGGGAAGGAAAGCATGCATTGGTCTCAGCCCTGGCGAGGCAGCTGGCAAAGAAAGGAGTGAGCCCTTCTTCCTGTTGGCATCAGGATGACTCGTCCCTCAAGGGGAAGCTGAGGAATCCAGGGCTGGGTGGGAAGAGGGATGCTGCACACCAGGGGGGCTTTCTTGGCATTTTTGGGGATGGTGGGTTTATTGGCCTTTTTTTTTAAAGCTTCTCTATATTTGTTAATCAGACAGGTTTCCTTTTTCCTGGGAACATATTGGGAATTTTTCTTTAGGTTTTTTTTATTTTAAGGATAATGCTAAGTGGGTGCAGATTAGGTGATGTTCACCAGAGAAGTTGTGGGAGAGTCCTGGGATTCTGAAGAGGTTGGAATTGCACAAGATTGCAGTTGACTCTACAGAAGGATGCTAGAAGTTTGTATGGTCCAAACGTCAACAAAAAGCGCTGCAGAAAAATGCAGGAGAAATCCCAAATTAGATTATCCTCAATGGGTCATTGCCCGACTTCTGTATCAGGACATGCACCAAAGGGAAGCCTACGGTCTCTTGGAGACCATCAATTCTACCAGTCCGATGATCTTACTGTTGGGAGGTAGTTTAGCTGGGAGGTGCCTTCCTTCCTGTAGCTTATTCTCTGAACAAGAGGATTCTTGTTCAGGCCTTGAGCTTCTATGTGGCCTTTTTTGGGGTATTTGAAGAACATTTCCAATTCCTTTGCCGTCTCCTCATAGGTCTTCAGTTCTAGTCATCCTTTTTCCTTTTCTGAATTTGTTCCAGCTCATGAAATGAATACCGTGCTTGGTGGGGTTTGAATAATGCAGAAAAAAGCTGCATGATTTCATAATTCCTATCGTTTGGAAATTATATTTCTGTTGGTGGAGGGCACGATAGTATTTTTAGTAACATGATCTCACTGCTGATCCACAGTTAATTCTGTTCCATATCCTAGTTCACAAATATTATGACCAAGTCCATTGTGTGTCTCATTTGTTTTTCCTAAAGTGAAATTTTTTGCATTTCTTTTAACTGGTTACATTTTATTTCTACTGTATTTCATTTTCTTTGTTCAGTCCTCTTCTCAACATCCATATAATTTTGAACCTGGTTTTTGTCTTCTGAAATCCCAATTGCAGGTCCATCAAAGTTTTGAAGGCTGTCAGGTCCTAGGCTAAACCCTGCAGTTTAATGAGAGGGAAATACTTAAAAATAAAGAAACATTCAATGGGAAATGACCTTCATCGAGCTGAAGACCATATGCTGTTTGTGTATCTCCTTGCCTTCCTTCGTCATATTCTATTTCCTACAGTCTAGCACAGTCTCTGCTTCTTGAGTTAGGGTCTTCTTCTCTTTCTGTGACTGGACCACTTTGGTTCTAGTCTTTGGGTTCTTCTCGTGGCCCTTCTGTGGCCCTTCGCAGGTTTTTTGAATCCTGGAGGTGCCCAGAAGTCACTTCAGCATTTGAGACTGGACTGAATCAATATTGAACAGATTGGGGCTAATTATAGTCAATATTTGGAAACTAAACCAGTTTAAAATCATTGTGAAATATCAGGTCCCAAGAACAACGCATGGAGTTACTTGTGAGTAATTTATTGCTCTGCACCTATAAGAACCTAGCCAGATTAAAGCAATTATTTGCATAACTACAGACATTCTCTGGGAAATGCTAGGGAGGAGCCCCATTTTTAGCTCTCTTCCCGCCTCCCAGACGGTCCATGCTCCACTGCCTCTTTGCCCTCTGGTAAGCAGCCCTTCCCTCCTGGGAATCCAGATTACATTCCACCACACCAAATGTCTTTTCTACCAGCTGCATTTATTAACTGTTACTCAATACCTCATCAAGATCTCTTTCTTTTTTAAAGGTACTTTTATTACTAGGTCAGGCAGTTGTGGATCCATCTGGTGGAGATGCTTTCCGTCTCACATTTTTCTATCTTACCTAGAAGTAGGTTGTGGTCTGTTTAGTGAAAGAGCCACATGTGGCTCCAGAGCTAAGGGTTGCAGACCCTGGTTTAGTCAAATCCCTCCCTGAAGTCTAAGCAGACTATTGTATGTCCACCAGCATTTAGTCACTTTGTCTAGAAAAGGCAATAGAGTTCTCTGACACAATCTGTTTCTCACAAATCCATGTTGGCTCCTAGTAATAGCTTTGTTCATTTCTAGGTACTCGCAGATTTGCTGCTTGATCATCTTTCCCTCTTTCCCAGGATTTTCTCAGGTTAGGCTTAAAAGATCCGTAGTTTCCTGAATCCACTCCCCCCCTCTCATTTTTTGAAGAAGGAAGCCCCCATCAGCTCTTTTCCGGTTTTCTGGTCTTTCCCTGGTTCTTCAGGAGCTTTGAAAGAGATGGTGCCTACTTGCTCCTTCAGAACTCTGGGTTATGGGATAATAATCCATGTGGTCCTAGCAATTTGAATTTGTCCAAAGTGGACAGGTGTTTTCTCATCGTATTGTTGCTTATTTTGACTTGCATTCCTATTCTGTCTCCTACAGCCTTGTTTTGGATAGGTTGGACTATTTTCCCTTTGGTGTGAAGGCAGATGCAAATAATGAGTTAAGCAGTTTGTTCTGACAGCTCACGGCATATATCTTAATAAATTGTGATATTTTTCACTTGTGTCTTCTGGAATAATAATAAGTAATATAATTTCACAACTAATAATTATAACTAATAAGAATTTCTTGCTGTTCAAATTTTATTTTTAGACATTTTTGAATATTTTGATGTATTTCTTTCCAAATCATTTCAGGGTTGTTGTTTTTTAAATAACCACCACGTACAATAGTGTTCCTTCTTTGTTATGGCATTTCCAAAATTTATTGCTATATGATTGGGTAATTATTGACAGAGTTATATCCCATCTGTTAAACATTTAATACCAATGTTATACTACAACTGTAACTTGTAGTAAATTCTATTGTGATTATTTCCTTGAAATTCTGCATGCATTTTATTGTTACTCATTTTTTAATTTGTACTATTTCTGTGTCATATTTTAATAACAATGAGAGATCTAATTACCTATCTGTTTGTCAGTCTGTCTAGGTTCTGTATAAATGTTGCAAATTCTATCATTGTTCTCAAAGTTCCTTCTTTTTTCTTGAGATCACTTCTTATTCTTCTAGCAATTTGAAAAAGACATTAACCATGTTAGCTGAGCAGTTCTTGCTGAATATTTATTATACAAAGTTCATTTTGGGCATAGTATTCATTTTTACTGTTGCAGTAAAAGGTAAAGGTTTCCTCTGGCCAGTCGTGTCCAACTCTAGAAACGGTTGCAGTTCTCATATCTGTTTCTTGGCCAAGGTGCCAGCTGTTGTCTGAAGACATTTCCCATGGTCATGTAGCCAGCTTGGGTAAACCCCAAAAGCTCAGAGAACACTGTCACCTTCCTACCAAAGTGGTACCTATTTATCTAGTCGCAATTGCATCAATAATGGGATTCAAATCCCATCACTACCCGTTCACTTGTGGGCGCACAACGCTTCTGTGCATGTGCAGAGATGTCCAGAAGGGTAGTTGGAGCCTCCCACTGCCACCGCTACCAGATTGCCCAATCCAGGGCGAACAGGCACCAACCCACCACTGATTTGCATGCTTTCGAACTGCTGGGTGGGTGGGAATGGGAGCGAGGAACGGGAGCTCACCCGGTCGCACGGCACTCAGGTCTCGAACCAGGGCTGCCAGCTTTCCAGCTGACAAGCTCAGCGTCCACAACTGCTGAGCCCAGTCAATAAACCTTTAGGGGTTTTTTTTTCACATGTCAAGATCTTTTTAATTTTTTCCCATAATTCATTGTCATCGTTATGAAATGTATAGGAAGCAATAAAGTCCGGTGTTTGGGTGGCCTGATCCAGGTAGGATCACCTTCATGAGGGGAACGCAAAGCCCTCCCCGCCCCCCCCAAAAACCCCCCTATTAGCTAAAGAAGGGCTGTCCGGCCGTCTGTCCCAGCTCATCCCCTCTGCCCTCTGTGACTCTCCTCCTTCCCCAGCAGGGACCGACTCCGCGGCTGCCTCCAGGAGCAACCCCTGCCTGGACGCGGCCAAAGCCTGCAACCTGAGCGACGACTGCAAGAAGCTGCGCTCGACTTACATCTCCACCTGCAACAAAGAGGTCTCGCCCACCGAGCACTGCAGCCGGCGCAAGTGCCGCAAAGCCCTGCGCCATTTCTTTGACCGGGTGCCCAGCGCATACAGCTACCGGCTGCTCTTCTGCCCCTGCAAGAACCAGGCCTGTGCGGAGCGCCGCCGGCAAACCATCGTCCCCGACTGCTCCTACCAGGAGAAGGAGAAGCCCAACTGCCTGGCTCTGCGGAGCATGTGCCGAGCGGAGCCATTCTGCCGGTAAGGCCTGCTGGCTTCTGGGGGAGGGGAGGGGGGGAATTTGCAGGGGGCTTTAGCAGGTTGAGGCATTTGCTGTGAGGGACCTTCTCCTGACGCCCCTCCCCAAGCTTGAGAAGCTGACCTCTCAGCCCACCCTGGTCGAGGGTGCAGTGGTTGGTTGGGGGTTGTCTTTTGGCTTTGAGACCCCTACCTGGTTCTCCAGGACAGATTTATTTGGCCGCCTGCTAGGGATCGGGTGGGGTGGGCAGCGACTGCTCTAACCTCCTGTTTATGGTGATTTATTAATTACTTATTAATTATTCAGGACCTGTACGGCTTTCCTGTTAAAAGATGAAAGAGTGGCTTAATGCCAACTACTCATATGGCAATCAGCAGGGCCGCGAAATAAACGAACATAATTTTGGGTTGCATTTTAAAAGTTTAGTTTCCAAATTGCCTTAAATTAGCAGTTCCCACTTTTATTCTGCACCGATCAAGCCACAGCTCAAAACAGTTTCTGCCATTTCTGGGTATCTCCCTGAAGCGGGATTAGGTCAGTGGCCCCCTAGCTTGGCATCCAGAGCGACTGAACACTGCAGGAGGTTCTGGAAGATCTCCAGCCTGCCCGGCCATCCTGGCAGCTGCCTCTGAGGCAGGAGCTTGAACCCCCATCCAGATTGGGGTTGCCTTGGCCCAGTCCTCCCTCCACAGCTGCCTGGTCTTCTTTTACACATGCCTGACTTGATTTCTTGATTACTAACTTTGCCTCGTGTCAGGATGTTCCCTGTGTCATCCTGAATCTGCAGACTTTCTTTACCACGTGTGATCCCACTGCTTCCCTCTAAGCTAGGAAGCCCTGCATGCTCCAGGCTTATGTCACAGCAAGTGGCCTGATTGCCCCACAGATGGTGTTGCCTTTCTTGCGTCTTGTCAAATTCATTATGATCAGAGCACGATAAGAGGGATGAATCCTGCCTGGGAAATGGGTTGGTCCAGAAGTGGGCTGAGCATTTGCTCCACTGACTTCACGTTTTAGGAAATTCCCACATTCTGTGGCTTTCATTTGGGTGGCCCCAAAAGTGATCAATTCCCACTTGGGGCAGAGTGGGGCCGATTTTGGACTGGGTCCCTCGAACAAGACTTGATGAGATTGGAGGTGCAAATCATGCTTAAACCTGAAAGCAGCTGCTCACAGCTGCTGGGGAATTGGGGGCTTTCTCACTCCGTTGTGTTGCTTATGTGGCATCAGGAAGTTTGGGTGCGTTATTTAGGGTTTGTCATATAGCTGAGGGGTAGGCAGGGGTTTAAGGTCTTGAGGTTCTGCTTGGGTTTTGCCTTTTGTTACTCCTTACGTAGCCTCCTTGGGGCTCAGCCGCTCTTCCAAAGAGATGGCCGGGTCCCCCTTCAGCTGCCACGCTTGAGGGAAATCCAGATCTCCTCACTTGGTCTTCAGGTAAGCAGGAGCCGCTCTTGGGACTTAGCAGTGTGCCAGTCTCTGGAACTGGCTCCTCCCGAGAGATGCCATCTGGAAAGCCTCTGAAAATCTGACTCCTGGGGGAGGAACAATGCCTGTGGCCCCCCAGGAAGGCTTCCTTCGTTAGGTATGGCTTATCTGCTGGATCAGCAGCCTTACTCTTGCTTTCTGGGTCGGGCGGCGCCCTCTAAATCAATGAAGACATGGATTCCCTCTGCGGAGAGCCAGGGCGGGGCTGCGGGTGGTGGACAGAGTCCAATTTGAGTAATTTGCTAGTTCCATACAGTCCAGGGATACTACCTAATTAAATCAACAACCAGTTTTAGCAATAATTATCGTATTATCCCTTCCAAATTAGATATATCAAAGCAATTGTCAGGATGCCTCAGTGTATCTTTTTTTTTAAAAAAAAAAAGCTGCAATATTTCACCAAAGATAAAAAAGCAACAAATCACAGCAGTGCCAATCAGGCAGAAATAGTCAAATTTGGGGAGGCCAGGAACCAGCAATGCTACAAGCAGGGCTGAGCTTCCTTATCCTCTTGAATCACACACTGATAAAGAATAAAATAATATTAACTTAAAACAAGTGAAGCAATTAGCTAGAGTAATATACAAATAACTAGCAAAATAAATCACATAATAATATAGTCTTTGCCCATTTTCAATCCCAGAGCATGCCTTGAACCAGTGGTGGGTTTCAATTTTTTTTACTACCAGTTCTGTGGGTGTGGCTTGTGGACCTGGTGTGGCTTGGTGGGCGTGGCTTGGTGGGCGTGGCATTCCCCACCAAGCCACGCCCCACTCCAGGGGAAGGATACTGTAAAATCCCCATTTCCTCCTGATCAGCTGGGACTTGGGAGGCAGAGAATAGATGGGAGCAGGGCCAGTCAGAGGTGGCATTTGCCAGTTCTCCGAACTACTCAAAGTGTCCGCTATCGGTTCTCCAGAACTGATCAGAACCTGCTGAAACCCACCTCTGCCTTGGACAATACTTAACCTGCATTAAATTCTCCCCCACAGCCTGTGACTTATTTTCTCAGGTTTTCCTGGTCGCCCTTGTGAGCAAGGATGGCTTTTCCTTCCTTGATGGCAAGAGCTCATGGCCTCTCCCTCCATTTTCTGCTTAGATTCTGCAATCCAGGCAACGTTGCATCCCCATTTCAGCCAGATGTGGGGTGATGTGTGTGTGTGTGTCTTCCTGCAGATGAAGCTTTGCAGACTTATGCTCTTCACATGATGAACAGAACGGCTGAGAGTTTGAGGCAAACCAGGTGGTTTTAAGTCTTCAAAGGGCAAGAGTATTTCATCAAAGAGGAAAAGGTGCCAATGTACTTTTGAAATGGTGCCTTTCGTGAGGGACTCCCCTGGATCTGTTTAATTCATGCCTTTTTTAGATTATTTCATGAAATGAATGCAGTCCACAAGGCTTCCTCTTTCCCCCTTTCCCCTTGCTGGTCCCCATCCTCGTGTTCTGGGGCGCTTGGCAGCTCCCTGTAAAGCCTCGCTCCCCCCTTTGCTCTGCCCCCTCCACAACTCCCAGAGAGATGCAGAGGGTGATGCGCCTGGCAGCCAAAGCTTTGTCCTTGTGGGGCCCAGCGGCAAAGCAACACGTGGCTTGGATAGGATGAAAAGGTTTCGGAGGGTCATTGCAGCTGGCAGGTCCTTGAGACTCAGGACTCCCCCAAATCACTGCTCTGGAAGTGGGGAAACAGAGGCTGCTGGTATTTAACTACCTGCCTGTCAGATAAATTGAACAGATAAATGTCCTGCATCGGATTATATAATTTGTAACAGAGGATTCCTCATTCCATCTGGAATCTTGTTGGTTTATTCCATATATCCTTTAGTTTGTGATGGTCTGTGGTTTTAAGCAAATAATCATTTATAATTTAATCCATCTTCCTGCTGGAAACTTGGCAAAATACCCTGTTTGGAACTCAGGCATGAGGGCAAACAAATAGAATAGAAGAATAGAATTTTATTGGCCAAGTGTGATTGGACACACAAGGAATTTGTCTTGGTGCATATGCTCTCAGTGTACATAAAAGAAAAGATACGTTCATCAAGGTACAACATTTACAACACAATTGATGATAATATATCAATATAAATCATAAGGATTGCCAGCAACAAGTTATAGTCATACAGTCATAAGTGGAAAGAGATTGGTGATGGGAACTATGAAACGATTAATTAAATTAATTAAATTAAATTAAGTACTGCAGATTCAGTAAATAGTCTGACAGTGATGAGGGAATTATTTGTTTAGCAGAGTGATGGCCTTCGGGAAAAAACTGTTCTTGTGTCTAGTTGTTCTGGTGTGCAGTGCTCTATAGCGTCGTTTTGAGGGTAGGAGTTGAAACAGTTTATGTCCAGGATGCGAGGGATCTGCAAATATTTTCACGGCCCTCTTCTTGATTCGTGCAGTATACAGGTCCTCAATGGAAGGCAAGTTGGTAGCAATTATTTTTCCGCAGTTCTCATTATCCTCTGAAGTCTGTGTTTTTCTTGTTGGGTTGCAGAACCGAACCAGACAGTTATAGAGGTGCAAATGACAGACTCAATAATTCCTCTGTAGAATTGGATCAGCAGCTCCTTGGGCAGTTTGAGCTTACTGAGTTGGCGCAGAAAGAACATTCTTTGTTGTCCTTTTTTAATGATGTTTTTGATGTTAGCTGTCCATTTGAGATCTTGCGATATGATAGAACCCAGAAATTTGAAGGTTTCTACTGTTGATACTGTGTTGTCAAGTATTGTGAGAGGTGGAAATATGGAAGGGTTTCTCCTAAAGTCTACCACCATTTCTACGGTTTTGAGTGTGTTCAGTTCCAGATTGTTTTGGTCACACCACGAGGCTAGTCGTTCAACCTCCCATCGGTATGCGGATTCATTATTATCTCGAATGAGACCAATCACTGTTGTATCATCTGCGAACTTCAGTAGCTTAACAGATGGATCATTGGAGATGCAGTCATTGGTATACAGAGAGAAGAGAAGTGGGGAGAGCACACAGCCTTGGGGGGCCCCTGTGCTAATTGTACAGGTATTTGATGTGATCTTGCTTAGCTTCACCTGCTGCTTCCTGTTTGTTAGGAAGCTTGTGATCCACTTACAAGTCTGTTCCGGTACCTGTAGCTGGTTTAGCTTAGTTAGAAGAATGTCTGGAATGATGGTATTGAATGCTGAACTAAAGTCTACAAAGAGGACCCTTGCATAGGTCTTTGGAGACTCAAGATGTTGTAGGATGTAGTGCAGAGCCATATTAACAGCATCATCTGTTGATCTATTTGCTCGGTATGCAAATTGCAAGGGGTCTAAAAGCGGATTCGTGATGGTTTTCAGGTAGGAAAGCACTAGCCTTTCAAAGGTTTTCATGACTACAGATGTTAGAGCAACTGGTCTGTAGTCATTCAGTTCCTTGATGGTGGGCTTCTTCGGCACTGGGCTGATGGTAGAGCGTTTGAAGCAAGAAGGAACATAGCACATCTCTAGTGATTTATTGAAAATATGGGTGAAGATGGGGGCCAATTGGTCAGCACAGACTTTTAAGCAAGAAGGAGTTATCTTGTCTGGGCCTGGAGCTTTTCCTGGCTTTTGTCTGTGAAATAGGTCCTGCACTTCCTTTTCTGTGATCACTAGGGGTTGTGAACCCAATGAAATGGGGTCAGTTGTAGGAGGCTTGGCTGTTGTTGGTGTGTCTGAGATGGGGGTTGTGGAGATAGGTGGCTGTAGTTTCCTTTCAAACCTGCAGTAAAACTCATTCAGGTCATCTGCCAGTTGTTGATTACCTTCAGCCTGGGAAGGAGGTTTGCCATAGCCGGTGATATTTTTAAGAGTTTTCCACATGTTTGCTGGTTCATTTGCTGAAAATTGATTCTTTAGCTTTTCAGAGTAGCTTCTTTTTGCTGCTCTTATCTCCTTGTTAGTGCATTTTTGGCCTGATTGTACAGCATTTTATCACCTTTTCTGTAGGCTTCCTCTTTGGAATGTCGTAGCTGCTTAAGTTTAGGTGTAAACCAAGGTTTGTTATTACTGTGTATTCGCAAGTTCCTTGTAGGTACACATAGGTCTTCACAGAAGCTGACATATGATGTTACAGTATCTGTGAGTTCATCCAGGTCTGCAGAGGTATCTTTAAAATATTCCAATCAGTGCAGTCAAAACATGCCTGTAGCTTTAATTCTGATAATTCTATGTAGTAATTAAATAATTCTATTTAATTCAAATAATTCTATTTAATTCAAATAATTCTATGTAGTAATTAAATAATTCTATTTAATTCAAATAATTCTATGTAGTATTTATCCAGAGTTGTACAAAGTCAGGACTTGACAAATATTTTTTTTTAAAAAAAAAAACCAGGCTCATACTTTTTGGACGGGTGTTCAGGTTCCAGTGCTGCTACCTCACACAAAGCAGGCTCCCTTTTAACCCAGAAAATGCCTCCTGGGGGCTCTCAGTGGCAATTAGAGGTGGCCTTCGTGGCATTCCAGAAACGGATTTCATTCCACCCTGGAATTTTGGTGGAAGATCAATTCCTTTGGACGCCTCTAAGGGATGCGCAAACATTGCCAGGCAGAGAGTGGGCAAACTCCATTTGTGGATCCTCCTGGTGATCTGGTCTGTGCAGGGGGGTAGAGGCGGCATCCATGGTTATGCATTAGGCCTCACACTGCCTCCCAGGTCCCTGGGTTTGTCCAGCCGGGGCTTTGAATGGGTGGCAGGCCAGGTGCCCCTTCCTCCCTTGGCTCCATGGGGCTTTTCTCCCCAAGTTTGCCCCCACAAAGACATTCCAGATTTATATGTAACTGTATGAAATATACATGCACCGATGCTTACATAGAGCTTATATAAAAATAATTACTAGGATTTAAATTTCACATCAGCCAAGCTAATAAATTTTCCGCCCACACTGGCCTAAAACTAGCCCAGGTTCTCAAAGCCTTTTGCATCTCAGCTTCGAGACTTGCAAACCAGCCGCTTTGGCTCCTTCTTTGTCAAAACTTCACACAGCCCTTCTACTTCCCTGCCAGAGGCTGTTCCTCCAGTGCCGGAGGGAAGGCCCAGCCCCTATGACTGGTTATTGTGTCCATATTCTGGTAAATTTGCTGAATGTCACTTTAAATCCTCCAGGTGGGTGGCAGCTGTGTTGGCAAATTCCAGAGTTTAAAAAAAAAAACTTATGGAAATTGTTGGAAGGAAAATTAGGTCCGTTTTGAGCTGCATTTGAATGAACACAGGTAGTTACTTGTGAGAGGTGGAAGTATGGAAGGGTTTTCCTAAAGTCTACCACCATTTCTACGGTTTTGAGTGTGTTCAGTTCCAGATTGTTTTGGTTGCACCACAAGGCTAGTCGTTCAACCTCCCATCGGTATGCGGATTCATTATTGTCTCGAATGAGACCAATCACTGTTGTGTCATCTGCGAACTTCAGTAGCTTAACAGATGGATCATTGGAGATGCAGTCATTGGTATACAGAGAGAAGAGAAGTGGGAGAGCACACAGCCTTGGGGGCCCTGTGCTAATTGTACAGGTATTTGATGTGATCTTGCTTAGCTTCACCTGCTGCTTCCTGTTTGTTAGGAAGCTTGTGATCCACTTACAAGTCTGTTCCGTACCTGTAGCTGGTTTAGCTTAGTTAGAAGAATGTCTGGAATGATGGTATTGAATGCTGAACTAAAGTCTACAAAAGGACCCTTGCATAGGTCTTTGGAGACTCAAGATGTTGTAGGATGTAGTGCAGAGCCATATTAACAGCATCATCTGTTGATCTATTTGCTCGGTATGCAAATTGCAAGGGGTCTAAAAGCGGATTCGTGATGGTTTTCAGGTAGGAAAGCACTAGCCTTTCAAAGGTTTTCATGACTACAGATGTTAGAGCAACTGGTCTGTAGTCATTCAGTTCCTTGATGGTGGGCTTCTTTGGCACTGGGATGATGGTAGAGCGTTTGAAGCAAGAAGGAACATAGCACATCTCTAGTGATTTATTGAAAATATGGGTGAAGATGGGGGCCAATTGGTCAGCACAGACTTTTAAGCAAGAAGGAGTTATCTTGTCTGGGCCTGGAGCTTTTCCTGGCTTTTGTCTGTGAAATAGGTCCTGCACTTCCTTTTCTGTGATCACTAGGGGTTGTGAACCCAATGAAATGGGGTCAGTTGTAGGAGGCTTGGCTGTTGTTGGTGTGTCTGAGATGGGGGTTGTGGAGATAGGTGGCTGTAGTTTCCTTTCAAACCTGCAGTAAAACTCATTCAGGTCATCTGCCAGTTGTTGATTACCTTCAGCCTGGGAAGGAGGTTTGCCATAGCCGGTGATATTTTTAAGAGTTTTCCACATGTTTGCTGGTTCATTTGCTGAAAATTGATTCTTTAGCTTTTCAGAGTAGCTTCTTTTTGCTGCTCTTATCTCCCTTGTTAGTGCATTTCTGGCCTGATTGTACAGCATTTTATCACCTTTTCTGTAGGCTTCCTCTTTGGAATGTCGTAGCTGCTTAAGTTTAGGTGTAAACCAAGGTTTGTTATTACTGTGTATTCGCAAGTTCCTTGTAGGTACACATAGGTCTTCACAGAAGCTGACATATGATGTTACAGTATCTGTGAGTTCATCCAGGTCTGCAGAGGTATCTTTAAAAATATTCCAATCAGTGCAGTCAAAACATGCCTGTAGCTTTAATTCTGATAATTCTATGTAGTAATTAAATAATTGTATTATTTAATTGTATTATTATTGTATTAAATAATTCTATTTAATTCAAATAATTCTATGTAGTATTTATCCAGAGTTGTACAAAGTCAGGACTTGACAAATATTTTTTTTTTAAAAAAAAAACCAGGCTCATACTTTTTGGACGGGTGTTCAGGTTCCAGTGCTGCTACCTCACACAAAGCAGGCTCCCTTTTAACCCAGAAAATGCCTCCTGGGGGCTCCCAGTCGCAATTAGAGGTGGCCTTCGTGGCATTCCAGAAACGGATTTCATTCCCACCCCTGGAATTTTGGTGGAAGATCAATTCCTTTGGACGCCTCTAAGGGATGCGCAAACATTGCCAGGCAGAGAGTGGGCAAACTCCATTTGTGGATCCTCCTGGTGATCTGGTCTGTGCAGGGGGGTAGAGGCGGCATCCATGGTTATGTATTAGGCCTCACACTGCCTCCCAGGTCCCTGGGTTTGTCCAGCCGGGGCTTTGAATGGGTGGCAGGCCAGGTGCCCCTTCCTCCCTTGGCTCCATGGGGCTTTTCTCCCCAAGTTTGCCCCCACAAAGACACTCCAGATTTATATGTAACTGTATGAAATATACATGCACCGATGCTTACATAGAGCTTATATAAAAATAATTACTAGGATTTAAATTTCACATCAGCCAAGCTAATAAATTTTCCGCCCACACTGGCCTAAAACCAGCCCAGGTTCTCAAAGCCTTTTGCATCTCAGCTTCGAGACTTGCAAACCAGCCGCTTTGGCTCCTTCTTTGTCAAAACTTCACACAGCCCTTCTACTTCCCTGCCAGAGGCTATTCCTCCAGTGCCGGAGGGAAGGCCCAGCCCGTATGACTGGTTATTGTGTCCATATTCTGGTAAATTTGCTGAATGTCACTTTAAATCCTCCAGGTGGGTGGCAGCTGTGTTGGCAAATTCCAGAGTTTAAAAAAAAAACTTATGGAAATTGTTGGAAGGAAAATTAGGTCCGTTTTGAGCTGCATTTGAATGAACACAGGTAGTTACTTGAAGCAGAGGAGAAGTTTATTTCCCAGAGAAGAATATGGTTCCAGCTGATCGGAGGTGGCCGCCCTCCAAGCTTTCTCTCTCTCTAGAGGCTCCTTGTCAGTGTTGCCAAAAGCTGCCTTTAAGAATCCTAAGAAGATGCATTCAATTACGGAAATGACTCCTTGCAGTTCAATTACCCAGCAAGGAGTTTGCATGCTTTCAAACTTCTAGGTTGGCAGGAGCTGGGGTGAGGACGGGAGCTCCCTCTGGTGCATGGAGCTCAAGTC
The DNA here is from genome assembly GCF_028640845.1 of Ahaetulla prasina. Lineage (NCBI taxonomy): Eukaryota > Metazoa > Chordata > Lepidosauria > Squamata > Colubridae > Ahaetulla > Ahaetulla prasina. The sequence goes on from NC_080547.1 coordinate 833,879, forward strand.
TCGAACCTGTCCTGCCAACTTTTCAGCCGAGGAGTCCAGCCCCTTAACCACAGCCTGCAAGATTTTTATATGCACAAAAACATTTCTGTTCTCTATTTCTTTCTTTGTATTTTTCATTTCTTTTTTGCTTTTCTCTTTCAAAAAGTAGATTTTTTTTAAAAAAAATTCTTTAATAAAAATGGCATGAGGGAGAAAGAAAGAGAAATGGGCAGAAAAAGGACTTCAAGTCAAGCCCTTGTGGAGAATTGGGCTCGATCTAACTCTGACCATGGCAAAGCCACGTTTCTCGCTCTCTGCAGTCAGGGCAGAAGGCTTGACATAGCAAAAGCTGCTGAGAGGTCCAGGAGGACGGTTGCTTGTATCTTGGGATGCCTTTGTCCTCCACTTCCTCTCTGAAACTGTCACTTGAGCCGCTTTTCCCAAAAAGGGAAGCGTGGAGATGACAAAAAACGATGGAAGGGCCACACATGATTTCCTTTGAGGCAGGCAAAATCATCTGCTCACTCAAAAAACGAATTCGCCACCATTTGGGCTCAACCACCAGCTGGGAGGTCTTAACTACCCGGGAAGGATGTAAATCTAAAGGCAGGTGAATAGTTCTGAGGATCCAAACCCCTATTTCTAGGAGTTATAAGATCAGACATTTTCCCACCTACCTCCACCCCCACCCACCCCACACATCTCTGAGAGGAAGGAAAGGGGCTCAGGTGTTCGGGCCGGATTGGTGGCCTTGTCCACAAGAAGCTCCTGGGCGCAGAAACCATTCCCACTCCCAGGTGGAAAGAAGGAGATAGAAGGCTTTTAAAAGTGTAATGAAGCAGGTGGGGATTTTCCAAGCCCCACAACAGGCAGATGCTGTCAGTGCCCCCTTTTCGGTCATTCTAACTGTCTCTTCCGTAAGCAGGTCCAGACTGGCAGATTTCCATGCCAATTGCCAAACCTTCCTCACCAGCTGCTCCAGGGACAACTACCGGGCGTGCCTGGACTCCTACACTGGCCTGATAGGTAAGTCTTATAGATTGGGAGAGGGTCAAGTAAGGAAGCTGCTACTGTACCCATCCTTGATCCAGCCAATCCGGACAATGCTGAGACACCTTCGGTTTCGCTTGCCCGTGAGTCCGGGGGCAGCGTGTCCATCCTGGCACCCTGACCTCTTGGAGGCCTTCAGAACCATCAGCTCTGGGATCCTGGGGCCATTGTGGGGGGCCCTGTTTGCAGTGGTTCTCCTTCCTCTGAGGCTAGTTCCATTGTGGGTTACGGAGTGTGACGGAAGAGTCTGGAACAAAGCAAGGGCCTCTTTCTTTCTTCTCCCCATTGCTGGCCAGCGTCTCTCAGAGCCCCCCACTTTTCCGGCCTCTTTTGGTGGCCGAGTCATCGGAGGCCTCTCAGGTGCATTTGGCTCCCCTTGTCTCACTCGGAAGGTCCGAGTAAGGCTCAGCCGTTCTTAATTTTCTGCGGATATTTCCTGATTCACCTCCTTGATGAATATGTCCAGCTTAAATGCCCCGTCCACATCCCTTTTATTGTGCCTTCCTTCTCCTTCTCTTCTTTTTGACAAATCTTTATTGTGGTCTTTCACCAACACAGAAAGCTATAAACAGAGAACTAAGAAACAGTAATACTGAAGTATGAATTAAGCGCTATAAATTAAAATAAATTATGTGAACATTGGAATCATATATAATGTCTGCTATAATGACGTCTGCCTCTAAAATAAGATTTCTGTTCCACACTAAAAATAAAGATGTTAGTAATATAAATGTGTGGATGTAGCTTTTAGCCACTTATTATTTAAAGTAAGAAGGAGCAGGAGAAGAATAGGAATTATAAAATCGCTGTATTGCTTATCTTTCATTAACTATTCTAAAAGTGAATTTAGCAACCACGGGTTATTTTGGAATTTTCAGTAGAGATACGGAGCTTGTGGTTCACCTGAGTGGCAATGAAGAGAGAGGCTGATATGGCAAAAGGAGGGTGCCAAAGACTGGGGGGAGGGGGGAGGGTGCTGAGTTGAGTGCAGAGCAGGGGATCCTTCCAGAACACCCTTACCCCATAGCTCAGTGGAAAGCTGCCTTTGGGGGACTGGGCACCCTGGAGAACCTCATTCCTCCTTTGCAACAGGTTTGAGCCTGACCCCCAACTACGTGGATGCAAGCTTTAGCAACCCGAGGATCTCCCTGTGGTGCTCCTGCCAAGGGAGTGGCAACATGGAGGAGGAATGTGAGAAATTCCTGAAGGACTTCACCGAAAACGCTTGTCTCCGTAAGCCTCCTCTGGATTCCTGGGCCCACCTGAAGCAGGGCTTCCTCCAGGCCCTTCCCTGGTGGGAGAAGGGAGTGGGTGGGTCCATCCTTTGTGCCGTGCTGGAGAGCCTTCCTGGTCTTTCTGTGGGTCAGCCAAGTTTCCTTGGCTTCAGGAGGAATATCCCTCCCCCACCCTTCCATCTGGCCAGGGTGTGTGTGTGTGTGGGGGTTGTATGCGTGGGTTGTGGAGCAGAGAGAGAGAGGAGTGGTTTGGCTTGTTCTTCTGCCTTGATCCCAGTCTTAAGCCCCCTCCTAAGGCCTTCAGGAGGAGAGCCAGTTTCATCTCCACAGGCTGCCCATTCCAGGCCTGGGTCTTAATCAGAGCCTTATGCACTTTTATTCTTTTACTATAAAAAATATCTCTGCTAATCTCGAACTCAGAGAGCCAGTTTGGTGTTCTGGCGAAGGCAGCAGGCTAGAGATGGTGAGTTCTAATCCCACTTTGGGCAGAAAGCCAGCTGGGTGATTCTGGGCCAGTCACTTTCTCTCAGTCCTGGGATGGAGGCAATGGCAAAGCACTACTGGAAAACCTTGCCAAGGAAACTGCACTCATATAATCATGGAATCACAGAGTTGGAAGGGAGCTTGGAGATCTTCTAGTCCAGGGGTCTCCAACCTTTGCAACTTTAAGACTTGCGGACCTCAACTCCCAGAATTCCTTAGCCAGCAAAGCAAAAGCAAAGCAAAGCAAAGCTGGCTGAGGAACTCTGGGAGTTGAGGTCCACAAGCCTTAATGTTGCTAAGGTTGGAGACCCCAGTTCTAGTCCAACCCCCTGCTCAAGCGGGAGACCTTATGCCGTTCTGGACAAATGGCTGCCCTATCTTTTCTGGAGGACCTCCAGTGACGGAGCACCCCAACTCTGGGAGGCCAGTTGTTCTCCTCTTAGTTCTTAATCCAATTCCTCCCGGTTGGGACTCTGTTTGTCTACTAGACTTGTCCGGGCAGTCTCTGAGAATCAGACATGAAGAAAACTAGAGTTTGCCCTAAGCAAAACCTGCTCCGGGAGGGCTAAAATTCTCCCTCTTGCCTGAGTTTGCACAGCTGATTAACACGCCCCCCATCTGTGCGCCCCAATGAAATCTATGCCTGCTCTGCCCCTGTTGCAAGAAGCAGAGAAGAGGGAGGGGGGGCAGAGCTGGGACCGTCTTGCTGTGAGAGGAGAGGAGAGAAGGGGTCTCGGAGTCATTCTTGCAGCCTTTGCCAGCAGCCGTCATCTTTATTATTTATTTTATTATTATTATTTATTAAATTTTTATACTGCCCTTCTCCCGAAGGACTCAGGGCGGTGTATAGCCAAGGGTAAAAAACAAAATATATACAATTAAGATAACAATTAAAACAAAGCAAATTATAAAGGCTGATAGTTAAAAATTAAATTTTAAATTTTAAAATAGTAAGAAAACCCAATTAAAATCCAACACTAGTTATGCCAGTCCCGCTTGAATGAATAAATGTGTTTAGAGCTCACGACGGAAGGTCCGAAGATCAGGCACTTGACGCAGGCCAGGGGGAAGTTCGTTCCAGAGCATCACTGCCCCCACAGAAAAGGCCCTACTCCTGGGGGCCGCCAGCCGACACTGTTTGGCGGACGGCACCCTGAGAAGCCCCTCTCTGTGAGAGCGTACGGGTCGGTGGGAGGCAAAGGGTAACAGCAGGCGGTCTCGTAAGTACCCGGGTCCTAAGCCATGGAGCGCTTTAAAGATGGTAACCAAAATCTTGAAGCGCACCCGAAAAACCACAGGAAGCCAGTGCAGACTACGAAGCAGCGATGTCATGTGGGAGCCACGAGCGGCTCCCGTTACTACTCGCGCAGCCGCATTCTGGACTAACTGCAGCCTCCGGGTGCACCTCAAGGGCAGCCCCATGTAGAGAGCATTGCAATAATCCAGCCTAGACGTAACCAGAGCGTGAGTGACCGTGCATAAGGCATCCCGGTCAAGGGAGGGACGCAACTGGCGGACCAAGCGAACTTGGTAAAAGGCCCTCCTGGAGACGGCCGCCAGATGTTCATCAAAAGACAGCCGTCCATCCAGGAGGATGCCCAAGTTGCGAACCACCTCCTTTGGGGCCACTAACTCGCCCCCAACAGTCAGCTGCGGATGCAGCTGACTGTACCGGGATGCCGGCATCCACAGCCACTCCATCTTGGAGGGATTGATCTTGAGTCTGTTTCTCCCCATCCAGACCCGTACAGCTTCCAGGCACTGGGACAGCACTTCGACTGCTTCGTTGGGGTGGTCCGGGGTGGAAAAGTACAGCTGAGTATCATCAGCGTACAGATGATGACTCACCCCGAAACCACTGATGACCTCACCCAGCGGCTTCATGTAGATGTTGAACAGGGTAGGCGAGAGAATCGACCCCTGAGGCACCCCACAAGTGAGGCGCCTCGAGGACGACCTCTGCCCCCCTGTCAACACCGTCTGCGACCGGTCAGAGAGATAGTAGGAGAACCACCGATAAACGGTGCCCCCCACTTCCAATCCCTCCAACCGGCGCAGCAGGATACCATGGTCGATGGTATCAAAAGCCGCTGAGAGATCTAATAGGACCAAGGCAGAGGAACAACCCCTGTCCCTGGCCCTCCAGAGGTCATCCACCAACGCAACCAAAGCCGTCTCCGTGCTATAGCCGGGTCGGAAGCTGGACTGGAACGGGTCTAGATAGACAGCTTCCTCCAGGTGCCGGGGGAGCTGCCATGCAACCACACTCTCTACAACCTTCGCCACAAAGCGAAGGTTGGAGACTGGACGATAATTTCCCAAAATAGCTGGGTCCAGGGAAGGCTTCTTGAGGAGGGGTCTCACCACCGCCTCTTTCAAGGCGGCGGGGAAAACCCCTTCCATTAAAGAAGCTTTATAATCCCCTGGAGCCAGCTTCGTGTCACTTCCTGAGCAGCCAGCACTAACCAGGAAGGACACGGGTCCAGTAAACATGTAGTTGCATGTAACCTCCCCAGCAACCTGTCCACGTCCTCAAGAGCCACAGAATCAAACCCATCCCAAATAACCTCAACAAGACGAGTCTCTGTCATCTCAGCTGGATCATCGCAATCTTGGTCCAAACTATCCCAAAGCTGAACGATTTTATCGTATAGATAACCGTTAAACTCCTCAGCTCGTCCCTGTAAGGGGTCATCCCGTCCCTCTTGGTGAAGGAGGGAACGGGTCACCCGAAACAAGGCGGCCGGGTGGTTATCTGCCGATGCAATGAGGGTGGAAACGTAGGAACGCTTCGCCTCCCTCATTGCCACTAGGTAGGTCCTAGTAAAGGACCTCACTAGTGTCCGATCAGCCTCGGAACGGCTAGACCTCCAAGTACTCTCTAGGCGTCTTCTCCGGCGTTTCATCTCTCTCAGCTCCTCGGAAAACCAGGGAGCCAATTGAGATCTGCACCGGGTCAGAGGCCGCAAAGGCACGACACGGTCCAAAGCCCCAGCCGCGGCCCGTTCCCAGGCCGCAACCAGTTCTTCAGTCATGCCGTGGGCAAGATCCTCAGGAAACGGCCCAAGCTCCGTCAGAAACCTCTCCGGGTCCATCAGGCACCTGGGACGGAACCAACGCATTTAGGGACCATTCCTGTCCCCTCCAAGCAGGCAGGTGCTTGGCCGCATTAAGTGCAGCCCTGGGGAGCTCAGCGTGACCCTGCCAGAGTGGGGGGGGGGTAGCCTGATTCCCCCCCCTTGCAGATGGCCAGTGCTTTGCAAAAGAAGGCTGGGAGAGCTGCTTCTGCTTGTTTAAACATGAGCTGACAAGCCAGAGGAGCCTGGGCACATTATGGTCCTGAGGCTGGCACCAGTTCCTGGGGTTGTGGGTGCCCTGCTTATTCCCAGCCACCCCTGGGCTCCTCTTCTTTGAGGGCACTTGGCAGTTCCGTTGATCTGGCAAAACTGCTCCTGATGCCTCTGGAGGGCACAAAGCTGTGTCCCCCAGTGCCCACCGCAGGGTGGAACGGCTGTCAGAGGATCATGTGCCTGGGCCAGGAGTGGGCTTGAGCACATTGGCAAGCGGTGCTCCGGGTCCGATTTGCCGAAGGGTGGGGGAGGCCCCTTTAAGAAGGGTTCTTTCATAACTCTCTCTTTTCCCTTCTCCTCCTCCTCCTCCTCCTCCTCCTCCTCCTCAGGAAATGCAATCCAGGCCTTTGGCAATGGCACTGACCTGACCTTCTCCCCCAAGGCCCTTCCGCAGCCGCTCCTCACCCTGCCTCCCTCCGTAGGAAGGGCTTCGGCTTTGCCATACAGTGTAAATGACAGCAGCCTTGTGGATAACACAAGCGTGAGCGTCACATGCACCTCCCCCCAGGTAAGGCCTTACGAGTTCTCCCTGAGATCTAGGCAATCACCCACGGAAGCCCCCCCCCTCCCCGGGGGGGGGGATTTTGACTCAGAACAATTTGGGTTTGTAATGCTAATTTTCCATAGCCTGGACATAAACCACATCCCGGGTGTTCTGATGAATTTATGGCGAAGAAGGCTTTCTTCAGAAGCAGAAGAAGAATGGGAAATTTTGCGCCTTCTTTTGTGCGCTGGAAGGAGAACAGTGCATGTCTACACATGACGCCATAGGAGCAGAAGGGGGAGTGGGGGTCTCCTTCACGGACTGTGTGGCTGTTTAAACATTGGCTTAGGCAGGGATTAAGCTGGGTCTGGGGGAAAGACTCCTTTGGCTTAAAAACACCATACATTTTAAAATATAAATTTATCAAGAGCTTTCATTAAAATAGAAAAATAATTACAAATATATTAACTTCATCATGTCAAATGTTACAAACGTTTATCTCTTCATCCCATATCCCATCCCTGATCTATAAACAAACCATAAAAACATCAACTTTTCAGTCCTGGTGTCAGCCAATTTCTTTTGTAGACCCCATGAAACTATATATTGATAGATCATGATAGAGATGATAGATAGATAGATAGATAGATAGATAGATAGATAGATAGATAGATAGATAGATAGATAGATAGATAGATAGATAGATAGATAGATAGATGGACGGATGGATCAATGGATCAGTAGATAGAGATAACTGCACCCTGCCTTGTGAACACATGAGGACAATCTTCCACGGTGTCCTTATCTGGAGAGGTTCCAAGGACCTGATTCCTTGGTCTTCTGCTGCAGTCACCATCTCCATTTCACAGAGCCATCTTTCGTTCTCCAGACCTCCCATGGAAGTAGAAAAAAAACCCCAGAACTGGCTGTGCAGCCATGGAGTAGACTGAGATCCAGGGATAGTTGCTGTTATAAGTAGCAACAATACAAGCAGTCCTCAACTTACACATTTTCATTTAAAAACCATTCAATGTTACAGTGGCCTTGGAAAAGTTATGATCTGTGCTCGCATTTACAACTGTTGCACAATCCTTGTGGTCACAATTCTGCAGGTTGCAATTCTGCAATTCTGAGGCTTGGCAACTGGCTTGCAAGCACCAAGATTTATGGCAGGAATTCTGCTCCCATTTCTGGATGTAAGTTGGAGGCTGCCTGTGTTAGTATCCTTTGGTACACTAGGATGTCAGAATAAGCCTTGTGGTCTTTTCTTCCCACCAACTATACCCAAGGGGTATTTCCAGAGAGAAGGGACTCCCTCACTTGGACTCCTTCTAAACGTAGGTCTTCTTCTGTCTCCACAGGAGAGTGGAGCAAAGGCTAACCAGTCCAAAGAGCAGACTCTTTGCTTCTCAGAGGTGAGTGGCAGGCATCTCTGAAGACTGATGCCAGATCCCTATGACATCTTTGACTAGCACCCTTTAGGGGAGGACTCCCAAATGCAGCGAGAAAGAGAGGCGCAACTGAGAGGGGACCTCGCCTGGTCATCCACTGTCAGAGGTGCCCACATGACAAGCATGCCAGGTAGCTGTTGCCCTTCGACTCATATACCGCTTCACGGTGCTTTCCAGCCCTCTCTGAGCGATTCACAGAGTCAACCTCTTGCCCCCAACAATCTGGGCCCTCATATTACCCACCTTGGAAGGATGGAAGGCTGAGTCAACCTTGAGCCGGTCAGGATCGAACTGCTGGCAGTTGGCAGAATCGGCCTGCAATACTTGCTTTCTAACCACTGGGAGGGAGGGAGGGAGGGAGGAAGGACTACAAACCTGGCACTAGACTCAGCTTCAGAGGATAATCCAGGGCTGGAATGGACCTGGAGGTCATCTAGTCCAACCCTGCTCCAGCAGGACATTGTTAGTGAGTTTCTGTCTTTTGATCTCCCAGTCACATGGTTACATAGCCACACCCACCCAGTCACATGAACGCCCACCAAGCCACGCCCACCAAGCCACGCCCACAGAACCGGTAGCCAAAAAAAAATAGATTTCACCCCTGGGTTGGACCTCGTTTGCTTGTGGCTATGTAGGGATTCTAGGCTGCTCCCCCTCGTTACTGCACCCTCAGGTTCTGCCCTTCCTTCTACAATTATTTGCACACCTTGAGTTATTTATACAAATAATAAAGGCAATAATAAAACAAACAAACAAATAAATAAATGGTCTTTCCTAAAAGGTAGGCGAAAGGCAGAGCAGAGGATGCTCTGTCAATTCGTGGTTCAGGTTGGTTTTGACGCAGGATTCTCCCCCTCCCTCCCTCCCACGATTGCACAAAAAGCAGGACAGCCAATCCAATCTCTGAAGGGCAGAATCTCCATTGCTGGAAGAAAGTTTGTCCTGGGACTGAAGCTAGTTTTTTTTTTTCTCTTCATCTTGCAGAAATCTCTGAGCACAGCTCTCATGCCAGAGCAGAAGACTCTTGTGGACACCAAAGGGTCCGGCAACCAACTTTCCTTCGCGGGAACCATCTCTGCTCTCCTCTTCCTCCTTGTGAAAATGGCCATGTAGGAGGAACCTGGAGGAAGACTTGCCGCGAGAGGACGGAGAGTGCCGTGCAAACTCCCCTCCGCCTGTAGGCCATCCAGGACTCTCCCTCGGCCGTTGCCTTCTGGGGAGCTGCTGCCAAGGAGGCCCCACCGCCCTTGCGGAGGCTTCTGCCAGGCGGTCTTCATTGTGTAAGAATTGCCGGGATGAGTGTGGAGGCCCTTGGTAAAGACTTCTGGCCTGGGAATCCAGGCTCACTTCTTTCCAAGGATCCCAAACACAGGCTGAAGTTCCACCGGTTTGCCACCAGTGTTTTAAAGGAATCCAAGGTGTTCGCTGGACAATTCAGTGGGGCTGGAGGCCTTGTGGAGAGGGTTTGCCTCACAATGCCCTGCTTTTACCCTGCAGGGTGAGGGGCAGCCATTCCTCACCCCCAGGTCACCATCCAAATCGTTTTTGCTGCTTGAAAATGTTCCAAAAGAGGCTTGGTTTCCATTAACAGTAACAGAGTTGGAAGGGACCTTGGAGGTCATCTAGTCCAACCCCCTACTCACACAGGAGACCTGTACTAGGGATTCGAACTGCCAAATCGCCGACCTTTCTGATCGACAAGCTCAGTGTCTTAGTCACTGAGCCACCTAGCCAGGCTCATTAGTCATTAAACTCAGAGGATTCTCAGAAGTGTCCGAACTTCATCTTGGGAAAATGGAAAGTGGGCGAGATGCTTCTAAAGCTGGTAGCCTCCTGTAGGCCAACGCCTTGAACGGATGGGACTGGCTGGCTGGAGTGGGTGCAGAGCTGTGCCTCATGGAACAAGGAATACGGCCACAGGTCCGGTGGAGTTTCTTCTTCCCCTGATTCTTCTGGTTCTCCATCTCTTCATCCTCTTTTCTAGGTTTCTAATCTCCGATAAAACGGTTACGCTCTCTGTTAAAAACTTACCCCGGTAGAGAGTCCCTTGGGACAACTGTCCTGCCACCTCGGGTGGAAGCATCCAGAGAGGACAGCCATGATCCCACCAGATGTACCCATTGACGTTTTCTCCTGCTTCCTTTCGTGTTGTTGTTTTTCCAAAAATGTCTAAAAATAAGAACAAAAGATGAAGTATGAATATTATAAAGTTTAGTTTTCTAAAGCTTAAGTAGAGCAGCAAGCCCTGAGCAGCCCTGTGGCCACTGAAGGATCAGACCACAGGAGAGCTCAATAAACACTTATTGGGAAACCAACCAGTGTCCCGTGATGTTCACTGGCTCTGGGCAGAGCGGATGCCCCAGCCGCAGGCGGCATCCTCGGTGGGGAAGAGCAGAGACGGTGGGGCTGTGGTGGAGCGGAGTGGGGCCAGCTGTTGGGGGGAGCGAGCTGAGAGAGTCTCGTATCCCAATAGAGGAGCTCTTTGAAACCCCTCAGCCTCCGTTCATGGTCGCCTTTTAAAACCTAGCTGTTGTGACCCAGGCCCAAGTAGGTAGCAGGAAACTCAGTCAGTGTAAAAACAAACAAACTTTATTCGAACAGCTGAGAATTACTTCATGCTCAGCGAAGTCCAACTAAATTAAAGCAAATTCCTCCCAACAATTCCTCAGTCCTATTGCAAACCTTGGTCCAATTAGGCAAACTGCCAAAGGCCTTTCTTAGCAAATGTTCAAAAGCCACAGATACAGAAATAAATGCAAGACGTAGATGAAGCTACCAATGTTGTTTTTTGGCAAAGCCCAAACGCCGTTGCTGGTCTTTTAAGTCTTATGGGAGGGGCCAATCATCTCTTGGCCCTACTCCCGAGTCGTCCTCTTTGCTTGAGCTGCTCTTGCCTTCTGGCAGCTCTTCTCATGCGTGCATTAAGAACAGGCACCTCCTGTTCCTCTGCCTCACTACTGTCAGCCTCTGGAGGCTTCGGAGTCCACACCTCACTCCCCGATGGCCCTGGCCCCACCTTTGCCTCTGACGCAGAGCCCTCATCCGGGCCTTCTCCAGCCTCCAGGACTGGCCCATGTTCTTCCTCAGCCACATTGCTGTCTGACTCCACTGCCAGCTCCGCGGCTGCTGGTGGACCACAACACTAGCCTTCCCCAGGATAGGAAATCTGACCAAGGAGGAGACTGGACAGAAGCCCAAAGAGCAGAGCAGGCTGTGACCGGCTCTGCTTTGATTGCAGTGAAATTGTGCTGGCACGTAGCGGGTGAGGGGAAGGGCTGGCTGGCGGGGAGGAGCCTGGTTTGCCCCGCCGGTCTGTTTGGGTCACTTAAGCAGCCAATCCTAGAAAGGTCTCTTCTAGCAAAAGGCTGGGGAAACCTCACTGCTCAAAACAGGAAAAGAAATTCCCAATCGTCTAAATGGCAAAGACCCTCTTTGAGAGCAAGGAAGTGGCTATTTTTTTTCCTCGTTCATGTTTTTTCTATCTTGGGTCATCGGCAACAAAGGGCCGGTCCAAACTGACCGCAGCCCTAAGGATGGAGGTGGGTTTGGGATTAGTTCATTAATCAGATTGATTTTGCCCTCACCCCCAGCCCTGAGCTCACCAAAAGTGGCTCTGGAGTCCTCAATGTGTATTAGAAATATCCGAAACCTCCATGGCTGTGCAGTTCACTTCGAGACATTTTGACCTAATTATTAGTTCCTGCAGTCTCAGCCCTGGATCAATTTTGTGTTAGCAGTGGACATACGTGACTTTCTCCAGAATGTGCAGCATGGCCCACGTCTCAGGTAAGCAGCAGCTGATGTTGTGGCTTCTGTCACACTCGCATCCCTGTGGACTAGAAAAGAAGGTGACATCCTCCGATTCCCAAGAATTGAGAAATTAAAACGGACGCATTTCTTTTCATGCAAGCACCGAGAACTGTCTGTGGAAAATGGTAAAATCTCTTAGATCGCTATCAGAATTCAGTTTGTTAATCCAAACCACAAGGCACCATAAACAGAAAACCAGATGCCTGAGCAGTCTGAGGAGGAGAACCAGGCATGAGGTACTGAAGGGGAACCAGGAGTCCATAAGGAGACTGCACAGTACTCGGGTCCAAGTGGCTTAGACTGCCAATCATCTAATGGCCATTTAGATGTAGCTCCATTGGGGAACTATATGCTGAGGGCAGTTGATAGGCCAGTTGGGAATCCATCTGGTAGTGATATCGTCTATCCCATATCGTTCTGTCTTACCAAGAAGTTGGTTGTGGTCTACTTTGTCAAATGCCTTGCTTGCTTGCATCCTCGGTCTTCAAACACAGCCTCATCGGTAGTACAAAGAAAGCTGATAGTTCCAATTCCAACTCCTCCTCCTCCACACTGGGCTCCAAGGGTCCATGACACCTGGCCCTATAGTTACCACTGTAAGAAAGATCTAATAATAATAATGATAACAACAGAGTTGGAAGGGACCTTGGAGGCCTTCTAGTCTAACCCCCTGCCCAGGCAGGAAACCCTACACCATCTCAGACAGATGGTTATCCAACATCTTAAAAATTTCCAGTGTTGGGGCATTTACAACTTCTGCAGGCAAGTCGTTCCACTTATTAATTGTTCTGTCTATCTGTGTGTTCTGATAGACCACAGATTAAGCACGAACCAGTGGAGAGCAAGTGTGTCAAAAAAATTGCTTTGACAGAGGTATGACCTGGTCAGATCTCAGGGAGTAAAAGTTCTCCTGAAGGCTGCATTGGGGAAGCTGCACCTGGAATGCACTGTCCAGTTCTGGTTGCCACCATGTGAAACAATGTTAAGGAAGAAGAAAGTGTGCAGAGAAGAGTAACAAGGATGGTGAGGATTTAGATCATCCTATTAAAAATTATTAGAGGAAGTACTTATGCTTAGCCTAAAGAAGAACAAGCTCAGGGCAGGCATGGTCATGTTTTGGCCAGAGCCATCACAAAGAAGAAGGTGGGGATTTATCCTTTGATGCCTGGTGGGAGGGCACGAACAAAAGTTTTAGGGATCCAAATTCATCATGAGGAGCAATTTCCTGACCTTGAGCTCTGAAAAGCACTGGGGGTTCAAGCAAAGATTGGATAGTCATTTGTTTGGGATGCCTTGGAAATCCTGCCTTGGGCTGGAAGACTTCCAAGATTATGTAAAATGGGCCACTTTCCGAGTTTCTTTCCTAGTATGCAAGCCATCTCCATCTGTGGTTGAACAATGCTCTCCTTTAACTTTTCTTTCACTGACATAAAACAGGCCTCCAAACAAAACATCGCTTTAATTGTTCTTTCTCTCCATCCGCCATGGAGTCTTGACTTCCTTCGCCTTCAGGAAAGTCTTTGTCCTCCCTTCCATCTGGTAATAAAGACAGCACAATCCCCACCATCCATGTCCAATTCAGCAAATCGGTCTCTTTCTTTGATTAAGCTAACGATTGTACCAAACTCCGAATGGATCCCTTCATAATGCTTTTCAGAGTCAATACAGTTCCAAAAATATCTCATGCCTCAGCTTTGTTGTCTCTTGGTGAGTTATTTCATGTGGAATGCGGCTGATCTGCTTCTCATCTCTTTCTGTCTGTGCACTTGGGTGCATCTGCTGCAGGGGTCATCTTCCTTCCTCCCTTGGACTCCAAGGCTGTCCCTCCCTCCCTCCCCTCCCCTCCCTCGTGAGAGTTTCTTAGCATGTTGGCAGATATTAAAATCATCTAACAGATTTCCCAGAACTTGCAGATTTGCTTCACACCTCATTTTTAGTGTTCTCAGAAGTTTCAGAATATTCTGGGAAGTTGTTTAGCATTAAAATTGCTTCAGGCTGAATCCCCTCTTAAACGTCAAGCAAGTGCATTTTCTAGAGACGGTCGGTTTCCTTTCAGCATTTCTCGCACTCTTTAAAAGGATATACCGTATTGACCAGATGCTGAAAAATATTTCCCTTCTGAGAGGCCACATTTCAAATTCAGCACCATTCAGTTGCCTGAATCCCAGTCCTATCCCCACGTTGGATGCTTTTGGAATTATCTCACAATTCTGCCATTTATGTGCATTGCTTGTATTCCTTTTTGTTGATTGAATGATTGATTAATTGCCTTCAAGAGAAGAGGTCAAAATATGCAGGATTAGTAGAAGATAGATATTGGTAGAATCAAGCTATTAGGAGTAGAGATAAATACTTGAGATCTCAAAGAACAAATTGATTTTAAAAAAGTTAAAATGCAAAGAATGCCGATGGAAAACCCTACATTTCTGAGCATTCTGTCCTTGTGGGATAGGGAAAAGGGGGAGGGAGGGAAGGAAGGAAGGAAGGAAGGAAGGAAGGAAGGAAGGAAGGGAGAGCAGGCTAAGGAATGAGGCTGGTAGGCTGGATTTCCTGTGGCCACCTGGCTGTGTCCTAAGAAGATCAGTCTTGGCTCAGTGGCTAAGACACTGAGGTTATCGATCAGAAAGGTCGGCAGTTCGGTGTTCGAATCCCTAGTACAGTACAGGGGGTTGGACTAGATGACCTCCAATATCCCTTCCAACTCTGCTACTGACCGACTGGGCAAAGAAAACAAGAGAGAGGGGCTTCTTGCTCCTGGGAGAAAAGGGTGAAATCTGTTGATGCTGAAGGAATTGCATCTCAAAGGAAGGATTAAATGAGAAATCTTGGTTGCTGGGATACCATGTTTCTTTCAAAGCAGTTTGTTTATCGTTGGGCTTTGCAAGTGACTCATCCATGGCCTCCACTTCACGAGAGGACTTCTTGGCTGGGAAGCCTTGGCAGAGCCTTCCCCTGCAGCCCTGGGCTGGGAAGAGCCCTGGATTGCAGCTGCAATTCCAGCCATGGCTTTGTGTAGCTGTCTTGGGTGGCCACGTTCTGTACCTCTCCATATTCTCTCTCCACTTCACATTTGAGGGATGAAATATTATGAGAGTACGAAACCAGATAAAGCGAACCATTTAACTTCTGAGAGCTGAAACAAATAACCTAATTCCCATCACTTTGGCATCCGGCAAGTTGTAAGCAGCTGAAATCAACACTTCTCTAATGGCGTCTTCTGCATTCCTTGCACAATTTTACACAAAGGGAATTAAGTTTATTGGAATGAATGAGTAAAGGCCTCTTGGAATTAATTTTATAGGCTCAGTAAATCAAGTTGCTTGCTTAGAATTTTTTAAAAATGGGCAAAGTGCTTGGAACAACTCATTTAAACATGACATATTTTATTAGAATAGCGTATTCTTTATTGGCCAAGTGTGATTGGACACACAAGGAATTTGTAGCACAGTTCCTCCCCCTATATACTCCTTAAAATTTCTCCTACAAATAACAGAAAAGGCAGGAAAGTCTCATCGCTTTGGATAATCAGTCAGCTGAATAGAAGGGATGAATGTGGGGCTAGAAGGAAAGAGAAAGGCCAAGTTCCCGAGAAGTCAATGTTCTCCTTTATTCTTAACTGGTCAAGCCACGCCTATTTTTGGTGGCATCCCTGGATTGCCTGTGCATGTGTCAAAATCAGCAGGACCATAGAGGGATTCCTCCCCTCCCCCCCAAAAAGAGTGAGCCTTGCATTCTGATGATCTGTTAGCCCTCTTGTTGAATTTGATACATACGACTTCCTCTCCCTCGCCACCCTTGCCAGGTGCTTCCAACACTAATGCATCCAGTTTTGGGCTTCACATTTTAGAAAATCCATTGGCAAACTAGAGCCTATTGGGGTGGGGGGAATACCAGAATGAAAAGAGGCCTGGAAGGAACAATTTTTGAGAACTAGTTGGAGGCACTGGCATGGTTTAGATTGGTTTAGATTGCAAGGGACTCGTGGCAGCTGACTCCAAGGAAGGGCCGCCATCAGAAGATGTGGAAGTAGCGTTCGGAAAAGAGGGCAAGAGGAAACAAGGGGAAATCAAAAGCTATGACAATGTTTGAATGAACTAAAGATTGAGACAATTAGAAATAAAAAGGAATATGAAGTTGATTTATTTGATCAAGGTTAAAATAAACGTTACTTCTAGCCACCCTTTTGGGACTTTGTGCTGGCACCAGGACTGAAAAGATGATGTTTTATGGATTATTGCTATAGATAAGAGATGAGAAAAAAGCTGATTGGCAGGTGGATTGGCCTCCCAGAATACCCCCCAATCAGTTGTTCCCAGAGATGAATTTTAGCAACAGATTTTTTGTTTTTTTTAATTTACATTTATATCCCGCCCTTCTCCGAAGACTCAGGGCGGCTTACATTGTGTAAGGGTCCTTGGTTGTGAGCTCTGTGCCTTGCTTTTTTTTTTTTTTTTTTGCTTTTTTTTCTGCCTCTGAAACTGCATTTCAGGAAAAAAAAATTCTGCCTCTGAAAGCCTCCAAAACAAAACTTCAGAAAAAAAGCCTCTGAAGCTCTATTTGGGGGCTTCTTTTCTGAAGCTTCTTTCAGCCTCTGAAACCTCCTTTGAGAAGCTGGGTGGGGCTACATCTGGAGTATAAGACACACACAGATTCTCTCCCTCTTTGTGGGGGAAAAGGTGCGTCTTATACTCCCAAAAATACGGTAGCTTACCAGCCTGTGTTGGGCATAGCCTCCCCCCTCCCCCGTCCCTGGAAATGGCTTCCACTTGCTCTTAAGCTCTAAGGCCAAGATGGCGAACCTATGGCAGGTGTCCCGGAGGTGGCACCCTCTCTGATGGCACGTCGCCCCAGTTCAGCTCCGCAAGCGCATGCGCCTCCCACTGGCCAGCTGGTCTTTGGGTCTCTGCTGCCCGTGCATAGGGGGCAGGGCACGTGCGGGAGGCCATGCATGCACGGGGCCCACAAACGCATTGCATCTTGGGGGTTCGGGCACATGCAAGCATGTGCATTTGTGCACGTGTGTGCTTTGGACACTCGGCCCAGAAAAGGTTCACCATCACTGCTCTAAGGGCTCTAAGTCCAGTAGGAACATCATATTACGGATCGGCTACTTCACGGGGAGGCCAATCCCACCCACAGCAACAAACCAGGAAAGTAGCAAAGTTGTTCAATTAACCCTTTCCGGCCCTAAACTCCAGCTGGGAGTAATTCTGACCGGCACAAAAGGCACAAAAGAGACGCATAGGCTGGCAGGCACCGACTGGCCTGAGGTACGCTTGGCCTCCCCTCTTTTTCAGCTTTGAAAGGCGGTTTGAGCATTGGAATAAAACCACTCCAGCAGAAACAGACTCTCTTCTCTTCTGTCTCTCTCTGCCTAGAGAAGAGATCCGGCTGTGTCCAGCAGTCCACATTTCTGCCTCAATTAGACTTTTTCCTGAGTAATTCCTCGGGACTAACCCTTTACAGCTGCTTCCAAGCCCACCTCAAGTTTTGCATTTTTTTCCCCCTCTTGGCTACCCGATAGTTTTGCTTTCAGTTGAAATTAATTGATTATAATCCATTTGGGCATATTTGGATTGCTTTTGATTTAAGTTTAACAAAACGGAAAAAATCTGCTGAATTTAATATCAGTAAACAAATCTGTTGTTTAGGTCTGGTGGTATATAATTAATCCAGGCTGCCATTTTTGAGCAGTGAATATATCTATTATGGTACACAATGAGATGTGTGGTAATGATTACATGCAACCCAAATATGACCTGGATAAGTTTGCAACTGTCTCCCGGCACCAGCTGGATGCCAGAGCCGAGATGCCAAGCTCTGCCAGTTGGCAGAGGGAAAGGATCTTGGATAGAAGTTGGAGACTTGAGGTTTTCGAACTGTTGGAAGGAGACTTTTGAGTGAAGGGAGATCCAGTCAGTCCATCCTAAAGGAAATCAACCCCGACTGTCCTTTGGAAGGACAGAGACTGAAGCTGCAGTTCAAATTCTTTGCCACCAAATGAGAAGATAGGACTCCTTGGAAAAGACCTGACCGAAACCAGCTTCCTGATGTGCATGTCCATGAAGCGATTGCCAGTGGAATTACAGTTCCTGAAGGTGCGTAGTTGAGAGCACCTGGTGTTCCATTGTAGCTTATTGAAACCCTTCTGAGGCTCTAAGTTAAGGCCAGTTGAAGGGAAGCCTCCACCTCCTCTGCTGGGGGAATGGGAGAAGCACTAGGAATCAAGGAGATACTGGACTCAGGGTACTTTAAGGGGAATACCTTAAATGGAGTCAAGGGTTTTTCTTTCCTTGGGACCTAGCTGGGGCAGGTCTGACAGTTGCCTTCCATTTCTTTTCTTTCTATAGATTGGTTCTCTGGATGTTTACTTTGTTATGAATTATTGGATAATATTTTGCAACTATTGTGTTTTTCTTTAAATCTATTTCATGCCTTTCTAAAGGCATATAATATCTATTAGAAGTAGCAGTGGCTATAATTACAATTCCTCATTGATTTTAGCCGGGTTTCTCTTGAATAACGTGAGCTATATGTGACTGCATAAAAGAATAATAAGAGTTTTATAGCACAGTCCTAAAAATAAAACACTAAGATAATAAACTACTGCAAACAATTTTAAAATTTGGCAAGCTGGGCTACTTAACCCTGAAAAGAGCAGCATGTGAGGCCCAATAAATAAGTAAGTAAATGGGGCTATCAGCCAGTTTGCTGAACAGGTTGCCTATAACGATTCTGTGCAAGTAGCGCAGGGCTCAGCCCATTTAAGGCGGTCTCCGGTCAAGATTTTGTAGCTCTGCCAGCGCTGCCTCAAGGGACCCCTGAAATGCCCTCCTTAGCACAACTTCAGAGCACTTGGCCGGTAGCCCGTGAGGCACTGGAGGAGGCGCATCAGGCACATAAGAAAGAAGTCGACAAAACCACACGAGGCCAAAAGATTTTAAAGTGGGTGATGGAGATTACCTCTCCACAGAATATCTACAGTCCACCCAACAGCCAAAGAAGCCAGTTCCTAAATATGTGGGCCCTTTCCTCATTGCTAAAGTAATTAAGCCAGTCGCTCTATAACTGGGGTTGCCTAAGAATCTTAGACGTATCTACCTTGTGTTTCATTGCAGCTTATTGAAACCCGAAACTGTGTCCCCTCTTCGCCCTGCACCTGACAGCCCACCGGTGCCCATTTTAGTGGAAGGAGAGCAGCATTTTGAAATTAAAGAAATCCGAGATTCGAGGAAACGTGGAGGTCCCCCCCAATAGAATAGAATAGAATAGAATAGAATAGAATAGAATAGAATAGAATAGAATAGAATAGAATAGAATAGAATAGAATAGAATTTTTTATTGGGCAAGTGTGATCGGACACACAAGGCATTTGTCCTTGGTGCATACACTCTCAGTATACATAAAAGATACCTTCATCAAGAATCTTAAGGTATAACACTTAATGATAGTCATAGGGTAAAAATAAGCAATCAGGAAACTATCAATATCAATATAAATTGTAAGGATACCAGCAACAAAGTTACAGTCATGCAGTCGTAAGTGGAAGGAGATGGGTGATGGGAACGATGAGAAGATTAATAGTAGTGCAGACTTAGTAAATAGTTTGACAGTGTTGAGGGAATTATTTGTTTAGCAGAGTGGTGGCCTTCGGGAAAAAAACTGTTCTTGTGTCTAGTTGTCTTGGTGTGCAGTGCTCTATAGCGTCGTTTTGAGGGTAGGAGTTGAAACAGTTTATGTCCAGGATGTGAGGGAGTCTGTAGATATTTTCCCAGCCCTCTTTTTGACTCGTGTAGTATACAGGTCCTCAATGGAAGGCAGGTTGGTAGCAATTATTACGTTAAAAGCAGTGAATGATATAGGGCAGTGGTGGTGAACCTTTTATTCACCGAGTGCTGAAAAAAATGCTTTTAAAAGTAAAAAAAACAACCTCTGATGATTGCGTGGCTCAACTGGGATCATCAGAGCCTTTTAAAAGCATTTTTATAACCTCTTCGGCCAAAGAGGTTGTAGAAAAAATGCTTTTAAAAGTAAAAAAAAGAAGAAGTTGGCCACGCCCACCCAGCCACACATTACCCCCCACCACCAAGCCATGCCCATAGAACCGGTAGTAACAAATTTTACATTTCACCGCTGCATGCTGGGCCCCCCTCCCATCCCGCCCAGGTGCCCAGCTTGGCGACTGGGGAGGAAAGCCCCAAACCCAGATTTGCAAAGGCAGATCAGTCACCATGAGAAGGCCCCTTGGGACTTGTCCTCACAGATGGCCACGGGGCAGGGGAAGCAGCTGCAGGGAGTCCAGATGAGGACCCTTGAGCTCTCGGGAATGTCCGAAAGTTGCAGGTTTGACCTTGAACCTGCACCCCGAATGGTCCTCTTTCCTCCTCCTGGAAGACGTTGGGCTCTCTCACTTGCCGCAGCAGCCAGCCGGGGCTGAGGCTGCTCCCTAAATGGAGATAAGAGAGAGAGGCTTATAGTGTCTTCACA
Organism: Ahaetulla prasina; assembly: GCF_028640845.1. Classification (NCBI taxonomy): domain Eukaryota; kingdom Metazoa; phylum Chordata; class Lepidosauria; order Squamata; family Colubridae; genus Ahaetulla; species Ahaetulla prasina. The sequence continues at coordinate 854,208 of NC_080547.1, forward strand.
GAATTGACATTCATAGCTTGCTGTTTCCTCCTCCATGGTCCCCCCAAAAAAACCTCTTTGGAAGGCAGAGAATCAGAGAGTGGCCGTGGTGGGAGGGTTCTCAGAAAGGCATAGAAGAAATCTGCATCACGAACGGAGATTACTTGGGGGTGGGGATATATATATTTCAGGCCTAGCCCGGGCTACTATTATCTAGCTGGCTGATAGATTCCTATAAAAAAAGACTAATTCTCAGAGTATTATTTCGAGCTTGGCTACCAAGGCACTTAAATGTTTCTCTTTTCCCCTCATTACCAACATTCGTGGGATCTGCTGCCTTTTTAAAAACCCACAATTACCAACAGAGAAAAATGTCCTGTTAGAAGTTCCCCATTCTCCCTTTCTCCTCCTTCCCTGCCACATTTCCCTGAATGATGGTAATTGCAGGGAGCTGGGAAGATGAGGAGAATCGGCCTGGAGATCCACAGCTCAGCTCACCAGCTCCAGGGAGCTTCCGGTGAAGGAATCTGCTGAGAGATCACAGAGATCTAAGAGGGGCAGGCTGGGGGTGCGGTTGGAGTGGCCCTTCTCCTTGGGAAGCTCTAGAAGGACGTCATCACAAGGACCACCATGCAGCCTTCTGCCAGGCCCTGGAGAAAGTGGCCAGGGAGGGGCTTCTGGCAGAGAGAGGGCTGAGGACCAGAGCCAATTCTGCCTCAGGCAACAGAAGATGCCCAGCGGTGAGAGCTTGGCTAAGTCTGGGCCCAGGCAGGGAAGCTGCTCCTTCCCAGCGAGGACCAACTCTCCCTGCCCCAAGATCCAGACATTGCTGGAGGCAAAGGGTGGCTAAGCGAAGCAGTGAATTCGACATGACCTGAGTTTAACTCATAGAATCATCTATTACAATATCCTTCCTGTCAAAGATTACTTCAGCTTCAATTGCAACAATACACCAGCACACAATAGATTTAAGCTTAATGTTAACCGCTCCAATCTTGATTGCAGAAAATGTGACTTCAGTAACAGAGTTGTTAGTGCTTGGAATGCACTACCTGACTCTGTGGTCTCTTCCCAAAATCCCCAAAGCTTTAACCAAACACTATCTACCATTGACCTCACCCCATTCCTAAGAGGTCTGTAAGGGGTGTGCATAAGAGCACAAACGTGCCTACCATTCCTGTCATATTGTTTCCTTTCGTTATATCCAATTAATATCGTTATTACGTACTCATACTTATATATATGCTTGTATATTATATAGTTATTTCATGCTTATGCTTATATATACTGTGTGACAAAATAAATAAAATAAAAAAATAAATAAATGTCTGCAGTGGGATCAAGTGGTCCCAGCCCCAGCATACTTGCAGCACCCCTGACAGGTGGCCGCCCAACCTCCGATGAACGAGAACCAAGCATCTCCTTGGAAAGCTTGTAATCCTAGGAAATTCTTCCTGATCGCCTGCTCAAATGTGGTTCTTGTAGTTTCAGCCCATTGCTTCTGCCCCCTTGAATGACCCTACCCCATCTTCTGTGGCAGCCCCACAGTCGCTGCAATGCTCTCTTCCCCAGGTTAAATATCTCCAACCATTCCTCATCGCCTTTCCTTCCAGGCCCCTTGTCATTTATCTGACCCCCTTTTCTAAAATTCAGTCCCTGGAACCGGAAGGAATATTTTGAGATGCTTGCCCCACAGCTTGACACTATATATCCCTTGAGACAACCTCGGTCGCATTTTCCTTTCCTGCAGCTGCATCACCCAGGCTCTTCTCGCATACGCTGTTCCCAAGTTAGACCCCCACCCAAGCTTGTGATTTTGCTTCTTCCCACACAAATGTGAAGAGGACAAATGCCGGACATCGCATGTCCCTCATAAAATCCATTCCCCCCATGATTGCTCATCGTTCAAGCCCGTAAAGGCTTCCAGAATCTCACCACTCTTCCCTGAGCCTTTGCTATTCTTGCATCCCTTGCAAATTTGATTATTGCATTTCCAATCATGCCATTCAACTCTTTTACAAAGATGCTAAAAGCTGAGAAGGGAGACTTAAGTTAGGCCATTTCATTGTTTCTTCCAGAGTTTCTTCCCTTCCCGCCCCTTATTTCGGAAAGCCGTCACCCTCGGATGCTATTCCAGAATGACCTTCTTCAAGCACAGCAAAGAGTCATTAGCATCCCACTCCTCAGCAAGACTCCCCTGCAGACTGTTATTAATGTCAGCTTTGATGCAAACAATTCCTCTTGAAGCGAATTCTGGGAGCCAGGCAGAGAAAAGGTACACAATTGCCTGCCCCCACTTGCAGTGCATTCCCCACCTTTCCGGAGCAATCTATCCCTGGGCACGGGATGCCCGATGATGGGAGGTGGGGGGTATTGCTCTTCGCCAAGGTGGGAGGGGGCACAGCAGGTTCTGCTGCATTTCAGGGAGCTATGTTGTGCTTTTTTGCCCCTGAAGAATCAACCAGGCTCAAAAGAGAGGCAAAGCTCTTATGAATCGTGGTGGAACAGTGGTTAGAGTGCGGTACTGCAGGCTACTTCTGCTGCCTGCTGGCTGCCTGCAATTTGGCAGTTCAAATCTCACCAGGCTCCAGGTTGACTCAGCTTTTCATCCTTCCGAGGTGGGTAAAATGAGGACTCAGACTGTTGGGGGTAAGAGGCTGAGTCTGTAAACCACTTAGAGAGGGCTGCAAAGCACTGTGAAGCGGTATATAAATCTAAGTGGTATTGCTATTTTCCTTCCTTCCTTCCTTCCTTCCTTCCTTCCTTCCTTCCTTCCTTCCTTCCTTCATTGGATCTAACACTATGTATGCTTAAATAATATCATTGGCATTAAAATGGAACACTGAAATATTGAATGACTACTTTAAAACAAACATGGATATTAATACTAGGGTTACATAAATTTGATTAATGTAACAAATGTTATTAATATTATTATCGCTACTTGTATCCAAATGAATTATACCCAAAGGTCACACTCTTCGTGTATGAATATTGATGCATATTTAAAAATAAAAATGCAATAAAACTTTAAAAGAAAAAAAAAGAGCCACCAAGATCTCAGAATGGCTGTGCCATCAGCAGAAAGCCATGAGCCACCAAGCCGAGCCTGGGGAGTGCTGGCCTCCCGCTCCCTTTGCCCCTTTCCCGAGTGGATAACTGTCCTATCACAAGGGCCCTTTCTGCAGGAGACCCCTGGAGAAGTGAGACTCCTAAGAAGAGTTGCTAAGGGGCCAATCGAAGTGCAATTTGGGCAGAAAAGGGGATTCTGATGGCCGAAGCTGAAGGTAACTTGATCCTTTCTTCTCCTATGTGTGGGGATCATGACACAAGAATGAATCTAGAAACAATAACAAGAGATTACGAACAGCTAGGGAAGAAAGTTAAAGAATTTGGAGCACAAGTGGTATTTTCATCTATATTTCGAACAAGAGACCAACATCCAATGAGGGGGCAAAGGATTTTAGAAACGAACCACTGGCTTAAAACCTGGTGTTGTCAAGAGAACAACAAAGTAATTTTTGTTAATATAGAATAATGTCTCCAGCCAGTAAATAAATAAATCTGTCAATAAATAGCTGGCTGGAAGTTTGAGGCTCAGGCAAATCCCTGACTAGCACTGATGATGTTATCTGGTTTGGGTAATGAAACATCTGCAAGAAAACCAGCAAGCTCAGAGACCACCAAGGAGCCCTCAGGCATTTCATCAAGCCAGTTTTCGTATCTGGTAAATGAGTGTTTTTCCAAGAATGCATTATCATATTTTGGACAAGACTCCAAGCACAATTAATCCAAAATTCTCCATAACTAGGCAAATTTCAAATGTTGGGGTTATAGTTTAGCAACACATCAACATCTTTCAAAGCCACATTTCCTTCATTTACCTAGTTCACCTAAGTAAGACCACCTAACCAGGGGTGAAATCCAATTTTTTTTGCTACCAGTTCTGTGGGCGTGGCTTGGTGGGTGTGGCAGGGGAAGAATACTGCAAAATCCTCATTCCCTCCCCACTCCTGGAGAAAGGATATTGCAAAATCTCCATTCCCACCCCACTCTGGGGCCAGCCAGAGGTGGTATTTGCCGGTTCTCTGAACTACTCAGAATTTCTGCTACTGGTTCTCCAGAACCTGTCAGAACCTGCTGGATTTCACCCCTGCGCCTAACCAATAGGAATGAGGCATATCACACCTTCACCAGGAAGGCATTTCCAGCGTAAAAAGGTCAACACTCAGCTTGACAAAGAAGTGGAAGGGGGTGTGTACTTGTCGGAAAGGGATGCCAGCAAATAGTAAGGGCTGTGCCCGTCATCTTTCAGATGCTGAGCCCCTTATGGATGTGCCATTTGGGGAAAGGGCAAAGTCCCTCAATCCCCATTTGGTTCTCCCCCTGAAAAGAGAATTATCTTCAAAGCAAAAATAAAATAAATACAATGGTGTGTTTAGAACTGGAGAAGGAGTCAAAATCTAACCAGATGGAGGTTCCTCCATGTTCAGTTAAGGGAGCTGAGCTTCTTCATAATTCACACAGAAACCATGAGTATCAAATAACAAACAGAGGAAGTCTTCAGTTTAGGAACCTGTGAGATAAATGGGATTCTAAATGGGAAAACAACCCAGCTGTTGATGGAAGCAGGCTGGAGCCTGGGAATTCTACTCCCCCTCCCCACCTTAGCCCCAAAGCCAGCCCCCTTCCCCCTGGGGAGAAGAGAGGAGCCTCCGCCAATGGCTTTTCTCCTAGCGGCATCTTTATTCTGCATTTCCACTTGGAACCGACTGGAAAAAAGGATCTGAGTGGGTGAGAACAAAGGTTCTTGGTCATTTCTCTCTGAGCTGTAATTAACAATTTCTTTGAACATTTTACTCGCTACAATCCTTATTTATTTCAATGGCTTGGCTGAAGATGAAACACCAGGCCATGGCGGACTGATCCCCGAAAGGGCACAGAGCCTCCCAGGCTGGGTGAAGCAGCCAACTCCAGAGGCCAAGCCTGGTTCAACCAAGGCTTGATTGTGACAGGGGCTCTTGGCCACCAAAGTGGGATCAGACTCAGCACCTGGTAGGAACCCTGGGGAAGGCCGAGCCTTGGCCCGTTTGGCTGTTGCTTGAAGCCGAGAGGAGGAGCTCCACATGCCAGAGATCAAAGTCTCTTCTACCGGCCAGTAATGTTTGGATGTCTCAGAAGATTCCAGCGGTCACTTGAGGGGATGGCACCTTATGCTAGAAATCACCCTTCCATCTCTTAAGGTGTCCCTGGGTCATAGTGGCTTGGTTCTCCTGACATATTAGACTAGGATAAAATGAGCTTTGGTGCAGATTAAGGACCTGGTGTTGTGACTCAGGCGCAAGTAAGTAGTAGTAGATGCACTCAGTTCAAAACCAAACAGACTTTATTAGAATAGCTGAGAATTAACTCATTCTCAGTGCCCTCCAAACTAATCAAAACAAATTCGTCATAACACAATTTCTTCAGTCTTATCACCAATCTTGGTCTAATTAGGCAAACTGCCAAAGGCTCTTCTTGGCAAAAGTTCAAAAGCAGAAGACTCCGACAAGAAATAAATGTAGCAAGACAAGGAGCAAGTCTTATCAACGTTGTTTCCGACAAAGAACCCAAATGCTGTTGCTGGTCTTTTAAGCCTTATGGGAGGGGCCAATTATCTTTTGGCCTTACTCCCGAGTCGTCCTCTTTGCTTGAGTTGCTCTTGCCTTCTGGCAGCTCTTCTCATGCATGCATTAGGAACAGGCTCCTCCTGTTCCTCTGCCTCACTACTGTCAGCCTCTGGAGGCTTCGGAGTCTACACCTCACTCCCCGATGGCCCTGGCTCCACCTCAGCCTCTGACGCAGAGCCCTCATCTGGGCCTTCCCCAGCCTCCAGAACTGGCCCATGTTCTTCCTCAGCCTCATCACTGTCCGACTCTGTTGCCAGCTCTGCAGGCTGCTGGCGGACCACAACACTTGGGTTTCCTTATGGACCACAAAGTCAACACTGGTCAGCTGAGGGACACAGCTCCTAGAAAGATAAAGACTAAGGAGGGTGCCTTTTCAGAGACAGGGTGTCGAGGGTCTTTCTTCCCTAAGGGATCAGCAGGTCTGACAATATCATTCCAGACAACTGGCTGTCCAGTCTCTTATTTAAAAAGCCTCTAGTGTTGAAGCCCTCACAACTTCTGGAGGCAAGCCATCCTACTGGTTAACTGTTCTCACAGTCATGAAATTGCTTCCTGGTTCTGGGTTGCTTCTCTCCTTGATTAGTTCCCATCCATTGTTTCTTGTCTTGCTTTCTGATGCTTTGGGAAATAGCCAACATTAAAATGAATAGAATATAGAATAAATTAGAAAACACCAGCCCTTTTCCAGTCCTCTGGCACTTCCCCCGTGCTCCAGGAGCTCTGAAAGATTTTGTTTAGGAAGGTCCGTGCTAGGAAGAATAGCCTCAGGCATTTCTGGCAAGCAGGGTGGGGAGGAAATGAGTAGCCCTGCTTTTTTAAAATAATAATAATAATAATAATAATAGTCAAACAAGGATTGTTTTGTTTCCCATTATTCCTGCCGAATGCAAGGGTCTGAATGTGTCTCCTTTTCTTATTTCTTGGCTGAAGAGTTACAAATAATTAAGTCTGCAAATGACAAAACGTTATTGGGGATGGAAAACCTTTGAGGGCATGATCAAGTTTCAGAAGGACCTTCAGTTCTTATTGAGGTCCAGCAAGATGGATGCTCAACAGCCAAAAAAACAAATGTCTTCATTTGGGTAGGAAAAATAATGTTCTTGGATTACAAGGAAGCTGTTTGGCTGGATGTTAGGAAGACTTTCCAATAGTAAAGGCTATTTGCCAGTAGAAAAGCAGACCAAACCAAGAAGCACCGGAACATTCCAACTGGAGACATTGCAACTTTTCCCACCACAGAGGTCTCATCCTTTGGTCAGCAGGAGGCAATATGAGCATGAAATGCCTCCACCTATCACTGCTGCTTCTCCTGCCCCACAGCTTCTTTTCCAGCTTCTCTGGACCCCAACATCCTTCCAAGTAATGGGAGACAAAACCTAACTATTCGATACCCCTCCAGGCTGTCTTTGGGTGCTGCCCGAAGGAGGGAGGAAGCCCCCACACCTAAACCTGAAAGGGAAGCAGGCAGGGGATGATAGCTTGTACCCTTCGCCTCGGCTGGTGAGCCTCTCTAAGTTGTGGTCGCTGTGGGAAGAGTGCATTATGGGGCCCTTGATAAGATCAACTGTTGTGGTCCGCCAGCAGCCTGCAGAGTTGGCAGCCAAGTCAGACAACGATGAGGCTGAGGAAGAACATGGGCCAGACCTGGAAGCCGGATGAGGGCTCTGCGTCAGAGGCAGAGGTGGGGCCAGGGCCATCTGGGAGTGATGTGCGGACTCCGGAGTCTTCAGAGGCTGACAGTAGTGAGGCAGAGGAACAGGAGGAGCCTGTTCCTAATGCACACATGAGAAGAGCTGCCAGAAGGCAAGAGCAGCTCAAGCAAAGAGGACGACTCGGCAGTAGGGCCAAGAGATGATTGGCCCCGCTCATAAGGCTTATAAGACCAGCAACGGTGTTTGGGCTCTTTGCGGAAAAAAAAGTTGATAGCCTTGCTCCTTGTCTTGCTGCATTTATTTCTTGTCGGCGTCTTCTGCTTTTGAACTTTTGCCAAGAAAAACCTTTGGCAGTTTGCCTAATTAGACCAAGGTTGGTGATAAGACTGAAGAACTGTGTTAGGAAGAATTTGCTTTGATTTAGTTTGGACAATGCTGAGAATTAGTTAATTCTCAGCTGTTCTAATAAAGTCTGATTGTTTTTGAACTGATTGTGTCTACTCATCTGTGCAGGACTGGCTTAGATTTTAAATTTTACAGGGGTTTTAAATTGATTTTAATATTTATATTTCTATTTTTAATAATAGGGCATTGGAATAAGTTTTTTAAAGATTATTTTAATTTTGTATATTGATGTTTTATATGCCTGTGAACCGCCCTGAGTCCTTTGGGAGATAGGGCGGTATATAAATTTAAATAATAAAATAAATAAATAAATAAAATACTACTACCTACTTGGGCCTGGGTCACAACATCAACCAGATTTAAAGCATCCCTTCAAAGGGAAAGAGCAATCAGACAGTGGGACTATGGGGAGAACAAAACATGGGTCCCGGCCATGATATATGTAATGGTGAGTTGTATTTCACAGCAATAGATCTGACTCCTCGTTTAAAGGCTGCATTGGGTGAGGTGGGTTTTTTTTTGGTCTTCTAAGGAATCTAATTCCCCAGAGAGTGAAAGTCATGCAGGCAATTCAGATGCTGTGGAGAGGTTTCTTTTAAATGAGCTAGGAGCTCTTTAGGGAGCATAGATGCTCAGGAGCCCATTCTTATGCTTGCCACGGTTTGTGCAACTAAGCTTTATGAACTCTGAGATCTGCCCTCAGGGGGCAAAGTGCCTTCCCAAATCACTGGGGGGGGGACACAGTTAACACCCCCACCCACATTTCAGGGAATAAATGACATCCGGGGCCAATTTCCACCCAAGAATAAATGAGTCCATAGTTTCTTCAAAGCACTTGTGGGGAGCCGACCTTGCATTTCCGTCCCCCATTCCCAAGCTTGTGCAACTCTCTCTCCTTTGCTCACTGCCTTCTCTTTGACCTAGAATGTCAAACGCCAGATTTCCAATGAAATGATCCTTTCAGTCATCACCCCCCACTTCCAAGCATTTACCCTGACCTTGTGGTCAATACCCCCACCGGCCGTGGGTGAAACAGACTTCAGTCCTGTAGAGTATTTTCCCAGACTTTAACACAGTCCAACCACTTATCTCTGCAGGGCTCCACCAGCCAATAACCTTTCCAGGGGGCATGTGGGCAGGTTCCTTAGCTGAGTAAGGCCAGACCTGGAATTCTGCGTCCAGTTTTGGTCCCCACATTACAAAAAAGGTGTTGAGACTTTGGAAAAAGTACAAAGAAGAGCAACTAAGATGATTAAAGGCTCGGAGATTAAAACCTATGAAGAACGGTTGCAGGATTTGGGTTTGGCCAGCCTAGAGAAAAGAAGGACTAGGGGTGACATGATAGCATTATTCCAGTATTTGAGGGGCTGCCACAAAGAGGAGGACGTCAACTTATTTTCCAAAGCACCAGAGGGCAAGAACAGAAACAATGGACAGAAACTAATCCAGGAGAGAAGCAACCATGAATTAGGGAGAAACTTCCTAGCAGTGAGGACAATTAACCAGTGGAACAGCTTGCCACCAGAAGTTGTAGGTGCTTCATCATTGGAGATTTTTAAGAAGAGAATGGACAGTCACTTGTCTGAAATGGTATAGGACAGTGATAACTACCTTTTTGCTGTCGCGTGCCAAAAGCGGAGGGAGCGCAGGAGTGTCGCCCACGCACACGCGCATGCCCACACCCATAATTCAGTGCACCCTGCGCCTCGCGCTTTGCGCGTGACCCCCCCATGCTCCACCCACTTTTATCACACAACAGCACAGTGGGCCTGGTAGGCCCATTTTTTGCCACCCCCAGGCTCTTGAGTCTTTCTTGGAGGCCCTCCAAAAGCCAGAAATGGCCTGTTTCCAGACTTCCCGTGGGACCAGAAGGCAACGCTCATGTGCCCACTGATATGGCTCCGCATGCCACCTGTGGCACGCGTGCCATAAGTTCGCCATCATGGGTATAGGGTCTCCTGCTTGAGTAGGGGTTGGAGCAGAAGGCCTCCAAGGTTCCTTGCAGTTTCTCTTCTGATTGATTGACTCTAGCAGAGGAGGAAAGTGCTGGCTTTGCCTTCGGAGTCTCTTGTGAGCCCCATCATCACTATCCCAACATTCATGATGCCCTTGTATTTTCACAGAGCTGAGCATTCATTTGAAAGATAGTAGCCCTGAGAGACAGGACACTGTTGTCCAATTTCAGGCAGCTGGAATTTATTAGAGGAGAACAATCTGTTCTGAATTCATTGCTGCTTCAGGAAAACCCTTCAGGGATCAGAGCCAAAGACTTACGGCAGGAATGCTAGGAGGAGGCCAAAGCCAAGGCCCTGGTCAGCTTTTGCTCAGGAGTAGGAAGAAGGCGAACGCTTGCTCAGCAGAGAAGGACTCCTTCTCAGAGTCAATAAATTTGAATATTATAAATTAGCATGAAGCCCCTGAGTTGAATTTAACTGTGGTAGTAAATATATAGCAAATACTGGCAAACAACTAAATACATAAGAACAGTTTCCAGATATGATGGACATATTTTACTTCGAAGATCAACAGAAAGGCCAGAACCTGAATCAAAACCATCAAACAAGGGAGGTGACCTGTTACATTCAAGAGTTCTGGAGCCTGGCTTGCAGATTTCCTGACTGGCTTCCAGACATGCTGACTGGAAGTTTCCAAGGTGGGCTAAACAATAAAGTATTTTATACCTGCTTGTCCCTCACTGCACACTACGAACCCTGCAAGGGTGGTACGTTCTAGCTGACAAGGTGGAGATTGACTTGGCCAGGTACCATGGATACCCCAGCTGGGAGCAACAACTTCCCTTCTCCCCAGAAAAAAAAACACTCCAAAACCCGGGAAGTGGGATCACAGCCCATGGCGCCAGCCTACCAATTGCTTCCGTTGTAGAGCACCAATTGCAGAGCCTCCCAACCAGCGTTCAATATAGCACAGCAAGGGGGCAAAAGTCCTACCAGACCCCTGAGAAACAGCCCTGAGGCCAGGTCCAAGTTCACCCCACGCCACCACCTGGCCATGGTGAGGAAACTCTGACTAAACTACCAAACCCTGGGGCAGACAGTGACAGAGAGACGGATGACGGTCCCCTGAGAAGTTGCCCCAGGATACCAGTGACAATCCCAGTAGAGTTATAGGTGCCCTCATCAGGGCGCAGGGATAGCATCATTGCCCGGTTGGACTTGGGCTGCACCAGGTGTCTGGTCAGCCCCACTGTAATGGAGAGACTGGAGTTACGTCTCAGGAAATTAAAGATCCCAGTGGCTCTTTGTCGACTGGATGGTTCCGTTGCAGGGGAGGCAGTGAATTTGTCACTGAAGCAGTAGGAATGAAAATGGGCTCCCACGAAGAGATAGTTTCATTGTGTCCCCAGGGATGGAGAGACCCATGGAGCCAGGCTTAGACTGGCTGCTAAAACAGAATCCTTCTGTAAATTGGGGGAAGCGGATACTAAAAATCAGGTGCAAAGAGGTCAGGGAAGGGTTAACAGAGAAGTCGGCAGGTAAATTAAGCTAATTAAAGAAAAAATGTATTGTCATCAAGGATAATCATTCCTCTCCCCCAGGACCAATGGGGCTGCCTCCCTCCTCATCCTTGCAATTGGCTTCCTGTTTGCCACACGGCACAAAGGAGAGGAGCGGGTTGCAGGAAGGCAAAATGGAATCAGCGCTCTTAGCAGAGACCTGAAGCACCAGGGATTTGTCTTAATCTCGTCCATTAATCAATTTCTGTGTCGAAATTGAATGAAGGGTCTTTCATCAGTTTCACATCCTGGATTAGCAAACAGAAGCTGCTCTCTGGGGCTGCAAATGAAGTGGGGGGGGGCTCTGCTCCTCCCTCTTCCTATTGGCGTGAGCAGAACGTAAATGAGTGGGTGGGCGCTTTGGTGCTTTCAGAAATCTGGAGTTTGGCCCTAGATACAGTAACTCTGGCCTTTAATTTTTGGAAGCCAATGACATCGAAACAACTACGGGAGTGCCTGTGATGGAGTGGCAGCTCTTGGGTTCCAGGAAGACTCTGCCAGACATGGGTGGGCATCATTCTTGGTGTGGCCCCCGCAGTTCCTGGGTTCATCAGCCAAACCCCTGAAAAAGCTGCCCTCAGAGAGGCTTCTTGGTATCAGGGGCTGCAAGGTGGATTTGCTTGCCTATGTTGGGTATCCTTGTGTTTTAATTTAATCTGATTTTATTTATTCAGTTCAGGAGCCGTCACACCAGAGGTGGGTTTCATCAGGTTCTGAACAGTTCTGGAGAACTGGTAGCAGAAATTTTGAGTAGTTCCGAGAACCGGCAAATAGCACCTCTGACTGGCCCGGCCCCCGTCTATTCTCTGCCTCCCAAGTCCCAGCTGATCGGGAGGAAATGGGGATTTTGCAGTAACCTTCCCCTGCCACGCCCACCAAGCTACACCCACAGAACCGGTAGTAAAAAAAATTTGAAACCCACCACTGCATCATACTAACTCCAGGTGTATATAAAAAAGGAAAGCAAAAACAGAAAGTAAACTATAATGAAATGATAAAAGAGAAATGATGGTGAATCCAGCTAATAACACATTGCAAAACGAATCCAAAGGGGCTGCAAACAGGAGAACAGGCAGCTCCTGAAGGCTCCTGGGAGTAGAGTTTCCTCTGTCTTGAAATGCCACCCGGTTAATGTCACCTTGCAGGAGAAAGCTTGACGGCTTAATTTCCCTCCTCTATTAGTTGGTTCTAAAAATTATGCTTTAAGCAGAAAACCACGGTTCCCTTCCCCAACAACAATAACAGAGTTGGAAGGGACCTTGGAGGTCTTCTAGTCCAACCCCCTGCCCAGGCAGGAAACCCTATACCACTTCGGACAAATGGTTCTCCAACATCTTCTTAAAAATTTCCAATGTTGGAGCATTTACAAATTCTGCAGGCAAGTTGTTCCACTCATTAATTGTTCTGACTGTCAGGAAATTTCTCCTTAGTTCTAAGTTGCTTCTCTCCTTGGTTAGTTTCCACCGATTGCTTCTTGTTCTACCCTCAGGTGCTTTGGAGAATAGCTTGACTCCCTCTTCTTTGTGGCAACCCCTGAGATATTGGAAGACTGCTATCATGTCTCCCCTAGTCCTTCTTTTCATTAAACTAGACATACCCAATTCCAGCAACCATTCTTTATATGTTTTAGCCTCCAGTCCCCTAATCACTTTTGTTGCTTTTCTCTGCACTCTTGCTAGAGTCTCAGCATCTTTTTGTGGTGACCAAAACTGGATGCAGTATTCCAAGTGTGGCCTTACCAAGGCATTATAAAGTGGCATTAACACTTCACGTGATCTTGATTCTATCCTTCTGTTTATGCAGCCTAGGACTATGTTGGCTTTTTTGGCAGCTGCTGCACATGGTTGGCTCATATCTAAATCTAAATCGCTGAGCCCAGAGTGGCCCCTATTTGCATTTACTCTTGAACCAAAATGACAAATACGTTAATGCAGCGATGGCCGAGGGGAAGAACATAGCTCAGTAGAATCACTTCCTGAGTGGCTCATTTCAACAGACTTTGCATTTAGGACAATACATTCATCCAGCAGAAAAGGAAAGTTCAAGCAGCATGTCCTCAAGGGTCTTTTGAAAGCCATGCAGAAGACAACTAAGAAGACAACAAATTCTTTCATTTGCTTTCCTGTGGGGGGAGGGGCTCAAAGAAAAAGTTCGAAAGGACAAAACTACAAGAACAGAAAAGAGCTTTACAATCCAAAACACAAGTCATGTTTTAGAGAGAGGGGAGCAAAGCTGGCTGAGGAACTCTCGGAGTTGAGGTCCACAAGTCTTAAAGGGACCAAGGTTGGAGAGCCCTGGACTAGACATACCCAATTCCCGTAACCGTTCTTTGTATGTTTTAACCTCCATCCCCCTAATCCTCTTGGTTGCTCTTCTCTGCACTCTTTCCAGAGTCTCAGCATCTTTTTTATATTGTAGTGACCAGAACTGGATGCAGAATTTCAAATGTGGTTTCATCAGTATGGTATAAAGTGGCCCTATCATTTCTGGATACTGGAACACCATCGCTTCTAGTTCACCCTGTTTGTTTCCCAAGTTTCGAGCATTTGTACATAAGCCTTTAAGACTTTTATGCCTGTCCATTGCACAAAAAGACTGTCCACAAGTCCTGGGGGAGATGGGATAATCTTTTTTTACACCAACCACAAGCTGACATTTCATTTTTTTTACTCTTAGCTGAGATATTATTTTTTTTCCTTTTAAGCTGAGATTTTGTTTTACTTTCCAAATTTTATTCATCTGTCATTTTCAGTACACACATGGATTACAAAACTATATCAAGAGGGCAACACCAAGATGAGCTGCAGAAGGGACCAGAAAGAGAACTTGAAGTCCTGGAACAAAGGTAAAATTTCCTGACAGCAAAGACATTTGACCAGGGGAAGAGCTGGACTTCAGAGGATGTGGGAGCCCATCGTTTGAGGTTTCTGAAAGGAGATTAGACAGACATTTGTCCAGAATGGTGTAAGTCCCTTCAGCTCTGTTATTCAGGGGTTCTGAGATCACATCTGCCAGCTCCTTCAGAACCTTGGGGTGTAATCCATCAGGTCCTGGTGATTTGAACTCATCTGAAAACTTGAAACTTTGAAAACTTACATTTTCTTGCCTATTCAAATAGAATAGAATAGAATAGAATAGAATAGAATAGAATAGAATTCTTTATTGGCCAATGTGATTGGACACACAAGGAATTTGTCTTTGGTGCATATATGCTCAGTGTACATAAAAGAAAAGATACCTTCATCAAGGTACAACACTTACAACACTTAATGACAGTCATAGGGTACAAATAAGCAATCAGGAAACAATTGATATCAATATAAATCGTAAGGATACAAGCAACAAAGTTACAGTCATACAATCATAAGTGGAAGGAGATGGATGATGGGAACGATGAGAAGATTAATAGTAGTGCAGATTCAGTAAATAGTCTGACAGTGTTGAGGGAATTATTTGTTTAGCAGAGTGATGGCGTTCGGGGGAAAACTGTTCTTGTGTCTAGTTGTTCTGGTGTGCAGTGCTCTATAGCGTCGTTTTGAGGGTAGGAGTTGAAACAATTTATGTCCAGGATGTGAGGGCTCTGTAAATATTTTCACGGCCCTCTTCTTGATTCGTGCAGTATACAGGTCCTCAACGGAAGGCAGGTTGGTAGCAATTATTTTTTCTGCAGTTCTAATTATCCTCTGAAGTCTGTGTCTGTCTTGTTGGGTTGCAGAACCGAACCAGACAGTTATAGAGGGGCAGATGACACCTCTATAACTTGCCCTTGATCGGCATTTCTGCTCTGTCTCCCATGGAGCTGCATTCTATGACTTCCTCCATTGATTAGCCAATCAGAAGAACGAGTAAACCCATTTCCAGCTGCAAGGGAACTCCAGGGAGCTGCCAGGCTCAGGCAGAGAAGCCAACAGTGGTTCCATTGACTCAACAGGGAAGCCATATAGTTTGGCTGCTCTGAATCACTTCCAGCTGTGGGAAGATGATTTCCAGCCACAAGGCAACCCTTACCTCATTGTATCTGCACTCAATGATCCATAAAGTATTGCAAATTGGCACCAGAGTTGTCTTTTCTTTTTATCTTTTCCACTTGATTTTTTATTTTGCATGCCTGGGAATAAGCGCTATCTTTCTTTATTGATCCATAAGCTGTTTGAGGAGCCTCTCTGGCTGAAGAGCATGTCTGAAATGTTTTCAATAAATAAAAGAAGAGTCCGTTGCATCTGAGCAAAGAGCCTGTGGTTGTTTAGAAAACATATTTAAAATATACCAAACCACATTTGTTCCGACATTTTACTTGGGTTGCTAATTGTTCACTTTGTCATTGCAACCAGCCTCCACAGAGTTCATTTTTATTTCCAGATCTTGGTGAGCCCATTTACCCTGTTTCCCCCAAAATAGACCTCCCCTGATAATAACCCCAATTGCGCTTTTGAGTGCATGGCAATAAGGCCAAGTGCTTATTTCAGGGTTCAAAAAAAATATATAAGACAGGGTCTTATTTTTGGGGAAACACGGTAAAGAGATTATCTTCCATGGTTATGCAACTCACCTGTAAGAAATTCCTTGAGGAAAGGAGTCAGGCTGGGCTTTGTCTGCAATGTTTCCTCCTCCTCTTCATTTTGGGAAAACGTTAAACAGGTTTACACCTAAAATTTCTGTTCCTAAAATTAAAACAAAGCAAAGTATAGCATTAGAATAGAATAGAATAGAATTTTTATTGGCCAAGTGTGATTGGACACACAAGGAATTTGTCTTGGTGCATATGCTCTCAGTGTACATAAAAGAAAAGATACGTTCATCAAGGTACAACATTTACAACACAATTGATGATCAATATAGCAATATAAATCATAAGGATTGCCAGCAACAAGTTATAGTCATACAGTCATAAGTGGAAAGAGATTGGTGATGGGAACTATGAAACGATTAATAGTAGTGCAGATTCAGTAAATAGTCTGACAGTGTTGAGGGAATTATTTGTTTAGCAGAGTGATGGATATTTAGGAATATTTAGAGGATCAGATAAGAGAATGTTATCTCTTATAGACGCTTGGACTCTTTGGTGCTCTCCACAGTTCAACCCTGAGCTACAGAGGTTCTCATGAGTGTTTAATACAACATGGGAGAAAATTACATAAAAGGGAGCCCTTGGGTTGTACCGAACACTGAGGTCAG
Source organism: Ahaetulla prasina (assembly GCF_028640845.1). Lineage (NCBI taxonomy): Eukaryota > Metazoa > Chordata > Lepidosauria > Squamata > Colubridae > Ahaetulla > Ahaetulla prasina. The sequence goes on from NC_080547.1 coordinate 870,602, forward strand.
ACTTTAATAAAGATTCCTTATGTTGGAGCGCCCTCCTATGGTTTATACAAAAATGACATGTGTTAAAGAACGATGAAGGAAAGTGTTGAGCTTTATATGCATGAAAAGGATAAACCACCCAGCAATCAAAAAGAGACACCTGAAAGACATCTATAAAAATTAATCGGTAAAATAAACTGTCTTCCCAGATGTAGCAGAAAAAACAAAACCTGAATTTGAAGCACTGGGCGTCTGCCACCATCAACTCTATCATCCCCATTCCTTTCAGGGGACTTGAGTGAGTGGGCTTCTCCTGCCATTCTTCCTTCTCCCCTCCCCCCCCACTTCGATCTAGCCTGATTTTACTGCAACCAACTTCCTTGAGTGAAAGAACCTTTTGCTTTGATCTGATGGAGTCGAGGGTCTCTCTTTTCTAAGGGGCTCCAATTCATCTTCCCTTCTAATGGCCTCCAAAGGTTTTGCAGCCACGTAGCTTTCAGCCAATTTGGCTGCCCTTCGACCTGACTGCGAGTTTTGTTCTTGCACCCAAAACCTCACTTTGGTACGACTGCAGACACGGTTTCTTTCTCTTTTTTCCATAATTTTTTATTCTATTTTATAAACAAACAAACATTTAATACATCAGTCATTCGTTCTGTGTGACATCTCAGTATTTTCTTCATGGTTCCAGCTTTTTGTTGTTTCTTCTTTCTTCATTTCAATTTAATCTGTTACAATTTTTTCACAAGTACAATATTCTAATTATACCACTTTCTGAGATCTCGTCTGCCAGTTCCTTCAGGACCTTGGGGTGTAATCCATCCGGTCCTGGTGATTTGAACTCGTCTAGGGTAGACAGGTGTTCACTTATCATTTTCTTCCCTATTTTAACGTGTTCCTAATCTGTTTTTTGTGGTGCTGTTTTGATTTATTTATTTATTCATTTATTTATTTTTCAAGTACGTATTAGATAATATATATAAGTATAAGCATGAATTGAATACATAAAATGAATACAAATAAAGGGAACATTAGGCATGCTGGTGCTCTTATGCACGCCCCTTACAGATCTGGGGTGAGGTCAATAGTAGATAGTCTTAGGTTAAAATTTTGGGTGTTTTGGGATGAAATCACAGAGTCAGGTAGTGCATTCCAGGTATTGACCATTTGATGGTCAAGCATTTGATAGGTTGGACTGTTTTTTCCTTTCGTGTAAAGACAGATGCAAAAAACGGAGTTAAGTAGTTCTGCTTTCTCCCTGTTGCTTGTCACCTTCTTGCCACTTTCTCCCAGCAATGGACCAATTGTTTCCTTGACTTTTTTCTTGTTTTTAACATATGGGGAGAAGCTTTTTGTTGTTGTTGTTATTTTTTACTTTTGTTGCAAGCCTTTGTTTATTGTGAGCCTTAGCTTTCCTCACTTCATCTTTACAGACTTGGGCTATTTGCTGATATTTTGCCTTAGTTATTTGCCCCATTTTCCACTTTTTATACTTGTCCTTTTTGTCTTTCAATTTGTCAGAGAGTTCTTTATGCAGCCATGCTGGTTTCTTTTGAGACCTGTTATTTTTCTTCTTCACTGGTATTCTGCTAGACTGGGCTTTTATAATCTCACTTTTCAAAATTTCCTAAGCCCCTTCAGTTGTTTTCCCCTTGAGGATTCTCATCCATGGAATCCTTCCCAAGCTCTTTCTAAGTTTATTGAAATTAGCTCTTTTAAAGTCCAAGATTCTAGTTTGACTTTGTTCTACTACTTGTGCTTGCATAATGTTGAATTCCAATATTCCATCATCACTTGCCCCCAAGGTTCCTGTAGCTTCAACACCTTCTATCATTTCATCTCTGTTAGTGAGAATTAAGTCTTTTTTGGCCTTTGGGCTCTGATCAAGTGTGTATGTGTGTTTATGTTACCATTCAAAAGACAGATGAGAGACTCCCTAGGATCTCTTTCTTTATCTAATGGCCCCAACACCTGCCGGTAACACAACTGCTGTGAATTCCAGCCTCATCAGGAAAACACAAAGTTGTGTCTTCCAGTCAACCCATCCCATCCTTGGGGCAAAAGGCTGCTACTTCTAGAAACAGCCACTTTGGTCTAGTAGTGGCTGAGAGCACCTCAGTTTCTAGTCCTGCCTCAATCACAAGAGCAGCTGGTGACGTTGGGACAGGCCTCCAGCTCAGCACTAGGATGAAACCACTTCCAGAAATGGAGCCCTAGAAAAAGGCAAAGCTTCCTTGAAGACAAAAAAGAAAGAAAGAAAGACAGACAGACAGACAGAAAGAAAGAAAGAAAGAAAGAAAGAAAGAAAGAAAGAGAAGAAAGAAAAAAAGAAAAAAGAAGGCAGGCAGGCAGGCAGGCAGGCAGGCAGGAAGGATGGAAGGAAGGAAGGAAGGAAGGAAGGAAGGAAGGAAGGAAGGAAAGAAAGAAAGAAAGAAAGAAAGAAAGAAAGAAAGAAAGAAAGAAAGAAAGAAAGAAAATACTCCTAGGCTGCAGTAATCCTAAAAACTATTAGATGGGAGCAGAATTGGAGTTTTTATGTATTTCTGCCTAGGGATCATATCTTGATTTTTTTCAGTTTACTGTATGTTTAAACTTAACCACAGCCTAAAGGTGCCTTACAGCATTTCCCCCCCTCCCCCCACACACATCTTATAACTTTCCTTTTGTCTCCTACTTGGACCAGTTGCCTTTAGATATTCTGGCATTAAAGTCCTGGTTTTCCCATCAACAAGAAATCATGGCAGTTTTATGGAGACACTTCATTGACCCATTCAAAGACTCATAGGATTGGAAGGGGACTTCTATCCCAACCCCCTGCTCAAGGCAGGAGACCTTATACCATCATTGTCAAGTTGTTGTCCAATCTTTTCTTAAAGACCACAGCCAACAACCCTGGGAGTGAGGACGTTCCACTGATTAATTGTTTTCAATGTCAGAAAATTTCCCCTTAGTTCTAGGTTGGATCTCTCTTTGATAAGCTTCCACTCATTACTTCTTGTCCTTTCTCAGGTGCTTTGGAGAATAAGTCAGTCTTAAGAGTCCTCTAATGACAGTTCCTCAAGTATTGGAAGGTGGCTGTCGTGTCACCTCTAAACTTTCTCTTCGTTAGACTGGATACACCCATTTCCTGCAACCCTTCATCGTATTTTTTAGCCTCCAGTCCCCCAATCATATTTGTTGCTCTTCTCTGCACTCTTTCTCCAAGCGTGGTCTCACTAGTGCAGTATAAAGTGTTACTGTGACTTCTTGTGATCTTGATTCTATCCCTTGGTTGATGCCATTAGGGACTGCAATATCTTTTTTGGCAGCTGCAGCTCATATCTAAGTGATTGTCCATTAGGATTCCTAGATCCCTCTCACAATTACTGCTATTGAGCCAGGTAGCACCTGTTCTATACCTGTGCATTTGTTTTTTCTTGCCTAAGTGTAAAACGTCTATGGAAACTCTGTGTCTATGGAGATTCTCAGTCATCCAGGTCATGGTTGTCCCAAAGGTGGTTTTCAAGAGGCAACTGGACTTTCTGGTTTTTTTCTTTGAAGGCTAAAGGCTAAAAGAATGCAAATGACCAGCTGTCTGCAAGGAGTATAAATCCTTCCAGTCCCCACCATCCAGTCAGACCTGGAGGAGCTTCTTGGATGAGAAGCGAAACGTCTTCAAAGAAAAACTAGAAAGTCCAGTTGCCTCTTGAAAAAGCACCTTAGGGACATCGATGGAGATTCTCAATCATCCAGGTCACGGATGATGATGCTTGTTCAAGAGGCAACTGGACTATGTTTTTTTCCTTGAGGAAGAAGACAAGTTGCTTCTCGTCCAAGAAGCTTCATCAGTTCTGCCTGGATGGTGGTGGTGGGAGGATGGAAGGGTTAGTTCAGACAGGAGGTGTAAGTATAAAACCTAACTTTTCTCTCCATTGAATTTCATTTTCTTAGATAGGGCCACTGTTCCAGTCTGTGGAGATCCATCTGTATCCTAGGGCTATCTTCTGGGTGTTGGCTATTCCTGCCAGCTTAGTGCTGTCTGCAAATTTAATGACTTCCTTGTCTATTTCCTCATCTCTGTCTTTCGGTCAGTTTTGAAGCCAAATTTTATTTTATTTTATTTTATTTTATTTATTTATTTATTTTGTCGAGTACATATTGATAATAATAATAATAATAATAATAATAATAATAATAATAATAATAATAATAATAATAATAATAATAATAATAATAATAATAATATTTTAATTTGTATACCGCCCTTCTCCCGAAGGACTCAGGGCGGTGAACAGGCAAATAAAATATAAATACACACAATAATTAAAAACAACCCTTAAAAAACTAATTTAAATGCCCAAAATGATTAAAAAACATACTCCCCCGTAAAATAACACAATTTTAAAACCCATCCAGTAAAAATAAAAATCAGGCTAGTCCAGCCATATGAAATAAGTAAGTTTTAAGTTCGCGGCGAAAGGTCCTAAGGTCAGGTAATTGTCGAAGTCCGAGGGGAAGTTCGTTCCACAGGTAGGAGCCCCCACAGAGAAGGCCCTCCCCCTGGGGGCCGCCAGTCGACACTGTTTGGCTGACGGCACCCTGAGGAGTCCCTCTCTGTGGGAGCGTACCGGACGATGGGAGATAGAAGCCGGCAGTAGGCGGTCCCGTAGATAGCCCGGTCCTAAGCCATGGAGCGCTTTAAAGGTGGTAACCAATACCTTGAAGCGCACCCGGAAAGCAACAGGTAGCCAGTGCAGTCTGCGCAGGATAGGTGTTATGTGGGAGCTCGAGACGCTCCTCAATAACCAGCGCAGCCGCGTTCTGAACTAGCTGAAGTCTCCGGTGCTCTTCAAGGGAGCCCCATGTGAGAGCATTGCAGTAGTCCAGGCGAGAGGTAACGAGCATGAGTGACTGTGCATAAGGCATCCCGGTCCAGGAAGGGACGCAACTGGCGGATCAGGCGAACCTGATAAAATGCTCTCCTGGAGACGGTCGCCAAATGGTCTTCAAAGGACAACCGACCATCCAGGAGCACGCCCAAGTTGCGTACCTTCTCCATCGGGGCCAATGATTCACCCCCGACAGACAGCCGCATCTGCAGCTGACTGTACCGAGGTGCCGGCATCCACAGCCACTCCGTCTTGGAGGGATTAAGTTTGAGCCTGTTCCTCCCCATCCAGACCCGTACGGCTTCCAGACACCGGGACAGCACTTCGACAGCTTCACTGGGGTGGCCCGGGGTGGAAAAGTACAGCTGGGTGTCATCAGCGTACAGTTGGTATCTCACCCCAAAGCCACTGATGATCTCACCCAGCGGCTTCATATAGATGTTGAACAGGAGGGGTGAGAGAATCGACCCCTGCGGCACCCCACACATGAGGCACCTTGGAGTCGATCTCTGCCCCCCTGTCAACACCGTCTGCATCCGATCAGAGAGGTAGGAGGAGAACCACCGATAAACGGTGCCTCCCACTCCCAACCCCTCCAACCGGCGCAGCAGGATACCATGGTCGATGGTATCAAAAGCCGCTGAGAGGTCTAATAGGACCAGGGCAGAGGAGTAACCCCTATCCCTGGCCCTCCAGAGATCATCCACCAGTGCGACCAGTGCGACTATATATTAGATAATATATATAAGAATAAGCATGAATATTAGATAATATATTTCCTTTCATTATATCTAATAATATAGATATTAATTAATATAGTTATTACATACTTATGCTCATATATATGCTTATATATTATAAGTTGTTACATGGCAATGCTTATATATACTGTTGTGACAATATATTATATATATATAAGAATAAGCATGAATTGAATACAATTAAAGGGAACATTAGGACAGGGATGGTAGGCACGCTGGTGCTCTTATGCATGTCTCTTACAGACCTCTTAGGAATGGGGTGAGGTCAACAGTAGATAGTCTTAGGTTAAAGTTTTGAGGGTTTTGGGATGAGATCACAGAGTCAGGTAGTGCATTCCAGGCATTAACAACTCTGTTGCTGAAGCCTCTGGTGGCTCAGCAGACTAAGTCTGTCTATTATTAACACAGTTGCTTGCAATTACTGCAAGTTCAAGTCCCACCAGGCCCAAGGTTGACTCAGCCTTCCATCCTTTATAAGATAGGTAAAATGAGGACCCAGATTGTTGGGGGCAATAAAAGTTGACTTTGTATATCATATACAAATGGATGAAGACTATTGCTTAACATAATGTAAGCCGCCCTGAGTCTTCGGAGAAGGGCGGGATATAAATTCAAATATTTTTTTTTTTTTTTAAAAGTCATATTTTCTGCAATCGAGTTTGGAGCAGTTCACTTTAAGTTTGTATCTCTTGTGTGCTTGTGTATTGTTGTGGTTGAAGCTGAAGTAGTCATTGACAGGTAGGACATTGTAGCAAATGATTTTATGAGCTACGCTTAGGTCATACCGAAGGCAGCGTAGTTCTAAATTTTCTAAACCCAGAATTTCAAGTCTGGTGGCATAAGGTATTTTGTTGCGAGCGGAGGAGTGGAGGACTCTTCTTGTGAAATATTTCTGGACACGCTCAATTGTAGTAATGTCTGATATGCAGTGCAGGTTCCAGACAGATGAGCTGTATTTGAGAATTAGTCTACCAAATGTTTTGTATGCACTAATTAGTAGTGTAATATTACTGGAGAAGAAGCTATGCAAGATTAGGTTTATAACCTTTAATGTCTTTTTGGCAATGTTGTTACAGTGGGCTTTGGCACTTACATCTTTTGATATGAGTACTCCAAGATCCTTGACAGAGTGAGGGTCATCTATAAGGTCATGTCCACTTAGCTTGTATTTTGTGTTCTGATTCTTTTTGCCAATGTGTAAGACAAAGCATTTGTTGGTTGAGATTTGGAGTTTTGACCACTTGTCTGTTTGACAGGAATGCAGTTATCCAATTATGGAGGGGTCCGGAGATGCCATAGGATTTTAGTTTTAGAAGTAGTTTGTCATGAACCACTGAATCAAAGACTTTACAGAAGTCTGTGTAAATTGCATCTATTGCTTTGCCCTGATCAAGATTTGTAGTCCATATGTTTTTGCAGTGTAGAAGTTGTAGATTACAGGATAATTACTCTATATAATAACTCTGAAGAGAAGGAAACTTCTTATGTGTGAGAGAGAAATTAGGTTAATCTTTCTACCTGCCTTTGGTTTTGAGAGAGGATGAAATGTCTGGCCCATTCAACCAGAATATTTCTAAACTCTGGGTATTATGCTGGGAAATTTGATGATGAAAGGGTGTTAAGAAGCAATAGCCATTATTCATAGGGCGGTAATTCACAACAAAAAGTGTGCATTCTCTCACATGCACACTTCCTCTTCCTCTTTCCACTCACGTCATGTGGAGGGGGGGAGGGGCGTTCCCTCAGACTGACAAGCAAGGTGTACTTAAAAGAGCATTGAAAAAGGATGGATTTGACACCTGAGGCCTTTTCTGGATTTGGAGTGGAACAGGACTTGGAGCTGATGTTGCGGAGCGGATGGTGAGAGTAAAACCACCCAGGAAGGAAGCCAAGCAAAGACAATGACTCAGAGCAGAAATCTTCTTCCTATCAAAACCACGAGTGACGCCACCACAAGTCTCAACCTGGGAATGCCCAGAGGCGATTCCAGTCCTGCTGACAGCTTCACGCCCCAAGCGCAGCTCCTGAGATTGAGGCCTTTGACCCAGAAAATCCGAGGACAGGAGGGCAGCTGGTGAATCAGCGGTGAAAGTCTCCCAGGCTGGAGCACCAGCCTCGAGGAGCTCCGACGAGTATTTGTATTTGTATTTGTACAAGATAGCAGATATAAATATAAACATGGATATGAACAAAAGAAATGAATACAAATAAATGGGGACAATAGGACAGGGACGGTAGGCACGCTGGTGCGCTTATGCACACTCCTTTTACGGACCTCTTAGGAATGGGGTGAGGTCCACGGTAGACAGTTAAAGTTATGGGGGTTTGAGGATGTAACAACAGACTCAGGTAGTGCATTCCAGGCATTGACCACTCTGTTGCTCAAGTCATATTTTCTGCAGTCGAGTTTGGAGCGGTTTATCTTGAGTTTGTATCTATCTAACAAACAGGAAGCAGCAGGTGAAGCTAAGCAAGATCACATCAAATACCTGTACAATTAGCACAGGGGCGCCCCAAGGCTGTGTGCTCTCCCCACTTCTCTTCTCTCTGTATACCAATGACTGCATCTCCAATGATCCATTTGTTAAGCTACTGAAGTTCGCAGATGACACAACAGTGATTGGTCTCATTCGAGACAATGACGAATCCGCATATAGACGAGAGGTCAAACGACTAGCCTTGTGGTGCAACCAAAACAATCTGGAACTGAACACACTCAAAACCGTAGAAATGGTGGTAGACTTTAGGAAAAACCCTTCCATACTTCCACCTCTCACAATACTTGACAACACAGTATCAACAGTAGAAACCTTCAAATTTCTGGGTTCTATCATATCGCAAGATCTCAAATGGACAGCTAACATCAAAAACATCATTAAAAAGGACAACAAAGAATGTTCTTTCTGCCAACTCAGTAAGCTCAAACTGCCCAAGGAGCTGCTGATCCAATTCTACAGAGGAATTATTGAGTCTGTCATTTGCACCTCTATAACTGTCTGGTTCGGTTCTGCAACCCAACAAGAAAAACACAGACTTCAGAGGATAATTAGAACTGCAGAAAAAATAATTGCTACCAACTTGCCTTCCATTGAGGACCTGTATACTGCACGAATCAAGAAGAGGGCCGTGAAAATATTTGCAGATCCCTCGCATCCTGGACATAAACTGTTTCAACTCCTACCCTCAAAACGACGCTATAGAGCACTGCACACCAGAACAACTAGACACAAGAACAGTTTTTTCCCGAAGGCCATCACTCTGCTAAACAAATAATTCCCTCAACACTGTCAGACTATTTACTGAATCTGCACTACTATTAATCGTTTCATAGTTCCCATCACCAATCTCTTTCCACTTATGACTGTATGACTATAACTTGTTGCTGGCAATCCTTATGATTTATATTGATATATTGATCATCAATTGTGTTGTAAATGTTGTACCTTGATGAACGTATCTTTTCTTTTATGTACACTGAGAGCATATGCACCAAGACAAATTCCTTGTGTGTCCAATCACACTTGGCCAATAAAATTCTATTCTATTCTATTCTATTCTATTGTTTGCCCGTGTATTATTGAGGTTGAAGCTGAAGAACTCGTTGACAGGTAAGATGTTGTAGCAGATAATTTTGTGTACTGTGCTTAGATCATACCACAGGCGGCGCAGTTCCAGATTGTCCAAGCCCAAAATTTCAAGTCTGGTGGCATAAGGGATTCTATTGTGAGTAGAGGAGTGGAGGACTCTTCTTGTGAAGTACCCCTGGTCGTGCAATTTCACCACAATCAATCATATTAATGTCCAATATACAGTGTGGATTCCAGGCAGATGAGCTGTATTTGAGAATTGGTCTGGCAAAGGTTTTGTGTCGGGAGCTGCCCCATCTCCTCCCTCTGGTTGCTAGTTGCATAAATGTACCTTTACATTTAGATTTCAGTTTTTTTTCCCCAATTGAAAATAGCCCTAAACATGAAGCCAAAAAGAAAGATGGTGCCTATATTAGCCTTTACAAATACTTGCATTTGTTTGTTTGTTTGCTTGCTTGTTTATCTTTCACATTACTGAATGTCCCATTTCCCTCAAAACGGGATTCTGGGCCACATTGTGCTGTTGACTCCCACACAGGAATTTTACTTTGTAGAGAAAGCCTCAATCTGTGGAGCCCTGGTCGTGCAATTTCACAACAATCTAATTACTCTTTTTACAGGATAAATGGGTCAGCTACAAAAAGTTATAATCTGGACCAATGATTGGACTTCGTGTTCCATCATTCAGTCTTGCCCAATGAATCCAACTACAGTCCTACCCGTATTTCTAATAGAAGTCCACAAAGGATGCTACTATCTGACAAGTAATCTAGGAGTGGGTTGTAATCAGTTGGGAGCATGTTTCATTCCAGTGAGGAATTTCAGGAATGGGGCCAGGACAGAACAAACAAACAAATACTTCCTCCTAATTCATGCAAAGCTAAATTCTGCTGTATGAGGCTCACCCAAGGCAGCTTCTGCCTACGATTGCAAATCTAGCAGATTTAAGGCCATCTCGGCTAGCTTGACCCCGACATGATGAGGATACTACGGAATAATACAACGGCCTCCACTGATGCCAGCAGCACTTTGGCACTTGGCAGTCAACGCAGCTGTTTCAGCAATGATGTGAGTGATGTCACACGGCCCAAGGACAGGAAACGCTTCAATGGCTGCAATCTCCAGGCCTGCAACCGAGTGTGTCTCCAACAGGCCATCTCCAGCAATGGAAGAGTGAAGGCAGAAGTCCCTGAGCTGGATGCCCTGGTCTGCTGCTTGCAAGGCCCCAGAGGCATCTCTTGACTACGCTGAACTGACTGGGCAAGGAGTCCCTCCCTTGGCAATTAACTCATCTTTCGCGAGCAGTTTCACACCGAATATCCAAACATGCATCATCGCTTTCAATAATTCCCCAGATGTCAAATTTTTTATGCAAAGTTGTATTGTATTTAAGGATTTCTCCATTTTCACAATCGACCGCATCCTGTTCTTAGAAGCTCCTGGGAGGGGAAGTTTGCATGAGAGAAACTTCCGCCCCCCCCCCTCCCACAACCTGCCACAACCTATATAAGGGCTATCCGGGGAGAGCCGAGGCCAGTCTGAAGAGGATCAGAGGATCGGGAAAGAATCTGCAAATCTTTTTCTGCAGGTACGAAGTTTACCCTGAATTGTCTGTCTCTGTGTTTGCCTTTTCATGTTTGCTCTAGATAGCAAAGCAAAAGCCTCATCTGGACAATCAAGTGAAAGTCGCACTTTAATAAACACATCTGTAATCTCTGACTCCAGGAGTTCTTCTGCTCTAATCGTGACAAGCTGACTGTCAAAGATAAGGGAAAAGATCTGACTCACTTTTCTTTCTTGTGCCTCACAGCAGCAGCAGCAAGATGCAGTTCTGTGCAGCGGAGCAGCCGTACCTGACAAAGGTAAGACGCTCAAGCATCTTCTTCTGGAACACAGCTCTGCTGGTCAGACAAGGACTTTTGGCGCTTCCTTCATCCGCATTCGGCTAAAATTGCAAATCTGGTCATTTCCAAGCCATCTTGAGCTCCAATGTGTATCTGGAGCTCAGCTGAAGCTCTTTAACCTGATGGACCTGCCATTCCTCTTTTTCAGCCTCTCCTTGTTCCTGGGGAAGAATGGGGAAGAGGAAAATGCCCAGGCCAGGATTAGGCTCGGCATCTAAGGAACTTGATTGGTTACGTTTCAGATTCCAAGTATTGTCAAAATCCCCCATCACTGGAATCGTGATAACTTGACCAAAAAAAAAAAAAAAAAGCAAATGATTCTAAGTCCCACAATATTCCTGGTGGCCACTTCAGCCATCATGTCTTATTGCTAAAAGCCACAATCCGCCACAATCAGGGATCTAACTTTCTGAAAGTGTGAATTGCCAGGCTTCAGCTGAAGGACTTGCAGTAATTATCTTCTTTTTTTAACCTGCTGTCATATTTACTGTCTGTGAAGAGGCACCTTAATGTGTCCGTGTGTGTGTGTTAGATATAGATCACTGAGTTTATAAAAATGATAGCTGTATTTTATCTTCCTTTTTTTTAAATTTGAATTTATATCCCGCCCTTCTCCAAAGACTCAGGGCGGCTTACACTATGTCAAGCAATAGTCTTCATCCATTTGTATATTATATACAAAGTCAACTTTTATTGCCCCCAACAATCTGGGTCCTCATTTTACCTACCTTATAAAGGATGAAAGGCTGAGTCAACCTTGGGCCTGGTGGGACTTGAACCTGCAGTAATTGCAAGCAGCTGCTGTTAATAACAGACTGTCTTAGCAGTCTGAGCCACCAGAGGCCCATATTCCTGGGATTCAGGTTTGAAGGAAGTTGGATGGGAAAGACCTTTGCTCCTCTGCTCCTTCATGGTGGGCACCTTTTAAAAGAGCAAACTTTTATAAAAACCTTCAGCTCATTTCTGTTTTGCCACAGAACACCTTCTGCGCCAGTGAGATGGATGTCCAGGTAGCAGTGACCAAAAATGAACCCATGAAGAGCTTCAGGAAGGCTGTGCTGATTGTCATTGCGACCGAGAGCATGAAGAAATCTTCTCCCAGGCTCTTCTCGGATGAGGACCTAATGGACATTTTAAGCACGATCTTAGGTAGAGTTTGCAGCATCAAATGCCTACTTTATGTTTTGTGGCTGTAAGAAATCCCGCCCAGCAGAATGTTGTTTCTCAGGCTCAACAAGCAGTAGGACAAATTTTGAGAACCAAATTTGAAGCACAGAAGTTCACGCTGCCTTTGTCCTGTGTGCTTTTACCAAACAGCAGCAAGCTGTAGAATATACAGTCTGGAACATAGTCATCAAGGATTGCTCCAATGACTTCAATGATCGTTACCCTGGAGCACATAGATTCAACTTGCAAAACGAGTGAATGTTAGGAAAAAGTATCTGACAGCCGAATGTTTAGGGTTTTCTGCAGGGGTCTCCAACCTTGGCAACTTTAAGGCTTGTGGACTTCAACTCCCAGAATTCCTCAGGTTCTTCTGAGGAATTCTGGGAGCTGAAGTCCACAAGCCTTAAAGTTACCAAGGTTGGAGACCCCTGCTCTAGAGGGCTAGACAAATTATCTATTTTGTGGAGAAATAATTCTATTTAAACTATGAGAGTGAACGAGGAGCTTTTCCCAAACTTGTCCTCTCCATCACCTAACAGTTCTTGGCTAGCAGGCTCAGCTGCTGTTGGAGGAGGGGAGTCAGAATCCCCAAAGTCCCTTTGGCTGAACTGGTGGGTGATTTGGTAATGGCAACATCAACAGTTGCCTTAAGTGGGGACTGAATAAGTCAAATGAGAATGTTGTTTTCCCCCTGTTCAGAACCAGTCACTTTTGAAATCTACGGGCACACAGAAGCCACTAATTCCATCTATCACTTCTGGAGGGATATCGTCTACAACATCCAAGACTCTGACCACAAGTCCCTCGTCTTCAAGGAGCCCGCACAGTTGGTGGCCATGCATCTTCAGGGTCCCAACATTGAGCAAGCAGGTGAAGCCCAGTTGCTACCTCTCCCTTGCCAGGCTGAATTAGGGAGCAACCCAGCCTGTGCGTTTCGTCTTCTCTGTGTTAAGCCAAACAGGAAGTGATCCTTTTCACCACTGTTTTTGTTTTTTCAGTGAAATTAAAAATGTCTGTGTATCGTCCAAAAATCGAGGCTGGAACTTCAAAGATCCCTGTGGCCTTGAGCATCCAGAAGGGGAAGCTTTATGTCTCTTGCGTATGGAAAGAGGGACAGGCAGTGCTGCAGTTGGAGGTCAGTTGCTCTGTTGGGTTTTTTTGAAGTGCAACCACGGGACAGAATAACAGAGTTGGAGGTCTTCTGGTGACTTAAAATGGGTCTTAAATCCAAGCAGGCTTAGCCTGACGAGGGGGATGGTGCCCATTTCTAGCTCTTCTTCTTCCCTCTTTCTCTGAATAATCAGTGTGTGTTGGGGGGCCCCTCCCCCTCTCCTAAGGGACAGGCAGCCCAGGACTCTGGCAAGTAGAGCAATGGCGATGAACACCAAGAAGGCTAATGACCAAACCTGGAAAGCCCCAGTTATACCCAGCTTGGAGTGATGGCTCTTGGGGGGTGGGGGGGCTGTGAGGCTATGGGGTTCCATGAGGTTCAACAGAAGGTGAATCTGCGGTTAGAACAGTGCAGGGAAGGCCATAAAACCAGAGAGTTTGGTTGAAAAATCAAGTCAGCCCAAACGTCGTCCAACTGTTTCTTTCTGCAAGGCAACACAACACTTTAGTGGGTGAATGTTTGGGGATCCAGCACTGAAAGACAACCAAGAAACAGTCAATATTTTGCTTGAGCAGGGATTGGACTAGAAGACCGCCAATGTCCCTTCCAACACTGTTATTCTGTACTTCAGAAGTCTTTGGGGGGCTAAAGCAGGACTCTCCAACCATGGTACCTTTAAGCCTGGCGGACTTCAACTCCCAAAATTCCCCAGCCAAGAGTTGAAGTCCGCCAGGCTTAAAGGTGCCAAAGTTGGAGACCCCTGGGCTAAAGCAAGCCCACTACCCTCGATATAAGCCCAAATGTAGACCATCCACTCCTCCTAGGCTGCGTTCTGAGAGTTAACCCAGGTTTCTCTCCTGCAGGAAGCCACCATCCAAGGGAACCTGGACAAATCTCAGCTGGGCCGTTTCCTATTCTTCAAAATCGAGAGCGGAAAGCACACGAGGTTCGAATCAGCCGAGTGCCCCGGATGGTTCATCTGCACGTCCACCCAGTCTGAGGAGGCCGTTGCTGTGACGAAGCAGCCCGGAGGCCCTCAGGTCATTGTGGATTACAGCCTCACCAGCCCGTGAGCAGAGGCTGCCCTGCCCTGCTGCAGACTTTGCAAGTGTCCCAGACATCTTGGACAAGTGTCCAACATAGGGTTGTCCCCATTGTCGGGGACTTTTGCTTCGGCGGGAAAGTCTTAGTACCGAGATACAAACTGAGGGGAGGGGGGGTAATATTTAATGTACATAGTTATTAATAATTTAATAAATATTTGCCAGTTTTTTTACCAGTTTATATGATGATAAATTAAGTTTTATATTGAAGCCTTTGTTAATAATTTAATAAATAATTTATGACAGATTGAAAATTTGTAATCAATTTGTATGGCGAATCTCTCATTCTTTCTGCTCTGAATTAAGAGTGGGGGGAGACGCCAGCCAGCAGCTGGGGGCCGAAAGAGGCTCCTTGGGGAGGGGCACCTTGCTCCACCAAGGTCTTGCTTGGCTTGACACCCCCCAAGAGTGAGGCCACGGCTGCCTCTGGGCCAGGTGGGGCCAGGTGGAGAAAAGCCGTTGTCCAAATGGGGGAAGAGGCACAACCCTGCATTCCAGCCAGCAGGTGTCCTCCTCCTCCTCCAGCCAAGCGTCGAATTGGAAAATGAATCATGCATTTATCTTTGCTCTGGCCCAGGGAAGATGGAAAACCACATATTGACTCATATTTATGATGGTCGCAGTGTCCCAGGGTCACATGATCCCCTTTTGTGACCTTCTGACAAGGAAAGTCAGTGAGGAACCCAAACTTGCTTAACAACTGCCTGTTTCACTTAACAACGGTGGCATGAAAGGTCCTAAATTGGGGCAAAATGCACTTAACAAATGTCTCACTTAGGGACAGAAAATGTTGGGCTCCGTTGTGGCCATACGTTGAGGCATATGACAAAGCACTAAGATATTTATTGAAAAGCAGCTAAAATAAAAATGGCAGAGAAAATAGAGAGACCGCATGGCTTGAAAAACAGTGTTTAATGCTACTTGCAAGTTTCAGAACTCAATGCAAAGAAGGAAGGAAGGAAAGGAGGGAGGGAGGAGACTTCTGGCTCGAGAATAATCCGGTTTGGGTCTTCAGAAGCACTTCCGGTGCACAATTGAAGGGCCGGCTTCGTCATATTCTGGTTTGCTTATCCACATTTGCTGGAAGGTGGAGAGAGAGGCCAGAATGGAGCCTCCAATCCAAACAGAATATTTGCGCTCAGGAGGAGCAATGATCTGGGGAAAGATTTCCAAAAGGGGTTATGAACAAGCAAGAGGGATACAGATCTCACGTTTTGGAGGTAGAGAAACACAGATCCATGAGAACAGCTGTCCTACAAAAGGTATAAATTGCATGTGAAAGAGGGTGAAAGAAAGAAAAAAGGAAGAGAGGGAGGGAGGGAGGGAGGGAGGAAGGAAGGAAGGAAGGAAGGAAGGAAGGAAGGAAGGAAGGAAGGAAGGAAGGAAGGAAAGAAAGAAGGAAGGAAGGACAGCTTTTGGACTACATTCTGCTCTTCCATCTTAACCCTAGCTTGGGTTCTAGATATTAGCAGGAGAGATAAAACTTCCCTGAGACTAGAAAACAGGGAGATCCATTTACTATTCAATTGACAATGGAATCAGAAAGAGGCAGGATTAAGCAAAAACAAACAATTCTAACTTGAGCAGCTGTAAAACTCACCTCCCCACCGCCAACAGAAGGCTTGGTATATGTATATTATGCAACATTTGTCCAATGTTCATATTTTGGGATGCTGCATTTGATTTTTCCTAAATGCAGAATCCTAAAATCCACATCAATGGGTCCTAAATCCAACAGTTAGATCAATCATCTGTTCATAGGAACAAGATGTTTTTTATTTAACTTCAAACATTTATAGAGCTGCCCATCTTGTGACCAACTCTGGGAGGCTCCCAATTAAATTCTCCCATATTTTTATGGATTATCTCCTGCCACAGCTGCTGGTAGTTATCCCAAGTACACAGAACTGATTTTTGTTCTCTAAGGTTGCTGAGATGCTAAACCAGTGGTCTCAAGTGGTGGGATTCAATTTTTTTTACTACTGGTTCTGTGGGCATGGCTTGGTGGGCATGGCAGGGGAAGGATACTGCAAAATCCCCATTCCCTTCTGATCAGCTGGGATTCCGGCGGCAGAGAATAGACGGGGCGGGGCCAGTCAGAGGTGGTATTTACCGGTTCTCTGAACTACTCAAAATTTCCGCTACCAGTTCTCCAGAACTGGTCAGAACCTGCTGAAACCCACCTCTGGTGGTCTCCAATCTTCCCAGCTTTGTGAACTGGTGGCAGCGGGCAGGGGGAGAGGAAATGGTTCTGTGTGAGTGGCAGGTGCGTGCATTCCTGCACAGGCTCCATTTGCTCAAGCGGCGGACCCTCTCATACGCGCATGAAGCTCCATCTGTGTGAGCAGTGGACATGCCCGCCACTCGCACACAGCTTCCCAGGCCTGTGTGAGTGCCCACCGCTCGTGCAAATGGAGCTGCGTGTGCTTGCCCACCTCTCGCACAGCTCAGTTCTGAATGGACCACGGCCTAGTAGCCAGCCACAACCCAGGAGTCGGGGACCCCAAAAGTAAACAGACTTGCCTTTATCTTCATTGTGCTGGGAGCCAAGGCGGTGATTTCCTTTTGCATTCTGTCTGCAATGCCAGGATACATGGTGGTCCCTCCGGAAAGAACATTGTTGGCATAGAGATCCTTGCGGATGTCAATGTCACATTTCATGATGGAATTGTATGTCGTCTCATGGATACCAGCCGATTCCATGCCTGTGGAGAGAGTGCAAGATCACAGATCCAGTGAGGATCCAGAGTTGACCTAGAATTCCCTCTGTAGCTTCAAGGATGAATTTTGCATCCAAGTGCACCTCGGTTTATCACCGTCACTGCCCTAAATAGTAAATATTGGGCACAATTTCTTTACGCAGAATATCTTTGGAAAAGATGGGTGCCCTCTCCCATTTCCAGCGCTAGGGTTCAGGTGTTAATGGGCAAGGGCCTATGCAACGCATATAAAAAGAGGTTAGGCTTTGATTGCACCATTGTGGCTGCCATGTTGACTTTTTTGACCACCGTGCACAACAGAAAAACAAAAGCTATTTGTTATTGCTGGCTGGCGTGTAATTGCCAGCTTCACTGAAACCGTGACTTCCCTACAGTTTCACTGCAAAGGAGTTCGTGGCTTCCCATTCATTCTTTATCCAGATAATTTGCCCATGATGGCAAGACAACCCCCCCCCCAGGAGAGGCTCACCAATGAACGAGGGCTGGAAGAGGGTTTCGGGGCAACGGAAGCGCTCGTTGCCGATGGTGATGACCTGTCCATCAGGCAGCTCGTAGCTTTTCTCCAGGGATGAGGAGGAAGCTGCTGTGGCCATCTCATTCTCAAAATCCAGGGCGACATAGCACAACTTCTCCTTGATGTCGCGCACAATTTCTCTTTCAGCTGTGGAAGACACAGGATGGTTGCACGTGCAGCAGCTCCCAGCAGGGCACTGAACATGCAGGTGTAAGGCATGTACGGACAGACACAGGCTCCTCTGAGTTGCGGGTATGTCCTGCACTAATCCACACCTCCAAAGCGGGGCAGGACAAGAAGCAAAGGATGGAAGCTAATCAAGGAGAGAAGCAACCTGGAATTAAGGAGAAATTTCCTAACAGTGAGGACAATTAACCAGTGGAACAGCTTGCCACCAGAAATCGTGGAATGCTCCATCACTGGAGGTTTTTAAGAAGAGTCTGGACAGTTCCCCAAAAGAAGAGAAGTTCTGTTCCTTGGCAGAGAAAGAAATACTAGTACAGTCTGTTCCCCCCATCCCTGCAGAGCCCGAGAGGCCCAATTCCACCTTACCGGTGGTGACAAAAGAGTAGCCTCTCTCGGTGAGGATTTTCATGAGGTAGTCCGTAAGGTCCCGGCCAGCCAGATCCAGGCGCATAATTGCATGAGGCAGAGCATAACCTTCGTAAATGGGCACGTTGTGAGTGACACCGTCACCAGAGTCCAGGACGATACCTTGAAATTATAAAAAGGAGGGAAATGGGTTTTTTTTTCTTTTCCTCCCACCTCCTAGCAAAAGCAGGGTGTGTAAAACCGCAGGAGAGATGCCCATTTGTGAGTGTGGCTTAAGGCTGCTGTCACAGCCTCCCTTCCCTAGCCTGAAGTCCTTTGGAGCAGGGGTCTCCAAGCCTGGCAGACTGCAACTCCCAGAATTCCCCAACTGGCTGAGGAATTCTGGAAGTCCGCCAGGTTTAAAATTGCCAAGCTTGGAGACCCCTGCCTTGGAGCATTCACAGGGGCCCAGGATAGCTGGAGACCTACCCTTAGGGGCCACCGAGACTCTGCCCAGTACACTAAGTATTGATCTCCATCACAAGCTTATAAAGTTATATAAAGCCAATCTGCTATGGCTTCACCTAAAGCAGGGGTGGCTCTTTCACCCCTCTGCTGCGGCTCCCTGTCACTCAAAATATGCGTCACAACCGCCAGTGTGCAAAACGTTTAATTCAACTACATAGGCTAGTTTTGTGGCCATTCAAAAAATAGTCAGGCACGGGAAGGGTTTTGTGGCTCCCGGGTCCAAATGGCTCTTTGAGTGTTTAAGGTTGCCGACCCCTGACCTAAAGAACCCAACCAAGGGATTAAATGAGCCTGGCCAGAAGTGACATTTGTCATGTTCCAAGAACCCTCAGGAGAAAGCCGGAGCAAATTGGTAAGGAGGAAGCAGCTGGGGAAAAATGCCCATGGATCACTTCTAAGCAAGCCTTTAAAGCCAATGCCTCCTTTTCCAGGTTCTGGCAGCCCCAGGAAGAAAAGCAGCTGCTTTAAACAGCTTTGTTGCCCCTCTCAGTAGTGCTGTTAGGACTTATTTCTGGATCTGAGGTGTAGTTGCTGCTCTAAGCGTAGAGTGGTTTAGATGAGATGGGCGGTGTGGAAAGGTGATGCATTAAATGTTATGTATGTATGTATGTTACAAAATCACCCAAATGGCAACTTGTGAAGCTAAAGACTGAAGCACTCACCGGTGGTTCTGCCAGATGCGTAAAGAGACAAAACAGCCTGGATGGCAACGTACATGGCTGGGACATTAAAAGTCTCAAACATAATCTGGGGGAGAAAAAACAAAAATCAGGAACAGGACCAAGACCAAGACTGGAGCATCAGATCGCCAAGAACAGGGTTTGCTCAATAATACTTTGGGAACAGTTGTGGGGAACCCAAGGGGCTCCTTCCATGAATCTAAAAACGGGGGCCTCTGTGGGATTCTCTTGAAGAGGAAGAGGATCTGTCGAAGGAGATCTGGTTTTGCTTAGGAAGCTTCTGACCTGCCTGCTTTCCGGGTCTCCCAAATCCTTCTTCGCACAGGCCACACTGACCAAAGCTCCAGGTGGGGTGTGTGTATTTGTGTGTGTGTGTGTGTGTGTGTGTGTGTGTGTGCACATCTCAAGTTCTGCTCACGACACTTGCAGCAGAATTCCTGCCCGCTTGGCCTCATGAGGATGCAGGCGCGGTTGCTTCATTCCCCATCTCTGCCCTTCCCGGCAGCGGCCTTGGGACAGAGGAGGATTTACCTGGGTCATCTTCTCCCGGTTTGCCTTGGGGTTCAGGGGTGCCTCTGTGAGCAACGTGGGGTGCTCTTCCGGGGCCACTCGCAATTCATTGTAGAAGGAGTGGTGCCAGATCTAGAGAAAAAAGGCAGCGTTGCTGAACTTCATTTGCAGCAGGAGGGGGTCTAGACCAGGGGTCTCCAACCTTGGCCACTTTAAGACTTGTGGACTTCAACTCTGAGGGATTCTGGGAGTTGAAGTCCACAAGTCTTAAAGTGGCCAAGGTTGGAGACCCCTGGTCTAGAACACTTGAACGCAGCTACCTTATTACCACTTCATCCCAGACCCCCCCACAGGCATGCCTATTCAGCTGGTGCTCCTTTCCCATCACCGATGGGGGCAGAGGGGGCTTCCCCTTCCCAAGGGATTGGGATCACCCGACCAGTTCACTGTGTGGCTGGATCAGGAAGACTGGGGCTGCCCGACTGGCCTGAAGCACAAACAGAAAATAAAACCCTAAAAGATGTAAGTGGGAATTGGTAATGATGACCTTTTATAAGGAATTTTTGTACCAGATATAAAAGATTCATACTTTGACATACACCCCAGAAGGGTTTTTTTCCTGGAGGAATTCAATCAAATGCACTTCTGTCTCCAATTGAAATTTTATTTACTTGGAAACTGGGGGGCCGCGGTTTGAACCAGCTAATTAAATTCCACCAGACAAGCCAACCGAGGCCTAAGGAAGGGGGCCTGAGTTCCCTCCAGCAGCTTCCAGTCAGGACTTCTGCTTAAAGACCTGAAGGTCAAGTGCAAAGCCCACCTTCTCCATGTCGTCCCAGTTGGTGATGATGCCATGTTCAATGGGGTACTTCAGGGTCAGGATTCCTCTCTTGCTTTGGGCCTCGTCCCCCACGTAGCTGTCTTTCTGGCCCATCCCCACCATCACGCCCTAGGAAGCAAAGGCCAGGGAACAGGTAAGGGCAAGCAGGTAACACAAGCAGAACCTACTACAAGTGTTGATAAATGTTTAATGTTCTGCAGCCGGTCCAGACTCAACTCCTTGGCTTAGAAGAGTGGCCATGAGCTGCCCAACATTCAAAGGGCAGCTCAACCTTCTCACAAACAAGGGTTAGAGAGCCATCGGAGCTGAGCTGGGCAGGATTGGGACCCTTTCTTCTTTCCTATGGGCCAGTAACACCTGCCCAGGGAGAGAGAGAGCCACCTGGCCCCATGGGCGGCTACTCTCCTGGCTTCTCCCTGAGTTCCAGCCAACCCAGGAAGCCACTTGACCAGCCCCTCATAGTACCAATTCCCCTCCTGCATGGGGGGCAGGCCACCCTTGGCTGGACAGGAGGAGGATCCTTTTGTCAACCACTTGTCTGCCTGCTTTCTTCAGGATCAGACTTACATCCCGGATGAGGCTGGAGCCAAACAGGCTCTCTCTCCCTTTCTAGGGAGCTGATCTCATTCCTATAGAAAACGCTAAAAATTCTGCAGTTGAAAAAATAAAACTCAGATTGAATTTTCTTCAGACATTGGACATGTTGTATTTTGAGGGTGATGGCAAGTTTCACACCTCCAAATCAGTGGTGGGTCTCAAATTATTTTACTACAGGTTCTGTGGGTGTGGCTTGGTGGGCGTGGCTTGGTGGGCGTGACAGGGGAAAGGTACTGCAAAATCCCCATTCCCTCCCCACACCAGAGGAAGGATACTGCAAAATCCCCATTCCCTCCCGATCAGCTGGGACTCGGGAGGCAGAGAATAGATGGGGGTTGGGGGGCCAGTCAGAATTTTCACTAACGGTTCTCCGAACTACTCAAAATTTACGCTACCGGTTCTCCAGAACTGGTCAGAATCTGCTGAAACCCACCTCTGCTCCAGATGCACCAGGTGTATGGCTTTTGCATTATCAGCATTCAAGGTCCATTGTCTTGTTTGTTCTTACATGAAGCATTTTCCTTTCAGATTTTAATTACTAGCTTCTCATCTCCTCTTTCTCTGAAGACAGATGGTATCAGACCCAGATCCTGCAGGAGAGGAGCTGCCCTTCTTGAGGCTCTGGGTCCCTTAGCCGGGGTTTTGCACCCCTTCGGAGTACAGAATCACTGCCCACTCCCACCCCCACCCCCCGCGCTCAAAAAAAACACCTTGAGATACCAACCTGGTGACGTGGGCGTCCCACAATGGAGGGGAAGACTGCACGAGGTGCATCATCCCCAGCAAAGCCAGCCTTGCAGAGCCCAGAACCATTGTCGCAGACCAAGGCCGTGGTCTCCTCGTCACACATGGCTTTGACAAAAGGCGGTACAGGGGACCTGGCAGGAGAGAAGAGTTTGGCTGTGCTGGGAAGCTGATGGTTAGGAGTTCTTCGCTTGGAAGAATTGGGGTGGGTAGGGAAGCAGCGACAGCAGGACTCAGGGCAGGTACCCTAGCAAGCCCCGGTGTCAGCATTCCAGAAAAACCTCTGCTCCAATTAAAAACTCTGAGGCCAGCATTTTCTCAAAGTTCCATTTATTAGAGTAGGCTAACTGGCACATCTTGGGAAAAGCCAAATCTGACAGTTCCGGGTTTTCCCTCAGTAAATCAAAACCTCCAAAACCATCCCCTCACTCCTCAGTCGCCATCCGTTCCATCTCGAGACATCACTCCGACCACTCCTTCTCCAGATGCAGGAACGGCCTGACCTTGACCGACAGGAAGAATGCTATTATGTCTAAATACAAACCCTCAAATAAACCATATTAGGCCAGAAGCTTCCAAAGCTGACACCTAGAACCAAGTCAGAATGGGAAGAAAGCACTTCTGGGGAAACTATTTCTGAAGGAATCTGGCAACAGGCATTTCTCTCTGCACCGGCCTCTAAAAATGCCAGTGGGAGCAGATCAGGAACTCTTGCAAAAGTTTTGTTGCCACATCACCAAATCCAATTTCTTGGATTCTTTAAGGAAAACCTTGCTTGACAAACTAACTGGAAGGAAACCATTTTGTACGCCAATCAAACAATCAATCAATCATTTTTATTTAGGCCCCAAGGGCCCAAAAGATATATGTGTGCTGCACTTATTGACGCCTATAAACCTCATCATCCTGACATCTTAGCAGCTCTCCCTCGCTGGATTTCAGCTTTCAAGAGGCAAACTGATTGATAGCTGCAGCTCATCCTTACTGGTGCCCCCAAGGAAGCTGTATCCCAAGGGAGAAGAATTAGGGATGAATGGGGACAAGAGAATTTTGTAGCAAATGAACTCAGGATGGCTGCACGAAGACAAGACAATGGGGATAGCCTGGGCTAAGCATCCCTCCAGCTGCTGTTCCTTGCCCAGCTGAGACAAAATGCCTCTGAGGCAAGAAGAGCATTTCACTGCACGGAAAAGTTCCAGGGAAACTTCAGTAGGATAAGATGGAAAACAAGAAGTTTTTGCTACCACTAGAAAATAATCTTTGAAATAACCTAGCTAGCCCAACTTATAGGGTTCTTGTTGAAAGAATTCGATCAGAAGGCACTAGCTGCTACTGAGCTTTTGTACAAAAGGTGGGGAAAAATCTAATAAATAATAAATAAAACTGCTTATTATATCAAGGAGCCGCTGATACAGTTCTACACAGAGGAATTACTGAGTCTGTCATTTCTACTTCTATAACCCATTTAGTAGAGCTGTATTGCTGTTAACCTTCTCATCCTTCTTATTACCTACTCCTATTGGTATCTTGTGATTCAACACTTTGTTGTTTTTATCTTATGATTTATCACTTTGTTGTTTGTATGTACATTGAGTACGCTATATGTTTGTAGTTTGTATGTACACCCAAGAAAGCTTCTGTACGATGGACAAATTCCTTGGGTATCCAACCACACTTGGCCAATAAAGAATTCTATTCCTATTCTATTCCATCCCATCCCATGATCCCATGATCCCTATCCTATTCTTTTAAAGCACGGAGACCAGGGCTACAAATGAACAATAGCTACAATCCACTCAGAAAAACCAGCATCTTTGCTGGACTCAGATGGCCCAGACAGATGGACTCTCTCTTCCATCCCTTCACATCCAGGGAATGTTTGAGCAGCAATTCCCAGACGACACTGGGATATTTCCACATGTCTTGTGCGACTCCGAGAAGTTTAATGACCAAAGGACACTTCATCTTTATCTCTAAAGACTATTGAGTAATATCAAATTAATATTTTGTACCATGAACTGGGTTTTTTTCCCCCAATTGCCAACTAGCTAAGAATCACTCCTGTATTTGAATTAAGTTTTCTTTCAGCTTTAGATCTTTAGCTTTTAAGGATAACCATCAGGCATTCTGACATCCAAAGAGGCAACAGAGCCAAACAATCTCAGACTTTTTATAGACCAGAAGACTCTGGTCTTTGCTCAATCCCAGTTCACTTCAGGACTTAATGCACGTTTGGATAAGGCAGGATTTCATGAAGGTCTCCCAGACCAGGAGTCTCCAACCTTGGTCCCTTTAAGACTTGTGGACTTCAACTCAGCAAAGCTGGCTGAGGAACTCTGGGAATTGAAGTCCACAAGTCTTAAAGGGACCAAGGTTGGAGACCCCTGTCATAGACCACCCATCTCTAAGCAACTAGAGAAAGAAGAAGGAGGGATGATGTTCCCAGACGAAATGAGTCTCAACATTTCTTCTCTAAAAGTAAAATTCTTAAAGTACTTGAATGAAAACCTGGAAGGAGCAGAAACATCCATGATGTTTTGAGGAACCAACCTTTCTGGCTTTGCGGTTGGTGGGGGGAGAGGAAATGGTTCTGTGTGAGTGGCAGGCTTTGCATGTGTGCATGGGGGCCCGCCTCTCGCGTACATGGAGCTGCACATACGTGCTCACCTGGGCCTGCTTGCGTGGCCCAGTTCCAAACAGGCCATGGCTCAGTATCAGGCTGCGACCTGGGGGTTGGGGACCCCTGATTTGGGGGATGCCCTGTCTAATTTCCTCTCCCAGCTGATGCGGTTTTATGATGAATTTAAAACAATCCATCTTTTTTTAGCACGACTGCAGGGCAATCTGTGACCTGATTATTCCCTAGAGTCAGTGGTGGGTTTCAAAAATGTTTACTACAGGTTCCATGGGTGTGGCTTGGTGGGCATGGCATGGCTTGGTGGGCGTGGCAGGGGAAGGATACTGCAAAATCCCCATTCCCTCCCAATCAGCTGGGACTCAGGAGGCAGAGAATAGATGGGGGCGGGGACAGTCAGAATTTTCACTACCGGTTCTCCAAACTACTCAAAATTTCCACCACCGGTTCTCCAGAACTGGTCAGAACCTGCTGAAGCCCACCTCTACCTAGAGTCCCTTGTCAGTCGATGGCCACAACCTCCATCCCAACAGGTCAGCGCATGAATCACGAAACGGTTATGCAGGGCAGCTCCAGGCTTGGCGAGAGTAAAGAGAAGCAGGAGGTACACCAAGGCTTTTCCCAAAAATGGAAATAATCTTTCTAGTTCTGCCTTTTTAAAAACAGCCCCTCCTTTTCCTTCAGATCCAGGCACAACATTTTGCTTTTGCAACTTAAAAAAAGAACAAAAGCTCAGATCCTAGGAACCGATCCTTATTTCAGTGGCAGTAAAAAAACACAAAAAACGACTGTATTACTGTAATGGAATCAAAACTCTTGGGGAGGTAGTAGGAAGGAAAGAACTTGTGACCTGCCTGTCTTGAATTATATGATATATCCAGAAACAGCAATCCAAATGCTGCCCAATTTCCCCCAAAGTTTCTTTTTTCCAAACTGCCAGCTCCAGCTTTTCCTGAGCCCCCAGGGGGTCTCCCCCTTCCCTCCTTCTGCAACCCAGGACAGGAGCTGTTCAGGGTGCTTCCTCGCCCCTCCTGCAGCGGCTGAGACCTGCCACAAGATTTAAAACCATCTCTGTCAATCACTCAGAGGCGTGTGGGGGACTTTGCAAAGATTCCCCGGGACTCTGAGAGGATCTAAAACACCAGAGACCTGCCTGCCGTTTCTCAATCCAGATGGGATCCAACTTCCACAATTCTAAGATGCAGCCCTTGGAGGGATCCCTCTGGAAAAAGCCCCCCTCCCCCCCAGCCCTGCCTCCCTGAGCAAAATCTGTTCACCTTACTCACCAGTGCAGAAGGAAACTCCTCTCCTCAGGGACTTTGCTGTGGGGATGCCTTCTGTATAAATACCAGTGAGATTATAAAACCCCAGAGGCGGATCTTCCCCCAATCCAAGACCCTAAAAAGGCCAATGAGTAGCATGTTAGCCATATAAGGTGCTTTATTGCAGTATATTGACCTTGGCTGGTGGCAGAACGGAGCCCCGTGAATTGGAAGAAAAATGTGTGCAGCAAAAAAAAAGTTGGAAAGCAACGCCTCAGTTGTGAATTCACTCCTTCTTTGCACACTTTTAATAAACAAGTGAGGGGAAAGTCCTTATAAGCTGCAGTTGGGGAAGGAGGGAATGAGGGAGGGAAGGAAGGAAGGAAGGAAGGAAGGAAGGGAGAGGGAAGGAGGGAAAGAAGGAAGAAGGGAAGGAAGAAAGGAGGAACGGAGGGAGGAAATGAAAAAAGGGGAGGGAGAGAAGGAAGGAAGAAAGGAAGAAAGGAAGGAGAGAGGGAGGAAGAAAATGAAGAAGGGAGGAAGGAAGAAAGGGGAGGGGAAGGAAGGGATGAAGGAAAGAAGGAAGGAGGGAAGGAAATGTAAGGGAAGGAGGGAGGGAGGGAGGGAGTAGCAGCACCAGGCAATGAGGTGAGAAAGCCTCTCAGAAAGCCAAGGTTCTTGAAGACAAATCCTTCAAGGCAAAGGATGGCCCAGCTGCAGAGGAGATTCTGCTAGGCTGTCCTTCTGCGGGTCCCTTCTGGAGAGCCGGGATGAGCATGAAAGCCAGAAGGCCCACCCAGAGACTCCCATCCATTTGGGAAAACTGAGGGTGGGTTGGGACCTGGAGGTCAGATCTCTGCCTTTCCGGCCATTGAGAAGCTTCACTGCTTCATTTCTACAAGTCTTTTACCTTGGTTTTATTTGCTAAGTTTGAGCCAGCACCAGGTCTGCAGTAAACACAAATCTACCACGGTTTGTGGTAGACTTAACCTAACCAAATGGCAACTAACCTGGGCACAATGAGAGTTTGGGGTCTATCATGGCTGTTCTCAGAAAACATCTATTTTGCAGGATGTAAAGAGGCCCCTTGAACCCAGCTCCACCCAAGTCATTTGCCATTGCTGGTACCTACAAAGCCCCCTTGGGCAGAATTCCTCTTGGCCACTCAAAACATTGTTTTTAGTATCCGTCTTTTTCAGATGGCCTCTATGTAACCCTGCCACACCACATGGCTTTCAATCGTTCTTTCTTCGCAGCTGGTGTCCTTATTTGACACCCAATATGTGGTGGGTGGTCTTTGCCAGAAGTGGGTTTCAGCAGGTTCTGACCAGTTCTGGAGAACTGGTAGTAAAAATTCTGCCTGGCCCTACCCCCATCTATTCTCTGCCTCCCAAGTCCCAGCTGATCGGGAGGAAATGGGGATTTTGCAGTAACCTTCCCCTGGAGTGGGATGGGAATGGGGATTTTACAGTATCCTGTAAGGTGGTGGAGGTGCGGACTCCGGAGCCTCCAGAGGCTGACAGTAGTGAGGCAGAGGAACAGAAGGAGCCTGTTCCTAATGAGTAGGGCCAAGAGATGATTGGCCCCTCCCATAAGGCTTAAACGACCAGCAACGGCGTTTGGGCTTTGCTGGAAAACAATGTTGATAGCTTTGTCTTGTTGCACTGGTTTTGTATTGGTGTCTTCTGAACTTTTGCCAAGAAAGGCCTTTGGCAGTTTGCCTAATGGGACCAAGGTTGGTGATAGGACTGAGGAATTTGTGTCAGGAGGAATTTGCTTTAATTTAGTTGGACTAAATTAAATTGGACTGAATGAGTTCTCAGCTGTTCTAATAAAGTTTGTTTTTACACTGAATCAGTTTCCGACTACCTACTTGGGCCTGGGACACAACACTGGCCACTCAACATAGGAAAGGGGAGAAGACGGTACAAATTAGTCTGGAAGGATTTACCCCAACAAGAGAGTGAAGCCCAACTGTGAAGTGCCACCATTAAAGCGGCCCTGCTATTAGGGAAGAGAGAAGCCATTTCTGGTACAACCGAAGCTGATGTTCACATTCAAGGACTGATGGGAAATACAAAAAACAATGGATGAGGAGGGCCCGAGACAGGTTTATGCCTGACATGGGCATGGTCCTTTCTCCCTAAAGAACGGGGGGGGGGGAAGAGGGGGGGGGAATAGCAAACGGCACACCACCATTCCTGGCCTGCCTGCCTGCCTTGGCAACACGTCTCAGTTCACCCCAGATGCTCTTCAGCGGAGGACTGCTGCTCTCTGCTGCAGACTTGGGCCACCTCTCTCTGCTCCTCGGTCCATCTGTTAGGAAACTTTTAAATATTTCTGGTTAACTAACTTTCAATTCACTCTGAATATTAGCAGACAAGTAAGCATGAAATGTCCCCCCCCCCGGTTGAAATGCCTCCTCTGCTTCCGGGTGCAAATCTAGTTCTCAGCTGCACGTTTACACAGGGAGCCTCTCTGGCAGGATCCATTTCGGAGCCCTGCCCCCGCTCCCCTTCTTTAATCCACCTGAATGGGCCATGCATCCTCAGCCCCCTCTCTGCCTGCAGGGACAGCGACCTGGCTGGCCCTCAGAGTCCCCGGGAGGGAGGCTCCTTCGGCTGCTACTGCCCCGGGTGGCATGGCCCGTTTCCTGCCCGCCAGCTGTGATGAAAAGAATCTGCAACACAAGAAGACTGAAGAGCCTTCAAAGATCCAACCAGATGCGGAGAAACTCCCTGTTGCCTTTTTAAGGGAAATGAATGTGCCTCAGAGCCCGGCAGAGGCTCCTTGGAGGGGGTGTCAGGGAAGAGGGAGGCTAGCAAGGCGCAGAGGATGCCAGGATCAGGGAGCAGCTCCTTCCCACAGCTTTCCATCTGGCCCCACACTCAAGGAGAGGGGCCGGGCGTTATGTTCGACAGGCAGCAAAATTCCCCTCCAACCCCAAAAAGACAGACTCGCAGGGGGGGGAAAAGCGCCCCCTTAAAAATAGGCAATTTCATTCAGATCCAGTTTCACTTCTCTTTGCAAAAGATGCGCTTTGACACCCTCCCTCCACCCCCTCCTCTCTCTCAGCCGATGCGCTCATTCAGTCTACACAAGAGGAGAGATGAAATATGGGAGTTCCAACACGCACCGGCCAGAAAGCCCAATTGGGGAAGAGCCCCGTGGGAAGCTCAGCCGTCTTTGGACCCGGGAATGGAGACAGAAAGTTTCCATATAAGAGGATGGAGGTGGATGGAATGAGTGGAAGAGGGGGTGGGCAGTGGGGGCAGGGAAAGAAATCCCCAGGGTGTGTGTGTGTGTGTGTATGTGTGTCCCCTGCTTTTCATTTAAATCTGGGGAGACCTTAAAAGCGGCCAAGGGGCAGAGAGTTCACTTGAAGCCGCTTCTGAAGGGGGAGGGGGGGCTTCTAACAAAGAACACGCATGTATCAGAAACTGGAATCCCTCTGTTCAGAACCAACGGGCCCAACATTTCCAGCGTATCACAAGAAAACCACCAGGACCGGCTGTAGCCCCAGTTTCAGGCTCAAGCATGTAGAAACCTGGACTAGGCAGACCCTCCGGTCAACAGCAAAGTTCTCTCCAGGACACCAACACCGGTTCTTACCCCTGCAAACAATGATACCAGGAATTTGTCAGCAGAAGCAAATCTGCAAAATAACTGCAAAAGTCAAGTCCATCAAGCCACAATTGGCCCGTTTTGCAACCAATGCATTTGTGCAGAAATGCTAGGCGTTTTCCTGTCTCTCTCCGCAGAACTATGCGTAATTATGAATGAAGGAAGGAATTAGGAAGGATCTCATTTGGCGTCGGCTGCTATTAAGAAAGAGTTATGGAGGTCACGTGCATATTTTGGGAGCTCTGTTCACTTTGCAGTAGGAGACGATCCCAGCAGCAGCACAAGGGGATTTTCTTGGGCTTGAATCCACGCTTTGCATCTTCCACGGTGGTTCTGCAGCTAAGCATCTCTACATCCACAGGAGGAATTGGGCTCAATCGCTCAGCCCTAACTTTAAATTGTGTTGGTTGATACAATGCTGATAAACACTATATCACATCATCATTCTTGATAGTTACCGTAGATATAATTCCTAGAGCAGCACATTTAGAGTAACTTGAGGACATGGCCAGGTGGCTAAATTGGGAGATTTGCTCTTAATTGATCTCATCCATTCCCTTTCTATATATATATAGCACAGAAAAGGCACCAAAAAGTTGACTGAAAACAATGAAGATGATTTCTTAGAGAGCATTTTGATATCACATCCTTTTCTGCACATGGGCTTTATGGGATCGTTTGGTCCTTCACAGGCTTTAAAAGCACAGCTGTAGAAACATACATTTTGGTAAAATGCAGATTCCCAAAAAGGGAGACCTTGGTAACAAACAAACAAACAAAAAACTAGCTAGCTATTTCAAGAAACTTCTTTGATTCTCTCTTCTTAAACACATTAATTCTTCCCTTGGAACAAGGTGCCATTATCCAGGGCAGGGGTCCCTGATGCCCAGGTGTGTGTCTGCCGCTCGCATGGAAACATTTCCTCTCCCCCCCCCGCCCCCCAGCTTGTCCACAAAACCGGAAAGGTTGGTGACTGATCTAGTGAAGAGCAATCTAAGACCAATAGACAATAGCCTGATTTTCTTTGTGGGCACTTCCTTCGATACAAAACTTGCTTTATTACTGCTGACTAAAGTCAAAATTTTGGCACAGCACAGTTGAGCGTGAGAATTCCAAATCACTGATAGGAGTGATGTCTTCCAAGAACGTGCAAAAGTTGAGATCTTAATACAGAGAAGGATGGATGTCCTCCGAGTCAAGGCAAACGCTTCCAAGAATGGCTCCTGTTTGTTTGTGCCCGTGTATGCGTTCTGGAGCCTGGTTTGTTGAAAAAGCTCAGTCAGCAGCCGAGACTAGCCGTATTAAGGGTTAATTTTAGTTTATAATTTTGCTTTACTGATTCTCAGCGATGCCCCAAATTATTATTCACATGTGATCAAAGAGAAGGCAAAATTCCTTTGCTCTGTTACAGGTAAGATTCTGGGTATCACTGCACAGAAAGTGAGAGAAGCAACCATAAATTAGCTTTAAGGAGGACAGGAGTAGCTGATAAGAGGTACAAAGGCAGCCTTATCGAAGGTCCAGCACTGTCACTTCTTCTTCCATGACGGTCACATGGGTGCAAGTCTGAAAGAGAGGAAAGAAAATCACGAGAGTCTGGAACCAGAGAGAAACGGAAGGGCCTTCTCTGGAACGGAGGAGACACGGCCCTCTCGCCTTCTCCTAAAAAGGTGGCAGTTCGCCCTCTCCATAGGAGCCTGCCTTAGGCATAACTTTCTGGACACTTTTTGTCCAATTCTCAACACTTCCTTCCTAGAGAAAGTCGTTGAGAAGATGGTTGTGCAGCAGCTCCAGAGAATCCTGGAAGCAGCAGATTATCTGGATCCCTTTTGGTGTCTATTCAGGATGGGGGATAAGAAAAACAGGGGCCGTTTTCTCCTGGCGGGAATGGAAAGGGGCTCTTAACCTCTTGGCAACTTTTGATACCACCAACCACGGCATCTTTCTGATTGGCTCCAGAGGCTGGAAGGAGGGGAGGGCATTGAAAATCAAACATGAAAGAAAGAAAACAAATGTCAAAATAGAGGGAAGAGATGCCTGGGGGTTGATCAGCTGTTTAAATTTATTGGCCCAGTTTAGCTTCAGATTAAATAATCAGAGATGTTTATTCGATGATACATCAGAGCTAATTTCTTATTGCCACGGGAAAAACACTTCCTAAAAGCACTTTGATTCGGAGTCAAATCTACGACTGTTTGACACATTTTCAGGAAGCTTTGGAGGTAGAAAATCTAGGGAGGAGGCGGGAAGAGATGGAGAAAGGTTGTTTTCTGACAGGAACCGGCAGGGAGTATTTTGCCATTAATATCCCACTGCTTTATTTATTTTGAAATGTGTCAGGTTGTCCAAGTCCACGTCAACACTGAAGGACGTAGAGTAAAAAGAATCAAATCGTACAACTGAGAAGAAGAAAAAAAATGCCAGAAGAAGGGCAGCCATTAAGGCAGGACTCGCCCCGCAGTCCAAGCCAGGTCTGGGGAAAGACCTTCTCTGGGTTTCCAGAGGGAGGTCTGGGAAGTTCCTTGCTTCTCTCCGGTACTTACAGTAAAGAGAGGAGGGTCTTTGCAGTGGGGGTGGAATCCTTTTTGTCTGCAGGAAGAGATCTCCTCCATCCCGTGGTCTGTCAGTTTAAAGAATCCAGTCCTAGACAACAAGAATGGTGGACAACAAAAGCTACAAGTGGCCCTGAGGCCAAGAATATCATTCAGTTTGGAAGAAGAAACCTATGCAAAACTGAACAATTCCTTTCTACCTACAAGACCACAACCCTGCTTGCTTACACTATGGACCACTCTTCGTGCTTTGCCCTTCTGGGCTCCCAACCGCCTCAATTTTTGGCTTAAGTTTCCCCCAACAGTTAGACTGGAACAGAAGTGGAATTTCCACAGGATTTGAACAAACGAGCCTCATTAATGAGCTGCGTAAATTGAGCTGGGCTGCCTCTGAATCACAATCTTCCCCAACTTCATTAGTTATTCAGGGAGGCCCAGAGTGCGTCTGAAATGTGGTGCTGGCCCCTTAAAGCAATAGGAATAGAATAGAACAGAACAGAATAGAATATGGAATGGAACGGAACGGAACGGAACAGAACAGAATAATATGGAATGGGATGGGATAGGATAGGATAGGATGGGATGGGATGGAATAGAATAGGAAAACAGAATAGACTAGAATAGAGAATAGAGAAGAAAAGAGAAGAGAAGAGAATAAGAATAGAAGAGGCTTTATTGGTCAAGTGTGATTAGATACACAAGGAATCCATTTCTGGTGCAGTAGCTCTCAGCATACATGCAAAGCAACAGATTCATCATCATCATCATCAATCATCCAAATAAGGGGGTGAGGGGGAGTAAAGAAGATAATAAGGTTAAGTGATAATACTGCATACTATATGGGGAAACACACGCAGACATTAGCACTGTGAGAACTGGCTGTTCGGCAGATTGATGGCATGAGGGGAAAAACCATCCCTGTGTCTGGTTGTTTTGCCATGCAGTGTATCTTGTCTTTTATGTACACTGAGAGCAAATGCACCAAGACAAATTCCTTGTGGCCAATCACACTTGACCAGTAAAAAAATTCTCTTCTCTTCTCTTCTCTTCTCTTCTATTCTGTAGTGCCATCCCAAGGGGAGGAGTTGAAACAGTTGATGCCCAAGATGTGAGGGGTTTTTGGTGCCAAATGGAACCCTGTGATCTGACTCAATCTCACAACCAGATCGGGATATACAGTAACTTACTCTTGATACTTCGGTGAACAAACAATAGCTATAGACTCTGGCAACATCATTTGATAGGAGCAATGGGTGTGCAGATCCACACTGGAAAGGAAAGCCGTTTGAGTAGGATGAGTCTAAAGGAAGAAAAAAAACAGGCAAATGTTAAAATGAAGCTAGAATCAGGGCATTCTTCCATTCTGTTTTTTAAAAGGCCGAACAAAAAAAATTCTTCTGTACTTTCTGGAGATAATCATTTTTATGCAATGTTCCTTAATATATTGCCGGGTTTTGTTCTAAAAAATACACCTTTGTGTACAATTTTGAGACACCTGGGCATTCTTGTTTACAGGTACCTTTCGTATATAATGAGGAAAAAAAATCCAAATTGTGGAAAATACGAACTTCTAGAAAGATGAAGAAGGAAATGCGAACTTTTGCAAGCTTTTTATCAAAATTCCCATACGAGGACTACTGAGTGGGGAGAAGGTGCAAGATTCACAGGAGCCCCCCCTCCTCTTATGGGAACTTTGATAAAAAGCTTGCAAAAGTTTGCCCTTCCTTCTTCATCTTTCTGGAAGTTCATGCAAACGGTCTCCCCTGGAAGACCCAGAGGCAATCCGGCTGAGGAGAGAAGCCCCGGGGTGGGGGTGGGGGTGCAGCACAGAAACCTGGAGGAAGTGTCCAGGAAGAGGCTCTGCACCCCCAGAGTCTTCCTCCGTCCTGCAGCCATTTTCTCTGAGGGGGAATAAGGAGGCCCCTCCCTCCGTAGGCAGGTTTTGGACCCTGGGAGGGCCTGGCAAAGGAGGCTTACGTGGATCCATCCCAAGGTGATCAGGCTGTTCTGATCCTGGATTAGGAAGAGCTCTTCCTCACTTTCCGTGTTGCAATAGTCAGGGCCTCCATGCTGCTTGGGAACGATGACGTGGGTTATTGTGAATTCATTCCTCATCTGGTGGGGGAGAGAAACAAGGCCAAATGTCATGGGGGGGGGGCCCGCGGAATCAGCAAGTAGCTTTTTCAGATAAATGGTTGGCAGGCAGGCATGGGCACGTGGCCCCTCTAAAACAGTGGCCCCCAACCTTTCCGGCTTTGCAGAGCAGCGGGGGAGGGGGAGAGGAAATGGCTCCCTGGGAGCGGCAGGTGCATAAACTTATTTGTGTGGCTCCACTTATGGGAGGGGGGGCACTTGCGTGCGCATGATGCTCCATTTATGTGAGCATTTCTGGACAAATGGCTGCCCAGCCTCTTCTTAAAAACCTCCAGTAATGGAGCACCCACAGCTTCTGGAGGCAAGCCGTTCCACTGGTAAATTGTTCCAGCTGTCAGGAAATTTCTCATTAATTCTCAGTTGGATCTCTATTATCTTTGTTGCTCTTCTCTGCATTCTTTCTAGAGTCTCGGCCTCTTTTTGGTATCTTGGTGACCAGAACTGGCATCTGCTTTCCCTGAACTTATAGGGCAAATTCCTTACCATTTGCAATTTACTCTGGGCCTAAAAAAAATAGGAACTCCTGAATAATAACATGTAATCATGAGTCATACTTAAATCACATCCTGGACATAAACTGTTTCAACTCCCACCCTCAAAATGACGCTATATAGCGCACTGCACACCAGAACAACTAGACACAAGGACAGTTTCTTCCCGAACGCCATCACTCTGCTAAACAAATAATTCCCTCAACACTGTCAAACTATTTACTAAATCTGCACCACTATTAATCTTCTCATCATTCCCATCACCCATCTCCTCCCACTTATGACTGTAACTTTGTTGTTTGTATCCTTACGATTTATATTGATATTGTTTCCTGATTGCTTATTTGTTCCCTATGACTATCATTAAGTGTTGTATCTTAGGATTCTTGATTATCTTTTCTTTTATGTACACTGAGAGCATCTGCACCAAAGACAAATTTCTTGTGTGTCGAATCACACTTGGCCAATAAAAAAATTCTATTCTATTCTATTACAAAAATCCGTTATGAAAGGCAACAGTTTCTAAAACTAACAGGATCAAAATATGGCCTTATATAGTCCGACTGCTCGGGCCGGCTTCTGTCTCATATACTTGCAAACTTCCTTCAAAGACGAATGGTGAGACCTGTATTCCTATTTAGGGTATTTCCAAATGATCAAATTACCAGTTTGGGAGGCTTTATGGATTTAGGATTCATGCCATCATCTTACCAGCTTCCCACAAAGGATCCCACATGTTTCCACACCTCTGGCTGTATTTGCATCTGCCAACTGCAGAAATTTATGGCACAGATCCCTGGGGACAATGATGTGGCGAAGACCATCTATTACTGTGCCTGGAAGGAAAGAGCAAAGTCGCAGGTTGTCATGGGCTGAATCCCAGCCAGCCAGCCCCAAAGTGCTGATTTGCCAGGTAAGAGACAATTTTATTCATCACAAGCTTTGCCTACAATCCAAAAGGCCTGGTCTAGCAGTCTCACTTTCCTGGCAAATAGATGGGGAAGAAATGGAGGTAGTGACAGATTTTATTTTCCTGGGCTCCAAGATCACCGCAGATGGGGACTGTAGCCAAGAAATTAAGATGCTTGCTCCTGGGGAGGGAAGCCATGGCAAATCTAGACACATACTAAAAAGCAGAGACATCGCCCTGCCAACAAAAGTGCATATAGTCAAGGCTATGGTGTTCCCAGTTACAATGTATGGCTGTGAAAGTTGGACCATAAGGAAGGCTGAGCGCCAAAGAATGGAGGCCTTTGAAATCTGGTGCTGGAGAAAACTCCTGCGAGTCCCTTGGACTGCAAGGCTATCAAACTGGTCAGTCCTTGAGGAGATCAACCCTGACTGCTCTTTAGAAGGCCAGATCCTGAAGATGAAACTCAAATACTTTGGCCACCTAATGAGAAGGAAGGACTCACTGGAAAAGAATCTAATGCTGGGAAAGATTGAGGGCAAAAGAAGAAAGGGATGACAGAGAATGAGATAGCTGGATGGAGTCATTGAAGCAGTTGGCGAGAGCTTAAATGTACTCCGGAGGATGGTAGAGGACAGGAAGGCTTGGAGGAATGTTGTCCATGGGGTTGCGATGGGTTGGGCACAACTTCGCAACTAACAACAAAGCAGTCTCACTTGGTATTTGTAAAACAGAGCACAGCAAACTCCTGCCAAAAATGGCGAGAACCATCAGCTAACCTATAGCAGTGTTGGAAATCTTTTTCCAAAGTGGTTTTGTGCTATTCCAGCTTTGGCATTGTGGTTTTTTTAAACTGTCGATGGAGATTCTCAGTCCTTCAGGTCCTGGTTGTCCCAAAGGTGCTTTTTCAGGAGGCAACTGGACTTTCTTGTTTTTCTTTGCAGATGTTTCTCTTTGAAAGTTTTTTTTTTAAGTTTTTGTTTAAACTTTCAATAAAAGCAAATATTGCCAATCTGTTACAAAAACAGATCACTGCAGCAGCACCATCTACAACTTAGAAAATATGGGGGGGGGGAGAGAATCTGAAAACCTTTCAGTGACATGAATGAGGGCGTGGGCCAGTATCATTGCCAGGACCCTCCATTTGGTTAGAGGGGAACAGCTGAAGGCCGTCATCTGGCCTTGAGAAAAAACTCTCTCCAAGTGGGCCAGGGGACCTAACCCTTACCCACCTTCATTTCTCAGAAGATGGAGCAGGGTGGGAGACCGGATGGGCCTTCATCTGGAGACTCAAAGAGGCCCCTCTGACCCCAGTGCTCATTTCTAGGCCTCCTTGCTTAGAAGGCAGATGGCAAGAATCTACTCTGGGATAGGGGCACAATACTAGTTAGCTCTGAGGCTGGGAGGCAAAGAGAAGCACTTAGAAGAACTTTTCAAGCAGATTTGACTTTTGGAGGATTTAAGTTTTGGAAAACAACAGATTTCAGATGGCAAAAGAAATGCCAAGCAATCTAGATATTCTGCCAAGAACCTTCCAGTTCATTAGAATTAGTATATTAAATAGATAAATTTTTGGCATCTTAAGCATTCCCTCATCTGCAACGAAGGGATTAGATTGTGCAGGGAGAGGGATTATTTTGGGCAATTCTGACAAGGCTAGCATTGCATTCCCATAGAAGGTGTACCAAATTCATTCCAAAACATACTGTTTTCTGAGTTCCCCAAAGTGCCAGGTTTTAGCGACCTGTCCACTATGGGTGGCCTTGGCAGTCCACTTCCTCCAGCGGGGCTCAAAGGTTGGCCACCAGACATCAAAGTTTGGGGGTCGGTGGGGGGCTTGAGCACGCCAGGTATTAAGGGACCCTCCGAGGGGCCTAGAGTTGCTGTCCCAAATTGCTGCACCACTCTCAGGCGCTCCTTTTCGAGCTCCTGGCGCCTGATCATGTCTTCAAAGGCGTGGAACTGCTCCTGTTCGGCCTGCTGCTGCTTCATGCGGGCCACTCTCTGCCTCTCCTCCTCCAGCTGTTGTTGTAAGGCCAAGGTGCGAGCAAACGCCTCCTCTTGCTTCTTCTGGAACGGTGAAGAGAAGAGTCAGCAGATCAGGTAGGAAATGACAGCAGGAGCAACACTCTTGGGCCATCTCCTTCCCTAGCAGCAAAATCTGCGCTGAAAGCTAATATACAAAAGGAACCTGGGCTGGAAGAGGAGCTAACAGTGATTTAATAAGTAGAAAGGCATGGAGGAGAGGGAGGAGAGATGGAACTGGTGCTGGGACTGAAGGGCAGCCAACTTGCCTGCTTCTGGCTCAGCCAGATCAGAGGCCAAGTATTCCAGCAGCCGAAGCCACCGAGAGCTCCAAAACATCCTGTTACTCACCTTCTGTATATTGTATTCTGCATATTCCTTGTTGTATTTTGCTAAAAGCTCCTTTTTCAACTCCTCTGCTTTAGGGAATGCAACCTCTTTTAGTTTCTGAGTTAAGGAAAAAAATAGCACAAAATTAGACATTTGGAACTAGAACTAAAGCTAAACAGTGCAGCTTCTCAGTAAAAAGCATCCCTAGAGGTTTCTAAGCCATTTCCAGTCAAAATTCATGGGATCCACCAAACTGGTCCTGAAACATGGGGAAAGAGTATAAAGTCTTCTTATCACAGGATGGGTCCATTCAGGGCCGAAAAGATCCTCGTTCCAAAACAGAAAGAAAGGGGACTTTCCATTCCACCTCTCTGAGGAGCCTCCTTTACTAAGGCACAGCTGGGAAAGTCTCAGAAAGGAAGAGGACTATGAAATGATCGTTTTAAATCCTGGGAGATTATAGAACCCAGAAACTTGAAGATCTCTACGGCTGATACTAATCTATCGTAGGAAGAAGTGATAGGAGGATTCCTCCTAAAATCCACTTTCATCTCTACAGTTTTAAGCAAGTTCAGCTCCACATTGTTCAACCTTCTGTCTATATTCTGACTCAGACCAATGACGGTGGTGTATAATCTGCAAACTTCAATATTTTAACAGAGGGAAATGCTGCTTCTTCACACATTTGCTGAGAGCCGATTCTCAGCTTTTCAAAGTAGCTTCTCTTTGCTGCCTTGATCTCCTTTGATACATTCCTGTATCAAAGCACAACATTTTTATCACTTACTTTCACTGTGTCTCTCTTCTCTGGAATGATTGCAGTTTTATATTCACGATGTTTGGGGAGTTTCTCTAAGAAAAGCCTGGAACACATTAAAAAGTTATTTAACAAAATTGAAAGAAATATAACAAAAATGTCATTATAACAAAGTTGCAATTCTATAGCTATTTGTTTAATGCATTTATACACACACACACATATTACATTTATATACGTTGAGGACCACTGACACTCTTGCTATAAAGGCTAAGACACTCTCAGCCACTATTTAGACAATACAAGAACCTCTAGCTCTTTATTCCACTCATTTCTTAATATCAGGCTACACTGAGTTCTGTAAGACAATTTTCCATTAGGACATTCACATATAAGGATCGACAGAACAAGCAAAATAATCTGCATTAGTATTTTTCTCAAGCTTGTATAAATAAAATTTGATGAATAAAGATGATTTTCACTTGTATCTTCCAATAACATCATAAAAATAATAATAATAATAATAATATTTTAATTTTTATACCGCCCTTCTCCCGAAGGACTCAGGGCGGTGAACAGCCAAAATAAGATACAAAAGAGACAATACATACAATACTAAAAAACAACCCTTAAAAAACTTATTCAAATGGCCAAATTTAAAATGTAATAACGCCCTATAGAAAATAGAAAAAGCAACAAGATTAAAAGAAGATAATGGCTAATCGAGAAAAAAATACTGTTGGGAAAATTGTGGAAAGTTTTGGTATTTTACCATTTATTTAAAATATTCTTCCTTGGTGAGTGCTGCCAAGGAGTTGGTGGTCTTGCTCAAGTGTGACTATTACCGTTTTATTAATTTCTTAAATTAGGGATGGGACAATTATTTATCAAAGTTAAAACTCAACTTTGGAGAAATTGTAATCTGGGTCCCTACATGTTTTAAATAGATAATGCAAAAGCCGAGGCAAAAACGCACAAACCCACTCAGGCTATAGAAAAACAAGAGGTTTAGTCACATCTGTTACAAATTCCAGGATGTCTAGCTAATTTGCAACATATTCTATTGATTTGTCAGAATAGAATAGAATAGAATTTTATTGGCCGAGTGTGATTGGACACACAAGGAATTTGTCTTTGGTGCATATGCTCTCAGTGTACATAAAAGAAAAGATACCTTCATCAAGAATCATAAGGTACAACATTTAATGATAGTCATAGGGAACAAATAAGCAATCAGGAAACAATCAATATCAATATAAATCGTAAGGATACAAGCAACAAAGTTACAGTCATACAGCCATAAATGGAAGGAGATGGGTGATGGGAACGATGAAAAGATTAATATTAGTACTGATTTAGTCAATAGTTTGACAATGTTGAGGGAATTATTTGTTTAGCAGAGTGATGGCATTCAGGGGAAAAAAAGAGGCTTATGATTGAGCAAGGCTTATTTCTTACGTAATGTATTTGTTGTACAATATAAAGGCACGCTCAATGTTGCCTTCTTCAGAATAAATAGTTGCCATCCGGATGATTTCAACACCTGAACGATAATATCTTCGTGGTGGAACATCTTCATTCACCTCCACACTACTCCCCATATGAATAAGCCCTCTGACCCGCTCTTCTGGGGCCAGGCTGATATCCGCATAGTCAGGCATATAGGTTTAATCTGCAAGGAGAATTGATACGATCTGAATGTTATCATTTATATCGAAGTTATTTATTCCATATATTCCAGCTTTCTGAGATATAGAAGTATAACCTTGAATAACAAATGAATGAGGAAAACTTATATTTGAATCCAAAGAAGCTTGAAGTTCTAGCTTTAGTTTGTTTCAACACACATGATATTAAAGAATATTTTTCCCTATCAGCGTTATCTCCGAAAGCAGACCATGGCAAGCTATATAGTCCCATTTAATGCAAATTTCAGTAGGAAAACTTTAGTTGAAACAAGCTCTTTCAGCGCACAGATGCAAAGCACATCCTTCATCACTTAATCAGATTCGTTCACTTAGTGAGTTGGTCAGTGTATAAATTTGATCAATAAATAATCAACAAACTACAGAGGCGGGCAACCCTATTGTTCATGAGATCTGCTCCTACTGATATTCCACTATTCCAGGATGACTACATTGTTAATTGTTTAGTTGCTAAATTTACCACTTTCACAAAGAATTTTGTTTCAAGGACTGGTGAACAGAACATAGGGGCTTATACTTTGTATTTTTATACTTCATGCCTTAGGTCTCAAGGAAGGCTAAAGAGAGTCATCCCGTTTAGGAAATTGTGGGGGAAAGGCCTTCTTTACCTTGCCCATTTCATGCCGGCTCTAATTAAAGAACACAGAATAACAGAGTTAGAAGGAAACTTACAGGTCTTCTAGCCCAGGGGTCTCCAACCTTGGCAACTTTAAGCCTGGTAGACTTCAACTCCCAGAACCCCAGAACCCCCAGAATTCTGGGAGTTGAAGTCCACCAGGCTTAAAGTTGCCAAGGTTGGAGACCCCTGTTCTAGCCAAACCCCCAGATGAAGCAGGAGACCCTACCATTCTGGACAAAGGGCCGTTCAGTCTCTTCTTGAAAACCTATAGTGATGGAGCACCCACAATTTTGTAAGTAAAGATACCACATTCGACATGGGTTTGCAAAAGGCACGCATGTGAAGTCTGGCGTTTGGTGTGAATCCAGCCCAAAATGTGCAGTCCCCAAACGGGGTTAATTGAATAAACCATGATTTACATTGCAAGCTGACCGTTTTCTGGTCAGTTTTGGAAGAACTCGGGCAAGAAGGAGCTGCATCCCATTTGGCCTCCCCGTAAGGGGAAATCCCCTCTGAAACTTATCAAGAATGGTTGCAGGAGGACTAGGGGTGGCACGAGAACAGCAGCCTTCCGGTATTTCAGGGGCTGCCACCAAGAAGAGGGGGGTCAATTTCCTTTCCAAAGCACCAGGAGGCAAGAACAGAAACCATGGATGGAAACTGATCGAGGAGAGAAGCAACCTGGAATTCAGGAGAAACTTCCTAATAGTGAGAATAGAATAGAAAACAGATTAGAAAAATAAAATATCTTTATTGTCACTTTGAACGTACGCTAATCAGCATCCATTAAAACGAAGTATCGTTGCCTACAACTCTCAAAGGGAACAATTAACCGGTGGAACAGCTTGCCTCCAGAAGTGGTGGGAGCTCCATCGCTGGACTTGTTTTTTTTAAAGAAGAGGCTGGACAGTCACTTGTCTGAAGGGTCTCCTGCCTGGGCAGGGGGCTGGACTAGATGACCTCTAAGGCTCCATTGCTATTCTGTTCTCTTCCTCCCCAGGAAGCCCGCCCCCCTGCCCTAACAGGCCGCTCGGGGCAGCCCTCCTCCCGCCTGCTGTCCTGGGGCCGCGGGAGGAAAGGCGAAAGGCGACCCGCTTCCAGCCCACTGACCTGCACAGGGGCTCCGGGGCGGCAACGGGCCGCAACCGAACCGCTCGAGAGTAGCTTCCGGCTTCTCTAGGCCAGCTCTCGGACACTGAGAGGGGAGGCGGGCGGAAGTTGAGCTGAGAAACTTCCGCTTCCGGTTAAGAAGGTGGAGCCGGAAGTTTGTTCCTGCGGTTGTTGGAGGCTGCTGGTGGGCGGGGTTGGCGGAGCTTCTGGAAAAGCCCCAACCGAAGCGGCCTGGCGTCCTTCCTTCCTTCCTTCTTTCCGAGGAGGCTTCGTGGGAAAGCCAATACAATCCCCACCATCCAGTCAGAGCCGAAGAAGCTTCTTGGATGAAAAGCGAAACGTCTTCCAAAGAAAAAAAAACCAGAAAGGCTCCTTTGGGACAACCTGGATGGCTGAGAATCTCTACAGCAGAGGCCTTCCATCTTGGCCGCTTTAAGACTTGTGGACTTCAACTCCCAGACTCCCAGAGCTCTGCTGGCTGGAGAATTCTGGGAGTTGAAGTCCACAAGTCTTAAAGCGGCCAAGATGGAAGACCTCTGCTCTACAGACTATGACCGAAGTTACTTTTTCAGCACCATCATCAACTTTGGTTGGCTAAACACCCTTAGTTAGAGAAGAGCTCATCACGTATTTTGGCCACCAAGGAGCATTATTACAGTAGGGAATGGAAATCAGAAAATAGGAAAACCGATCCAAATGACTCCTCTCTTATTTAAAGCAGGGGTCTCCAACCTTGGTCCCTTGAAGACTTGTGGACTTCAACTTCCAGAGTTCCTCAGCCAGCAAACCTCTGGGAGTCTGGGAGTTGAAGTCCACAAGTCTTCAAGGGACCAAGGTTGGAGACCCTTGATTTAAATTACTGATTTCAAAACGTTTGCCTGCTTCATTTGTATGCCTGCATAGTAGCTGACATAGTAATGGTGGAGCCACCAATAAGGGCATTTGATTTGTCCCCAGCAATAGAGGATTCCAAGCTGTAAAAATATGTAGCTGGAATCTTCAGAATCTTTTACTGTGGACATTTACATAGCCAAACCATCTGTATTTTCCACGTGCAAATTTTAAAATTTCATTTTAGATAACATTTTTTTAAAAAAATACCTGCTAATTCAGCTACTAGGTGATATTTTTCATCCTAGTGAGGGCCACCAAACATGGGCTTTGTAATATTGTACTTGCTAACTAACTTGGGCTTTTTTGTATTTGTATTTTATTTTTCTCTCTTAAACTATTAATTTATAAACCATTAATAGTTTTCTTAGAATCTTGCAGCTGGAATATAGAAAAATTTCCCCCTCAATAATTAGACCCTGTTACTGCTGATCGTTGCATTTAACATTTTCTAACTGCAAGATAAAGTGTTTTTGCTCTCCAGGTGAGGATTGGGCAGGAGTGTATTTGGGAAACAGGATGCCTGTAGCTCAGGGGCATCAAACTGGAAGCCTGCGGGCCAGATGCGTCACGCACAGGCCATGCCCACCCTGCCTCCGCAAAGGCAAAAACCATCAGGTGACGCGATCGAGTTTGACACCTGTGCTGTAGGTTTGTCTATTACAATGTATTCTTCTATAACTAAGGGCTGCAAATTTTATTTTAATGGCATTATCTATATTTCAGCTAGTGCTTTTTCCAGCCCACAAGTTCTAAATCTTAACTACATTCCTCTTCTCCCAGCAGGAAACGCATCTCATAATTCCATCTACCGTACTTCAAGTACATATAGCAGCTCATGATTAATGTAAGAATAATATTTCTGGTCTCTGCCCCTGTAGAGCTTACCAATGCGATCAGGGATTAGCAGCCTGATGTTCCCAGGTTTTGGACTCAGTACCAGACACATAACTGATGCCAAACGACTGTAAGAATTTTCTCCAAATCACAACTGTAGCTTTGAATATCTTTTGCAAGCTTGAACCTCATACATCTGTAAAGGTAGAATCAACTTCAAAAGAACAAAACCAGTTTCCTTGTGAAAACATTTTTACTACACTGTACATTATTGTGGAACAATAAAATTTATTTAATATCTAAAGAGCAATATATGATTTGTAGTAGTATCTTTTTAAAAAGTCTGCTTTCCTCAAGTGAGACTTGAGACTTAGAAGAAAACATTTTGGTTGAATTAATTGAATACCTTTTCCGTAACAG
Organism: Ahaetulla prasina; assembly: GCF_028640845.1. Taxonomy (NCBI): domain Eukaryota; kingdom Metazoa; phylum Chordata; class Lepidosauria; order Squamata; family Colubridae; genus Ahaetulla; species Ahaetulla prasina. The sequence goes on from NC_080547.1 coordinate 915,070, forward strand.
AATCCTTCTGTTGGAAATGTATTTATCAGATTTCCGTTCCTTCCTTCTTCCAAATAGGCAACTAAATGATGAGGTGGCAACTGTAGAATTGGATGCAACTAGAAAGCATTCTATCTAAACAGCAATGGTGTAATTTACTGTAAGGATCAATTCCACAGATTATCTTTTCTTGCCAAATACTGTTTCATGATTAAGGAATCCAATAGTGTTGCTTGTCTATTTGATTTCTATGTTGTTGCCGCCAGCCGTGAGGATTTAGTTCTTGGAAAGAGGGTCTTTGATATCCTTGGAGCTGTTCCTGGGAGAATAGCCTATTGCTGGGCCTGGCATTATGACCTGACCGTTGATGCATGATGTCCGCTGCAGGGGGATATTGTGGACTGTAAGCTTGGTTTCCTTCGCTGTAACAGGTGATGAGATTCTGGTTCCAGATTTGAGAATGTTTCCTTAAATAAAAAGTGTCAGATTTCAGGGCAGAACAACTGATCCTGAAGAACTTGTGCTGCTAATCTTTGGCCCACAACTTAGGCTTTTGAACTTAAAGGAGGAACCCACCGCTGTTTAAACTTTAAAGCAGTTTAAAATGTTGCTAATAATGATTGGTAAACGCCAAGGCTCTATTAAGGCTTGAGAGAGTTTTGGTTACAGGGTAATCTCCACTCCACCCACAAATCATTGCAGATTCATCTCAAAGGCAGTTCTTTTCATACTAGTATATTTTTATTCAGGGAAGCAGCAACAATTAAAAGTACAGCAACTCTTGTTGTAATTTGCATATTAATATAACAGAGCCAGTTTGGTCCAGTGATTAAGGTGCTGGATTAGGAGCCAGGTTCTAGTCCTGACTTAAGCATGAGGGGCTGGCTGATGACTGGGCAGCCACTATCTGCCCACCGTAGGAAGAAAGTACTGACAAGCCACTTCAAACAAGGTCCTGTTCCTATAGCAGTGATGGCTAACCTTTTCCGGACCGAGTGCCCAAAGTGTGCGCGAATGCACATGCCCGAACCCACAAAATGCAATGCGCGTGTGGCCCCCCGGATGCATGGGCAGCCCCTGCATGCACCCCCCTGTACACGCCTTCCTCCTGCGCATGTGCGGCAGAGACCCAACAACCAGCTGGCCTGTGGGAAGTGCTTGCACATGTGTGGCTGAGCTAAACTGGGCCGACAGCTTGCGTTCCCACAGAGAGGGGCACATGTGCCATAGGTTAGCCATCACGGTCCTATAGTCACCAGGAGCCAGCTCTTCTTAATGGACAATAACAACGTAGCATATACAAAAGTACAGTTGTTTTGTTGCACTTTATCACTTCCTGGAACTTGGCTAACCACACGAACTAGGGAGCCTGTTGTGGGGCATTCTGACAGCCTGCTAGATAATAGCAGTTAGCACTTATATACCACTTCACACTGCTTTACAGCCCTCTAAGCAGTTTACAGAGTCAGCATGTTGCCCTGAACCATTTTACCCACCTCAGAAGGATGGAAGGCTGAGTCAACCTTGAGCCAGTCAGGATCGAACTCCTGACAATGAACAGAGTCAGCCTGGGATACTGCAATCTAACCACTGTGCTACCACAGTTCATGGATAAGTATAAAAGCCAGTATTTACTTTAAAATTAGTCCTTGAAAGTTTGGAACACAATTTATTCCAGGAATCATATTTTCTCTCACACCTGAGCATTCTCAAAAAAGGATATTAGAAACCCAAATCCTTACCCTACAAATAGTTATGCAAAATCAAGATAACAATGCAGCTTTAAATTACACAATTCATCAGGACAATTTATGACTGCCTATTGCAGTACAACATGACCATCCCTGGAACAGATGTCCTCTTCATCTAACACCAACCAGGGAGAGACACTTTATCTGCAGAGGTTTCCGTGAATCCTCTTCAATTTACCATTTTTGGCTTCGTCCACCTCTCCTGCATGGAAAATTCCTGAAACAGAAAGAAGGCAAAAACTGTTGATGCACAAATAACAGGAGCGTCTGTGGAAGGAATGGCTTGCATGCATCCTTTTTTGTGTTTTCTTCCCTGGAAATTTAGGGCCATCTGGAGCATGCCTGGTTTCCACTGATAAGAGAAAAACTCTGATAGCACCAGAATGTGGGTGTTGACTTTATAGCATAAAGACTAAGTGATAAGTGCCAAGATGGAATTTAGGAAAATACGTTTGGTAAACAGCTGCCCAGAGCCACCTCATAGGGGAGATGGACCGCATAAAAATTGTAATAATTAAACAAACCTATATAACAAGAGCCTCCATAGGAACACAGGGAAGATAGCATCTCTTTATTGGTGATCTATAGCAGTGTTTCTCAATCTTGGCAACTTGAAGATCTGTGGATTTCAACACCCAGAATTCCTGAGTTGAAATCCACAAATCTTAAGAAGTCCACAAGGTTTAAAAACACGGATCTATACCATTTCCCAAAAGAATCCCCTCAGGCTGCTTTGAAACGAAATCTTGCAACCTTTCAGCAAAAATGAGCCGTAAACCATAGAATTTAAGAGCTTAAAAGATGGGTTTACATGCATTAAACCAGGGGTCTCCAACCTTGGCAACTTGAAGACTTGTGGACTTCAACTCCCAGAACTTGCCAAGGTTGGAGACCCCTGCATTAAGCCATGACGTGGCCTCTTTGGTTCAGTGACCCCCCCAGCTATTTGTAAACCATGGATTATGTTTGTATCAGGATCCAATCTGGGTCAGTCACCGGGACTAGAGGTTTAGTCTTCCAAACGTGTGCTGGAGCCTATTTTCATGGAAAAAGAGCAGCTGTGCCTGTCTAGGATATTGTGACAAACTGAACTGGTTGCAATGGTTGTTCCAAGCAATGCCCATCTATGCACAGTATGAAGACGAAGACAGCTATGACTTGTTCAATAAACCATGTTTATAACAATGCACCAGGAGACTTGAGTACTAGTCTCACCTTAGGTACAAAGCCTGCTAGGTGACCTTGAGCCAATCCCCCCACCCCACCTTAGGAAGAAGGCAACAGCAAACCATTTCCAATAATCTTGCCAAGAGAACTGCAATTCTTCCCAGTCCCTCTGGAGAACAAATCAAGGTTTCTTAAGGAAGAGACAGCAGGAAGGGCTCCACACTATTCTGGGGACCGGGGAGGGAAGGAGATGATTCTGGAAGTTACTTGAGCACATGTCAACATCTACATTTACCCGAATGTTTCCTACTTCTATATCTCAGAAGGTTCTATTTTCACTTAATCATATTGAATCCATGGAAAGAAAAGAAGAAAAACCTTGGTGCATGTTTCCAGTTTTGTGGTCCATAGTCAGCAACTTCGTAATCTGGACTTGGGGTATAACCAACAGGCCCTTTCATCCAATCCCGTTGTGAAACATTCGTATGATGAAGATTCCTTTAGAAAAAAGATAAGGAAATCAGTTATTTAAAATATTGCTTTCAAGGGTCCAGAGTATTTCAGATCTTAAAGAGTTTAAAATTACAATTCCCCCAACCAGTGGTGAAATCCTATGCAGTTTGCCACCGGTTCGCTGCCCGCGCATGCGCGGTGCGCGCCAAATGCATGCTGCACGCAGAAAAAGGAGGCCGAAGAAGGTAAGTAGAACTGCGAGGGGGGAACAGCTGTGCTGCACAATTTAGATTCACTAGAAAGCAGGATTTTCTGCTAAATTGTGTGGTATAGCTGATCATCAGAAATACCGGTTTGAATGAAATGGTAGCTTTTTTAAACTACCGCTTCACCTGAACCTGTAGCTTTTATTACTACCGGTTCACCCGAACTAGTGCAAACCAGTAGCGTTTCACCCCTGCCCCCAACCCACCTCTATGCTTCTATAGCACGCTTCATTAGGCTTCTGAGTCCAACTCTATAAAATGGCAGGTAGGGGCATCTGTTAGGGAGGGCGGTCAAAAAGACACAATGGTGGGTACTACTACATGATCGAAGCCCAGCCTTTGTTGAGCAATGTGTTGCATGTATGTCAAAGCCTCTGTGGCTCAGACTGGTAAGACAGTCTGTTATTAACAGCAGCTACCTGCAATTACTGCAGGTTCAAGCCCCACCAGGTCCAAGGTTGACTCAGCCTTCCATCCTTTATAAGGTAGGTAAAATGAGGACCCAGATTGTTGGGGGCAATAAGTTGACTTTGTATATAATATACAAATGGATGAAGACTATTGCTTAACACATTGTAAGCCGCCCTGAGTCTTCGGAGAAGGGCGGGGTATAAATTCAAATAATAATAATAATCATCATCATCATCATCATCATCATCATCATCATCATCATCATCATCATCATCATCATCTGTCAATAACTTCTAGGTGGTGGGATGCTAGCCATAGTCTTTTGGCTTGCAGGGAGTCTCTGCTATAGCAGAGTTCTAGTTTGCCCAGAACAGGAAAAAAACACGGTGTAAAACTGTGTTGCATTGTGTAAAACACGGTGTAAAAATTTGATTGCATTGCAGAAGTTTTGCAAATTGTGCTCAAGCTGACCAACCTATTTTTGTAGACTTTAGTTCAGCATTCAATACCATCATTCCAGACATTCTTCTAACTAAGCTAAACCAGCTACAGGTACTGGAACAGACTTGTAAGTGGATCACAAGCTTCCTAACAAGCAGGAAGCAGCAGGTGAAGCTAAGCAAGATCACATCAAATACCTGTACAATTAGCACAGGGGGCCCCCAAGGCTGTGTGCTCTCCCCAGTTCTGTTCTCTCTGTATACCAATGACTGCATCTCCAATGATCCATCTGTTAAGCTACTGAAGTTCACAGATGACACAACAGTGATTGGTCTCATTCGAGACTATGACGAATCCGCATATAGACGAGAGGTCGAACGACTAGCCTTGTGGTGCAACCAAAACAGTCTGGAACTGAACACGCTCAAAACCGTAGAAATGGTTGTAGACTTTAGGAGAAACCCTTCCATACTTCCACCTCTCACAATACTTGACAACACAGTATCAACAGTAGAAACCTTCAAATTTCTGGGTTCTATCATATCGCAAGATCTCAAATGGACAGCTAACATCAAAAACATCATTAAAAAAGGACAACAAAGAATGTTCTTTCTGGGCCAACTCAGTAAGCTCAAACTGCCCAAGGAGCTGCTGATCCAATTCTACAGAGGAATTATTGAGTCTGTCATTTGCACCTCTATAACTGTCTGGTTCGGTTCTGCAACCCAACAAGAAAAACACAGACTTCAGAGGATAATTAGAACTGCAGAAAAAATAATTGCTACCAACCTGCCTTCCATTGAGGACCTGTATACTGCACGAATCAAGAAGAGAGCCGTGAAAATATTTGCAGATCCCTCGCATCCTGGACATAAACTGTTTCAACTCCTACCCTCAAAGCGCTATAGAGCACTGCACACCAGAACAACTAGACACAAGAACAGTTTTTTCCCGAAGGCCATCACTCTGCTAAACAAATAATTCCCTCAACACTGTCAGACTATTTACTGAATCTGCACTACTATTAATCGTTTCATAGTTCCCATCACCAATCTCTTTCCACTTATGACTATGACTATAACTTCTGCTGGCAATCCTTATGATTTATATTGATATATTGATCATCGTGTTGTAAATGTTGTACCTTGATGAACGTATCTTTTCTTTTATGTACACTGAGAGCATATGCACCAAGACAAATTCCTTGTGTGTCCAATCACACTTGGCCAATAAAATTCTATTCTATTCTATTCTATTAGCAGGATAGAGAGCTGCGTTGGGATATTTATCTCTAACCAGGAATTAGTCTATTCCTTCTTTTTACGACGAGCATTATTTATTTATTTTATTTATTTATTTATTGAATTTATATTGCCGCCTATTCGCCCATGGCGACTCAAGGCGGCTTACAGAATATAAAACCTCATTTAAAACAATACAACTAATTAAAAAAATCAAATAAATTAATGTAATAAAATCAGCCCCCAACCCTCACCCCCGGCGACAGCAGATCACACGAGCCATTTAATGGGCTCCATCCCGCTCTGGGTTCTCCAGGCCCACTGCCAGAACCAGGTCTTCAGCGCCTTACGGAAGAATATTAGAGTGGGAGCCATTCTAATCTCTGAGGGAATGATGCTCCAGAGGGATGGAGCCACCCCAGAGAAGGCCCTTCTTCTGGGTCCCACCAAGTGTATCTCCTTCGGGGATGGGACCTGCAACATTCCCTGCCTCCCTGTTCTGATGTTACCATAGATGGGTAAATGGGTAGAGACGGTCCCTCAGATCACCTGGTCTCAAGCCGTGGAGGGCTTTAAAGGTGACAACCAGCACCTTGAATTGCACCCGGGAGCAAATTGGCAGTCAAGGCAGCTACCACAGGAGACGTGATACATGTGCACACTGGGGTCTGCACAAAACCGTGCAGGTCGTTGCATTTTGCACCAACTGGAGCTTCCGATGCTCTTCAAGGGCAGCCCCATGTAGAGCGTGTTGCAATAGTCAAGATGGGAAGTGAGTAGGGCCCGAGTGACTGAGTTTTTTTATGTGAAAGCCTTGGTTGAGGAAAGTCAGGATGAACAGTGGAAGCTGATATCTAAGGTGATTTGGGGATGACCACGACAGCTGTGGCTCTGAACGTTAAAGAGTCGTCACTGGTTGTAATGGAATGTGTGGATGGTGACCTTGTGGGGAGGAAGGAAAGAGATATGGCCTAGGGAACAATTGGACAAGAGAAGGAAGTATCCCAGGTGGCTTAATGGTGGAGAAAGAAACTTAGGAAGGATCCGCCCTAATGGTTCAGGTGATTAAAAGTGATGGTGTGAATGTGATTTGCAAGACTTTGTTCGTGTAGCCTTACAATAAGGTAGAATTCGTTCGTCTAAATCCTATTTCCTGTCTGGTTTACCTGGAATAGCTGACAGTGGTAAAGGGCACGAATTAAGGAATGAATTAAATGGAGGGAAAAAAATAGATGTGTCTGGGAAACTAAAAGAAACAGGAACGAAGTAAAAGAATGAAATGAAGGTGGTCTAATCAATTTGGAGAAAATGGGCAGGGAAGTCATGTTCCCCTGGTTTAATGTCCTTGTGGATAAATATGTAGGAAATGTGATTACAGCATGGCAATTGGGGATGCCATGTACTTCGTACATATACAATGGTGTGTTGTTGGCCAAATAATTTGCGGTGAGTGAGGGATATGTTCGTATGTTGCTTATAGGATAATATGCAAGAACCAGCAACTATGGAACATCATTTTGCAGGCAGGAATTCAACAATACAAAATGCAAAAAAAAAAAAAAAGGTTGAAGTGCTGCATTCCAGCAAGTCGCTCTGGAAAGAGACTTACCTTGTTTCAGATGTTTTCTGGAGAGCAGAGATATAGTTCTTTCTCTCTATAGAATGTCCCCTGCATCTGTTGAATACTATGAAAGGGAAAAGCAGCTTTGATGTTCAGCGTGCGTATTTCTACACATGCTATTTTCACTAAAGCACAAAGCAGCAGCACATCTGATTTTTAAAACTTAATTCCAGAGAATCTTGGAGATTCTCTATAAAATAAACTGCTCTATCCCCACAAGTAATTTTCTGACAGGGAGCCAGAGGGAAGGCACTAGTTTCTCAGGGAAATACCTATATTTGCAATCAAGATAGTTTTCCATGGAAACTAGATCACCGTTTTCAGTCAGAAAATAGCTTTGTGCAAAACATCTCATTCCGTCAATGGGACATTCTAGGTGACCTCAGGACACTCCATGCATCACTTTCACCACGGCAGCCCCTCCTGGACAGTGTGCAGTGGAGTTTACTGTCGACTCAGAATTAGCAATGCAATGCACACCACGTGCAAAATGAAAAAGAAATCTTTAGAAAAAGCAGCACGGGCCCCTTAACACTCCAATTCAAATTTCATATATTTTTACAAGTATTTCAGAGAAAGTTATGGAATTCTTTAATTTAAAAAAAGTTTAACCTGAAGCAGTCAGAGAGATGCTTTCTTTCTAGATAATCTGATGAAATAGAACCAATACTGTATATTTTGTCTAATCAGAACTTTAAAATGTTTCTTTTTCCTTCATGATAGCTTGTAAAATGTTTCTTTCTTCTCCATAATAGCTTGTAAAATAGGCCTGCAATTAATGGCTATTTTTTGGTTATCATATCCCATCATCCTATTTCAATAAGGCAGGGCACTAGAAATTAGCTTAACTCACAGGGCTCATTTGTTAGTGTTTAATGCTTTTTTTGGCTGTGCAAACTGTTACCTTTGTTAGCTATCTGCCATCCTATCTATCCTACTGGTTAGCGTAGGCAATGAAGAGTTGAACTAGAGTGCTCCCAATTAAGGGCACAATACTTACATTCTATTGCCATGTTTGGATCCATTCCTTCAACATCAATAAGGTATCTTAACAACAATACATAAAAAAGAAGAGAACTAACATAAGAAAAAATTATCACACAGTGAAGCTCATTCAGTAGACTTCAGTACAACAGACCATAAACAGAACAAATTCACTCTCAGATTTACATCATCTGCACGATGTAAATTTAAGGGGAAATTTGGTCTGCTGAAAACTGAGATCCAATAAAATGAGGCTTTATGCAGTTTATATCAGTTATTATTTGTGCAATGATGTCATTATACAAATGAGAGAAATGAGCACAAACAGCATCACTTGTAGGATGTCACCCCTCATTACTCCATGGAAATGGGATCTCATAATGTTTAAAAATTGGTTCTTTTAAAAATACATTAATTGCATTACAATTGAATATTTACTGTGCATTAAAAACCAACAGAAACAGAAGAATTAGACATATCACTTTTCTAAATAAAAAAACTTGTCTTCTTCTCCCATCCTTTCTTTCTTTATTCTTTTATAGTATTAAGACTAACAGAAACTAATGTTTCTAGAGGAATTATAATTAACTGAGCTACAATCCAGTTATAAATAACAATCTATCAACTGAAGATAAACATTTATTTATTTATTTATTTATTTTTTATTAATTTGATCTCTATACCGCCCTTCTCCCAAAGGACTCAGGGCGGTTTACAGCCAGATAAAACACAATTATAAATATAACATAAAAATTTAAAAAACCTATTAAAAAACTAATTCAATTTGGCTGGGTTAAAACTTAAAAAACAGATTAAGATTAAGAAATATCAGATTGCCTTTGAATAATTAGAAAGTTATTTTATGTAATGGGGAGGGGGTTGGGAGAAGAAAAGCTTTGGATGTGGTTATTTGGATTGGAAGGGAAAATTTTATTCTATGTTTGGTTTATGTATAACTTTACCTTGTGATTGACCCGGGAATCCGGTGGGTGGGGAGGAGGGGGTGTTTGTTGTTTTTTTGGGAGGGAGGGGGGAAAAAGGGGGAAAAATGTTTTTGTTTTTTTAAAACTCTTTCAATAAAAAAAAAAAAAAACTTAAAAAACAGTAATAAAACTATAATAAACATAAACTGACATTTCTGCAGCAGACATGAATTTTTAAATCAGATCCGCGGAATCATCTTTGTTGCTTAGAAAAATTTACCTGCAAACAAGGTAACCTGTTCGATTCAAACCATGTGTACAGTGGACGCCAATAAGTTTGTCTGGGGAGATAGGAAATGCAAACGGCGTCTTTATAAAAGCTCCACCACAGATATGTTTAATTTTTAGCTGCTTTTATACATGAACAAATCTATATCTAGTTTTTTTCACGTATTGCAAGAGGCAGTAGTATTGAAGGGCAGACTGCCTTGAGATGGTCCACAAACAGGTTTAAGAATAGAATTTTTGGGGTTTAATGTAAAATTCTGTTACTAAAACAAAATGTTAGCACATCGAATCAGACTCACCATTATGCTGGTTCTCTCTGAGGAATTTTTTCACAGCGCTTTTGAATTTAGAAACTATATCGTTATTAGGTACTTTATGTCCAACTGTTAAAATTTTACAATATTGCAGGGTTTCCGGTAGCTCCTAAATGAAAATGCAAAACATTTGAAATAATTGAAATGAATCCCCAAACAGCCACTTAAAAAAAAAAAAAATCAGCTCAATAAAGCAGGCAAAAAATGACAATGTGTTATAATTATTATATTCAGGAAACCAACTTAAAAACCCCTTTTCTCCAAGTTGCCTCTGTAATCCCAAAGCAACAACTGTATTAAGAATTAAAGTCATACAACTGATCCCTTTTAAAGGAAACTTACCATGGGCTCATAATAGCGTGTTGTGTATGTTAAATCAATGATCAAACCAAGTTCCTCTTTCTGTTCTTTGACTTGAGTGATGAGGTCCAAGGGAGAAAACCGCTCATCTGGGGCAAGCCTCCATTCGAAACTCTGAGAGGGAAATTTTTCAACGCTGCTGCTAAATTGTCAAGATACTCTGATACGTATCAGAAGCCAAGCACAGCTGTGTTTGCATAACCTTGTGTAATTTCAGTACAGGCAGTTAACCATCATTTGGAAGGGAATTCCATCATTAAGTGATAATTGTTATAAAGCAAATTCAATCTAATTGTTCAATTTACCACTAAAGCAATGGAATCTGGATCACAGCGCAATGCCAATGGGAAATAAATAAAAAAAAATTCTGCCCAAATGACTGTACAACTGAAGCTGAAATGTGTAACGGAATGTGCAAATTATGTTGCGGGAAAAGAGGGCGGCAAGATATGCTACCTATGAAATAATCAGACAACATATACTTTGTTAAAGCTACATGAAATCTACAAATTGCTGATATACTGACAGCAAATCACTTGCCCCCAAGTGACTGAAAAGTTAAAGCAATTGAGCGACTACATTCTTCACTTTACTCACCTTCTTAAGAGGAACTTTAAAGGCAATAAAGCGGGTCCCAGACATTCTTTTTCCAAGAGGCAGATAATCAGTCCATCTAGAAAGGAAACTTCACAATGTGTTGCTTTTGCCTCCACGTGATTAGGAGAGAGTTGCAGTGAGGAAGGATAAGGTAGAAGCTGACAACTCTTTTGAGATACTGAATACATTTCAAATGTAGGCACTTTCAGAAAACAGCTGTCAAAACACTCATTTCGAACGAGAAATCAAAGTAATAATGTTCTTCCCTGAAATTATTTCTTACCACCCCAAATGATTTTTGTCTTTTTTTTTCTGAGCAGGTAGACGTATTTCCAAAGGAAACATTCTGCTGCACCTGATTCATGAAAACCACTTCCAGTTGATGGATCTGTCTTGCCAAGTCAGCCCATCCAGCTCAGGAGGCCCCTCTGTTCACTGCTGCTGAATGGCTCAGTGGACTTCAGCTGCAGCCTTGCCCTTTCCCTTGAAGGAAAGGAGGAGCTCATGAATCCCGCAGAACAAGGAAGGGAGCACGTAACGGGGAATGCACTGGGCTGTTTATGCAGTGCACCAGCACATTGCTTTCCATTTGTATTCTCCACTGGGTATCAATTTACTCTCTGGTAATCCCTTCCTCTGCAATCTCTCCACTCTGCAAGGGGAAGGGGGACAGAAGCAACAGATCACAATGAGGACAATGAGTACTGGCTGTAATGGCAATCGCAAGGCTGCAGGATACCGTGAAGGTTGTAAATGCAGGCATTGGTCATAGTACTTGTCAGCCCCATTGTAAAGGGGCTACAGCAGGTTCTTGTGGGTAGGACAGCTGAGTCAGACCACTGAGAGTTGATGACTGGGCAGTTCAGTCATCCCGAGAGCAAGCCATGGGATGGAATGAGCTCCCATCAATCTGCCAATCTAGCAGTCAGAAAGCAGGCAAATGCAAGCAGAAGAAATGTACCGCTCTGGTGAGAAAATGACAGGGCCATGAAAATGAGCCCTTCTCAGGCGTCTCCTGGGCTATGGGGATGTCAGCAGCTCATCCTTTCAACCTGGAAGCACCTTAGTAGGAGCTTCCGACATGAACGCAGCAGCAGCAGCATCAAAGATTTGAATAGTTGCTGTACAAGGCGGTCCGTAAGTAAGGTCTACCTATAGCTCATAGCAGGGGTCTCCAACCTTGGCAACTTTAAGCCTGGTGGACTTCAACTCCCAGAATTCCCCAGCCAGCTGTCCACCAGGCTTAAAGTTGCCAAGGTTGGAGACCCCTGGCTCATAGTTCAAGATGAGCTGGTTCATTATATTCTAATTTCCCTCCTGCTGAGAAGCCCGTGAAGAACAGCCACAGCTCTGGCGAGCAGCCTGTGAGTTCCCCCTTCTTCTTACTTTCATTACGACAATATATTTGGGGGGGAAAACCAAGTCACATCGAGGAACCTCCTCTGGGGAAAACTATGGGCAGAGGCGAAACATCACACATACCGCATATTTTCTATTGCTCCCTTTCTTATGGCAAGGGGGCAATCAAACAAAAACACCCACCCAGGGGATGTACAGATGCCACATCTGGGGAGACCCTGGATAGGTTAATAAGGCCTCGGATGCCTTCAGGAAATCCGGGACTTCATCCTGGTTTATTTCCAAGGCCCCAAAGCCTAACCCGGAGGGCGCCTGGGTGGGGGACGACCCTTGGAGGCCAGTTGAAGGAAAGGAAGTCTACATTCAAAGGGACAATAAAGTTCAGGTCAGTTTTACCTGATTGCCATTGCACGTGGTACAACGGAATTGAATGCGTACCTTATCATTATAAAAATAAAAACACAAATTCTTTACATTCTACAGAATTGAAATTACCGTAGAAAGTTTAAAAAGTTAGTTTACAGTCGAATTTAAGGCGAGTTCCAGCTTGAAGCCTCCGCCTGAAACTACAGAGGCAAGAGGAGGAGGAGGAGGAGGAGGCACCGTCGCTAAGCGGAGCCGTCGATAAATCGGGCGCGGGGAGGAAATCGCGCCTCGACAGAATCGTCCGGTTGGGGCGGCACAGCCGATGCCCGGGGAAGCTTCCCTCCTCCCGCCTGCCCCCCGAATACCGGCCGCTCCGCTCACCTGTCGGGCAGGCCCGTCCGCCGCTTCGGCATGGCCCCCCTGGGGCCGCAGCCGTCCTCGCCCCGCCCGTCGCCACCTGGACGCTGTTGCCCGGGAGACCCGGCCTCCGCCGCTTCCGGCTTCCGGCCGTGGGCGGACCCAGAGCTTCCGGTTCGGCCCTGCCAGGCGGGGCGCAAGGGTGGAACCCGAGGGACTCCCGCGACGCCGCTCCCGCCCCGCGCAGCGCCACCTGCAGACGGGCCGAGGTAGCGCGCATGCGCCCAGCCGCCCTCGGCCTGCTCCTCCGCCCAGGAGAGCCGTTCCGGGCCCCGAAAGGGGAGGCCCAGCCCGCCGGCCCGCGCGCCCAGCCTGCCTCCGGAGCCCGCCGCCATCGCCCTCCTCGCCGCCGCCCGCGCCCGCGCCCTCCTCCTCGCGCGTGCGCAGAAGCGCGAGGCCTGGCCGGGTCAGTCACGCCGCGGCGGCGTCGCCGCCCTGCCGCTCGGCTGGGGAAGCAGGTGAGAGGCGCTTCCGCCGGGGAGGGGGCGGCGGCGTAGTCCTCGACGGGAGCTGTAGTCCGGGAGGGGCCTGCGGTCTGCACATGCTCAGGAGCGCCGACGGCCCCCACCCTCCCTCCTCCTCTCACGTCGGGTGGGCCGCGCTGGGGAGGCTTTCCTGCTCGGCGGGCCCGAATGGAGCCGCCTCTCCCGCGGGCCGGTCCCGAAGGGGTCTGGGCGGCGGGGCCCCGGGGCTCCTCATCGCCTGCGCTTTCCCCGGGGGGCCCCTGGAGCCGGAGGGGGGAGGGCGAGGGGGGCCCCTGCAGGGCTCAGTCTCCACGCCGAAGGTCAATGGGGGGGGCGGTTGCAGCCCTGGAGGTCTCGGGCGGCTTCCGATGGCCGTTCCGGGCTCCCCTTTGGCACCTGGAGGCGGCCTGGCCTGGCAGGGGAGAGGATCCCGGCTGCGGGCCCATCAAAGGTGCGCCTGGCTTCAGGTGGCCGGAATCCTTCTGGACCAGCAGCTCCTGCAAGCCTCCCCCCCCCCGCGGAGGCTGTGGCCGAAAAAGGCTTCGTCCGGCTGGAGCAGGAGGATCTTGTCCTCACCTGCACAGGTGATGCCCGCGGAGACCTGGCAAAGGCTGCCTTTGACTGACTCGACCCGGGTTCACCTGCAGTGCAAACTCTACCTTGGTGACCCGGCTCCTCCTCGGTGCCATTTAAAGTGCCGGTTGTTCTATGCAGGACGCGATCTGTTGGAGCAGATTCTCCCGCTGTGATTGGTCTACCTGGGAGATTTGATCTACCTGGGAGAGGCTCGGCTGCATTGCAGCGGCAGTTCTCGCCAGTCCTAGAAGGCGTTTGGGTTGCGATTCCCTCCGGTGGGATGATAGTTCGGGCTTTGTTACTTATTGCCTGCTCTTTTTTAACATCTGTATCTTGTGATCTATTTCATTCGACATTTTAATCTCGAAATTGCAAAGAGTACTTCAGAATTGTAGCGGCCTGCGATTAATCAATAGATAAATCGGGGCTAACGGAGAACGCAGCCCTAGTTTGCATTTTTTTCACGTGCTGCTTGTTCATTCGTTCTCCTTCCCTCCCAGACAGGACGATGTGCAGCTTCGAGAGCAGGTTGCGTCATTGCTGAACACCAAGACTGAACATGTCTTATCGAGGGAATGAGCGTGATTTTCAAACCTCAGCACGGAGGATGGGGACCTCTCTGCTTTTTCAGCTGTCGGTCCACGAGAGGGAACTAGACTTGGTCTTCCTGGACCACAGCTATGCCAAGCCATGGAGCGCCCACCCTGATGCCAGTAACGCTCGTCCCACACGCCTGCTGTTTGTCACTCCCAAGCGACATCAGGATAATAGCACTGCGTGAGTTGCCTCTTTCTTTCTCGGCCTTCCGTGTTGGGCTGAACATCAATGGGGCCAACACCGTACATATTGGGCCCATGTTATTTTGAGTACTGTATGTATTGCCTGTGTGCTGATTTTCTTTAAGCTCATAAGCCATTAAAGAGGAACAGATGGTTACAAAATGCTCCTTATCTTGAAACTGCAGTATCTCTTTCCAGGGAAGCCGATCTTCCTATCGATGTAGAAACAGTGACACCAACACCCGTGCCCCTCTATGACAACCAGAAGGCCCGAACTGTGATGAATGAGTGTGAACGCCATGTGATTTTTGCCCGTACAGACACTGATACACCACCTCCACCTGAGGACTGGGAGGAGCATATGAACAGGTATAAAAATGAGTGGCAGGAGTCACAGAAAAAAGCCCTTAGAAGTTCTGCTGATGTTGCCTCTGTCTTGTTTCTGATGCTGGGTATAATATGGAGATATATAATATTAGAGTTGTAAATTTATTTTGAATTTCAAAAGATGGTTTCTAGTCATCTCAGATTATACTCTGAACTATGCATCGTTCTAATAGAATAGAATAGAATGTTTATTGGCCAAGTGTGATTGGACACGCAAGGAATTTGTCTTGGTGCATATGCTCTCAGTGTACACAAAAGAAAAGATACCTTCATCAGGAATCATAAGATACAACACTTAATGATAGTCATAGGATACGAATAAGCAATCAGGAAACAATGTCAATAAATCGTAAGGATACAAGCAACAAATCATGTTAATTGATGATTTGTTAATTGATGATTATACTCTGCTCATCATCTAAAATCATACTATACTGATAAGGTGTAGTTTTATGGGGTCCTTGGTGCTCTCTGAGCTTTCTTGTTTCTATTACCCTAACTAGGTTACATGATCAGCGCTAGTAAGGAGTGCATCAATATAGCCTGCCTGTTGGTGGGGGTGGCTTTAGGGATTCTTTGGGCTTTTTTACCAATGGCTCTTCAGCTGCTTGATTGGGGTATTGTTTACTTGATTGTTGGTCTGAAGTTAACCTTGGAGTTAATCTCTGCTGATCTGGGTGCTGATTCCTGGTGGGTAGGGGCTGGGGTCTTTTTGTTCCCTTTTGGGCAGGTTGATACTCTCTTTTGCACAGTCTATAGGTGTTGCTGATGTCTATGTGTCTATTGATGGCTTCTAGAAATTCCCTGGCATTTTTTGGACTTGGCCTGGTCTAGGATGGTCACATTTTCCCAATGGAAACTATGGTTAAATCGGTCTCTTATGTTGTGAAATTTTCATCATGTCTTCTGACTGCCAGCTGGGGTTCATGGATACGTTCTGCCAGTCTTCTGCCTGTTAGTCCTACCTAGTGGTTGTTGTGGTCCTTACAGTGTATGTTGTAGATGACTCCTGTTTTTTCTTCCGGGGTTGCTGGGTCTTTTGAAGGGCTTCAATTGGCTTGCGTGCTACGCCGATTCCACATGGTTGTAAGAGTCCGTAGTTGTAGGTTAGAGAGAAGCATTATAGGAACACTGAGCATGCATCTTCCAGGTTGAAGGTTTCTTGATCGAGTAAAAGACTGTGAGGTTTCCTCTGATGGGAAAAGTGGGAGGAAGAGTCTAGAATTGTAATCCTGGAGTAAACATTTACTACAAGGAGACAGATCTCATGACTCTTGGGCTGGCCTCTAATACTTTCTCACGGTTGTGAGACTTCTGTGATAACCCAAAACCTGAATACATGTACCGCCAATTTGGGGATGTACTATAATAGCACTTAGCAATACTTATATACTGCTTTCCAGTGCTTTCCAGCCTTCTCTAAGCAGTTTACAGAGTCAGCCTGTTGCCCCCAACAATCTGGATCTTTATACTGCTTCTCTAATCTGGGAATTGCTGGTTCCTGCGTTACCAGCTGCAGCACTTACTGTGACTTCCATGGTAGAAGAAATATGAGGTGTTAATGTACTAAATGAATGAATACAACTTAATGCAGCTGTGCTACTCTGGAGAAAAATACTTTTAAGTACGCTTCTAATATTTAAATGGAAAACTCTTCATTGCCACGACATGTTCATGGCTGTGGGCTTCCTCCAGGGTGGGGGCATCCGTGCACAAACCTCCCACGTGCTGCGAAGAGGCTGCTGCGGCCTTAGGAACTGACATTTTGAGCTGCCCTTCCACTTGGTACGCCCAGCCCTATCACCCAGTTGGGAAAGGGCAATGGGAGCGTTGTGGTCACTTCCTCGAGGTTCCAGCAATTGCCTCAAGGCAGTAGAGGTCAGGTTTAAATAAACCTTCATTCTCCACATTCAGATGCGCAGCAAACGTTTGACGGTGGTAAAACTTGCTGTTTCCTGGTCTTTGCCTGCAAAAACAAGAGCAGAAGTAGATTTTCCGTTAATCTGACACAAGCACGAGTTAGAAACTTCTAATGCAGTCCTGATTTTTTTTTCAGGAGCCGGATTTTTTATAATGGAATCTTTCCTTTACAGAACTGGCTGGACAATGGCCCAAAACAAGCTGTTTAATAAGATCCTCAAAGCCTTGCAGTCTGACCGACTGGCCCGATTAGCTAACGAAGGGGTAAGAATCTCCTGGCTCTTGCTCCTTTTCCACCCCCTTTCCCTGCGTTCTGCACTCGCAGCTGCTCCATCAGCTGGAGCCGGAATACGAAGTGTAATCCCTACTTTGTTTAATCCCTACCTTTTGTCCCATTGAATCTGGGTGCTTCCATTTTACCACCAAGCTTGAAAAGAAGGGCTGCGATACCACAACTTAGTGAGGATGTTTTTTCTTGGTTGCTTTCCACAAGGCTTGCAATGAGCCAGTGCTTCGAAGAATAGCGGTGGACAAATGTGCTCGGCGGGTCCGACAGGCTTTGGCCAGCATCAGTTGGGACGCCAAGCTGATCCAGTGGCTTCACTCCACTCTGGTAGAAACACTCAGTCTGCCAATGCTGGCTGCGTACCTGGATGCCCTGCAGACCCTCAAGGGAAAGGTGATGGGAGGGAAGCGCTTAGGAGCAAGGGCTTGTTTTCCATGCCTTTTATTTCAGGGTCTTCTCCCCTATAGAGAAGATCCTCTTGGTTTTGACACGAGAACCCAAAGTGCCAGTTCTGACATTGTACAGGTAGCCCTTGACTTAACGAGCCTAATCGAGCCCAGCATTTCCGTGGTTGAGACATTTGTTAACTGAGCTTTGCCCCATTTTACGACATTTCTTGCCACCGCTGTTAAGTGAATCACTGCAGTTGATAACCTGGTTGTTCAGTGAATCTGGCTTTTCCCCATTGCAAAAGGGGATCGTGTGACCCAGGAACACGGCAATGAACCACTTGCCAAGCTTCTGAATTTGGATCACATGATCCTGGGGCCGCTGCAGAGGTCATAAGTGTGAAAAACGGTCACAAGTAACTTTTTTCAATGCCGTTGTAATTTTGAACGGGCACTTAATGAACTGTTGTAAGTCGAGGACTACTTGTATTGCAGTTTTTTTGCATTGTAAGTGGCGGTGGAATGGATTGATGAGGAGACACCAGTGGGGAGGTGTGAAGTGTAAACGAAATGCCCCAAAAGAAGGACTGATGTCCTCATGAGAGCAGGTGAAAAAGGAGTTGAAATGTGTGTTCCAGAGAACGATCTGGTTCATTCCAAGACAGGCGTTTTTGTTTTTGTTTTCATTTGGTGGAGCATAAGAATGATGTTCCAAAGAAGGAGAGGAGGGTGATGTGTGCCAGCAAAGTCAAAAGTGGATGGTCCAGGGGAGGTTCTGGGCTTCCACAGCCTGTATTGTTGCTGGGTTTCAGATTCCCTCCCTGATTGACCGGATGCTGTTATCTTCAACTGCAAAGACGGGGGCGGCTGGTGCCGAGGCCTTGTCCCTCTTGCTGAAGAGGCCCTGGGATCCAGCAATCGGCGTTCTTTCCCATAACAAACCAGTAAGTGCACTTCTTAAGTCATGCGGTTATTCATAAACAACTAGTGACAACATGAACCATCCTGTCTAGACGAGTGCTCTCGTGGCGGCAAGTATACGAACCAAACCAGAATCAATTCTTTGTTATTCTTAAAAACAGAGACAGGTTAAAACAAGACCCTTCCAACAAACCAATGTTCTGAAACCTTCTCTGGCAGTTTTACTTTGGCTTGCCCTGTTTCCTTTGGGTCAGACTGCTGGTCGGCAGAAGCCCAGGACTCTCTGTCACGGTTGTTCTAGAAGGCTCTCTCCTGCGTGTGTCCTTCATTGGCCGACAGAGGAGAGTTGCACAAGAGAAGCTTCCTCTAGGTGGGAAACTCTGCAAAGGTTAAGATGAATTGGGATTGAAGGAGGCCGCTATTGAGATGGTTGCCTGCGCCCGTGTTGTGACCCAGGCCAAAGTAGGTAGTAGGAAACTCAAGTCAGTTTAAAAACAAACAGACTTTATCAGAACAGCTGAGAATTAACTCATTCTCAGCGTAGTCAAAACTAAATCAAAGCAAATTCTTCCTAACACAATGCTTCAGTCTTATCACCAACCTTGGTCTAATTAGGCAAACTGCCAGAGGCCTTTCTTGGCAAAAGTTCAAAAGACACCAATATAACACAAATGCAACAAGACAAAGCTATCAACGTTGTTTTCCGGCAAAGAGCCCAAACGCCGTTGCTGGTCTTGTAAGCCTCATGGGAGGGGCCAATCATCTCTTGGCCCTACTCCCGAGTCGTCCTCTTTGCCTGAGCTGCTCTTGCCTTCTGGCAGCTCTTCTCATTCGTGCATTAGGAACAAGCTCCTCCTGTTCCTCTGCCTCAATACTGTTAGCCTCTGGAGGCTCTGGAGTCTGCACATCACTCCCTGATGGCCCTGGCCCCACCTCAGCCTCCGATGCAGAGTCCTCATCCGGGCCTTCCCCAGCCTCTAGGACTGGCCCATGTTTTTCCTCGGTCTCATCGCTGTCTGACTGTGTTTCCAGCTCCGCAGGCTGCTGGCGGACCACAACACCCACTCAGCCCAGTACGCAGCGGTTTCTCTTGATTCCACTGCCAATACAGCAAAAGCTTCCCTGCAGGACAGCTACGTAAACCTGCTGGAAATTCAGTTTAATGCTTGAAAAAAGTTTTTCCCCAGCAGACCCCTGTAATTAGGCTTAAAAACAGAATCCCTGGAACAGCTCAAAGAACAGATTTCTGACCTGTTAGCCACAGGGTCCTTTGAATCTGTGGTGTTTTTCTTCTTCTCCAGAGCAAGTTACCCGGTTCTCCCCTCATCCTACTGGCATCATCTGGACCCTCCAATTCCATGTTCCCCACTTCTCGGCGGCATCGATTCTGGCAGTCACAACTCTCATGTCTGGGAAAGGTTTGTACCATTTTGGCGTCCTGAAGTTGAGACTTTGGTTAGGGATAGACCTCCATTGGCAAGGGTTGGGAGGGAGGGAGGGAAAGAAGGCAAGTCCCTATGTTTGCAGGTGAGGCTGTGGGGGCCACGTGCCTTCCCACCTCCTCCTCCACCCTTCCCAATCCATCCGTGTGAAAGTGAAGCAAGAATCAGTCGGCTTACCCTTTGCCTCCAGCAATGAAACAACCCTGCCTAGTTTGGTTTCTGGCTGCCCGTGCAGCTCTTCTCCTCCTTCCCTCTGGGGATGCTCTCGTTTTCCTTCTGCTCAGATACGTTCCACCTTCCAGCCTGATCTAGTTTGCAGGAGACAGAGAGCATCAGAAACCCAGAGGTCAGAAATTGGCTTAGCAGGTGGCAGCTGTGGCCAGGATGACCTTGGCACAAATTCACCATGGATGTCAGTTCATTCATGCTTTTTGGTCTATTGCAGTGCCCCGTACATGAGTCTGCCCTTGAAGACCACTTGGGTATACTACATACTGATTTTATTCAATGTATTTGTCCACCCATCACAAACAAGCGGCTGTAGGTGGCTAACAATATATATATATATTTAAAAGGCAGTAGGAAACACCAGAAAGTACAAAACAAACAATTGGCAGGTGAGATTAAAACAACCAGTACTACAGCCATTGCACATAGAATTTTTTTATTTATTTTTTTAGAATTTTTTATTGGCCAAGTGTGATTGGACACACAAGGAATTTGTCTTGGTGCATATGCTCTCAGTGTACATAAAAGAAAAGATACCTTCATCAAGGTACAACATTTACAACACAAATGACGGTCAATATATCAATATAAATCATCAGGATTGCCAGCAACAAGTTACAGTCATACAGTCATAAGTGGAAAGAGATTGGTGATGGGAACTATGAAACGATTAATAGTAGTGCAGATTCAGTAAATAGTCTGACAGTGTTGAGGGAATTATTTGTTTAGCAGAGTGATGGCCTTCGGGAAAAAACTGTTCTTGTGTCTAGTTGTTCTGGTGTGCAGTGCTCTATAGCGTCGTTTTGAGGGTAGGAGTTGAAACAATTTATGTCCAGGATGCGAGGGGTCTGTAAATATTTTCACAGCCCTCTTTTTGACTCGTGGCAGGTTGTTAGCCATTGTTTTTTCTGCAGTTTTAATTGCTTCTAACATGCTCCCAGCCAGAGCTTGAATTCTCAAGCCCAAGGACGCTTGGTAAAGAGATGGGCAGCACACACATTTAATAAAGAAGGATAGTAACACAGTCGCCTCTTTAGGACCTTGTGGCAGTAGAACATTGTGGCTCGACTCTGATGGTTGTTTCTTCTTCCGGGCTACCAGGTGATCCCAGTCGCTACCCACCTAATGAACAACGGCAGCGGAGTTGGGGTGTTGCAGTGCCTAGAACATATGATTGCCACCATGCGAGGCAAAGTGATGGAGGTGAGGTGGGCCCCCCGTGTTCTGCCCTGTGAATCCAGAGCCCTTCTTTATTTGTTAGTTCAAAATAAGCTGCTGGCTGTGATCTTAAGACGGCCAATGGTTTGGCTTGGCTTCTCTCTCCCTCCCACCAGATCCACAACCATTTCTCTCACAAGCCAGTCATCCTGATTGGATGGAACACGGGAGCTCTGCTAGCCTGCCACGTAAGTACCTTCCCTGCCACCTGTCCTGGTTGCTCAGTCGCGACTTAAACATTAGGAGTTGGAACAGAGCACGGGAATATTAGCCATCATGTTATCAAGGAAACTTTCGGACTGATGGATCCCAAGACAGAAATGGCCTTGCCTGCTACCCCAAAGACTTCATGAGGCAAGTGGTTATTCTGGCTGATGCTTTTTAAGGCACATCAGACCAAGAACGAAGCTGATCCAGATAGTGCTCAGTTTATGAGAACAGTTCCACAATTGCTGTCGTTAACTAAATTCCACAGTCATTAGGTGAGGCAACTTGCCCCCTTCCCACCATCAAAGTCAGTGGGGAAGCCGCAGAAAGTTGCCAATCCCAGGTCGGCAGGCAGGTAGGTGGCTGTGGCTGCAGCTGGGTGAGGGAGGGAAGGAGGGAGCAGGGGGCTGAAGCACAAGTGCAGGGAGGAGCTGGAGGAGAGGGGGGTGGGTGGGGGAAACTCACTCCAGGGACAGGCAGCCTTCCCTGCCAGCTTCCTCACTTTGAAAGGTTGATGGAGAAATGGCCGCATGGTCAAGGACGACTTGCCGTTGCTTTTTCCCTTGTTGCCTTACAGCTATTGTGGTATAAAATGCCAATGGGATGGGAGCTTTTAGCCATTTGGTTACCTACAAAAGTGGTTTCTCACCAGCTGCCTGGTGGCGGCCATTGCCTCTCCCCCCCCCAAGTGGCACAGTATATACATGGCAGACCAACCCAGCCTGTAGGTGAGCTTGGGACACATCTTGCTGCCCCTCACTGTCCCTAAGGAGTCCTAAGGCCACCTAGGAGCATCTCAGATTTGCTCTCTTGTTTTCCTCCGTATCGGGTGGCTTTGCTGGCCTCGCCCAGCTCAGAGCTTGTGCATCTGCAGCCCTTCCACCGAGTCACCTGCGGCCCCTTTTGTTTCCCCACCAGGTTTCCGTGATGGAAGATGTCTCAGCGGTTGTGTGTCTTGGATTCCCTCTCTTAACAATAGAGGGACCCAGAGGGGTAAGAATGAAACGGGGCCCGGGAAGTTTCTGGTTTGAATCGCACTCTTTGTCTTGCTGTTTTGTGTTCTGCAGGTTGTCTTCTTTCTTTTTATAAGACCAATGCTAAGAAGATTATGTAGAATAGAATAGAATGAATGAGCTGGAAGGCACCTTGGAGGTCCTCTAGTCCAACCCCCTGCTCAAGCAGGAGACCCTATATACCATTTCAGACAAGGGACAAGTGTCCAGTCTCTTCTTAACAGCCTCCAGTGATGAAGCAGCCACAACTTCTGGAGGCAGCTTCTGTTCCACCGGTTAATTGTCCTCACTGTTAGGAAGTTTCTCCTTAATTCCAGGTTGCTTCTCTCCCTGATTAGTTTCCATCTATTGTTTCTTGTCCTGCCTTCAGGTGCTTTGGAAAATAAATTGACCCCTTCCTTTTTCTGGCAGCCCCTCAGATATTGGAAGGCTGCTCTCATGTCAACCCTAATTCTTCTTCGTTGCTGCTGTTGTTCGGTTGCTAAGTCATGTCTGACTCTTTGCAACCCCATGGACCTCCCCCCTCCCCCCTTCTCCATTGTCTCCCTGAGTCTGCCCAGACTCATGCCCACAACATCACTGGTGCTACCTGACCATCTCATCCTCTGCCACCCCCTTCTCCTTTTGCCTTCTGTGGGAGAATGGTGGCATATCCCTTTTTTAAAAGGTTTTTTATTAATAATTAAAAACATTGGACATAGATATGATATCACTGGTTCCAAGCCTCTTCCAACACTTTAAACTAATACATAATAAACTAATGATAATATATTTCTTAAACCTTATACGTTATTTACACATAATGTAATAACAATTTATACCTTATTTCTATACAGTTATACATATCTATACATATCTATACCTATCTATACAATTCACATACCCATTTATCTATAATAACGTATATATTTCTAGTCTAACACTACACATTTGTCTTGGCTATCCTCCTTTTATCTAACCATTCATAGAATTTTACCCGGATTTTATAGTACAGTGTTTCGCTTTTATCCTTGAGTTCCAAGGTGAGTCTATCCATTTCTACACAGTTGAAAATTTTTAGTCGTATTTCTTCTTCAGTTGGGGTCTGTTTTTCTTTCCACTTCTGAGCAAAAGCTATCCGTGGAAGGATGGCGTATCTCACCTTCGCCATGAAATGCTCTCTCCGCTGTAACGACTTCTGTAACGTTTCTTTTGGGGCGCAGGATGTCGATGACCCTCTCCTGGATATGAAGGCGCCCGTTCTCTTTGTGATTGGCCAGAATGCTCTCCAGTGCAACACGGAAGCCATCGAAGATTTCCGAGAGAAGCTTCGAGCGGAAAACAGCCTGGTGGTGGTGGGAGGGGCTGATGACAGCCTCAGGTGGGTGAGCGTCTTTGTCTCTAGTACTGTCAGAGAAGGCGGATGATGGATTCCACCGGTGGCTCAGGGAGTGACAGGCACAGAAAGGGCCCCACTCACAAAGACTCTCAATGTCTCTAGCCTTACTTGAATGCCATAAATTGGGGGGAAATAAATTAGGAATAGAGCTTGCAAGAATAGGGAGGTGGTTGATTGAATAATAACAGATCCCATCTGCCCCCCCCCCCGCCCCTCCCACTCTGCCTCCATCCTCCCTCAGTGTCTTTGGTTTTAATGTCTGATTTTAACATTTATGTTTTAACTGTATATGTGACTATAAGCCGTCCAGAGTTACCCTATGGCAAGATTGGCAGCCAATAAATTTTATAAGTAATAAATTAGTAAATAAATAGGTGTGGGTGGGTGGGTGGATGAAGGGGCATGCAGTCTGGACCCAGCTTAAACTGTTGAAAGCTGAAAATAGTAAGGTTCTGCAATGCCAATTTCTTTGAAAAAAAATAAATAGCTTTTTTGCTGTTTGTGTGGTGCGCATGGATCTGTGGATGGATCCAGGTAAGAATCACCTGCCCAAATTGAGGGAAATGGCTGTTTGTCTCTCTGAATTGTCCCCTGCTATTGTCCCCTGCTTTCTGATGGTGAGAAGTGCCAAGAAGGAAGGAGGGATGATGGGAGCAGAGAGCTTTGAGGAAGGAATGTAGCAGAAGGTAGCCTGGAACGAGAAGAGGGGGGGACGGGGACAAGGAGGAAACTCAAGACTGCCCCCCCCCTTGACTCTCTTTGTTATAAGAAAGAGGGAGGGAGGGAGGGAGGGAGAAGCTCAGCCAGCCTATCAGGAACCTGCTGTCAGAAGTCATAAGGTGGAGTCCTTGTGTTGTCCTCTTCATGACTTGGTCTACCTTGAAGGGCTGACAGGTGAAGATAAGGAAAAGGACGTAAAATTCCCTCTGGATGCTGACAAGCTGCTTTTTTTTAATAGGATAAGCAAAGCCAAAAAGAAGTCAGAAGGCTTGACTCAAAGCATGGTGGACAGGTGCATCCAGGTGAGAGCAGCTGCCTCTTCTCTGCTCCTGCCAGCTCACTCTGGCTTGCAGGTCTTCCCCCCTCGAGCTGATGCGGCGTTTCTTCTTCTGGGACCCAGGACTCTCTGTTCTCTTAGGGACACCTTTGACTAGCAATAGGATCTCCCTGATTGGCTGGCTTTGTAGAATCGCCTCTCTACAGGTAGTCCTCAACGTATAACAGTTCGTTTAATGACTGTTCAAAGTTACAACGGCACTGAAAAAAACGACTTACGGCCATTTCCCCCACTTGTCTTGTAGCATCTCCAGGGTCACGTGGTCAGAATTCAGAGGCCTGGCAACTGACTCATACTTACCATGGTTGCAACATCCCTTTTTCCGACTTTCTGACAAGTCAGTGGGGAAGCCAGGTTCACTTAACAACCCAGGGTTACTTACTTACCAACTGCACTGATTCACTTAAAGACTGTGGCAAGAAAGTTTGTAAAACGGGGGCAAAACTCACTTAACAAATGTTTCACTTAAGAACGTAAATTCTGGGTTCGATGGTGGTCGAGGACTGCCTGTCCTTTAGGATCCGTGCAAAGGTGAAGCTGCTTCTTTCCTCTGCAGGATGAGATCGCTGACTTTCTGACGGGAGTGCTCACTCGAGCAGACAGCCACCCGGGCCCTGATCCTCGGGATCTGGACAAGAAGAGAACCGCCCGGGAGGCAGCTAGGCGGGATCTGTCTTTCGACCTGCCGGACAGGAACAGCCGGCCGGCCTCTCCAGCAGCCAAAATTCCAGCTTCCCCTTCTGGGTCAGAGGTGAGGGAAGTCACAGAGGGGAAAGAACCGTTGTGCCCCTCCCCCCCTCCCCCCAAGGCCCAGAGCAAATGCTGGATAGAAGGTAGTTGCTAGGGGAGACTCCTTTTTTTTTTTGGTGATCTTCTCTTGCAAGGTTCGCCAAGCCTTCTGGAGGTCTTTGTGTTCCTGGAGCAGAGGCATCCAGTCGGCTGCAGCTGGAATTCAGTAAATTTGGGGTTTGATCTAGCAGGATTGCTTTCCTGTAGCTTTTACTTGGAGAGGATCACATTGCAGGCTGCATGGAAATGAAAAATCCAGTCGAGCCTTATATGTGGGCAGTAATGAATCTTGTAGCTGGGAAGATGCTCACCTTGAGCACCGCTGTCCTGCAGTGTTATGCCTCTGTGGGATGTGACAGGAGGAGCAGGGCTAGGAGGCGGAGAAAGGCCGGGTTGGTGAGCGTTAATCCTTCTCCGTGTGCTGCCGATTTCATAGAGCGGAGGCTGTTTTTTCCTAGGAGTTCTCCAGTGTCTCCAGCAGCCCTGCCTCCAGCCCCAAGGCTAAAATGGCCGTGTCTTCTCTTCAAAAGTCCAGCCAGGTTGGTGCCAGCCAGTTGCTGAAAAGGTCTGTGCAGCGAATGGAAGGAGCTGTGATGTACAAGCAAGCCCAAGGTAAGGCCAAGCCCTTGTTGTGGTGCTGCAGATGGGCCATCTCCAGTGGCCTCCATCGAGCTCCTGCTTTGGTCTGCAGGCATCCTTCAAGATGGGGCTTCCTTCTCCGGGGGGATCCCAGTGACAGCTTGGGAGCAGAGGCCAGGTGACAAACGGTAGGCAGAGCCAAACGGCCCCTTTGGATGTTGGCCTAAGCAAGCACAGCCCGGAGAGAGCAGCTGCTCCCCACTGTTGAGGGGCAGAGCTGGGCCTGCCCTGCTGCTCTGCTTTCTCTCTGAACATTGTAAAATGTTGTTAGTATGGTGAGAGGCATGAAGATGATGATGATGAAGAAGACGACTTCCAAAATAAGCAGAACCGGTTAAATTGCATGGGGAACAAGATGGGGAACCTTTGGTTAAGCACAATCAGAATTAAAGGGATGAGGGGGATGCTGAAACTTCTCCCAAGACATGGAATCGCTCTTTAGTGGGAAACCCTTGAGTTACATAGAGGGAGCCCTTAAGTTACTACCAGTCACTAAGTGAAGAGCTTCCCAGAGCTACTTGCAACCCAGTTTGTGGCCAGGGCATCGCATCTTGGGTGGTTGGCAACCAGCCTGCATTTATGGCTGTTTGCAGTTCTTCACAGTCACATGACTAAGATTTTTGGTGGGTCTTTTTTTTTTTTGCCAGAAATTGGCATATTTTGCTAGTTTTCAACAAAAAATGCCATTGGGTAGGATGGGTTTGTTTAACTACGCCATGTTCACTTAACAGTGGTGGCATTTGTTTAACCAGCCACCTTATTTGTTTAGTGACCACTTCCAAAATGGTTATGAAATTGGGTGCAGTCACATGGTGACCTGCTTAACGACTGCCACAATTTACAGCTGTAATTTCAGGCTCAGTTACGGTCACGAGTCAAGGATTACCTATAATTCATTGCCTCTTTTTCTCATTCATCCCCTTGTGGGTCAGAATGTTTTTCCGACTTCTCTATTTTCTTAGTTTTAGATGGATAGCTAAGCATTTGTTTTGCTTTTAAGTGTCAGTCGTTGACAAATACAACATGTACTCTTGTTCTGGCCTCTAGATTTTGTTCATATGAGTTGCAGAACTATTAACAGAACGCTCCAAACCAGGTCTACTGAAGAACAAAGAGCTTAGTTCAGTGCAACTCACATCTGAGAAAGTTGTGAAAGATGTTGTGAAACGGCACGGAATGACGTTGGTTGTGGCTAGGTTGATTTCCAGAAACATCCAGTCACCCTGTGTCCGTCCAAGTTCATTATTTGTTCTTCCTGGGAGAGAGATTCGATTTCTGATTACAGGATAACTTTAGAGATTTGGAATGTGTCTTCCCTTTATTATTAACCCTGCGTATAGTAAGAGTTGCTTGTGCTGTGCTTTGAAGGCAAGACATTGAAGAAGGTTAGGAGAAAGAATTCTAGACATTTTGTTAGAAATAAGTTAGGATTGGGCTCTTAAGAATGACCTCACGTGCTCATTACAAATTGTGGACCTTTAGTCTCTACCCTTCCTTAGAACAGAGCCCTTGCAAGAAATTTGTGCTTCATATAACCGGTTTCCTCAGTAAAAACAGCAGGGATTCTGAAGGCAAAGAGGAGGAGTCCTGGTTCTTCCTTGGGCAAGCCGCTGTTCAATACTTCTCCTGTATCCTTCTCTCTTCAGAGCTGTCCCCGGATGTAGGGGGAAAAGAAGAGCTTCGGAAGCAACTAAAGAGACATCAGGCCTCCAGCCCCACCCATGGCAGCAAATCTTCCAAGCGAGCCAAAATTAAGGTGACCATCGTCTCTCATGGAGAAGCTGCTGGCTCCGGAAACGGCACCTCCTTGGATGGACCGCCAGAAAGTGAGTCCCGAGAACCGGAACCACTAATACATATCTGGAGGTGGGCAGCGCAGAAGATAAAGTGGTATCCCAGGTTTTCCTTTGTTCTGGTCAACTGTGAGCAAAGCAGGTTTGATCTGGTGGCTCGGTTCCTTTCTGGGATAGGAATCTCCTGAAATCCTGTATTTTCCAGCCTGCAGAGACTGGGTGGAGAGCTCGTTCTAAAGAATATTTTAGCATTACTTAGCCGCAGTTTTGGTTTTGTGGATGTTGTCGCTATGGTTTATAAAGCATAAATGTAAGTGTACAACGCATTACGGAGACAAAGGGACACGTAGCACTGGGTTGGAAAACTGAAGATTCTTGTGAATTTTGATCGATGAGAGGCAGGTCATGACTCAGAAAAGATCTTTCCTGATTCTGGAAGCTACTCCTGAACCCATTATCCTCTCCTGTGATTTGTTTGGTGAAATGTTTGTGTTTTGTCAGTTGCATTTCATCATGTGGTGAAGGTGATTGATGGATAGCAGAATGAAACTTCGTGAAAGCTGCCTGGGTTTTTAAAAACTCTGATGGTTGCTCTAGTTGACTTTCAACTCTGCCCTTGCCATGGCTTCCCAAAGGTAACACACCAGCACTGCCACCCCCCTCCTCCCGGCCAAACAGCTGGGATTCACTTGAGACGGGCAAGCGCTTCCATGGACTCTCTCAGGATTTCTCATTGGAAAAGCCTTTGTTTTAGTCAGTTTTTGCCTAACTTGTTTTTGAACGTGGTTACCATAGGGGTGTCTGTCCCCCCCGGGCTGTGGTGGCAGCAGAAGCAATTGCAGACCGAAGGGTCCTTCTGAGTGAGGAGCTTAAGGCTTTGGAGTCATTTCCACCCTTCTACAGCAGCCCTTCATGTGGAGCAGGACTGAATAAACCAACCTCAGCACACTAGGACCTGGAGACTTCCAAAGCTGTACAATATTACACTTCTTTTAAAAATCTGCCTGAATACTTAAAATATTCAACAGTAAAAAAAAAAAATACCGTACAAATTAACTAATTTGTATTTGGTCATTGAAGCATAAATTTATCAGCTTTGAAAGTCTCGGCTTTTTTTTTTTTAAATGTAATTATCCAAACTTTATTTCTCTTTACAGAAAATAATGAAATGCAGAAGTAAACTTGAACCAAACAAGAATTCCCTCTTACCATACGTGGACAGGAGAAATGAGCAAGACAATTTGTTTGATTTGTATCCAAACGCTGCAATAAATACATAATTTTAACTCATTTCTGTTCCAGTGTATTTTATAAATATTTTAGGAGAATGCTGGCAAAAGTCAAACCGATTAAGAGAAGTCCTGCTGTGAATGACTGACTGATGAGAAGAGGTGTTTGGCTAGAGAAGGAATCAGGAGAAAGAGATAGTTGGTAGAGCTGCTGCTGCTGTATCTCATTTATGAAGGCAGGGGTGGAGCTTCATTGGTTTTCTTGCATGCTGTAAAGACTGAAGTTTGGTGTGGAAGTTCTTTGACGCCTGCTGAGTGAGCAGCAAAGTATTGTGGTGTTTTGCGTCTTTTCCACAGTCGGGACAGCTTATGACCTGCGAGATGAATGTAGTTCTCCCCCCCCCCCAATCCTTTGTACATTTTGTTAGAATGAGGCTGATTTTGTATGTTAGGATTACCTGATTCTTCTTAAATCTATATTTTCATTTTACAGTCGCTGCAGGAAAGCCTGTTGCTGTGACTTTGGGGCAGACGATGGCCGGGGCAAAGGAGGTGACAGGATTGCTCGCCACTTCGATGTGAGTATCTGCAGACACAGCCCAAGTTGCTGGTTTAGATGGCTTTAAAAGGAGAAAAGCCTCTATTCTGGATGGCTTGTTATGCTTCCTTCAGATCAGAAGCAATAAACCCACAAAACAGTCATTGGGAAGACTTTCTTCCCTGGCGTCAGGCTACCAGGGAGCATCTGCCTGGGCTCCAGCAGGAACTTGTGGTGAAGATGGATGAGGATTCCTTGCGGGATGGAATCTGGGCAACTGAATGGAGCTAGCAGAGCATTTAACGGCCAGATGCCCTTCCCATTGTGACCAAAGAGAAAAATATCTGCCTTTACCTAGGATTGAACTCACAGCCTCCTGATTGTGAGGCGAGAGCTTTACCTCCAGGCACTTATAAGGTCCATTGCACCATTCCATGAGGATGGAGGACGATGTCTGCCTCTTATTAATGGGGTATTGGCCTGATCTAGCAGAACTCTGTTTTTTAGAGAGTTACGTGTCATGTGTCAATTGTGTCTACACTGGCACGTATCAGAAGAAATGCTGCAATCCAACCACACACACAGAAGGCAGGTGTGTAACCGAGAGGATGCCTAAAGAGCAGGTGCAACAGCAGCTGTATGCAGGGAAGCTGAGACTCGGGGAAAACAATATTTTGTGTGCAAGCAGTTCCACAGCTGCCTCTACCAACAGCTCATTTGTGCACAGACGTCTATGTGCATAATCCATCCAGCTTGACTGTCTCTGACCAACTTTCTAGCTCCATAACTGCCTTTCCTTTTTCAATTTCTAGGCCAAGTCCTGCAACAGACAGCCCCTCCTCTATCAGTCCCACACCCTCAGTTACAATTCCAAGTAATACAGCTCCTAGTACTTTCCATGCTCTGCAGAACAGGCTTGTGACCAGTGGCACCCCTTGCTTGCAGGCCCAATCTGCCGGTGCGCTCCCAGGTAAATGCAGGCTGTGATTCAGACGCAGCCTTCGGGTGGGTGGGTGTGGGTGGGTGTGGGGTGTGTGTGTGTGTGTGTGTGTGTGTGTGTGTGTGTGTGTGATAGGAAGGCCTCCTTGTCTTTGGCCAGATTTGGAGACTGCTTGGCCACGGTGGCCTTCCTGGCATAGGCACAGTGGAGCAGATGCCTATCCTTGTTTTAAGTCTCTTTAATCCGTCTGTTTAACTATATCATGTATATAACTCCCTGACTCATGTGTAACAACTCTGGATGGCATACACAATAAAACAATCAAAATAGATTTATAAAACAAAACAAAACCATAATCCAAATAAAGATAAAAAACAAGATGGAGAAGAAAACGTTCAGGAAGGGCATTCCAGTTAACCATCATGTAACCATCTAGCATACCCTTTATCATGGGATCCCCAGGCTGGTGGAGAAAACCATGTTTTGAGGTCCTTCTGGAAGGCCAACAAGGTTGGAGCCAGCCTCACCTCCGGGGGGGTGGGGGAAGGGGGGGAGAAGGATGTTCCAGAGGGGAGGGGGGCACAACAGAAAAGGCCTTCCTCCTAGGTCCTGCCCAGTGAAACTCCCTGGCTAACAGCACCCATAATGCAGTGGTGAAATTTACTACCGGTTCGCTGGCTGTGCATGCATGCCAAATGCGCACTGTGCATGTGCAGTGCACACCACCCACCAAATGTGAGGTGCACGTGTGTGCACAGTGCACACCAAAAGGAGGCACGGGGGAAGTAGAACAGCACGGGGGGGGGTGATCAGCTGTGGCGCGCTATCCAGAGCCTTTTTTTTTTCTTTTAAAAGTATTTTTTCTACAACTTATTCGGCCAAAAAAGTGCTTTTAAAAGTAAAAAAAAAAAAAAAGATCACGTGCCACTTTTTAAAACCATCTCTAGAACCAGTAGTAAAAAAACGCTAAAGTAAAAAAAAAAAGTTCTGACGATTGCACATCGGTCACCTGTCGGGATTTTTTTTTTACATTTTTAACTACTGGTTCCAGAGAATTGGTAGTAAAAAATGCTAAAAAAGTTTTTAAAAAAAGTTCTGACAATTGCGCGTCACTCACCTGTCTGTCAGATTTTTTTTTTTTTTACATTTTTTACTACCGGTTCAGCGAACCAGTAGCCTTTTTTACTACCGGTTCTGGCGAATTGGATCAAACTGGGAGCATTTCACCCCTGCCATAATGTGCCTCTTGGGCTGCATCTGGTGGGACAGGGACATGTAAGTGGGAAGAGGCCTCCATGCCGTCCTTCCAAGTCAGTGGAATATGGAGACAAAATCCTCAGTTAAAACACCTGATGACAAAAGAAAGCAGTGGACCTTCCAGAAGAACTGCCACATCCAAGAGGTTCTGATTCCTTTCCAGAGGGACTCAAGAGCAAGTGTGAAGCTGCCTCCGATATACAATCCCAACGACTCAGCCGACATGCTGTCCTCGATGGCCAGGAGCGCTTGAGTTCCCTGATGTGGCATTTCTGTCTTCCGTTTCTCTTTAGGGGCAGCTTCGGCCAGCAGCCTTCTACAAGGCTTGAGCTTCAGTCTGCAGGACATCAACACGAAGCCCGCTCCTCTTCCAGCCGGTGTTGCCACTGCTGGGTCCTTGGCACAGGTAGGCGGTAGAGGCAGCACAGGCCTGAGGGCAGCGGCTCATGCCAACCTGCAGGAGTCCATTGTTAAATTTTCTGGAATTTTGCAAGCTGGTTGAGAGCAGAGCTAAGCTGCAACATCTCACACACAGCTAGCAGTGGGGCAGCAGCAATGGCAGATCTGGGTCTTAAACATTTACGCGCACACCCCTACCCCTTTTGGTAGGTGGAAAATGTGCATTTTAATGGAACGTGGCAGTGTGAAATAATGGGCAGAGTCTGACCAAGTGGAAACCTGAGTATGAAGCTCAAGAGAAGGTGAGCTTAAGGGAACTTATAATGAGTCTCCACTTATACAAAGGATGGAGGTGAATGATCACTTCTTTGCCTTCTGGAGAAAGTTTTTATTCTTCCTTTTTACAGGGTGTCCATATGTAAAAAAGGAAGAATAAAAACTTTCTCCTTTCCACCGTGCAGAACTCAACCTTGAAGACTCCAGCACCCCTCCAGGGCCTGAGTGCCATCACGACCAGTGGAAGCACAATCGTTCGAACAATCCCAGTTGCCACCTCTTTATCATCTCTCGGAGCCTCGGCTAGCGGGAAGCCCACCACCATTCATCAGCTGCTTACAAATGGGGGGCTGGCCAAACTCGCAAGTAGCCTCCCTGGTTTGGCTCACATCTCTGGTCAGGGGACAGGTAAGAGTCCAGCTGCACGGGAAGTTCTTGGTGTGACCGACACTTGATTACGTGTCTCCATGACACAGTTTGAGAAGAGAGCATCCGAAGTGTTGGGAGTTGAACCAGTACCAGTGCCAGCAAAGTTTGCCTGGTTAACCTTCAGCCTTTTATTATTTCATATGGACTCGCCCCACAGGTTTAAAAAAAACTCACGCCTCATGGAGATGTGCCATTAAGGCAAACTAAGGTACAGTTGCAATGTTCATGGTCGAGGCCCAGCCTGGGAAAATATTCCCCACAGATTGTCTTCCTGTCCAATCAGTGGGGCTGTTGGGAAAGGCTCCCTGCTGGAATGTGGATCTCGGGGCCTCCGGTAACTCTTGCCTCCCCTTTGCCAGGCTTAAAGGCCCCAACTACCATCACAGTGACCCTCCGGGGACAGGCCAGTCGAGCCACCACACTCGGCCAGACCACGGTGGCAGCAGCTGCCCAGAGCCAGTTGGAGGAGCAGACGCAGCTGCTGCTGCCCCCACCACAGCTGCCCCCGGTAATGTGCGAGGGAGGGCGATCGGAGCCCAGGGAAGGAGGGGTTTTGCCTTGTGTGTCCTTGGGAGAGGTTCAGGCAGTAGTGGGGGGATTGGCATCCTCCTGGAGATCCAGTTCTTGGTGGCCGTGGGGAGACCCAGTGAAAATCTGCTCTTTCCTCTCCTAACTACAACTCGCCAAGATGTTTTGTCTTGCCTTGTGCTGACTGCAGCATTCTTGGAGCACAGCACAATTTTACTGGCCTCCCTTTTGGCTCACCGTGCCTGTCCTATTTTTCAGGTTGCAGATAACGCAGTTGGGAATGTGGCCTGCCCAGCTTCCAGCCCCATTCCTCCCGGTAAACGGTTGCCACAACTGGACCCTGGCAAAACCCAGAGTGCCGAGAGACTCCCTTCTGACCCCCCATCTCACCCATCCTCAACGGTCTCGCTCGCTGTAGGTGAGAAAGGTTTGCTTTCCCTTCATGCTGCTAGAGCCACCGGGGACTTTAGGCGTCTCCCTGTTAAATAGCACCCAAGAATAAAGGGGAGGCTCTTCTGGTTTTAAATATCTGGATCAGACTTTCTGACAGCTGCTCCTTCCCTGATGATACCTGTCATGGCTAATGCGTAATGTCCCAACTGTCCCCCTCCGACTTCTGTTAACCCCAGCAAAGCATCGCCTGCATGAAGCCTGGCATTAAAAATCGTTTGATCGGCAATTCTGTAGTGTATTTATGCATTTTTAAGAAAAGGCCAAAAATCCTGGAAAGTTTACTTCTTGTTCACTTTCCTGACTTTCCTTGAATCATTGCCATATTTACAGGTTCACCGAAATTATGAGACTAAAGACACTCAGTTGCTAGAGGGTAGCTTGGAATGCCTGGCTCATTTGAAGGCTGCTAGCAGAGGTCACCCAGTAAGAATTAGAGAACCATTTGATCAGTCCGTGGAGGTTTCTCTGAGGAATCCGGGCCTATGACGCTCAGCAAAATCCAGGAGCTCAATTACAGGAGTTGAATGTTTAACTTCACATGAACCATCTCCTTTGTCCTTCTCCTTGTCTAGTAACTACCACCAGCCCCATGAAGACCCTCTATGTGATGTCAGATGCCAAACTGTCGGCACTCACAAAATCCGTCATGGCAGAAGCTACGTCGTCTGTCCCCCTGAAAGCCACAGCTGTCCAAACAACCTCCGCTGCTGGTGCTGCTGCCGCTGGTTCCTCTACTACTGCTTCCTCCCCTCCTGGAGCTGTGACCTTTGCCACCTCGACTGGAAGCAGCACAGCTGGCGGTTTGGGGCATTCTAAAGTGGGGCCTGTTTTGCAATCAGCTTCCAAGACACTGATACTCACCTCTACGCTGACAGCTTTGAAGGCTGATCGGAGCCTGGGACAGAGAGGGGAGGTGACCCTGGCCAAAGGGCATGAACTTGGGACCATGGAAACTCTGGGCAGGGTACCATCTGTCATGGATGACAGCAGCACCATCATCCACACCCGGGAGAGCCTCACAAACAGACATTTGCTTCCACAGGGTATGTTGCCTTCCGCAGCCGGCACCACGCTTATTACTTTAAGCAGCAACCTAGCCGGCTCCTCCATCATCCCTGCAGCTGGGGCTGCCCTCAGTCAGAAACCAGGACCTCCCACCATTTGACTTTTGTCTTCTTGGCTTTACCATGGGAAGTAAAATTTGAGGCACCGCTTAGCATTCCCGGCTTCCATGACAAGAGGACACATTATTTGGTTTCTTTGACCCTTTTAATAAACTTTTTGTGTATGTAGCACCTTTTAATTGCTCTATAAAGGACTGGCCTTTTTTTCCACAAGTATTAAGTATGGGCTAGAATGATGCTTCTATTTGGAGTTCTTGAGTGGACCTGCAGTGTGTGTAAGGGAGGCATAACCATTTCATTAAGGACGAGGTCAGGCTGCAGTCAGTGCATCAGGCCCTTCCCAAATAAACAAGGTAAAATGGCATAAATCGGGGTGTCAAACTGGATTTCTTCAGGTCAGCATTGTAGTTCGCTGTGGGTGGGGGGGGGGATGCCTCCTGCAGCACCCTGCCAGCCAAAATGGGGCCGTGTACGAGGCCCCCCGTGCCCCATATTGGACATCAGAGTGTGGCAGGAGGCCATCCGGGCCAGAAACAGGACACGCAGGGGCCCCCACCCCCAGCGCCCTGTTTTGGCCGCCCTGAGTCCTTCGGGAGAAGGGCAGTGTACAAATTAAAATATTATTATTATTAGCTGCCAGAGGCACCGTGGGCTGGTCATTTGCTATTTTCAGGCCGGCCCCATGGGCCAAATTTAAGCACCCTGTGGATCGGATCCGGCTTTCAGGCCTTGAGTTTGACACCCCTGGCATAAATGGAAAGGATCTCATGAATTGGAGAGGTGTTAAAAAATTTCATCTTGCTCAGTAGCAGCAAGTGTTAATCGGCAAACAAACTGCTGGTTTGTTTTTGCTGGGCCTCTGGTGGCTCAACAGACTAAGCAGTCTGTTATTAACACAGCTGCTTGCAATTACTGCAAGTTCAAGTCCCACCAGGCCCAAGGTTGACTCGGCCTTCCATCCTTTATAAGGTAGGTAAAATGAGGACCCAGATTGTTGGGGGCAATAAGTTGACTTTGTATATAATATACAAATGGATGAAGACTATTGCTTAACATAGTGTAAGCCGCCCTGAGTCTTCGGAGAAGGGCGGGATATAAATTCAAATTAAAAAACAAACAAACCGACAGTCTTACTATTTCTAGGGTGAGCAGAAATATTCCTGATAGGCCTCTTTTTCTTTTTTTCTTTTTTTTGAGAAGCCAATAAGACAGATTTCATTGCTGATGGACGCTTTATTTTGCTTTCAAAAACAATATTTTTCAAGTTAGGAATAAAGACTCTAAGCATGCTCATGGCTTTCAATTAACAATAAACTCCATTAGTTAGTATGCAATTCTATAGCAGACTTTACTCAAAAATTGGGAAAATAAAGAAAAGGAAAGAAACGAATTGAAAGGTTTAAATCTGAACCCCCCAAGCCTAAAGATTAGTGGGAACCAGCCTGGCACACCAGAGTTTCTCTGGCATTTTGAAAACTCATGAAATAGTGAGCAGGCTTTACGTTTCGTGCCAGTCGGGCTCAGAAATATATAATTTATTATCTGGTAAAATGCATTTCCACATAAAAACATCTCTCCTGAAACTATACATCAGCTAACAAATCTTACAATTTCAAGGAACCAACATTAAACACAATTTAAGCATATAAGCACCCACAATGGTAACCTGCTACTTAAATGGCCTTTTTTTCTTGGAATGTAATAAAAGGATTCCTCATAGTTACACAAACTTTTAGCAAACATTGGAGGTATGTGCCATAATACTTCTCATAATATTCAAATACATGATTACCTTGTTTAGATCAAATTAATATTTTGTCAATGTATTAATGAGCTGCTTTGCTTTGGCTACAAAAGTAAGTGTCCCATTGTTGGTAAACACAAGAAAATGCTTTCTTATTCATTTAAAGAGGAACAAAAAACATCATCCATTTACCGATTGCCCTTGGTTACAATGTCTGCACCAAATGAACTGGGGAACTCAGAAAGCAAACAAGCCTAGAGACACTTCAGAAAAAGAAGGCAGACATGGTAGCAGTGATGAGATTCTCCTCTAGATATTCATGTTCAAAAATGACATTCTGACTACTTATCATGAGTTCACTGTGATAACAATGGTTCTATACAGAAATGCAAGATATGCAAAATTCTTGGTTGACATGCCAGTTGGTGCATTTGTCTGCTAGTTGTGTTATCGAAGTGTAAGTGGCCCCTGCATGTGCCAATATCTTCCCACCCGATCTCTGGGAATAATCCGTAATTCTGAACCATGTTTCAGGAAAACGTTCCCTGGAAAAAGAAAAGGTTATTACCTAAAAGGATACACAAGAGATTTTTACTTGTGCTTTAATGAATGGTTTTAATAATAATAATAATAATAATAATAATAATAATAATAATAATAATAATAATAATAATAATAATAATAATAATAATAATAATTTAATTTGTATACCGCCCTTCTCCCGAAGGACTCAGGGTGGTTTATGTAATAAATACATAAACATGGTTCAGCAGGAAAATATAATTTTAAAAAATCTGCATGTTTTGCTCCTCCACTACTACCTAGGGAGTAGTGGCAGCAGGGCAAACCTTTCTAAGGAATTATAGCACACTCTACACTCCTACTCAAGACTCTGGATTCACAAAGGCCTTTTTCTTTGTTCGTGAAATATTTTTCACAGCTGGCAATCGTTATACGAATATATTTGCAGATCTAGGTGAAAACAATTTTATTCTCCCGTTGGGTAAGAGACAAGGTTTGTTTCAGGCTTCAGAATCTAACCGAAACCTGCTCTTAAAAAGGTGGACACTCTTAACTGATGTAGACATATTCAAGGTAAAGTATTTTATCATTTGTCGTAAGTTAGAAAAAAAGCTCGCAGGGATCACACAGAGAGCATCTGAGCCATGCATTAACCAAATGGGTTACGGCTTGCCTGGATCTAGCAGAACCACAATCAAATTATGAGCTTCTTGTAAAAGACTCTTGAGCAGCAACAATGTAAAAGCACAGTCATGGAAATACTTAAAACTTTATAAGCATTTATCCTTGTTCACACTTGCAAATGGTCAGTTGTGTTCCCGTGCGTGTCTCTGGAGATGCCATCTAATTTCTGAGGAGTATATTTGCACAAAGGTCAGCAAGCTCTATTAGTTTTCCAGATTCTACTGCAGAAGTCGTCATTCACCACTAGAATAGGGACATGCCAATTCACTTCTAAACATAATTATTTTGTATTCAGAAATGTTTGGGAAAAGTTGTCAGGATGATTTCTCATGCTGCTTTCTTTATTGATGTTATATGCTGGAAAAATCTTATTTCTTGCTAGCCATATCTTTATTATCTACAGCAGTACATCTGTACTCGACAGAATTCATTACAGAATACTTAATTGTACAGGCACTTACCAGCTGTCTGGTCAGGGTTTATTCCTATTCCATCTGGGGAAGGAATTAAAAGAGGACAGTGAGTTTCTTCTGCAGTTATATCCCTTCTCGATCCCATGAAAAGGAAGGGAATCTTTGCTGAAACAAAAATCAGGTTCTTGCCCAGTTCATGAGATTAAAAAATGCAATAAGAAAAGTATAATTGTGCCCTCTGTGCAAAAGTTAGCATGGTTTTACCACATGGGATCAGAAACTAGTGGACAAGCCTTGTTACTGGGTGTTAGCAGAATGGGCATTAACAAGTCACCAGTGCTATTTTTAGAACTAGGCCTGTGCAGCATTTTGAAGGCCAAAAGATGCCACTAAGTATGAGGACTCGGCCTGCAACTCTTTAAAACAGTCCGCCATTCCCTGGATCAATTGGCAGCTCTACAAATTCAAGAAAAGAATAAGCAGTTATGGACAGGAGCTGCATTCCTGCCTTGAATCCCAACACTGCAGAGTGGAACAATGTCTCTGGAGATTCTCAGTCATCCAGGTCATCGTTGCCTCAAAGGCGCTTTTATCAAAAGGCAGTTGGACTGGGTTTTTTTCCTTGAGGAAAACGTTTTCTTCCTCCTCAAGAAAAAACAGCCTAGCTGCCTTTTGAAAAGGCTCCTTTGCATAATGGAACCACTTCCAAGTTTCCAAGTACTGTGTGATGCAGGTGTAAACTCACCGTTTGTTATAATGGCACTTGTAGCTGCAGGGACTTTGAACTAAATCAAATAGAAATACAATTAAGTTAAAAGAACAGAAATATACCATGCCATTCCTCTTACTAAAAAAAAATTATTCCCGCTACTCCTACTTTACAAGAAGAAAAGTGACACATCGCTTTCTCTATTTTGTTCTTTTTATTCCATTTCCAAACTGCTGAATAAAAAGTTGTCTTTTTGTTTCTTTTATACACAACATGTTACTAAAAAAAAAAAAAATCTACTTGGACATTTTAAAAACCACTCACTTCTTCTGCAGCGAACTTCAAGACAGCAGTGAAAGGCGTGTTTTCAGGCACACTTAACCTACAAAAACAAGACAGTACTTCTTCTAAAGCATGGGTCTCCAACCTTGGCCACTTTAAGCCTGGAGGACTTCAACTCCCAGAATCCCCAGCCAGCAAAGTCAAGCCAGCAAAGCATAGCAAAGCTGGCTGGGGAATTCTGGGAGTTGAAGTCCTCCAGGCTTAAAGTGGCCAAGGTTGGAGACCCATGCTCCAAAGTGATCGCTAAACCCAATCCCAACACCCACCTCTAACCACCTGCTTGGGAGGGCTTGCAATTACTACTGCAGGAAGATCAGCTCCGTGGGGGACGGGGGGGGGCGCTGCAAGAACGCAAATTCCCGGGCAAAGAGCGATTCTTGCGGGCTTCCCTGTTGCAACATCTGTTCTATGGCTGCGGGAGCTGCCGGGCGCCTCCCATCCCGGAACCGGCTTCCTTTCGGCTCCCCGTCCCTCCAGGACCCCCGCGGGGCAGCAGCCGGTGCTCCAGAGCGGGGGCCCCCTCCCCCACCCCCCACCCTTTGCGGACCGGACATGGGGGGAGAAGGAAGGGGGGGAAATGATGCCGCGCGCCCTCGCAGGGTTGCTAATGGGGCTCTGCGCGCGCATGCGCGGTCGGGCGGCCGCCGTGACGTGTCGAGCCGCGGCATGGGAGACTCACACTTTGTAAGGCAGGCGCGGGTCCGAAGTGAGCGTGATCTTGAAGGTGACCTTCGCCCTGCGAAGGAGAGAAGGAGACACGGCGGTTAGCAGCCGGGAGACCGGGAAGGGTGGGGGGGGGGGAGTTTCCCACAGGGCCGCGCAATCCCACTCACATCGTTTGCCTCCTTGCAGCCGGCGGACCCCACTTCCGGAGCTGCCGCGTGCGTCACTTCCGCCTCCACACCCGCCCCCCCTCCCGCCGTCCATGCAGAGAGCTAGGAACGTACAGAGGGGCCCGCCGCGATGAGCAAGCGCAAGGCGCCGCAGGAGAACCCCAACCAGGCCATCACCGACCTCCTCAGCGGTGGGTACCGCCGGTCTAGGCGGAGGGAGCCCCGAGAGGAGTTTCAGGTTCCGCCACGGGGTGTTGAAGGGACGGCGGTGCTCTTGCTGAGGCAGGGAGGAACTCCAAGCTGGGCTCGGAAGGCCCTTGGTTCTCTCTCCCTGCCTGGCCTTTGTGTCCTTCTGAGCCGAAGCGTCTGCGAGGCCGCGCCAAAGCCTCGGCGGCACAAGAGCCTCGGGGAGGGGGCTGTGGGAATATCTGCGCATCCTTCCTGGATATCATAAACCCGGGCTCTCCAATCGTGGCCATTTTACGCCCGGCGGACTTCAACTCCCAGAATTCCTCAGCCGGCTTTGCTATGCTTTGCTGGCTTGGCTTTGCTGGCTGGGGAATTCTGGGAGTTGAAGTCCGCCAGGCTTAGAATGGCCAAGGCTGGAGATCCCTGTCATAAACGGTCTCAACTTCTTCCTAAAAACCCTTCGCTCCTGTTGACTTTGATTCCCTGTGTAGGGTATTTCCTAGCTCAGCTGAGGGAAAGGTTGCTGCCATAATCCCAGACACATTTTTCAGCCCCCATTGCACACTCTTATTAAAACGTGATTTTTTATTTGAGGTGAAGGCGAAACGGTATTCCGAATTTCAATGCTTTTCTTAAATCTACGCTGGGTACCAAAATAAATAAATAAATCAACCCTGTTACAATGCCAGGTTTTTGTAAAAAAAAAAAAAGAAACACACCTAGATAAATCATTTCCGAATTTTTCCACCTTTAATGCAATGTATAATAGCAATAGCACTTATATACCGCTTCACAGTGCTTTGCAGCCCTCTAAGTGGTTTACAAACTCAGCCTCTTGCCCCCAACAATCTGGGTCCTCATTTTACCCACCTCGGGAGGATGGAAGGCCGAGTCAGTCTGGAGCCTGGTGAGATTTGAACTGCCAAATTGCAGGCAGTCAGCAGAAGTAGCCTGCAGTACCACACTCTAACCACTGCGCCATTGCAGTTCATTTCAAGCTGTGTGATTCAATTTATTGTTCAATAAACAAATCTTTTAATGGGGAAAATCGGCTAGACAATGTCAGCTGGCGACCCCCAGGGGGAGGGCCTTCTCTGTGGGGGCTCCAACTCTCTGGAACGAATTACCACCTGGTATTCGCCAACTCCCCGATCTCCGGACTTTCTGACGCGATCTGAAAACATGGTTGTTTCATCGCGCAGGACTGGCCTGATAGTTTTAATTGGGAATTTTAAACGGGTTTTAAGAAGTAGCCTAAATTTAAATATTTCATTTTAAATTATTTT
Organism: Ahaetulla prasina; assembly: GCF_028640845.1. NCBI lineage: Eukaryota > Metazoa > Chordata > Lepidosauria > Squamata > Colubridae > Ahaetulla > Ahaetulla prasina. The sequence goes on from NC_080547.1 coordinate 957,389, forward strand.
AATGTTTGTATATTGTTTTTTTATATGGCTGTAAACCGCCCTGAGTCCTTCGGGAGAAGGGCGGTCTAAAAATCTAAATAATAATAATAATAATAATAATAATAATAATAATAATAATAATATTAATAATAATAATAATAATAATAATAATAATAATAAAATATATAAAAAAATAAAAATAAAAATAATAAAAATAATGGGGGAAAACAGTAAAAAAAAAACCACCATACAATTACATGGTTGCATAAGTGCACAAAAATTTAAACTAATACTTTGTTGAAGTACCATTTGATTTTTAGACATTATTCAAACTTTTGGGATAGGAGCCTATCAGCCTGGCAAGTCTTGCTTTGGGTATCTTTGTCATTCTTCCTTGCAAAAGTGTTCCAAATCTATCTGATCGCAAAGGCATTTCCTATGAAAAGCCCTCTTCAGATTCATAAATACAAAATACAAATTACATATTTGTCACCAAGGGGGTGGGGGAATATTGCTTTTTTTATTGTTTTTATATTGGGATTTTATCCTTGTAAGCTGCCCAAAGTCATTGAGTTGTGTGGCCATATATTTTTTAAAAAATAATTAAATATTTAAATTGCGCCGTTAATTTATGCTATTCTTTATAACTTCTTTCAGAATTGGCCAACTATGAGAAGAATGTGAACAGAGCTATTCATAAATACAATGCTTACAGGTAAGATTTACATTTTGGGAAGAATCATCTAATCTGTTTCACATGGAATCTCTCATCAGTGTTTTAGAAACTACAGTGGAAATTTTCCTGGTATTTCTTTCTTGCAAAAGGCTGTTCTTGGAATTCTGTCATGCAATTTGGAAAACTCTTTTGCCATAGACCAGCGGTCCCCAACCTTTCTGGCTTGGCAGGCCAGTGGAGGGGAGGGGGAGGAGAGAGGATGATTCTGTGCAAGAGGCAGTGAGCCGGGAGTTGGGGACCCCTGCCATAGACTGACAGCGCTGCCCAAATAGGAAGAGACTTTTGTTTTTCTTGTCCCATGCAGGAAAGCAGCATCTGCAATATCCAAGTACCCTAGCAAGATTAAAAGTGGGTCTGAAGCAAAGAAATTGGTAAGTTCTGGAACTAATAAGGATAAGGAATTTTCCAAAATCCTTTGGGAGTTTTTAAGTTAATATGGTTGGTATTTCAGTCAAATTTCATTGAGAAATTGCTCAATTTTATAAATATAATTAAATCCATTTAGCAAGAAGGTGTTCACTGAACAGGTTCATGAGAAATCTCATACTTCTGTTTTACAGAAAATGGGTCCTCTTCTGCTGAAAAGGACAGTTGAGAAATTTTGGAGAAATTACTGAACTGAAAACATTCGTGTGTGTTTGTATGCTAAGAGCTTGTTGTCTGATGTCACTGGTTACTAAATGTAAGATTTGTTCTTTTTAATGTCAACTTCGTCATATTTTAGGATGGCGTAGGAACTAAAATTGCTGAAAAGATTGATGAATTTTTATCTACCGGAAAATTACGTAAGATAGAAAAGGTAAATATTTGAATTTTTAGAGTCTCATTTTATATATTTTTTCATTTCACATCATCCTATCTTTGCAATTGATATGCTAACGTTCAGCTCTCATGTATCCTTATGATAATGTTTCAGCCCAGTCTTCGTGTGTGTATAATTCAAAGTAGTGATTTTATCATATTTTCCTTCCTCTAGATTCGACAAGATGACACAAGCTCTTCAATCAATTTACTGACCAGAGTTAGTGGCATTGGGTAAATTGATGGGCATATTTAATCTTAAACTGCCAGAAGGGGTGTTTGGAAAAGGCAAATAATTGAAATCTAAAAATTAGGATTTAAGTTTCCTGAACAAAATAATACTAATAAAAGTAATTTTATACTGTATATATTAGCAAAGCCCGCTTACATCTTCTCTGTGCGTGACCTCTGTAGATCTCATACGCCAACCTTCCCCAACCTTTCCGGGTGGGGAAAGGGAGATGGAAGCGCTGGGAGGGGTGGGTGGGAAGAGGGGATGGTTTTGTGTGAGAGGCAGGCAAGCATTTGTATGAAGCTGTGAGACGAGGGTGGCTGGGTGTGCCGGTGTGCTGTCATGCCACCCATGCAGCCTAGTTTTTTTTTTTTTATTATTTACATTTATATCCCGCCCTTCTCCAAAGACTCAGGGCGGCTTACAGTGTATAAGGCAATAGTCTCATTCTATTTGTATATTTACAAAGTCAACTTATTGCCCCCCCAACAATCTGGGTCCTCATTTTACCTACCTTATAAAGGATGGAAGGCTGAGTCAACCTTGGGCCAGGCTTGAACCTGCAGTAATTGCAGGCTGCTGTGTTCTAATAACAGGCTTCTTACCAGCCTGAGCTACCACGGCCCCTAGTTGCGAATAGGCCACGGCCCAGTAATGTGCCACAGCCCACAGGTTGGGGACCCCTGCCACACTCTAAATAAAATAAATACTGTAAATCTTCTCTGTCATTGTTTGGCATTTCCTCGGCTCAGAATAGCTTTAGTTTTTTTTTTGCCTCCCAAAGATTTTGAGCTGCCACGATCTTACCTTTCTGAATTAATTTCTACCTTTTTGGTTAAGTTATTTGTCCGTTTTCTTACTCGGATGTAATGTTAATTTGAGCTCTACTGAGATTTTGCAGTGGAAATTCTGTCCAGCAGTTAATGAGTTACCTTTTTCTTTGCAGTCCTGCTGCTGCCAGAAAACTAGTAGATGAAGGTATTAAAACATTGGAAGGTGAGCTTTACAAGGTTATTACTTGCATATCTGCATTTACATCTGAAAGCGTATGGCCACTTCGAGAGATTCTTGAGCACCTGCTAAAACAGATTAGCTGACACCCTTCTACATACCTGCAAACAGAATCTGACTCCCCAGTTAAAGAGAACCTAGTTGCTCAGTTAGGCTTCATTCTCCTGCAGGATGATGTTATGTCAGTTTAACTGATGTATATTTTTTTTAAAAAGTTGTATGATATCTTACGTGTTATAGCATTTTTGTTTTGCTAAAAGAATCTGTTGTGAGTTGATGGAATATTAAATTTAACAGAGAAATCAAATCGTTCCTGCAGTAATTAAATTTCTGACTCCTCCCTCCCTCCCTCCCTCTGACTGCATCCCAAAGTTTTCAGGACGATGGGTAGCTCTGTTTTAGGAAAGACTTGGCAGGTGGCTTTCTCCAAGCTTGGTATTCAAGAAAAACTTAATTGATTCCATACTGTGCTTTTTCTAGACTTAAAGAAAAATGAAAATAAATTGAATCATCATCAACGCATTGGATTGAAGTAAGATCTGCTTACTTTGTTCATCTGAGGGAAGGGAAGACAGTGTTTTCATGCCTAGGAAAGGCACCTCATTTTTGACATTATGATTGTTTTTACCCACAAGAGGCTAACAGTCAACCCCAGGGTGAGAGGGGAAGCAGATTATTTTCCATTTTGGTTTTTTTTTTAGAGGAACAAATAGATCCGTTGAAACTTTCCCAGTGTGTTCTTGAAAACAAACATTTCTATTCTCAAAGCAAATGCCACCACTGTTGGATTACTTAAAAATTCTATCGCACATGTGAACAACCTTTCTTGCGTAATCTGTTAGCAGTCCTCTTTATTTCTGTTCTTAATAGCAAAGAGGGCATGACAGGGCGTAGCAGTGGAATTTTTATTTGCAGCATTTAGTTGCTATTTAGGATGAACGGCTGTAAAATTCATCTGTCAAATATTCAATATAATGAATGTTTTAAACTCTGTCTAATATGCATGGAAATTGTCTTTAATGTTGATGTGCTTGAGTTCCAGGTGGCATCTGATGCCAATCTAAGCATTTCATTTCAGCAGAATTTATTTGAAAATAAATCTGTGGTGGATCCCAGCCGCATTTCATCCCCGATCCTCCTTTATTTTGCATGCACAGATACTTCAAAGACTTTGAAAAAAGAATTCCTAGGAAGGAGATGCTTGAAATGCAGGTAAGCAATGATAGCTCCTTCCACTGAAGAAAAAAGGCATAAAAATTCACGAGAGATCAAATGACTTGATCTCTTTCTTTACAACAGGACGTTATACTGAGTGAAGTGAAGAAAGTAGACCCTGCCTACATCGCTACGGTTTGTGGCAGTTTTCGCCGAGGTTGGTGTTCCCTGTTTTTCCTTGCGTGCCATATGACTTTTGGAATCAATTGCCAGAACGTGGGCAAGAAGGTTTCCTTGTCTTCCGTTTTTGTCACACGTTTGCCACATCTTGCGTTCTTTCCAAATAAGCAGACTTTTCATTAATGTGTCTGCAGCAGAGATCTGGGGAACATGGTGAGCAAGTTGCTAAAAATTTGGCCCATCAGGTAAAACAGGAATAAGTCCAGAGTTTATTTTGATGATCAGGAAAGATGGTTATCTATGAATATAATAAGGATTTGAGATCTTTTTTCTCAGTCTGAAGGAGCCTGGGAACACCTTTTCCAACGAACACCTTTTACTAAAAGGCATAAGCTTTTGTCACTTGCAGATGTGGCCATAGCTCCAGCTAGAGTAGGGAGGGGATGGAGAAAAGAGAGGGGCGAGCTTGGACTCCCTCCAAGAGAGGAAGCAACAGAGGCCAGAGGCCCTCCCCCTTTAACTGCCTGTCCCCAAGGGAATGCAGGTAGTCTGGTGAGATTCTTCTAGATAGGCAAGCAACAACAAAGAAACGACTTTGTTCAGCTGACAGTGTCGTTCTGGTTCCTTGCCCCGACACAGCTCTCTTCATCAGATGTATCTAGAATGGCTGGAATGAATGTAGGGTTTTTGGGATGAGGTGGGGGAAGATAGGTTGGCTGTGCATATGCAGGTTACAGGAGAGAAAAATTACCAATATCAATACCATTATCAATTAACAATTCTAATATGTCAAAAATCTGATGTGTTTTTTGAGACATGAAATTCCCTGAAACCATTTGATAGCAACAGCATTTAAGTTTATGTACCACTCCACAGTGTTTTACAGCCCTCTTTTAAGTGGTTTACAGAGCCAGCCCCTTGCCCCCAACAATCTGTGTCCTCATTTTACTGATCTTAAAAGGATGGAAAGCTGAGTCAACCTTGAGCCCATCAGGATCGAACTCCCAGCAGTGGGCAGGGTCAGCCTGCAGTACTGCTCATTCTAATGGCTGCGCCACCATGGTTCTTAATATGATATATGTGTGTTCAGCAACCTCTTGTTCAAAGGTGGAATTAAAGTCCTTTCCCCCCCCAAAACAATCACATTGTGGTCCCTCATAGAGGGTCTTGGAAGGTTGAAATGCTCCAATACAAAATTAGATCTTGACTTACGACTGTTTGCTTAATGACAGTTTGAAATTACAACATCCTCGGAAAAAGTGACTAACTCATCCTCTTGATGCTCTTTTCTGCACTCTTTCCAGAGTCTCTATCCCGTTTTTATATTGTGTACTGTGTTTATATTGTAGACTGTTTTAGAGGCAGTAGGAAATTTGTACCTTCAGTGTTGTAAGATTGATGTTGGCTCTCCCAGGTAAACCAGACAAAAAACATGACCAGATGAGCTAATTCTACTTAATGTAAGGCTTCATTAACAGAATTGTGCAAGTCTGAAAGTACAAACCTACTACTGTCACTTTTAATAGCACTTAACAGATTTTTCTTAAATTGGATCTTAAATCCAAGGCTGAACTGACTTTTGCTGCCTGGCATTGCTTTGAAAGGTGCAGAATCCAGTGGAGATATGGATATCCTGCTGACCCACCCAGACTTCACTTCAGAATCTGCCAAAAAGGTTGGTTTCCTTTTAAGATAATCCTGTTGACACCAGCAGCCTTTGGAATCCAAGTTATTGGATTCTGTTCCCAGAAAATCCAAGAACCAACCCTGAAAGAGGGGAATTATTAATCTAAATATTGCCATTTCATTCTCAACCTGATTTTTTTATGGTTTATCACAAAGGTTATGGATGTAGTGTTTGTCTGAACAAGAAGCAATACATATTTTCTTACACACTTTTAATATTTTTCATTATTGCTTGCATCCCAGTAAAAATGATAGTTAATGCTTGCACAGAAGTTTTCAGAACAGTACATTGCCCACCTTCCCTTTAGTTCTCAGAGCAGAGAGAGAGAAAGAGAGGTTAGATTACTTCAGACCCCTCGTGGCTTCACCCACCCAGCCCCTTTGGAGGTTGTGGCATTCACGGTGTGGTGTTTTCAGGAGCATCTGGAGACACAGGCATTGCAGGGCTGGTTTTGCACTGCTTAGGATCCCTGAGGTAACCTGATATTCTTCTGTGGGGTTCAAACTCACTGCCAGTGTAAAACCCTGCATGCAGAGGTGTCACATGATGTAACATTGGAGAGCTTGGGGGTCAGTGGACTACATATAGTTATACAGCTGTTATTTAATAGCTTCCTGCAACCACCGAGCACCATTGCCTGCCTGGCTCCTAGAGTTAATGCACTGTCTACAGGCATCTAAGCACACAGGCCCATGGATTCAATCCCTGGTACAGGGCCTGAAAGCCATAGAAGAACATCTGGCTGTCCAGTCTGAGGGATCCCAAATAGAACAAAACTGGCCACTGGGCTCCCTTCCTTCTGGTGGTCAGTGCTTCCATGGGGAACTCTTGTTTAATATTGTTGTGGGTCAAAATTGCATTGTCCTTGTGGCTGGACTTTGGAGTGACCAGGCCGCTCTGCTTCTAAAGATGTGAACAGTTTATTTATTTATTTATTTATTTATTTATTTATTTATTTATTTATTTATTCGTACTTTTATACCGCCCTATCTCCCTAGGGACTCAGGGCGGTGTACAGCCATATAAAAAACACATAAATATACAAAGTAAAACATTCATCTAAAAAACTTATTATATAGGCCAAATATTTAAAATAGACATATAAATAATAAAACCCAATTTAAAACCAAATCTAAAATTTAGACATTTAAAATTTAAAACTCTAGTCCAGTCCTGCGCAGATAAATAGATGTGTCTTAAGCTCGCGGTGGAAGGTCCGAAGGTCAGGAAGTTGACGAAGTCCTGGGGGAAGCTCGTTCTAGAGGGTGGGAGCCCCCACAGAAAAGGCCCTTCCCCTGAGCGTCGCCAGTCGGCACTGCCTGGCCGACGGCACCCCGAGGAGTCCCTCCCTGTGAGAGCGCACGGGCCAGTGGGAGGCATTCGGTGGCAGCAGACGGTCCCGTAAGTAACCCGGCCCTATGCCATGGAGCGCTTTGAAGATCATTACCAAAACCTTGAAGCGCACCCAGAAAACCACAGGCAGCCAGTGCAGTCTGCGCAGGAGAGGTGTCACATGGGAGCCACGAGGGGCTCCCTCTATCACCCGCGCAGCTGCATTCTGAACTACCTGGAGTCTCCGGGTGCTCCTCAAGGGGAGCCCCATGTAGAGAGCATTGCAGTAGTCCAGACGAGATGTCACGAGAGCATGAGTGACCGTGCATAAGGCATCCCAGTCTAGAAAGGGGCGCAACTGGCGAACCAGGTGAACCTGGTGAAAGGCTCTCCTGGAGATGGCCGTCAAGTGGTCTTCAAAAGACAACCGCCCATCCAGGAGGACGCCCAAGTTGCGTACCCTCTCCATTGGGGCCAATGACTCGCCCCCAACACTCAGCCGAGGCTGCAGCTGACTGTACCGGGATGCCGGCATCCACAGCCACTCCGTCTTGGAGGGATTGAGCTTGAGCCTGTTTCTCCCCATCCAGACCCGTACGGCCTCCAGACACCGGGACAACACCTCGATAGCTTCGTTGGGGTGGTCCGGTGTGGAAAAGTACAGCTGAGTGTCGTCAGCGTACAGCTGGTACCTCACACCGAAACCACTGATGATCTCACCCAGCGGCTTCATATAGATGTTGAACAAGAGGGGCGAGAGAATCGACCCCTGAGGCACCCCACAAGTGAGGCGTCTCGGGGCCGACCTCTGCCCCCCGTCAACACCGTCTGCGACCGATTGGAGAGATAGGAGGAGAACCACCGATAAACGGTGCCTCCCACTCCCAATCCCTCCAACCGGTGCAGCAGGATACCATGGTTGATGGTATCAAAAGCCGCTGAGAGGTCTAATAGGACCAAGGCAGAGGAATAACCCCTATCCCTGGCCCTCCAGAGATCATCCACCAACGCGACCAAAGCCATCTCGGTGCTGTAACCGGGCCGGAAACCGGACTGGAACGGGTCTAGATAGACGGTTTGCAGTCTCGTTGCCATGAAAAAGCATCTCCCAGGGAACAAAGCAAAAGGACCAAGATAATGAAGGGTCTGGGGATAAAAGCCGGGACAGATTTCTATATATATATATAAATAGAAGGCCTGGCTTCACACAGCGAGCTCTGTTGTCATCAGACCTTGAAATAAGAGCCCTCCGGGTTAATGGTTAATGGCCTGCCATCCATCCCTAATTGGTGGCCTGCTTTGGTCTTGTTCAAGCCACTTGGCTGCCGTGGCTTCCTGTGTGGTCTGCAGCTAGACTAATGGGTTGTTTGTAGGGGAGGAGAGGAGGGGAGCTCCGGGTTTGATTTTCATCCTGGGAGGAGGGGCGCTGTTTAAAAACAAAGACACTGAGAGAAAAAACTGCCTTTCATTATCCTAGCTACAGTGGCTGTGACCCCATTTGGGTCCTCACCGGCTCTTTGTTGTTTGAGGAATGTGAATGAAAAAGAAAAGGAGAGGAAAAGACCTACCAGGTTCTTCTGGGATGCCGACACAGGCGGTTAGAAGAATAAGACTGACAATTAAAAACATTGCAGAAACCACCAACAGATTATTACAATCATGTGGCACCACGATAGCATAGCACATAAACCGGGACATCCAAAGTAAACCAAAAGACCCAGCAGTCCCAGAAGAAAAAACAGAAATCTTCCTCATCACACTGTAGAAGAACTGTAACAGCCACTATGTAGGATCAACAGGGAGAAGACTAGCAGACCAAGTAGCAGCCAGAAGACATGATGAAAAGACCTTCATTTCACAACATATGGACAAACTTAACCATAGTTTCAGCTGGGAAACTATGAGCAAGAAAGCACCAAGAACACAGCAGGCCACTAATATATAAAAAGAGAGTATGCCCACCCATTCCCTCCTGGCACTGATAACGTTACTTAGTTGAGTCATGAAAGGCCTGCAAGAAAACAACCAAGCTCAGAGAGCCCTGAGGACCCCATAGTTCAAGACCCCATAGGACCCTGGGGTACAAATAGCGTCTTCCATTGGTATAACTTCTGCAGTTCCTTTTCTCTGGATTGTCCCAAGGACAGCAATCCCAGTGTTTCCAAATTTCCTGTGCAGGGGCTGAAACCATTCTTAAACTTTTCTCCGGTCCAGATGAAGCACCCCATTAACACTCTCAAGCAGTTTGATTCTCTTCCTGATTGTGATGAGGTTGTTTCTTTTCAAGCCAAAGCTTTTGCATCAAGTTGTGGAGCAGCTGGAAAGCATCCGCTTTGTGACAGACACGCTCTCAAAGGGGGAAACAAAATTCATGGTGAGTCTTCCTTTCTTCCAAAAGAAATCTTTTGTGTGTCTTTAAAAGTCCTGTCTTTCAGGGGAAGAGCATGGCCTCCATGATGGCTGGTCTTCTGACCAGAGGTGGTTTCATGAACACCTTCCCTCAGACTTCCTGGTGGCCAACCGGATTGAGATGCTTTGCCATAGTTGGCTAGGTTGCCTGGGAATTTGGGAATTTATGCCAACCCCACATAAGTAAAATGTGTCAGATTGCAGAATACTGAACTGTGCAAATGAGTCAGAAAAGCCCAGAACTGTCTCATTTTAAAAAAGCTCGTGAGCTTGGGACTTTTATTATTGTATTATACATATATTTCTATTCTATGCTATTCCATTTTCTATGTATAGTATTAGAATCAAAAAAAAAACTCTATAAAGTTTAGCCTCAGAAAGACTTTCAATTATGTTTTCAGCTTTAGAAGTGTTTTAGCTTTGTTGTTCAATAGAAAGATGCTAAGGTGGAGACATTTTTGCTGTGTATGTTGGGAATGGGAACTACATCAATCCTTGTCTGGTAGTTCCCTGGTGCTGCAGGATCTTTGAAAGATGGAGTTCAGTGATTCTGAGATCTCGTCTGCCAGTTCCTTCAAAACCATGGGCTGTAATCCAGGAGTGAAATGTTCCCGGTTATGACCGGATCTTGCGATCAGGTAGCAATCGTGGCTGGTGGTTTGGCGATCTGGTAGTGATGGCCCACCCGGGTGTCATTACTTCCTAGTTTTAAGCAGGAAGTAATGTGTTTTTTACCTTCTGCGCATGCACAGCAGGTCTGCGTGTGCATCACATGCATCACACACAGTGTGTGCACTTCCGAACTGGTAAGGAAGGTAAGTAGATTTCACCCCTGGTGTAATCCGTCTGGTCCTGGTGATTTGAACTCGTCTATCATGGATAGGTGTTCTCTTAGAGATAGTCGTTAACTGAATTAATATCCAATTGATTGACTTATGGAAGAATGCTCTAAAAGATTTATAAAATTTGTTGACAAGTTTCTTGCTTTTCTATACTTCTTATTTGCCATATTAGAAAAAAGGAGATCTGCAATTAATTGTTTCTTGTTTTTTTCTGGATCTAGGGTGTATGTCAGCTCCCAAGTCAAGATGATGACGGCATCTGTCCTTACAGGAGAATTGATATCCGGTAAATGTCATTCAGGACAAGAACTCCTCCCTAAGTCTACCTTCACCCCCTCAGCCGCTTGTGCATCAGCGTGCACCCTCCCCAAGCCTTGAGTGTGCCTCCTTCACACTCTCGTGCACTCTCACCAAGCTTACCACACCTCCCTCGTATCTTCACACACACCCCTTGCGCCTTCACGCGCACCTTCCCTTCCCCTCCCTCCTCCCACAGACTCCCCAAGCCCCACTGGGCTTCCCTTGCATCCTTGCATTGTGAGCATTGTAACCAGTAAATGTTGTAAGACCAGGACTACCTACCGATGTCAGTCCCTCTCTTGATTGTATTATAGGTTGATTCCCAAGGATCAGTATTACTGTGGAGTCCTTTACTTCACCGGAAGCGACCTCTTCAATAAGAACATGCGAACCCATGCCCTGGAGATGGGCTTCACCCTTAACGAGTACACGATCCGGCCTCTCGGCGTCACTGGTAAGTAACCTTCATTGTCTGACTCACAGAGGGCTTTTTGGTCTGAGTGGAAGGCCACCAATCCCAGATTCTGCTCAAGCAAAGCCATGTTGCCTTGTCTAGTCCTCCTAAGAGAAGTTCAGGATGAGGAAAAAGCTTCCTTGTGCCAAGAAGAAGGAATCCTTTGGTTGATGGGTGTTTGCTAACACTGCTAATAGCACTCCAGTCCTTTCGTTCTCTTTCCCTGGTTCCTGTCCTTCTCCCTGTAACGGTTGGTAGAAGGTCTGAAGGATCTTTCCTCTAGAACAGGGGTGTCAAACACAAGGCCTCTGGGTCGGATCCGGCCCGCGATGTGGTTGGATCTGGCCCCTGGGGCTGTCCTGGAAAATGTAGAGGGCTGTCCCGTGTCACTTCAGCCCGGTCTACCCAGGGAGAAGAGGAAACATGCCAGCAGCATGGGGAGTGGCGTCACGCAGGCCACGCCCACCCAGATGGCCACGCCCACCCAGTCAGCCATACCTCTCCCCCTCCCCCTCCAATGTGGCCCTCAATGAAGTTGAGCTGGACACCCCTGTTCTAGAAGGAAGCGGAAGCTGGCACTGTCAGAGCTGTGCAAGCGGAAGCTGATTCCACAAAGCAACCCTGCCTCTGCGCCTCGGACCTCCTCTTCCTCCTGTTTGCTTAGCAGACCTCCTGGATGGAGAATTGGGGATCTCTTTGCTAGGGTGGCAACCAAGTGGCTCTCTCTGGCTCTGAATCGGCAGGAGTTGCGGGGGAGCCCCTCCCTGTGGACAGTGAGAAGGACGTCTTTGACTACATCCAGTGGCCGTATCGGGAGCCCAAAGAGCGGAGTGAATAGCCTGGAAGGAGCTTTCCCAAGCGGAGCTGGAAGATGCCCTGGATTAGACTGGACTGCTCCGTCCTGTGGTGGAAAGGGGGGGAGGGGGGGCACGGCAACGTAGGGTTTTTTTAGCCTGTTTCAGGTGTGCAAGTCAAACATTCACCGTAACCAATAAATGGGAAACACTACTTTGACTTAATTTAAAAAAGAACTTCAACCTTCTTATCTTTCTTTTTTTTTTTTATTGAAAGAGTTTTAAAAAAAAACAAAGACATTTTCCCCCCTTTTTTCCCCCTTCCCTCCAAAAAAACCCCCTTCCCCCCCCCCCGGCTTCCCGGGTCAATCACAAGGTATTGTTATACATAAACCAAACATAGAATAAAATTTTCCCTTCCAATCCAATTAACCACATCCAAAGCTTTTCATCTCCCAACCCCCTCCCCATTACATAAAATAACTTTCTAATTATTCAAAGGCAATCTGATATTTCTTAATCTGATATCTATTTTGTAGATAATCAATCCATTTTTTCCATTCAATTAAATATCTTTCCTGCGTATTGTCTTTTAAAAAAGCTGAGATTTTAGCCATCTCAGCCAAATTAATGACTTTCAGTATCCATTCTTCTATTGTAGGTACCTCTTCTTTCTTCCAGTATTGTCCAATCAACAGTCTTGCTGCTGTTATTAAATTCAGAATCAATTTAGTCTCAATCCCTGTACAATCCGTTATAATTCCCAAAAGGAAAAATTGTGGCAGGAACTTTATCTTCTTCTTCAGTACATTTTGAATAATCCACCAAATTCTTATCCAAAAGACCTTAATTTTCTTGCAAGTCCACCAAATATGAAAATATGTAGCGTCATCACAATCACACCTCCAACATTTCGCTTGGATATTAGGATACATACATGATAATTTTTTGGGATCTAAGTGCCATCTATAAAACATCTTATAAAAATTTTCCCTTAAATTCTGTGCTTGTGTAAACTTAACATTTTTAACCCAGATTTTCTCCCATGTTTCCAACATTATTGGTTCCTGAATATTCTGTGCCCATTTTATCATACAGTCCTTTACCAAATCCTTTTCCGAATCTATTTCAAGCAACACATTATACAATCTCTTTATATGCTCCTTATCTTTCTTTTAAGTTATGAAGTTTCTAATTTCCTGAAATAATTAGTAGCAAATAAGGACGTAAAACCTTCAGCTTGGCTGCTTCCTTATCGGGGAAGTTGTCCTCGTATCAAGGAGTTGGGGCGATTCTGCCCACAAGAAACCTCCTGGAGAAGAATGTGATTTCCTTCACCTTTTGGTTTTATTTTAAGCAGGTATTTCTACTGCTTATACCTGCGTTCCAATTACAGCAGGTCAAAAATGGTTTAAGCCAAGGAATAATCATTGAAAAATGCAGATTTAATTTGTTTACTTTCTTCTCTCAGAAGAGCTGTTGTTTCAAGAAAATGGTGTTTTCAATATTTTGCAGAAGACTTTGCTAGAAAGCATCACAAATTCTATCAAAGCTTGTAGTTTCCACTTTGATTGAAAGATACCAGGCCGGGTGCCCGCAGGGGCTCCGGGCCAAGCATTCTCGCCTCAGGCATGTGCACTTCATGCCACTCTGAGGCAACAAGAGAATGCAGAGCTCAGTAGATCTTTGAAGTTGCATTTGGGATGTGTCTGAACTCAAGTGAAAGATCTCACGTTACGCATGGCTGCCGCAGCAGCAGCAGCATTCAGCCGTAGAACTGAATCAGCTGAGGGGCTTAGTCCAGTCAAGTTGCGAGGGAACAGGTGGCGGTTCAAATAACTGAGAAGCAAATTCTCTTAGAAGCCACCATGTTAAAAATGCTCCAATGCTATTTCGGAGGTTTGTTTAGACACACGCAGCAGATATTTCAACTGGACATTATTTCACAAGTACCCTCGAATTGACTGTTTTGCTTTCTGAGCAAATCTAGGCTCCAGTGTTCAGGATTCCTCAGCCCCCCTCCCCCTTCATTCCCATGTCTGCCTTAGCAGCCGGGGGTGGGTGGGTGGGACTCAGGAATCTGGCCCCAAAACAAGTAGGCTGGGAAAGTATGGGTGGAGGAGAAGGCCCCCTTCCTTGGTAAAAGGAGGGCTTAAGGAAGGAGCAACGGGTCTCCTGCCATTTCTGATCCCAGGAAAGGCCTTTCTCAGATCAGAGAGCTGGTACCCAAGAGGTCCAATTTCCCTGTGCATTATGGGGAGGGATGCTTATGAGCTCCTGCTGCTGCACCCCCACTTCTCATGGGGGAAGAAGAGAGGGGTGAAAGCAGTGGTGACATCTGAACCAGCTTACTACAGGTTCGCTGGCTGTGCATGCGCAGTGCACAGCATGCACCAAATGCGAGATGTGCGCGCACGCACAGCGCACGCCAAAAGGAGGCATGGGGTAAGTAGAACAGCGTGCGGGGGGGGGTGTGATCGGCTGTGGCACACAATCATTGCGCTGCTCAGCTGTGATTGTCAGAGCCTTTTTTTACTTTTTAAAAGCATTTTTAAAAGAAGTGGCAAGTGGGCGATTGGATGGGCATGGGGGGTAGGGGTGGGCAGGGATTTTTGCTACCAGTTCTCCAACCCACTCTGCCACCAGCGCTTCCGGATCAGCCGATCCGGTCCAAACCAGGAGCATTTCACCCTTGGGGGAAAGGGTATCCTTGCGTATTCCCCCATGGGCTAGGCATTTCAGCACCCAATCGGTGCTGAATGGGCAAGTACATTCTTTTTAAATTCAATGTCGTAAATTGAATCACATGGTTGCTAAGCAAATCCATTCTTCCAAATGGCCTTTTTTTTTTTTTTTTTTTTTTTTGGCAAAAAGGTAATCAATCATGGTTTTGGACTGTAGGATATGGCAACCCATCACAACTGTGAGCCAGTTGCCAAGCGCCCAAAATGCAGTCACGTGACAGGGCAGCAGTCGTAACATTAAGGATGGGTTGCAGGCAACCGTTGAGAAATCCGTCGTAACTTTCACTGGACGTAAGTCAAGGACTGCTTGTAAAAACATTGGCTTGTTGCCAAGAATGAGAGCAGGTGGCCCCTTCCTTTCCTCTCCTCTCCCTGTCAGCATCGGAGGGGGTCGTATTTCAAGGAGAAAGTCTGATCCCAGCCTTCACAAAGCCCGGCATTGATTGTGGCTGGTTTAGACATTAAGCAAAAGGGTTTGGTCAGAAGAACTGCTTCTTTTCAAAAAACAACCTTGCCCATTTTGTGCCTTTTCAGTTCCTTTTCTCACTGATTCCAAAAGTCACTGGCAGAAAGGGGGGGGGAAAGGGGGGATGGAGGAAGCGCCATCTCCCACCCAGGCCCAAAAGGACAAGCTGGAGAGAGGGGGGGAGGGGTGGCCCTCGGCTAGTGCAATGGACAGCAGAGAATAACGGCCTCATTTGGCTCACCAGATCCTCCCCCTGCAAGGAGCTCCCACCAGCCGCCTTCCCTGGAGCTCTCAAGTGACTGAGTGGGAGGAGCGGTTTCTTCCATTGCATCAGGCCAGGGGGACCCCAGCCCGGTACTGTTCAGAACAGGGCCACGCAAGCAGCAGGCGAGCATGCACACACAACTCTGCTTGTGTAAGTGGCAGGCCCTCTCGCCAAGGGAAGCTCCAATTGTGCAGTGGTGGGTGCATCTGCTGCTTATGCAAATGGAGCTTCAGGCACGGGAACCAGTGCCCACTGCTTGCACAAATGCCGCTCACATGGAACCATTTCCTCTTCCTTTCCCCGCCCATCCCAGTCTGCAAAGCCAGAAAGGTTGGGGACCCCTTCATTAGGCCCCATCGGGGTTAAAAGAACCAGGGAAGCGTTTCTGTTTATGTCTGGACCCAAAAGAGAATCGGGGAGAGAGACTCCTGCTCGGATCTAGCCTGTTTATCAGCAGGTCTGGCATCAGATGGGCATTTCGGAAGGGACTGCTGTTCTCCTTCCGTTGTCTTTTGTCCTTTCCTGTCATGACAGGCTGCAAAAGTCAAACGTTGACTGGCTTCCTGCCTCCAGCCCCTCCCCCTCCCATCACAACTCTACCAAAATTAATGCATTTCCGCCCCCCACCAGCTGCGGATACTCAAAGGGGGGGAAACAAGAGGAATCTGTTGATTGCTTTACTGAGAGTGCCTTGAACACACGTACTCAGGACACCCTCCCACCGCAGGGATAAGCCGGGTCAGAGACAGGAACAGAAATGGGGGCAGCAAAGTTCATGCTAGTTAATTTTCAGCCAGCTCAAGTAGGGCTGTAACTCAGTGACGAGTAAGGTCCTAAGGGGTGCAATGTCCGTGAAGCCGGGTGCCCAGCCAGCCAGCCCCTGGTGGACTGATCCACGCGCCTTGCTTTGCTTTGCTTTGCTTCAGGCTCCCTCGGTTTCTGCCCTCGTCCAGGCTCAGAACCTCCTTAGTTGCTGCGCCCAAAATGCAGTCACGTGACAGGGC
The DNA here is from genome assembly GCF_028640845.1 of Ahaetulla prasina. NCBI lineage: Eukaryota > Metazoa > Chordata > Lepidosauria > Squamata > Colubridae > Ahaetulla > Ahaetulla prasina. The sequence goes on from NC_080547.1 coordinate 973,780, forward strand.
AGCAGTCGTAATATTAAGGATGGGTTGCAGGCAACCGTTGAGAAATCCGTCGTAACTTTCACTGGACGTAAGTCAAGGACTGCTTGTAAAACATTGGCTTGTTGCCAAGAATGAGAGCAGGTGGCCTTCCTTTCCTCTCCTCTCCTGTCAGCATCGGAGGGGTCGTATTTCAAGGAGAAAGTCTGATCCCAGCCTTCACAAAGCCCGGCATTGATTGTGGCTGGTTTAGACATTAAGCAAAAGGGTTTGGTCAGAAGAATTGCTTCTTTTCAAAAAACAACCTTGCCCATTTTGTGCCTTTTCAGTTCCTTTTCTCACTGATTCCAAAAGTCACTGGCAGAAAGGGGGGGGGAAAGGGGGGATGGAGGAAGCGCCATCTCCCACCCAGGCCCAAAAGGACAAGCTGGAGAGAGGGGGGGAGGGGTGGCCCTCGGCTAGTGCAATGGACAGCAGAGAATAACGGCCTCATTTGGCTCACCAGATCCTCCCCCTGCAAGGAGCTCCCACCAGCCGCCTTCCCTGGAGCTCTCAAGTGACTGAGTGGGAGGAGCGGTTTCTTCCATTGCATCAGGCCAGGGGGACCCCAGCCCGGTACTGTTCAGAACAGGGCCACGCAAGCAGCAGGCGAGCATGCACACACAACTCTGTTTGTGTAAGTGGCAGGCCCTCTCGCCAAGGGAAGCTCCAATTGTGCGAGTGGTGGGTGCATCTGCTGCTTATGCAAATGGAGCTTCAGGCACGGGAACCAGTGCCCACTGCTTGCACAAATGCCGCTCACATGGAACCATTTCCTCTTCCTTTCCCCGCCCATCCCAGTCTGCAAAGCCAGAATGGTTGGGGACCCCTTCATTAGGCCCCATCGGGGTTAAAAGAACCAGGGAAGCGTTTCTGTTTATGTCTGGACCCAAAAGAGAATCGGGGAGAGAGACTCCTGCTCGGATCTAGCCTGTTTATCAGCAGGTCTGGCATCAGATGGGCATTTCGGAAGGGACTGCTGTTCTCCTTCCGTTGTCTTTTGTCCTTTCCTGTCATGACAGGCTGCAAAAGTCAAACGTTGACTGGCTTCCTGCCTCCAGCCCCTCCCCCTCCCATCACAACTCTACCAAAATTAATGCATTTCCGCCCCCCACCAGCTGCGGATACTCAAAGGGGGGGAAACAAGAGGAATCTGTTGATTGCTTTACTGAGAGTGCCTTGAACACACGTACTCAGGACACCCCTCCCACCGCAGGGATAAGCCGGGTCAGAGACAGGAACAGAAATGGGGGCAGCAAAGTTCATGCTAGTTAATTTTCAGCCAGCTCAAGTAGGGCTGTAACTCAGTGACGAGTAAGGTCCTAAGGGGTGCAATGTCCGTGAAGCCGGGTGCCCAGCCAGCCAGCCCCTGGTGGACTGATCCACGCGCCTTGCTTTGCTTTGCTTTGCTTCAGGCTCCCTCGGTTTCTGCCCTCGTCCAGGCTCAGAACCTCCTTAGTTGCTGCGGCACACACGCAGGCGAGCTCTCTGTGGGGCGCCCCGGAGGGGCCGTTGACAAACCAGGCCGGGTGCGCAACCGCAACGCTGGAAGATTTCGGGGCCCGGCGCCCCGCCATCCTTCTGCCCTCGCCCAGAACACACGGCCCCTTCGAGGAGAACAGGTTTGCAGATCTTGGCCCAGAAGTGGCGGGCGCAGCAGTGCCCTTGGGCACATTCGGAGGTCCGGAGGCAGCGCTCCCCCGTGCCAGCTGTGAGAAGAGGCAAAGAGGGGTCAGGGGTCTCCTAGAAGCAAACCCCCATTCTGGAGGCTGCAGTGCTGGGTGACAGTGAGGTTGAAGGGTACCAGAGGCGGGTACAGCTGGCATGCAGCCAATCCCTCCTTGCAGGTGGCAAGGAAACAGCGCCCCCCCTCCCACTCCCTGTTTTTTAGAGCAGTGATGAGCTGAACTCAGACCAAGTGGTTCCCACGTGATACGGACTAGTCCACCTCACAGGGCAGCGGTTGAGGAAGGAAAGCTGAGTTTTCCCATCGCAGCTCCTGGAAGACCTCCACCACCACGCTGGTGGTATTCACCCTCTCGCCATCTGGCCTGGCCTGGCCCTCTTCATGGAGGTGGCAAGGGTCACCCAGGGGTGAAATGCTCCCGGTTCGGACCAGATCACCCGATCCGGTAGCCATGGCGGTGGGTGGGTCGGAGAACCAGTAGCAAAAATCCCTGCCCCAACCCATGCCCAGTTGAGCCGTGCAATCGTCGGAGGGTTTTGGTTTTTTTTTGCTTTTAAAATCATTTTTTCTTCAGCTGAAAAAATGCTTTTAAAAGTAAAAAAAAAAGCCTCTGATGATCGCACAGCTCAGTTGGGATCGTCAGAGGCTTTTAAAAGCACTTTTTTACAACTTCTTCGGCCAAAGAGGTTGTAGAAAAATACTTTTAAAAGTTTTTTTAAAAAAAAGTTGGCCACAGCCACCCAGTCAGATTACCCCCCACACACACACCAAGCCACGTCCACAGAACTGGTAGTAACAAATTTTACCTTTCACTCCTGGGGTCGCCCCTACTGAACCTCCCTTTGGACATAGGCCTCGGGGGGGGGGGGACTGCCAGTGTTCCCTGCTAGTTCTCCACGGGGCAAAGGGTAGTTCTGCCTTGCAGAGAAAAAGGGCCATTGGCCCACCCGGGATTGCTGCTCTCTGCCCCCTGCAGGAAAGGCGTCCTTGCTTTTTTCTCCTAGAACAGGGTGAGCCATATTTGGGAGGCTCTGGCTCTGCACCCCTCTCAGAGGGCCGAAGGTGAAGACGTTGCTTGAAGGAATGGAGTAAACCCACTTTTTGTCTACTTCTGAAGTTTCCCTGAGACACAAAACAGTTGGGATCATTGCCTGGGACGGCTTTTCCCAAACGAGGAAGTTTGGCTTCTTTCCCATCTCAAACCACATCCTGGCTTCCTCCACAGCCTGAGGGACGGCGGCTCTGGCCGTGGCCCAAAAGGGAGCAGCCCTGCGACTGCTGGCGGTCCAATCCCTGGCAGGAGCCGCGACAGGCACCCTGCTTGTCTTCTCTCCGGCTCTCTCTCAGCCCATTTTCTGGGGCGCAGACAGACTGCTCAGACAGGGGCACCATCCCAATCTGAGGCATCCCTTGAAGGCCAGGAGCAGTGGTGGGTTTCAAAAATTTTTACTACTGGCTCTGTAGGTGTGGCTTGGTGGGCATGGCAAAGGAAGGATACTGCAAAATCTCCATTTCCTCCTGATCCGCTGGGACTGGGGAGGCAGAGGATAGATGGGGGCGGGGCCAGCCAGAATTTTTACTACCGGTTCTCCGAACTACTCAAAATTTCCACCACTGGTTCTCCAGAACTGGTCAGAACCTGCTGAAACCCACCTCTGGCCTGGAGCCTGTTTGAGGGACAGATGGCTGGGCTACATAAGCCACAAGGGGAGGAAGAGGTGTGGGGGTGCAGCCAGGGGGATCCTTTGGGGTGCCGCTGGCCAGCAGCTTGTGCCTGTTCAGGGTCTACCAGATCTGGGTTCCCAAACTCCAGGCATCCCAGTTGGCAGGATGGTTTTCTGCCCCACAGCAGCCACCTGCTCGGCTGAAGAGGTTGTTAAAAATGCTTTTAAAAGCCTCAGATGATCCCAGCTGAGCTGCACGATCATCAGAGGCTTTTTTTTTTTACTTTTAAAAGTATTTTTTCGGCCAAAGAAAAAATGTTTTTAAAAGTAAAAAAACCCAAAAAACCTGATGATTGTGCAGCTCATCTCGGCATGTGGGGAAGGCAGGGATTTTTGCTACTGGTTCTCCAAACCACCTGTCACCATTGCTACCAGATCAGGTGATCCGGTCCGAACCGGGAGCATTTCACCCCTGCTTTGGGGCGTTGCACACTTTTCCCCTGGGGCAGCCCAACTTTCATCATCGCAACCACCGGTGAGGTAGTTTGGGTGAAAGCGGCTGGCCCACAGCTTTCCCGGTGGGCTTCCCTACTTAAAGGGAATCTTGGAACTGGCCTCTCTCCATCGGATCCTGCATCTTAATCAATAAGCCACATTGCTGGTTTGTAGCTTTGTGGACATTCTGTCCTATAATTCAGCAATCATGGCTTGGTGTGTTACTGGAACAAGATCGTTTTTAGATTGAGAAATTCCAGAATTCTCTCCATAAACGGTTGATCTTGAAAGACTCTCCTCTTTTTCCGCCTTCTTTCTCCCTCCTCCTCAGGCTCCCTCTCTTACCTGGGCTACGTGGCCTCGGCCGAGCTCCCTCCTTCCGGACATGCCCGGCTTGAGCCGGACGTGGCCGTCGTTCCTTGGCCCCCAAGTCAGCCTGTCTCCCGTCTCTCTGCTCCTCAGCCAGGGGCATCCTTTCCACCTGCGCACACACCTCTGGCATCAAAAAGAGGAGCCTCCGGTTAAAAGGGTCCCCGGCAACCTGGGCAGTTGGGCACTGAACCCAGGAGAGGTGAGGGAGGGCAGCTTCCTTTGCCCACACCTGCCCCCCCCCCAGCATTGCTCACAGCCTGTTTGGGAAGAGCTTCGGAGTCTATGAGCTGATAGCTGATACCCCTGACCACCATCCTTAAACGGTTAGAAATATCCCCTCTGCCAGCTCTCTTTCCCCTCTTTCCTCCCATCACACCCAAGACTAGCTGGACCACAGGCGGGCAGGATCAAGGCCTGCAGCTGATTCCCGGTGGCTCCATCCGACTGTAGGCTGGTGATGCCCAGGTGGGTTGGGATCACAGAAACCCCCTCCACCCATAAGGTGGATCCCAGGGCGACCCTCTGCAAGAGATCAGACTCTGCCCAGATAGGGAGCAAGTGGATACTGCCCGCCCCCTCCCCACCCCAGCCCAGCCTCATCTCCCCCCCACCCCTCTCAAGCCTGGAGGGAGGCTCCTGGAAGGGCTGCGGTGGCTAAAACTTACCATTGATACAGATCATACCCGGGCAACACATCCCATTCCCCTGGCATCTTCTTCGTAAGCCCTGGCAGGGAGCACAGAATGGCAGCTGTTCCTCTTGGGGCTTGTAACAATATTTCCCCACCCGGCAATCTTTGTCTGTCAAGCACTGCGGGCTCTAGAGAAAGGAGGGAGGTGGATTGTTAGAAGACCCCTGGGACTGGGGTGGGGGTCAGGGGTTGAAAGAGAGAGAGAGAGAACCAGCAAGATTCGGAGGTGCCAAAAGTCTCAGCCCCAGAGCTTGCCAGGAAAAGGGGGAGTGGGGTGCTGATCTAAATTGGGGAACAGGCCAGGGAACCCAACTGGTAGCTATCCGAAGGAGGTTCATTGGAGGAAATGACAGGGCCTTGGGATCCCCCCCCCACAAGCAATGCTGACCTTTTCTGCCTCGGGGAGGGGCTTTTTAGCCTAGTAAGAACCCTCTGCAGAGGTCCAGAGCAGGAAGGGCTGGGCTGGGGGGCAGCCTCTTAAATCCACCCCCCTTTTTTAAGTTAAACGGTGTGGTCCAGCTTAGCTCAAATAGACTTGCCCCCACCATGTTTTCGTTCTCGCCCCCCCCCCCCCAGGACTACTTAAGTAAGAGAGGGAATTCTGCCATATTCAGCAAGATACCCTATCCAGGAGAGTGGTTGGTCCCCAGGCTAAACTCCTCCTCACTCCCAGCGTTTCCTTTGGGGACTCATATTTTAGCTCCTGGAGAACAGCCGAATGGCTCCCTAAGCAGACCCCGTCCCCTCTCCCCTCCCCGGACAGAAAGAGGGGGAGAGAAATGAAGGGACCTGGATGTCAGCAAACCCCTGGCCTGAAAGCCAGATCCCCAGGGCCAATTCACAACAACATCCAACGTGTTCCATGCATTTCAGACTCCTCAGCGAGAGACCCTTGGTGATACCAGAATCTATCCAAAATTAGACTCCCGCTCAGCGCAGCCTCCTCTCGTCTGAAGCGTTCTTTGCAACTCACTCCCGCAAAACCTCTCACCTTCTTGGAACCGGACACTTCAGCCGAGCCCCTGATGGTATTGAAGTCAAGAACCAGAGCAGTCAAAGGAGAGCAAAGGCAAGTGAGCCCCAGAAGGAAGGCGGCCTCCATCTTCTGCCCTGCAGGTCCCTGGAGATGCCCCTGGAGCTCCTTTGAAGCCCTCCGTTCCCAGGGCTAAAACATCCCTCCGTCCGTGGTACCTTCAGTGAAGCCTTTGGGCCACGTTGCTGTCAGAAGGATGCTCCGCTTCTAAGAGCTGAAGGAGTTAACCTGCCTCTGGGGCCATTCCACCACCTTATTTATAGTGACCTGCTTCCCTTTTTCTTCCTCTTTGGACCCCCCAGTCTCCGAAAATCCCTTTGATCGCTACTTCAAAACCAAACATTCAAAGGGATCTGGAGGGAAGCAGGCCAGCAGAGGCCAGCTCCTCCTCCTCTGCCAACAATCCCTAATTACAGCATATCAAAGTCAGTTCAAAGGGCCAGAAAGAGAGGCGGATGTAGGTATCAAAGGCACCTGTTGGTAATCACCTGTATTTCCTGGTCTTTGTAATCCCTTGCAAAAGTGGTTTTGTTCTGGGATCTGCTTTCACAGCTGACGGATGATTCACTTCTTGACCACACCGGGGTGGGAAGGAAGAGGCAAGCGGGCAACAGGGAGCATTTTCAGCTTTCGGCAGCTGCCCAGAAACACCTGCTGCAGCCACCCGGGTCCCACTTTGAAGGAAGCGCTCCTTCCCCTGGCCACTAATGCTGCTATTGTTTTCAAGAATTAAGAAGACGCTTCCTGGATCTTTCAGGGCTTAATACCAGCCAAATCCGAGGTGACATGGAAAAGACTGCATATCGCAAACTGAAACGAAACCGTCTGACCTGCCAAATGGTCAACTGTCTCCTGCTCTAAGCTCAGCCGGACTGGGCCACAAGTGGCCGCCCTCTGTGCCCTCAACGTTCAAAGTAAGTCAGTGGGGAAGAACTATCCTATCCCCTCCCCTCCCATCGCAGTTAGATCTCCATTCAGCCAAGGCAGCTCCTTCTAGAAGTTCATTTCCCTGATGGGTCTGCAGATCAATCGATCTGTTTCTCATTGTTTTCAAGGAAACTTTTTTCCCCCATCTTTATTTGGTTGATGTTCTGCCCACTTGACCTCAGTGCCACTCCAGGCCCTCTTAAGCTAACTCCATGTGTATTAACCCTATGACTAAATCGACATCACTGCTTCTTAAATCTTAAAATCCAAACACACACCCCGGTGCTTAGCTAAATTCAAATCAGGGATGAAATGCTCCAGGTTGGACCCGGTAGCGAGGACAGACGTGGTTCAGAGAACTGGTACCAAAAATCTCTGCCCCCTCCCCCATGCCCAGCTGAGCTGCGCATTCATCAGAGTTGACCAAAGAGGTTGTAGAAAAAATGCTTTTAAAGGTAAAAAAAAAAAAAAAAGTTGGCCACGCCCACCCAGTCACATTACCCACCACCACCAAGCTCCGCCCACAGAACTAGTAGTAACAAATCTTACATTTCACCCCTGGTTCAAATCCTATGGATTGAAAGAGACCAGACGTTCTGAGTTCCTTCTCCAAAGTTAGGGAGATCAGGAGCTGTCCACATCACAAGCTGTTTTTAGCCTGCAATGCCAAGGCAGGGAAAGGAGGGAGGCTTCGTGGCCAATTGGACATTGGCAATGTCTTCTTGGTTTGGGGGCCTCTCAGAGCAATATTTCTTTCTCCCACTTATGCTTTCGTTCATCCCTCTTTGCTTGGTTACTCTATCACAGCCTCAAAAATGAAAGAATTAATTCCTTAGATAATTAATTTTCTAAAAATTGTTCACTGAATTGTTTTTTAAAAACGAGGGGAAAAAGAGTGACTAACCAAGTAAAAGATCATATTGAAATCTCCCATTGTACTCCAACCGGTGTATGATATTTACACATTTAATTTGGGGAGTATGTGTTTATGTTGACATTTTCCTGTTAAAAACAATATTCTAAATATTTACATTTGGTTGGTGATTACCTATAAAACCCTTTCTGACAGGGGTCCAGGCTACTGGAGGAACTGTCTCACCCCAGTGGGACTAGCCTGCCCCACTTGTGCTGGCAGAGGTAGGGGGATGTAGATCTAGAAAAAAGTCAGGTTCTACATTTAGGCCAAAACAAAATGCACAGGTACCAGATATGTGGTACCTTGCTCAATAGTAGTAACTGTGAGAGGGATCTTGGAGTCCTAGTGGACAACCATTTATATATGAGCCAGCCGTGTGCAGCAGCTGCCAAAAAAGCCAACACAGTTCTGGGCTGCATAAACAGGGATAGAATCAAGAACACATGAAGTGTTAGTACCACTTTATAATGCCTTGGTAAGGCCACACTTGGAATACTGCATTCAGTTTTGGTCGCCGTGATGTAAAAAAGATGTTGAGACCCTAGAAAGAGTGCAGAGAAGAGCAACAAAGATGATTAGGGGACTGGAGGCTAAAACATATGAAGAACGGTTGCAGGAATTCGGTATGCCTAGTTTAATGAAAAGAAGGACTAGGGGAGACATGAAAGCAGTCTTCCAATATCTCAGGGGTTGCCACAAAGAAGAGGGAGTCGGGCTGTTCTCCAAAGCACCTGAGGGTAGAACAAGAAGCAATGGGTGGAAACTAATCAAGGAGAGAAGCAACTCGGAACTAAGGAGAAATTTCCTGACAGTTAGGACAATTAATCAGTGGAACAACTTGCCTGCAGAAGTTGTGAATGCGCCAACACTGGAAATTTTTAAGAAAATGTTGGATAACCATCTGTCTGAAATGGTGTAGGGTTTCCTGCCTGGGCAGGGGGTTGGACTAGAAGGCCTCCAAGGTCCCTTCCAACTCTGTTATTATTATTATTATTATAGATTAGGGTATATAACTGAGTTTTACAATGTAGTTAGATTATATGCTTTGTGGAAATTTCTTTCCATGCATGTGCTTGGAGAAGGACAGGTGGGCATTATCTTGTTTTTTTGGCATAGGAGAAGGGTCTTCTGAGGGCGCGCAGAGACACTCCTTAAAACTGAGAGGTGCTATGGAGATGTGTAACGGACAGGTACGGAGAGGTATGGGAGGTGCTGAAGAGAAAGTAATCTGAGAGAACAAAAAGAGAAATAATGTATTCCTTTGAGGCATCTTGGATTAGCTGAAACCCCAGAGGGCCTGTCCAATAAATCCAAAGAAAGTGTGGCATGGGGGGGGGGGGGGCGTCGGGATAAGGAACTATAAAATGTGATGCTTTTGAAACTTTAGGTGTGGCTTCCTGGCTCAAACTCCTTGTTGAGATCTGCTGGGATACCACTCTATTTTGCAAAAAAAAATTTCTTTTTTTCTTTTAATAAAATCTGTTTTCATCGATCCATGCTTGTTGGCTGAATTCACTTCCAGCACCTCTACCTGATCCTGCCTCCCTGACACCGAATGGGAAGAGAAGGGGGGGGGGAGAGAGAAAGAAAAAAAAAGAAATGCCTCCCTGCACCCACTGTACTGCGACGAATGGGCTGCGGCGAAGGGACTGTGACGAAGGGACTGGGACGGAGGGGCCGTGGCCCAAAGTGCTGAGGCATAATAATATAGAGGCAAAACCATGGTGGAGAAACAGGCGGCGCCAAGAGTTCGCGGCGAAAAGTCCCATTCCGCTGGCAGAAGGCGCCTGCTACTGACCCATTGACTGAGGAATTCCCGAAGAGCCTTCTCTGCCGTGGCCCCTGCCCGCCTCAGGTGAAATCCACCCCCAACTCCCTTGGCCTTCCCTTAAGCCTTAAAACCTGGCTCTGACAATTGGCCTGGGGCTTGGAGGTGGTTGGTAGAGTAAAAGATCCTACCTGAGGGCCACACAACTTGGATTTGTAGTATCAACAACATGGACTTTGTAGTATTATTGTACTTGCTAACATAGTTATTCTGTACTTTAATTAATTTTTTCTCTTTTTTTAAATAATAATGGTTTGATTGATAAGTTCTAACAGCCCTAAAGTTCTCTTTGTTCCCCAGGTCAAGATAGGATGGGATGTCTGGAGTTTGTCTTGCTAATTGGTATCTGATGAACCCCAAACCACCTTCCATGACTTCTTTTCCTCATTAACATTTTAAATATAACACCCCTGCTTTTGTTAGGTCTCATTTAAATGGACATATGTGTTGTTACATGTAATGTTTGTTTTTGTTTTTTTATTTTTATTCAAAACGTTTTACAAAAAAAAAATTCCCCCCCCCTTTCCTCCCTTCACTAATCCCTCCCCCCTGACTTCCCGGATGAAGCACAAGGTATAGTTAAAAATAAAACAAACATATGCTAAGAAAATTTTCCCCCAAAACTATTATACCAATTTTCCCTCTCTAGCATTACATCACATGTAATGTTTTAACTCGTCAGCTCTGCCATCTTCACAGCTGGCATCCGGCCATAAATGGAGGGAGGGGAGCAAAGGAATTTGGGGACGTTGTACAGGAGAAAAGGAGGAGGATGCAAGTGGGGAGGGAAAGACAGGAACCAGATGTGTCAAATCAGACTAATCCAGCCTCTCCAAGGGTACCTGGCCTGGGAAAGTATGTGAAACCTCTTCAAGGTGTGCCTAACATCAAAGCGGTTCCCAAAAATCAAACCAGGATGCTATTGGCCACTGAAAATCTGGACAAGGAGGGAGGGCCACAGAAAGGGGAAAACATGTAACTTTTGCATGGGAATACTAGGATCTAGCCTCGCTTTTGCTGCAACCCACTAATCCTTAGTAAAAGAACCTATCGCTTCAAACAAATGGAGTTGAGGGTCTCTCTTTCCTAGGGACCTAGCTGGGCCAGGTCTAATATTAGGCTCAGAGCAACCAAGAGGAGATTGAGGCATGGGGACAATCTGCAACTAAACCCCATGGCTGCCACTTGCACAGCCAAATTCCGAATGGGCCATGACCTGGGGGCTGGGAACTGCTGGCCTATTGGATACATTTCCCACCTTGAGTTGTTTGAAAAAAAGTAATAAAGGTGGGGTGTAAACAAACAAACACAGAGACCTTTGCACAATAAGGTTTTTAATTAGAAAAATGAGGCTCCTCTTGTCTTAATCCCATGAGATGTAGCCAGCCCTTTCTCTTATAAAACTCCCAAGAAGCTGGGAATGAATACCTACGGCTTTGTGTTGCTAGGCCTGACCTCAAGTATGGGGTATTATGGGATAGGGACTGAGAGCGAGAGAAATGTCTCACGGCCTTAGAGGAGAAGCTCAGAGTCTGTAGCCAACAGAGAGCCGAGAGGGGAAATTCTGAAATCCAGAGGAGCGAGGCAGCCATTCGCAAACAGCCAGCCGGGCCTGCCTTTTTTTGTCCCTGGCTGGATTCGCACATTCCTTTCCCTCCCACCCACAAGCTGCTTGGCTGGCCAGCCCACAGCAAAGAACTGAAACCCCCCCCCCCGACTTATTCAATCCGCCCTAATAAAGGAACCGCCACGGTATTCTAAAAGCAGCCCCTCTGCCCAAATCCTTTCTCCCAGCTGTGCGGTGGGATCAGGAGACCCACCAAAGAGAAGACAACTGTTTTCAGAGTGAGATCTCTGATCTCCTTCCATCAGATAGGATAGGGATTATATCTCTGCTGGCCAGGTGAGCCACCGGAATCCTTCCTGCAAGGGTTTTAAGCTCCAATCGGCCCCTCTAGGGCAGGAGAGGATCACGCTGGCCCCCAATCTCAGGAAGAGAGGAAGGGGCTCCAGCTAGGCAACGCAGGGCGACTCCTTAGGCCTGGCTACATCCCTCTAGGCTTGGCCCACAATAAGGCCTTCCTGCTAGTGGTGGCGCTTGAGGTCAGTGAGGAGTTTCAGAGGTCCGAGCGCTCAGGCCCCTGGGGTGCCGTCTCCTCTTGGGCAGCCTCTTTCATGTTGGCATAGGCCACCTCCTGGGCCAGCTGAGACAGGGAGGGGCGGCCCAGCAGCAGGTTCCGTAGGGAGATGCAGGTCATCAGAAGGCTGTGGGCAAAACCAGGGAGAGACTATTAGGAGGAGGCACACAACACAATCCAAGCTGAGCTTTTTTCCGTGTGGGTGAAGAGCACAAGAGTGGTAAAACAGCACAGCCCCACACAATAGTCTGCTTTGGGTTTTTTTTGCCAATGTTGTGGTCAATGTTGCGGAGCTGGCAACGGAGTCGGAGCGTGGGCCAGTCCTGGAGGCTGGGGAAGGCCCAGATGAGGGCTCTGCGTCAGAGGCTGAGGTGGGGCCAGGGCCATCAAGGAGTGAGGTGCGGACTCCAGATCCTCCAGAGACTGACAGTAGTGAGGCAGAGGAACAGGAGGTGCCTGTTCCTAATGCACGCATGAGAAGAGCTGCCAGAAGGCAAGAGCAGCTCAAGCAAAGAGGATGACTCGGGAGTAGGGCCAAGAGATGATTGGCCCCTCCCATAAGGCATAAAAGACCAGCAACGGCGTTGATAGCTTTGTCTTCTTGCATTTATTTTGTATCAGTGTCCTCTGAACGTTTGCCAAGAAAGGCCTTTGGCAGTTTGCCTAATTGGACCAAGGTTGGTGATAGGACTGAGGAATTTGTGTTAGGAGGAATTTGCTTTAATTTAGTTGAACGACGCTGGGAATGAAGTAATTCTCATCTGTTCAAATAAAGTTTGTTTTTACACTGACTGAGTTTCCTACTACCTACTTGGCCCTGGGTTACAACTGCCAATACCTAGGCTGGAGAAGATAAAACTTGCAAGATTTGCCCAAAGTTAGTAGTTATGGGAGATTTTCTTCTCTTAATTTAGAGGAAAGGAAGAGATTGTGAAATTGTTTATACTGGCATGATGAGGGTGGGAAGTCACTTTCTTAAGGTTTTTTCTTTCTATTTTCCTCTAATTTTCTGTTTTCTTGCAGCTTTTATTCTTGCTTCATATTTTGCTTTTAAAGTTTGCATGATCTTTGACTATTTTAATAAAAACTTGTAATAACATTATTTGATACAGAGAGAATGCGGGAAGTACCCAGTAGGATTTCACAACCCCCCCGCCTCTCTCACCTCCTGCGGAAAACGAAGTACTTCTTGCTCACAAAACGCTGCAGTCGCTCAGCCAGGCTGGCGTTGCGCCTCCTTTGCCGCTCTTCTATGCGTCGCTGGCGATGGAGGAAAGCCTCAATGACCGGGTCTGCCTGCGTCAAGTTTTCCAGAGAGTCTTCTAAGATAGGCTGCAACTCTGGTGGGAGAGGTTCCGTTTCTGCGAAGAGAGAAGCGACAAAAACAGAACATAGAACAAAAGAGTTGGAAGGGACCTTAGAAGTCTTCTAGCCCAACCCCCTGCTTAGGCAGGAAACCCTACACCACTTCAGACAAATGGGTATCCAACATCTTCTTAAAAACTTCCAGTGTTGGAGCATTCACAACCTCTGGAGGCAAGTAGTTCTACTGGTTAATTGTTCTCACTGTCAGGAAATTCCTCCTTAGTTATAAGTTGCTTCTCTACTTGGTTAGTTTCCACACATTGCTTCTTGTCCTGCCCTCAGGTCCTTTGGAGAATAGGTTGACCCCCCCCCTTCTTTGTGGCAACCCCTACTGGAACCCTACTATCATGAAGTAATATTCATGAGGATAAAACCACAGTGCTGGGCCGATACAGTGAGGGTCTGTAAAGACACCCAGCCAGTTTGCAGGCTCACCTGTCCCGTTCTGAACTTTCTCCCGCAACTCCTGAAGTTGAGTGAAATTCCGCTCCAGTGCCACCTCAGTGGTGTTGACGTAGATATACATGTAGCAGGAGGGCTCCTGAGAGACTGTGAAGACTTTATGGTACTCCCCAGCTGGCAGCTGTGATCAAGAGAAAATGGCAGAAAGGCTCTGGGCAGCCAAAGGCAGCTGGGAACAGTCCCAAAGTGGGGGGGCTCCCTTCCTAAGGGCCAGGGGAGCACCAGTATCTAGAGCAGTTCTCCAGTTGGTGAGTCATGTGCCTTCCCAAACAGCCCGGCTTGCGAGAGAAATTGGCACCTGAAGACGCAAAGGGCAATCCGACTCCAACTGGCAACAGGTGGACTGCATATGGGGCTACAGCTAGCTGTGCAGACATGTCTATACAGATGTGTGTGTATCTGCAAACAGTAGATTCCATACACACACACGCGTGCACACACATGGACTTATGGTGCCGTGCTCCTTCCAACCCTTGGCAGACTCCTTCACTGGACAGGGAAGCCCCTCCCCCACCTTCCCTTCTCTTCTGGCGAAACTCTTGAATCTCGCTGCATTGTCATTGTGAATGGTGAAACCCAGCACTGTTGGGATGTTTCTTTTAAGACGCAAGAGGAACCTTCAACTGGTTCTTTGGTTCGGCAAAGGTTACCCCAATCTTCCCTCTCAGACCTGGAAGGTATCATCCAAGATGTGGCAAAGGCCAGACCTGAAGGTCACACCCAGCCTATAGGGCTGCCCTCTCCTGATTTCTCATGGTGTTATATGAGTTCCTGTCCCGTAGAAGTGGGGGAGGTGGTGTTCCCTATTTCCCCTCTTCTTTTTCAGAGGGGTGCGGGGTAATCAGTGCATAAACTGCACAGGAAAATGTTCTCCCCACATGACGTTTAGCCTGGCCCTCACCTGGATCTTGTCTCCCTCCTGCAGTGAATAATTCTTCTGCAAACTGAGAACCTCCACAGTGACTCCCCCTTTCAGCAGATGGAGACTGGTGTTGCCAAGGTCCTCGCTCACAAAGTTCTCCAGGTGCAGCCCTTTGGGATGGGATGGGATGGGATGGGAGGGACAACCAAAAAGTCAACAGCAAAGACCACGGAAGCACCCGCCTCCTCAGTTCTTCCTCCATCTCAGCAGCTCCCCCAGCAAACAACAGTTTGCTCTGCTTAGCCCAGCCTGTTACTTCTTTTTGAAGGTCTGCTACACCATGTTTGAGACTCCTTTATTGTTAAATGGCAAGGAAGAGGGTTGCTGGCGCCAAGCTAAAGTCCCCCTTTTTAAAACTTTGCTGAAGAAACATAAGATAGAAAATGGTGGCTTTATTTTGCTACCCTGTTTCCCCAAAAATAAGATACCCCTTGATAATAAGCCCAATTGGGCTTTTGAGCGCATGCGCTCAAATAAGACTCCCCCGAAAATAAGCCCTCCCTGAAAATATTTAAACGCACAGCTGGAAATCAGGTAAGACGGCAAGAGGAGCCCTGTCTTGCTCCACACACCCCAAAATAAAAAGAGCACCCCAAAAATAAGGCCAAGCGCTTATTTCGGGGTTCAAAAAATATAAGACAGGGTCTTATTTTCGGGGAAAGACAGTATTTTTAAGTAAGCTGTAGCTTTGGACTGTTTTGTTGTAGGTGGCTGAAATTTTCTGGTTTTTTATAAATTCTGATTGGCCAGGAAAGATTTATTGAAAAATCTACTCTTTGACCACAAGAGGGAGTTATGAAGGTGAAGAAACAGGGATTGGACTGCATTGACAGAGGTGTTTGAAAAATACTTAAGTAAAACCCAAAGGTGCTTTTTCAAGAGGCAACTGGATTTTCTGGATTTTCTTTGAAGATGTTTCCCGCCTTTAAGCAGCAGCCACAGTTTCTACAGGGCACAAGCCTTTCTCTGCGGTTCTGAGTTCCGTTTCCATCCCAAGGATTCAGCTGAAAGCCTTCGTAGTGAAGCCATGCCCACCCCATGGACTTGGCTTAAAAGGAAAATCCAGTTCTTAAGAGAACAGAAGAGCAACTCGGTACCTGGAAAATCTGCAATGAAGACAACCTCGGTCTGGTTGTCCAGCGACTTTTCAATCTCCATCAGTTTGGTCCTCCAGGGTGACAAATCAATCAGAAGAGGCTTCAACCACGTGGTCTTTTGGAAAGGAGACCAGTGGGCTTGGACAATATCAGTGTTTGGATCGAAGAGCCTGGGGAAAAGATGAGTGAGAGAAATATTAAATCCAGGGGAAACTGGCCCATGGATCAGTGGAAAGAACCAGTCCATCTGCCTCTTTGCCTGTCTGAGCCCATGAAGCTACCGTATTTCCAGCTATCATTCTCCTGAACAGATTAGAAGCCAGGGATTATGCCAATATATTGAACAAAACTTTAATATGGTCATAGGCCACCAGAAAGAGGGCGGGATACAAACAACTGGTAATTGTTAAAAAGCAAAAAATATTAAAACAAAAATTTAAATTTAAAAACAGTAATACATTTTTAATATATACGAGCTCCAGGTATACTTGTAAAGAAAGAAACATAGATTCTGCGAACTCTGGAACTAAAATAATTAAAATTTTATATATATATATAAATATATTTTAAAAATCTATGGGGAGGGGAAAAACAGATAAATGCAAAAGCTAAGGTTTATAGTTTATATATTTTAGAGTATATATATATATATATTGTTTTCTGAGGTTTTCACGGGTGTTTGTATATAGGTCTTTGGTTGTTCGGGTTTTCTCCCGTGTAAAATTGGAACTGTCTTGGCGACGTTTCGACGAAGTCTCATTCGTCATCTTCAGGCTTCAGCTTCGTGCTTCTGGGAGCAATGTGTGATCGCAGCTGTTTCTTCCTTTTAACTGCTAGTGGGGGTTTGAACTGATCAGTTCAAACCCCCACTAGCAGTTAAAAGGAAGAAACAGCTGCGATCACACATTGCTCCCAGAAGCACGAAGCTGAAGCCTGAAGATGACGAATGAGACTTCGTCGAAACGTCGCCAAGACACTTCCAATTTTACACGGGAGAAAACCCGAACAACCAAAGACCTATATATATATATTGTAATATATACTATTGTGCCAATTGGCCTAACTTCATGTTTTAAACATTATCCAAGATTTGATCTCTGTTCCTTTTTAGAACTGAGTGCGAAGCAACAACCCCATCTCTAGCCAGCTCCAATCTCTTCCCATAACCTGCCCAAATTTTCAGTAATCCCAATTTTGCAACTTTTACTTTTCCACATGACAAATTCCAAAAAAAACAACCACCCCAATTTGCTTGGAAACAACACTTATTGAAGATTCCGTAACTAAATCACATGGTTTTCTTAACAGGTCAATGTAATCATTGGGCCAGTTTGCAGATACCTATGACTGTCGGCTGTCTCACTAACCTCTGCTGGAAACGATCGTTGATGGAAACCCAAACGTCGAAGTAGATCTCTGGTTCGGAGACATTGTAATTACGCAACAAATGACTGAGGCAAGTGGCATATTGCTTCAACATGTCTGCGTGGTCCTTCCAGCGCCGGCTCTGTGTGAAGACCTGCTCCAATATATACAGATCTCAGCTGGAAAACAGGTGCGCAGGTGGCAGAAGGAAGGGCAAGAGAGGAGGGGAAAGAAAGAAGGATGCGCAGCATTGGATGGGTCATTGCAGCAGAGGCTGGGGGGGTTCAGACCTCTAAGTCCAAATCAGAAGGATAACTCCCAAGGCTGATATCAAAGGCAATAAACATACTTCACTGGGACATTTTGTCTCGACTGCTAAATAGGCATGGCATTTTTGTAGGATATGGAGCTTTGTTCCATAGGAAAGAGTCTCAATTATGGGTTGCCACTAGAACATTGTGGAGAGAGTAATAGGACAATGTCTATTTACTCAAGTCTATATTTAGATATAAGTATGTACAGATTAACTAGCGACTTTGTCCTCTGGGATCTCCAAATCCTCCTCCACTTCCTTCAATACGAACATGTTCATTCCATGGCCGTTCCATTCCACTGGATGGAAACTCCAAGAAGAGCTCCAATTAACCCACTGTTGCCGTCAACCGGGGGTGAAATGTAAAATTTGTTACTACCGGTTCTGTGGGCGTGGCTTGGTGGTGGTGGTGGGTAATGTGACTGGGTGGGCGTGGCCAACTTTTTTTTTTACTTTTAAAAGCATTTTTTCTACCACCTCTTCGGCTGAAGAGGTTGTTAAAAAATGCTTTTAAAAGGTTCTGGCGATCAGGCAACTCAGCTGGGATTGCCAGAGGAGCCTTTTAAAAGCTTTTAAAGGGTTCTGATGATCCCAGCTGAGCCGCGCGATCATCAGAGGCTTTTTTTTTACTTTTAAAAGCATTTTTTCTACCACCTCTTCGGCTGAAGAGGTTGTTAAAAAATGCTTTTAAAAGGTTCTGGCGATCAGGCAACTCAGCTGGGATTGCCAGAGGAGCCTTTTAAAAGCTTTTAAAGGGTTCTGATGATCCCAGCTGAGCCGCGCGATCATCAGAGGCTTTTTTTTTACTTTTAAAAGCATTTTTTCTACCACCTCTTCGGCTGAAGAGGTTGTTAAAAAATGCTTTTAAAAGGTTCTGGCGATCAGGCAACTCAGCTGGGATTGCCAGAGGAGCCTTTTAAAAGCTTTTAAAGGGTTCTGATGATCCCAGCTGAGCCGCGCGATCATCAGAGGCTTTCTTTTTACTTTTAAAAGCATTTTTTCGGCCGAAGAAAAAATGCTTTTAAAAGTTTTTTTAAAAAAAACAAACCTCTGATGATTGCGCTGCTCAGCTGGGCATGCGAGGGAGGGGGCAGGGATTTTTGCTACCGGTTTTCCGAACCACCTGCCACCATCGCTACCAGATCAGGCGATCCGGTCCGAACCGGGAGCATTTCACCCTTCCCCTCAATCCTTATGCTGGTTCTCCTTAAGATAAGTGGTGGGCTGCCCCCAGTTCGGACCGGTTTGCAAGAACTGGTAGTAAAACCAGTGGGAGGCTCTGCCCACTGACCCAAATGTCATTAGGAAGTTTCTGCACATGCGGTCCTGTTGCGAACCGGTAGTAAAGGTTAAGTAGAACCCATCCCTAAGATCCTACAACATCTGGCACTGACCCTTGAAAAGAAATTGCCAGAAATTCAAGCTGGCCTTCAGAAACGGTTGTGGCACGAGGGACCATATTGCAGTCAATGCAGGACCATGGAAAAATCTCAAGACTATCAAAAGAACATCTGCTTTACTGACTATAAAAAAGCCTTCAACTGAGTTGTGTCGAACTGTGAGAGCTCCAGAAGATCAGGGGCTGCCAACAAATCTGGTGAAGTTGGAGCTTCACGTGCGTGCGCTTGAGTATTCAGGAGCTCAGACACAAAACTTGCAGAGAAAATGTCCAGTTCCAGAGATTCAAATAGGAGATGTTCTCCGCAACAGGTTTTATTTCAGACTTATCCCCCAGCATCAGCAGGCCAGAGAGCAAATTGGAAATACGGTAAAAACTACCCTCTGGCAACAGCCACAAGGGTCTTCACTGGGCTAATTTTCAGTGCTCGCTCCTACAATCCATCCTTTAGCAGAACAAAATTCATTGGATTATATTATTATGCGAAGGAGCTAAATAATCTGGAAAATACTAGTTAGGAGCCCATTAAATAAATAAGGGGAACAAAGAAGGATTAGCAGGAATGGAAACAAAGGAAGGAAAATCTTAACAAAGGTGTTCAATTTCTTGGATCCATAATATACGTTTTTTGAGAAGGTCGGACAGCCTTTGGATCCAAGAACGTACATAAAATTGTACCAAAAAGTCATAACCTCTGCAGGCACCAATGGGAAGGTTTTCCTCTAGACCACTAAAGACGTTGCCTCCCCAAACACAATCTTGCCCATTTATTGCTTCTGCATAGAAAGTTATATAGACCCCATCACACTCGTAACACATGGCTGTTTTACAAACACATGTGCAGCAGGCAACATGACACGTGACACCTGCACAGCACAAAAGAAGTGTTGTGTGAAGAAGCCATTGTTACTCCAGATTGTATCATTTCAGCGCACACTGAAAAGAGAGAGAGACTGACCCCGGGGTTCAAGTAGCCAATCTCCCCAGTGAGACCGTCACGGTAAGTAATCTTCACGTGTTGGTGGGAGCGTGAATGGACCATCATATCCCACGAGTAGCCGTACAGCCCATTTGTCCAGTTGTTGTAGCCCTGCAGGGAGAATTGTTAAGGGGAGAGTTGACTATTCCCAGAATAAGAAGCACCTTCTTCGATTCTTCTCATGCCTTGGAGAATCCCCAAGTTCCTTTATCTCCCCTTAGACTCCCTGGGGCTATTTGGGGTACTAAAACTATATGGAACTGGAACTCAGCCAGGCAGCCTTGATTCAAGTTTAATTAGTGGTCTCCCACAAATTTTCAAGTTCAGAACACGCCCTTTCTCTTCCATGACTGGAATGCTACTATAAGGAGGACACAGAGAAGGTGCTTCTCTGAGGGGCTCCATCCTTACTGTCCATTGATCAGCTCCAGTTTGTCAGGGCCAGAACTATGGAAAATGTTATCCATCAAATGCTACCCATTCTAAACCTTCTGGCTCAAAAATCACATACTTTACAAAATACTCAGGTTCTTTCTCACCTTGGTAATAAAGTGTGAGTAAGGGAGGAAGAACTGCTCCAAGATATACAGAATGGTAAAAATGGCGCCCAGTTTCTGCCGCAGCCCCAATTTCCTAGCTGCTCCCCTTGGCCTTTGTTGCTCCGTTTCCAGATAAACACACTCCAGACTCCGCTGCGGAGGCTTGGTAAGTGGCAGGACCCTTTGGAAGCAGGCAGGGAACCTGGCAATCAGTCGACGTGGCCAGTCCGGATAGCAGAAGAGCGGGCTGGTGGCCAGCATGGTGTAAGAAAACATGCCTTTGGGATGAAAAGTTGGAGTACGATGGAAGGACAGATGTAGGCTGGTCACTCAAAAATCAGATCATCTGCTTTGCAGATATAAATATCTGGACACCTAGCATACTCAGGTCTGCTCAGGAGAGACTCCTGTTAAAATTGTTTCTGGTCATGTGGGCAACCCGGACCAAGGTTTATTTAAAACTTTGTCAAATTCATTGCCCTCCTTTCCTCCAAGAGCTTAAGGCATCTCGGGTGGGCATCTCCCTACCCTTTATCTGGGAGGCAGACTGGGTTGAGACTGATGGCCTCAAAGACAACCACAACTGTAGGCTGAACTGAACCCGAGTCTTCTGAGTTTTAACCCAAGGTGTTATCGCTACAAAAACTGGTATTGGCTTTCCTCCAAACATACACTAAATCTGTACCAGCAAACAATACTATATAAGATAATCCGCCTTTAACAAAAGCTTCTTTGCCTAATCTTGCAGAGGCATCATCATTCATTCCAGTTTTTCATGAGTAGTTTTTGCAGGCTTGGGGTTAACCACTCTCATAAAAATAGTCTTAACCCTTTTTAACATAACCCTTATTACTCAGCACCCTACTTTTATAAGTTCTCATGTGGATCCTGCAGAACTTACCAATGTTGAAAAGTTGGGAATTCATGCAATGGAAGTAGGAGACAAAGAAAAGGGCAAAGGGACGGGTAGCATCCAGGAACAGCAGGAAGCCAGCCGTAAGGTCCAGCATAAGCCCTCCACCATGCACCACCAATAAACTGGTCAGTTCCTCTGACATGAACAACCTGAGGGGCCAGAGAGATGGCTTCATCCAAAGTTGCAATGTCCAGGATGGAGGAAGAGGAGGGAGCCAAATTCTCCCACCCGCCTGCTGCCTTCCCTGCCCGATTTCCATCACTCACCTGAAAGGGCTGAAGAGCCAATGCCTCCCAAGGGAGCCCATGGAGTAGCCCTCCACCCAGTCAGCATCCAGCTTCTTGATGCCCGCGATGAAATAGACAATGAAGATCTGTTCAGAAACAAAGGCAACAAACATGGGACTCCATGGCAAACTAGTCGGCAAAACTCACAAAGCAGCAGCTGGCGACTCACCAGCCACAGGAACCAGCAGCCAGGCTGCCATTTCCAAACCAGCTTCCAAGCTACAACTTCCTGCCAAAATTTCCATGGTCAATTTCACCACTCAAACATCTTCAGCCACAAATGACGGGGAGGTGGGGAGACACAACCCCAAAGGAGTTTGGAATGTCACATTGAAAGTCATGGGAACCAGAACTTAGAACTCGAACTTAGAATAACTTTATTGAATGTACATTGATTGGCATACATTCAAATGAAATTTCGTTGCACAGAGCTCTCTCAAAGGGTCACCTCCTCCAATATACACTACATAAACATGACAAAATAAATAAATACAAGTTATGCATATACCCACATATATTATATGACACAGAGAAACAACACAAATGGGGCAAAGATGAGACAAATGGTAAATTTCATTTCATGCTGTTCACATCCACGCTTAACCTAAAATGAAACAGTAGCTCCCAATATCTGTAATAATTTACCAATTCTGTCATCTTCAATATTACAACTGGATGGCAACTCTGACAGGGCCTCTCACAAGCCTAAGAACCCAGAATCGCGGGAAGGTAGGTGTGGCTCCTTACCATCCTCCAGGCTTCCTCTGGGCCTAGTGGCATCCACAATACATTTGAGTTGGTGGCTTCCCCATTTCCATAGGGCCTCCTAAGACTCTGGTGCCAGCATGCAATGCAGACCAAGCAACACTAGCTGGTAGCTATTCATTGGCCCTGTTTGCTCAAGATCAAAGATGGCACAGCTCTGGAGAATACCTGCATACGAAGAACGGTGTAATTCCACAAAGGGACATGAGCATTTCTCTTCCGTGGATGCCAGAGACCATCAATGGACCTGAGGAAAGGAAGTTCATTAGCAAAAACAGGAACTGGAGGCAGTCTTGAAAAGCAATCAACACTTAAGTAATCTCTGGAAAAACCTTTGGGTGAATTACCTCAAGAACATCTCGGCTCTTGAACATTTCCTGGATAACACGGATTCTAAACAGCCCAGAATAACCATCAGGCACAAAGAATCAGGACCATTCATAAGGTTGAAGAATAGAAGATCTGAATAATACATGCCTATATACATATATTATATGCCCAGTCAACTAAAGTTCAGAACTAAATTGGCGCCAGATAAGGGTCAACGAAATTCAGGAAGGATTGGCCTTGGAGCACTTCTGGGGACACAAAAGCACTAAGCTAATGACATGCTTAACTCTGCCCCCAGCTCTGCCTGCTCTTCTACATTCATCTCACTGAAGCACAAAGCTTACTAACAGTTTTGTTTTATTGAAAGTAAATATTGGGTTTTAGGTCAAAATTAGAAGACAATGGCATTAATTCCCTCGGTCATCCAGAAAAGATAAGAAACCAGCTTTCTCTATGGTTTGAAGATGGCCATCTACAGAATATTAGGATTTCATGCACATTGCCCTTGGTTTGCTTGAGCTTCATTTCCAGCTCATGAAAACACAGAAAATTGTGAAAGGACAATGTGATCACATGCTGTAGAAACCTTCACTGTATTTAAAAGAGGTAGTGATCAGGTAGAGGCCCAGCACAGCACATACGTGGTTTGCTTAAAGTGCTGTTTTGTAGCAGTCGTCTCTTCACTATTGTGACAGCTTCTGCAGTTGGCAGGCAGGCTTTCTTCTGCTGCCTGCGACTCTGGCCGGCTCCAAGCTGGGGCAAATGTCAAATTTAAATTATGCAACCGGAATGACAGGAAACATGTTTACTTGGCATAGCCTTGATCTGAAGGGGGGAAAAACGCCGGGTGCCTTGCCAGAGCCTTGCACAAGAGCGAGGAAGCCTTCCTTACCAGTAGCGATTCGCGTTCATGAACAGCAGCTGGAATCCCAGGAGGCCGTAGAGGTAGGAGTGGTTGTTCCAAGTGGTTTTGTCCAGGAAGAAGATATACCAGTAGGGCAGCAGGAAGAGGAGGCAACTCAGTCGGTAAAAGCAGCCCAGCATGATGCCCACAGCGCCTATGGGAAGAAGCGAGGGGGGCAAGAGTGGCGCTCCTGAGGCCTTCGGGGGCTCAGGATCAACCAGACAAACTCCAGCACTTCCTTGTTGATACTTTTTTCTGCTTTATTTTTAACATTTAAAATTGGAAGACCTTGGCTTCGTTTTCAGTACGGCAAGATTATTTATGCCACATTCAACTAATAAGAGAAAACCACACACTTCATCTCCTCGCCTCTTTATAGCTTTTGGACAAGAGTCTGGGATGCAACGAAAGAACAATCCGTTAATTTACTGCCACGAACATCTAATCCAGCCTGTAGCTACACTTGTAAGCCCTCTCCACAAACCACTCCTGGAGTTAATCAAGGGATATATTTACACTTGGCTGCTGCTCTCTTATGGCTGGCAGCGGGTAGGTTTTATTTACTGCAATCGTCTTCCCTCTCTGGCAAGCTGGAATGTCTGCTGCTCTTCTGGCCTCAGCTGTCTTTCCATGGGGCCGCTCCGGAAAAGCCACTGCCTTTCTATGGGGCCACTCGATTGCTGGTGGACTTCAGACTACACTGGAACCAGTAAACGTTCAACAGCCAGAGCTGTCCACATTTTCTAGGGTTCTCTAACTGCTTTCTTTTCCCCTTATAAACTGCAGCTCCCTTCATGCCGAGCTACCCGCCTGTTCCCCCTCTTCCCCAGCCCCACTGTGGGACAAACTCGGGGTGGGGGGGGTTTACAACGTTTCCTGTTTGTTGCACTGCCTGCCATTTTCTCCGGCCTGGCTTTTCACTTCCAACTCTGGGGGGAATCACACCGTGGGATGGCTGATGGCAGCAACACATATTGCAACGAGACCCGACAGGGAAAACAACACGAAAGGCAGGAAGCCAGAGGAAAGGGGCTCAGCCAGCACACCCACATTACCCCCAATCCCCGTGCACAACCCCCAGTGGGCTAAGGGTCCTCACCCAACAGCATTATTGTGTAGACCAGGTACATCCAGTCCAGGGGAAGTGGCTCCAGGAAGTTGAAGAGGGGGAAGCGACAAACTTGCAGCCCGTCCAGGTATTTGTGATCTAGATTGTTCAAACCTCGCTCTTGGGGAATGTCCAAGGCCATCAGCAGACCTGACAAAAGGAGCAGGAAAAGGGGCAGTCAGCAACAGTAGCAGTCCAGCCTCTCTGCCTCTTCGGGACTGAGCCAGGAATTCACTGAACAGGAACTGGAATGATACTGGCCCAAGCTGTCATCCTTGAGCAGCTGGAAAAGTTCTGGAGAAGAGCCACTCCGTGGTTCTGCACATCCACTGTCAACTGACTGGAATCATGTAATAGAAGAAATGGAAGTGACCATAGAAATTCTCTAGCCCAACCCTAGCCCAGTCCAGCCATACACGGAGGCTTGAGGTGGACTGCACACACATACTGTCCATGATTTTCACCAATGCTGAAGGATTTATAGGTAAATATGTCAATTTTTCCTAAGGTCATCCGGCAACCAATTTACTCCCGGCTCTCATTTTGTTTAGTTCCCAGAAGCCAAATAACCCCACCCAAGTCTGTTTTTTTCTTATTCCGAGTCAAATAGCCCCACCCATCTGGCTTGTCTTATTTTCTTATTCAAAGTGACCAGGCACCTTATGGTTGAGTAGGAGCTGTGATCCCCATGTCACACAACTGCTTCAATAGGACAGCCATGACCCTACTAGTCAGTGCTAAGCTAGAGTGCTAATCTAGAATGCTAATCTAGAGTCCAGTATCAAGCTAACTTGATCAGTTGCAGGCAGCCAGGCTGAGTTTCAATCTCAGCTTTCGGCTTCCAAACCGTTGGGTAGGACCTCAGATGTGTAACTGAAAACCATCCCAAAGCAGTTTCACATGGACATTAAACAGCACAGGACTTAAAACTTCTGGGTCCTCCACATTGGATCAACCACAGCCAGGACTTGTCTGAAGCCACCTGCTCAGAAAGGAGCAGAGGCAACACAGAACATCTCCAACCTTCACAAGCAGGTCAAAAGGATAGCACGATGGAGGACACTGGATGCTGGTAAGAGGTATATTTGGACTGGGAAGGGTACACTCTAAGTCCTGATGGTGATCATGCACCAAGAATGGGCAATGCTGCTTCTGTGCTGGGCCCGGGACAGAAATCTATTGGAAAGGATCCAGAAGATCCATTCCCTGCAGAGCTGAAGCCCCACCATCTCTCCAGAAATTTCCTCAGAAAGGGAGGGTGTAAGGAAGTTATCCATCCAGGATGGAGATGATCTCTTCTGCAGGTCTTCTTGCCTCCTTCAAGCCAGATAGTCGCACTCTCCCCCACCCCCCACCCCCCCTCCCCTGGCATTAACCACCTCCCAAATCCAGCCACATCAGCTATTCCAAGGATCTGGCAGACGGGGGAGGCACCCTTTCCAAAATGGCCGGGTCCCCACAACATTGTGCAATCCAAACCAAACACTTGGTATGTTGAGCAAACATTATGTTAACCCTCCCTCCATTCCATAGAAAATAGCACAAGCCTTTTTTCTTTGTCACTTAGAAATTCAACTGTTTAGATCCAAATCATGTTTCCTCTGATTTCTGACATGACTTTTTGGGAAGGAAAATTGTGGGCGGTTTTCCCCAAATCAAGTACAGATTTTGTGTGTAAATTCCCCCACTGGATTCTCTGTGCCAGGCCCGGTTCTGGACAGAGCCAAACTCACCAAAGAGGAAGCGGAAGAGCCCGAGGGACGCCGGATCAGCCGGCCTGTTCAGCAAGCAGACAATGCGGTGCCAGCCGGCCAGGTCCCCCCATTCAAAGCCCAGGAGGCGCCCGGCCCAGCTGGGGGGAGCCTGGGCCCCCTTCTCCTTCCTGGGCATCTGCTGCAGGGCAGGAGTCGCCGGCCTCTCGGCTTCTGTGGCACCAAGAGAAGAAGAGGAATGAAGGTCAGGGGGCCTTGGGGAAGAGACACCCCGGGGCCCAGTACTCTAAACCAGGGGTCTCCAACCTTGGCCGCTTTAAGCCTGGCGGACTTCAACTCCCAGAATTCCCCAGCCAGCAAAGCAAAGCAAAGCAGGCTGGGGAATTCTGGGAGTTGAAGTCCGCCAGGTTTAAAGTGGCCAAGGTTGGAGACCCCTGCTCTAAACCAGGGGACCCCGACTTTTCCGGCTTCGGGGACCGGCGGGCGGAAGGGGGGGAGAGAAGCAATGGGGCCGTGCGAGGCCGGTTCCCAACGGGTGGTGGGCCGGGGGTTGGGGACCCCCTGCTCTACGGGGCACCGCATTGCAAGGCACGCAAGACCCCCACGAGGCAGCTTCTCCGGGAGCCAAAGGAAGCCGAGGCGGAGGAATGCAGGCGAGGTGCTGGAAGCCAGGCTCGCCTGGTCCGCGCGGGGTTCCCGCTCCAGCAAGGCGCGACCAGCGTCGCCTGCCAGCCCCAGAATTTGGGAACTTGCGCAGCCTGGAAAGGATGACGCGGCACCCAAAGCCGACTTCATCCGCGGAGGGCGCCGGGAGCAGCCCCCGGGAGACCCTGCCCAGCCCCCCGCCCCCCCAGGCGGCCCCAAAGCCCCCTCCTCCCCTCCTCCACCTGCGGCGAGCGCGGCGGCGCGGCCCGGCTTCATCCCGGCGGCGGCGGCGGCGGCGGCGGCGGTGGCGCCTGGTCCTGGCTTCCCAGCGGCGGTGAGCCCCGCGCAGCCCGCACTTCCGGCCGGACGCGCAGCCCGAGGCCCGTGGCCGTCGTCCGAGGGAAGGGCCCTGGCGCGCCCTGCAGGCTCCGCTCGGGAAAGGCGCGGCGGGCCCTGAGCTGCGAAAGTGCGGGCTGCGCACCTGAAAGCAGCGCAGGGCCGGGCCGGAGAAAGGATTCTCCTTTTGCGCCGGTTCCCTGCCCGTCCCCTCCTCTTCCCCGATCCCTCTGCGCCAGCCCTGGTGCCAAAGCCTCTGGAGGCCGGTGGAGAAGCTGAAGGGGAAGAGCCGGACTCGCCCGCTTGGGCTTTCTTTTAGGTTTTATATTTATATATATATATATATAAAACATTTTCCTAACTTTATGAAGAGGAATAGAGAGCAGAAGCGTTTTGTCCCAGCAACCAGATCTCTGTCATTTTATAACTACAAAATAAAGGACTTTCTCGGGATGAATAACGAAGGATTATTCTACTTTTTTCCTGGTTGGTTGCAACTGTATCTTTTCTTAAAGGACTTCCGGTGACTGTCCCTTTTCCACTTTAATACGATGCTCAGTTCAATGCTCACATTTAATATTATGGGAGGTTAACTGTCCAAATCTCTCATGCAATTGGGCAGGATCAGTCAATCAGAATAGATCTGGAAGGGACCTTGGAGGTTTTCTAGTTCAACCCCCTGCTCAACCATTTCAGACAAGTGGCTGTCCAGCAGAGGTGGGTTTCAGCAGGTTCTGACCAGTTCTGGAGAACCGGTAGCGGAAATTTTGAGTAATTCGGAGAACCGGTAGTAAAATTTCTGACTGGCCCCGCCCCCATCTATTCTCTGCCTCCCAATTCCCAGCTGATCAGGAGGAAATGGGGATTTTTGTAGTAACCTTCCCCTGGAGTGCGGTGGGAATGGAGATTTTACAGTATCCTTCCCCTGCCACGCCCACCAAGCCACACCCACAGAACCGGTAGTAAAAAAAATTGAAACCCACCACTGGTGTCCAGTCTTCTTTAAACCCTCCAGTGATGGAGCACCTACAACTTCTGGTGGCAAGCTGTTCCACTGATTAATTGTTCTCGCTGTTAGGAAGTTTCTCCTTAATTCCAGGTTGCTTCTCTCCTTGATTAGTTTCCATTCATTGTTTCTTGTCCTGCCCTCAGGTGTTTTGGAAAATAGCTTGACTCCCTCTTCTTTATGGCAGCCCCTCAAATACTGGAATACTGCTATCATGTCACCCCTGCTCCTATTCTCAAAACTAGCCAAACCCAATTCCTGCGACTGTTCTTTTGTCTCCAGGCCTTTAATTATCTTAGCTGCTCTTCTTTGCACTTTTTAGAACAACTAGACACAAGAACAGTTTCTTCCCGAACGCCATCACTTTGCTAAACAAATAATTCCCTCAACACTGTCAAACCATTTACTAAGTCTGCTCATCATTCCCATCTTCTCATTAATCTTCTCATCGTTCCCATCACCCATCTCCTTCCACTTATGACTGTATGACTGTAACCTTGTTGCTGGTATCTTTACGATTTATTGATTGTTTCCTAATATGATTTGATTGCTTATTTGTTCCCCATGACTATCATTAAGTGTTGTACCTTATGATTCTTGATGAAGGTATCTTTTCTTTTATGTACACTGAGAGCGTATGCACCAAGACAAATTCTTTGTGTGTCCAATCACACTTGGCCAATAAAAAAATTCTATTTTATTCTATTCTATTCTATTCTATTCTATTCTATTCTATTCTATTCTATTCTATTCTTTTAAGGTGGGAAAAAGTCTTGTGCAATTATTACTACTGGAAGCTTATGTCCGAAAACTTTGTTTAATGGGCTGCACATTCAGCAATTGTTCAAAATTACAATAGCTGTGACCGAGGGAGACTTCTGACTGGTCCAACTTGCAGTACCTGCTGGGATCACAATCCAGGCACTTGGCAACCAGCTCACATTAATGATGATTAACGTGGTTGGCCATTGCTGTCTATGTTAAATAGCACAGGAGGTAGCGTGCTGCCCTCTGGAAGTCCATTTCTTTGGATTCTCCATTGAGTATGTTGTCAGTGAAAGTTGACATTAAATCTATGATTTTGTAGTAGGCATCCTATGTTTGTGAATTTAAAATCCTTTGTAAGATGAAGGACTTTCTTCAACAGACCTGAATGGTTGTCTGTATTGTAAGCCATGATGAGATTTATGAATGGCACTCCTGTGATTCTTTTTTTTTCCAGTTTGAAGCCATCCTTTATATATTGTGTTAGGTTGAGAATTTGGGCTGCACAGTTTTTGCTAAGCCTGAAACCAAATTGCTGAAGTATAATAGTAGAGCTGCATACTCAACTATTGCAAACAATCAGTTGTTTCAGTTGTGTCCCTTTGTGGCAGATGGAAGAGAAACTACAACCCAGACCTTATTTTCGTAAGTGAGAATGTAACGCACCAATGCTTAAAGTCGGTAGGGATGCCAATACCAAGGCCCCAAGCGTCAACCTATTCTGTGTGCAATTACAGCAGCTATCCTGCCACAAGTTGTGAAATTCCAAAGAAGGTACAACTTGAAAAGGACTAATTGACCCAGATTTTCTGTGGTCTTGGATGAAAGTGTGCTACATATTGACCCAGACACCTGCATTTACTACAGCTGTATAGATGCCATTCAGAAATGCTCCAGGAAATTTATTCCTCAATGTTGCAGGAGCTCCCATGTCCAAGGTCTAACACACAAAGCTACTGATCTATTGAACCAACGTGTTACCCATATCAAAGGGGACCCATTCAGCGAAGATACTATTAGACTTGGACAACAGGTGGTGCCAACCTGTTTCAGGGCACAAAAGGGAAAGGTGGACTAAGATCATGGAGGAGGCAGATGTGAGCCGTAGCAGGCAAAAAGCATGGAGTTTACTTCACTGTCTCAACAATGCTACAACCAAATGATATATGCCAAAATCTCAGCTAGCCAAATTTGCCCACCGGCTACTCTTCCAACCTACAAAAACATAAACGGAGGATAGCCAGGAACAAGAAACAGAAGAAGAGCCATTTGACCTGTCCCTTTATTATAGCCAAAAGGCAGGTGAAAGAAGGGCAAAGCAGCTGGCACAGACAAAGGTTCGGCTCAGGCAGACTAACCATTTTGGGCCTAAAACAAGAGAATGGCTGCTCAGCCTCTATAACAGGGGTCTCCAACCTTGGTCCTTTTAAGACTTGTGGACTTCAACTCCCGGAGTCCCTCAGCCAGCAAAGCTGGGAGTTGAAGTCCACAAGTCTTAAAGGGACCAAGGTTAGAGACCCCTGCTCTATAACAGATGCTTAAAAAGTATGGAGGAAGGCCGGTGTGATAGCCCTACTTAAACCAGGCAAGCTCCTTTTTCCAGTCCTTTTTGCCAGCCTAAGACCCAAGCTAGAGACACCCCCCCCTCCTGCAGCCTCCCCTGCCTGGAGACGGAGGTCCACTTCAGGCTCCAGACTTCATCCCTGTGGCAGCCACACCCAGGTCGCCCTCCAGCCCAAGGCAGAGACTAGGCTGAGCTTCAGCGTCCAAATCCCTGCACCGAGGCTTCGCCCGCGCCCCCTTTCCCCCTTCCCCGGGAGGCCTGGAACCGGCGACCCTCCTGGCTCTCGAGGCGGCTCGGATTCCGCCGGAGCTTTCCGGGGCTGGAGAAGCGCCGGGGGAGGCGTTTGCCGCCAGGACTGGCCTCGGGCCCCGGGCAGGCGAGCCTCTGTCGGCCGGAGAGGGCGGGCCGGCGGCTGGATCCGCCCAGGGCTACCTGCGAGGAGGTGGCGGCGCGGCGGAGGAGGAAGTAGGACGCGCGGGGAGGGGGGAGCGCCAAGGATCGGGAAGAGGCCGGGGCTCACGCACCACAATGGTAAGCCGCTCTCGGAGGGGCTGGAAGGAAGGGGCGCCGGCCGGCCAGAGACCGCCGCCGGCCCCACCTGCCTCACCGCGCCGCCATTTCGCCCGACGCCACCCGAGCGGGCTCGGCTTCGGGGCCCCCCTCCAACGGGGCCGCCTTGCCAGCCTGGCGCTCCGGCCGCCTTCGGAAGGCGCTGCGGCGGGCGGCGGGGGGAGAGGCGAGGTCAGCGGGGCGCCCGGAAGGCCGCCTCCAGCCGGCCAGGGGCAGGGACGAGAAGGGCGGGTCGGCCAGGTAGAGAAGGCCCAGGTGAAGCAGGCCCCGGGGGAGGCCGAGCGGGGAGGGATCGGAGGGCTGAGCGCCTCGTCTCGGGGCGGCTTCCGGGGAGAAGCTCCGTCTCGGCTCTCTTGGGTAGGGCAATAATGCAGGAACAGCCCCCACCGCCATCTCACCCGCCCCCCTTGGCCTCCGACCGTCGCTGCGAAGGCGGCTGCAGGGGGGGACTTTGCCCGGGGCTCCCTCACATCCCCCCCCCTCGCCGCTCTTTTCAAGCAGTTGCCTCCCTTCCTTCCTTCCTGAGGCTTCGGCCGCTTCTGCTGGGCTTCCCCATTTCTCCCAGAGCACCGGACTCCAACCTTGGCAAGACTTGTGGACTTCAACTCCCAGGAGTTTCGCTGGCTGAGGAATTCTGGGAGTTGAAGTCCCCGAGTCTTAAAGTTGCCAAAGTTAGAGACCCCTGTTGACTAAATCAGCTGGAATTCAGATGGCACCATACACAGGTTTTCTGTCACCTAGGCAAGATGGGTTTACACCGCTTTCATTGTGGCTTAGCATATCCTGCAGCCCCAGTTAAACCCCTCGGTTAAGCTTCTTCCGACTGGGGTCCCCCCCCAGCCCCCTTCTACTCCTCCCCCGCCCCATGTTCAGCCAAAGCCTGGCTCAGGTGAGACCAGCCGCTCCCTTCTTGTCCCAAAGGAGGAGTTTCTGTAGGGAGCAAAGGTTTCTGTTTGGACCCAAAGCCAGCAGGAGACAGGTGAACCATAGGCTCCTCAGATTAACAGAGGTGGAAGGGACCTTGTAGGTCATCTAGTCAACCCCCCTGCCCAAGCAGGAGACTCTACACCATTTCTGACAGATGGCAGTCCAGTCTCTTCTTGAAAGGCTCCAATGATGAAGCTCGCACAACTTCTGAAGGCAACTTCTGTTCCATCAGTTGGTTGTTCTCACTGTCAGAAAATGTCTCCTTATTTCCAGGTTGAATCTCTCCCCGATTAGTTTCCATCCATTATTCCTTGTCTGGCCTTCAGGCGCTTTGGAAAATAGCTTGACCCCCCTCTTCTCACTGACAGCCCCTCAAATATCGGAAGACTGCTATCATGTCTCCCCTGGTCCTTCTCTTCACTGGAGCAGCCATGCCCAGTTCCTGCAACCGCTCATCGTAATATTTCATCTTCCAGTCACCTAATCATCCTGGTTGCTGTCCTCTGCACTCTTTCTAGAATCTCAACATCTTTTTTTATAGTGTGGTGACCAAAACTGGATGCAGTACTCTACGTGTGACCTTACTAAGGCTGAAATTCTGGGCTTTTCTGAGTGGGAACAAGCCGAGGCAGCAGAGCAGAGCTGATGCGAGAAAAGATGCCTCCAAGGCAGGACCAGAAGGTCCCTATTCCACCCCTGGGGAACAAAATTGTTTTCAGGATTTCCAACTAGATTTCCAACAGATTCCATCTGTTTTTTATGATTAAAATCAGAGCAGAGCACCTGGCAGTCCGAAAGCATGGCAAATGCAAATAGATATATAGAGACCACTTTGGTGGGAAGGTTCCATCTCCTTGGAATAGAGTCATGCTGGCCGCATGGCCACAGAAATGTCTTCGGACAGCTCTGGCTCCTTCAGCTAAGAAACGGAGGTGAGCAGGAACGATTGGACAGGGGAAACTTTTCCTTTAGTCCTCAACGTACAATTGCCTGAGAAAAAGGGATTTATGGCCTATAAGGCACTTCTGGCCATTGTAACATACATGTATGACTGGTTGTAGCATCCTGCAGTCACTTGACAATGATGTGCAAAAAAATTTTTGCCCATTTTGGCATATATATATATATATTGCCAGTTTAAAAAAAAATATTGCCCATCCAGGAGAATGGATTCAGGTTTATGACCTCGTGATTCGCTTAATGACTGCCAAAATTGGGCCAGTCACTTGGTGCCTTGACTTATGATCCCAGTGACCGAAATTCCAGTCCAAACTGTGGTTGTAAGCCTTAAGATTCTCTGTACTGATGATTCCTCGCCTTGTCTCATCCGATGACCTCAGCTGCTCCTTCATGCAAATACTAATTAGGAGTGGGGAGAGGATCCTGGCCACAGAGGCCTAAATCTCTCTCTCCTTGTCCCAAAAGCCTCTTTTTCCAAGAGGCAACTGGACTTTCTTGTTTTTCTTGGAAGGCGTTTTGTTGCTTCTTGGAAAAAGCACCTTTGGGACAACCATGACCTGGATGACTGAGAATCTCCTTAGACATCTCTCTCACCTCTCTCACTCATCGAAAGCATCCTTGACAAAAAGAGGAGAACAAATGCAAACCTTTTATCTCCTGGTCCCTGGAGTCAGTCCAGAAGGATACAAAAATCAACGGCATTGAGGGTTACTGAGCAATTTAAGAAGAGCAAGAACGGATGGTTCCCCAGAGCCATCTCACTGCTGTCATCAGTGTTTCAGTCCCACAGGTGTAGCAATGCTAGGCTGGAGGAGGGTCTGAATGGGGAGGAGCTGGCTTTGATTCAACCCTGGCAAACCCAGAATGGCTCTGGTTTTTAGCGCCCTCCCTCCCCCTGGGGCTCAGGTGAGGCTTCATCTTTGGGTGGAATGGCATTCTCCTGGACTGAGTTGGTGCGCCATTTGGAGGTCCTTCTAGACCAGGGATCAACCTTCCCCAAGTGCTGGAATAAAATGAGGTTGATCAGAGGATTTTAAAATCGTAGAAGTTGGAAGTCCCAAAGGTGCTTTTACAAGAGGCAACTAGACTTTCTGTTTTTTCTTTGAAGACATTTCGCTTCTCATCCAAGAAGCTTCTCTGCATTCTTTCTAGAGGCTCAACATCTTTTTTTGTATTGTGTGACCAGAACTGGATGCAGGACTTCAAGTGTGGCCTCACCAAGGCCTTGTAAAGCAGTATTAACACTTCGTGTGATCTTGACTCTATCCCTCTATTGGTGCAGCCTAGGACTGCGTTGGCTTTTTTGGCAGCTGCAACACATTTGTGGCTCATATTTCAGTGGTTGTACACTAGAACTTCCAAATCTCTCACACAGTTCCTGCTGTTGAGCCAGCTACCTCCTGGCTTTTCTTGCCTAAGTGTCAGCTCTTACTTTTCTCACCACTGACCTGAATTTTATTGGATGGGGCCCAAGGGTCAACTATCAAGATCCTCTGTCAAAGGGAAGGTTCAGGGGTGACATGATAGCAGCCTTCCAATAGGTGAGGGGTTGTTGACACAGAGAAGAATGGGTTGACGTATTCTGTAGGGCACCGGAGCGCCAAGCAAGGAAGGTGGAAGTTTGTCAAAGAGAGATTCAACCTAGAAGTAAGGAAACATTTTCTGAATGTAAGAGCAATTAATCGATGGGAGAGCTTGCCACCTAGGTTTGTGGGCGCTCCATCGCTGGAGGTTTCCAAAAAAGCCATTTGGGGTGGTCTAAGGTCTTCTGCCTTCAGCAGGGGGTTGGACTGGAAGACCTCCAATGTCCCTTGCAGCCCTGTGATCCTACGACTGTATGAATTGACCTCTTGGTCTGGTTTTTGTAGTGGAATGGATCCCAGGATCCGTTTCATATAGAAGCGGTCAGTTCATTAAATTTGGGAGAAATGCAAAACTGCTTTATCTTTCAGAGGATTTTGCTCTCCTCGCCAGCTTAGCTGATGTCCGTTCCACTCAGTGAGGGCTTCCTTGCAGCCCCATTGTGATGATGAGGGCACCTTGTTCTGGTTCTGCCTGTATTGCTTGTCCTGCTGGTGGCTGCAGGGACTTCTTCTTCTGGTCCTGGGAGATGCCTGGCATACTTTTCATACCGGAAGGCTGGTGTCATTGCAGCTGCAACCTGGAGAAGACCAATTTGTCTTCCATGTTCTGATCTCAGACATAGCATGACTGGTTCTGAACAGCTACCAGAGAGACCGTATATCATAGCAACTTGAGTTTCAAGATGGGCTTCAAAACCTCTCTGCCCTCACCAATTCTGCGGTGCGTTCAAAACAGGAGTTTGAAATTAACTCTGTAGGTTAGAAGTCCGGATGCAGAATTTATTGATTATCTTGCATGATCTGGTTAAGGAAACACGGAAGCAGCTCTCACTGCCCTAAGTAGATCTTGATATTTCCAATAGAGTTCCGGAATATGCTATTCAACCCCATAAAAACTTGATGACCGTCAAGAGTTACAGTACAATTTTAAAAGCTCAGGTATCTCTATGGAACCCCAAATTATGGAACCCCAAATCCATCAATTTATTTCTAATTTGTGAGCAAAATTTTTAGCCCATTTGTTTTTCTGTTTTCTTGGTATGTAAAACCAATCCAAAATATTATGGATCAGTTTTGTATTTTTTTTCTTGTTTTGTTTTGCTAAAACTTGATAGAAACTTGAATGTTTCCTATATTCATTTTTGATGTGTGATGGGAGGGAGCTCTGCCAGCAAAATGAGGATGGTTTATGGCAGGGGTCTCCAACCTTGGTCCCTTTAAGACTTGTGGACTTCAACTGGCTGAGGGACTCTTGAAATTGAAGTCCACAAGTCTTAAAGGGACCAAGGTTGGAGACCCTTGGTTTATAGGACTTTGAGGGGAGATATAGCGATTGCACAAGTGCAAATCAAAGCTGAAGTCTGCAGCAAAGACCAAGAAACCAGTGAGTAGATTGCTTCCTTGGCACCTCTCTGGATAAGGGAAGGAGAGAGATCAACCATATGTGCTCCAGATGGCTGCTCCTCCCAGGGGGTCTGCAGGACAGTGGTTTTCCATGGATTTGAGTACCAGGAATGGATAGGATCAGTCATCTTGCTTTCAACTGTGATGGAGCCTGTTAAAGCAGGGGTTCCCCCCACCTCCTTCTCTGCCTACTTGCTTTTAGGAAACTTTGCTCTGGTCTCTTTCTGGACAAGAGACTGAAGTTTTTATGAAAAAAGATGAGAATTGTTGCATAAAGAAAGCCGTTTGTGGTGATAAAATAAGAACTGCCTCCAGTTGTAACACAGGAAATAAGAGAATATGAAATATATGAAAAAATATGAGAATTACTGTGAAAACAACTGTGTGGAAATTTTGGGCAGTTTCAGAAGCCGTATCATTGCAATATGTTTAAGAATTGTAATATTTATTCAGCTCTTCCACTGGATATTTTTCTGCCTCTTTGACGATGCCCGTAATTCTCAGTGGAATGATGTCTGATAATACAAATCACCGTACTGTTGTGCTTTATTAAATATCTCTTATACTTGGTACAATGTGGACAGTGAATATTACTGTAGCATTGAATGACTTTGTGATTAAATGTCTTTTGTTCTCTGCTAGCCCAAAATTTAGTTTGCAACTTGTATGAATCTTTGTGTTTTCATACGTTTTACTATGAAATGTGTAATGAAAATTGAAATATACGTAAAATAATGTGGGTTATTAAATAATGGATTTTTGTTAAAAAATAATTCAGGCTGGTGAATGAGAAGCAGAAGCGATCAGGTGGAGCACCAGCGGGGCTTCATTAAACTGGTGAATGGCCAGCCAAGTGGCAGATGCTATTTAAGTTAAAATAAAGTGGTGCATATTGGAATAAAATAACTCCATGGCTCTGAGAAAGGCAGATTCCACGCTAGGGATGAGGACCTGGAATGGAAATGAAAACAAGCGTGCCAAGGTTGCAATGCCACCTTTGGAAAAAGAGCTAAGGAGAGAAAGGCAAACAAAATGATCAGGGTCTCAGATATCTAAAGAGGCATCCTGTAGACCAGGGATCTCCAACCTTGGCAACTTGAAGCCTGGAGGACTTCAACTCCCAGAATTCCCCAGCCAGCAAAGCTGGGAGTTGAAGTCCTCCAGGCTTCTAGTTGCCAAGGTTGGAGACCCCTGCTGTAGACGGTAGTTCTTGATGAGAAACAATGACTTTAATTTATAAAGCAAATGTTGTTCGGCGTCAGGAGAAATTCCTAATGATGAGACCGTTCAAATAGAATAATTTGCCTTGCAATGGGATGGACTCTCCTTTGCTGGAGGTGTTCAAATGTCAGGGATGCTTTCCAGCCCTCTTGCAATCCTTACATTTTATGGTTCTTTGGTCCAGCGGTGCTGGCTGAGTTTCAGTTATGGAGGCCTGAGGATGTAGCCAAGGAGTTTAGTCCTGTGACCCTTCCACTTGTAGCCTTCTGGCTTATTACACCAAATAAAAGGGGCAATTCGGGCATTATGTCAAAGAGGCAGTAAGCAAGCCACGAAGACCAAGAGGCTCAAATTGTACACCATTTTGTCATTCTTTTTGTCGTCAAAATGGTGTTTTACAAATACTTTCTGATCAGTGTTTAAAGCAGGCAAAGGTATACGGTATGGGATCTAGTGTAGGCACTGACCTTATCACTGTTGGCTGCTTCTTCAAAAATGCTCATCCTATACTGTGCAAGGAAAGTCAAGGTTTGAGTTCCTGAATTCTTGACCATTTTGTGTATCGGTGATTTTTAGAAGTCTTTGGAAACGGCACCTAGTTAGTCATTGGGAAGATCTGTTGTTGTGGTTGGACAATGGCACATTTCTACTTTGCCCGAAACTCTTGGCGATGGCATTCTACTATAGAGGAATATAATATCTCCACTATGGGAAGGAGAAAGGAACGGAGTGAGTAACATCTTTCTCTTCCTGCCGCCTGCCAAAACCTAGCTCTTTTTCTCTCTCCAGGAGGGAGGCACTGGAAGTGGCCCAGGGATGGGCAATGAGCGGGTGAAGAACCTCCAGAATGAAGTTGAAGGTGTCAAGAATATCATGAGCCAGAATGTGGAGCGGATTCTAGCCAGGGGTGAGAATCTGGACCACCTGCGCAACAAGACGGAAGACCTGGAAGCAACGGTAGGCTTTCATTCTCTGTCTTGTGGGATAGGACTAAACATCATGCACCCAAGTTTCACTTCGAGGTCCAGGACAAGAGTGAGAGGGAATCCCTAAGCTTCTTCCCAAGTACAGGTCCAACTGCCAGGGTTGAGAGAAGGACTAGGCCCATTTCCATAAAGAGCAAAATGTTGATTATATAACCTTGTCTATTCTGCTTCTTGCACAACTGTTGTTGACTCACCAAGTATCCTGTATCAATGAGGAAGGCAAAGGAGGGAGGGAGGGAGGGAGGGAGTTGCTCAAATGGAGTTAAAGGCAAGCAGGCATTTCTAAGTTTTTCTGTGCTGTTTGGACTGTACTGGCTCATCTTGCTTCAGGGGAGGAAAGCGGTCCAGGAGAAGCCATGCTGATAGGACCAAGGTGTCTGTGGTCAGACTGGAACTGGTAAAGCCCTTCCTGAGGGTCTGGAAGACCCCTTTGTCTTCTTTTGGGCTATTTAGGATTCTCTGAAATGAGTAGATGAGGTCTAAAGCAGGGGTCTTCAACCTTTGCAACTTTAAGCCTGGAGAACTTCAACTCCCTGAGTCCTTCGGGAGAAGGGCGGTATAAAAATCAAATAAATAAATAAATAAACTCCCAGCTGGCTGGGGAATTCTGGGAGTTGAAGTCCTCCAGGCTTAAAGTTGCAAAGGATGGAGACAGTGGTGAAATCTGAACCGGTTTACTACCGGTTTGCTGGCTACGTATGCACGCTGCGCCTGCACAGTGCGCCCCACGCGCCAAATGCGAGTTGCGTGTGCAGTGCACGTCAAAAGGAGGCAAAAAAAAGGCTCTGATGATCACAGCTGAGCCACACGATCGTCAGAGCCTTTTTTTTTTTACCTTTTAAAAGCATTTTCTTACAACCTATTTGGTCGATCACAGCTGAGCCATCGCTACCAGATTGGCTGATCTGGTCCGAACCGGGAGCATTTCACCCCTGGTTGGAGACCCCTGGTCTAAAGTGCCTTTGGCATAAGCCATATGGGCTTTGTGATTAAAAATCAGCAACGTAAGACGAAATAACCTATAGAGAGAAGGGTGGGTTCCCCCTGCAGCTCAGATTACCTCTATGGAGAAATGAGAATTAGTTAATGAGCTGAAGAGAAACCAAATACCTTTGTTCAATGTGCAGGTTCTCTGCTGTCTATGAAGCAGATTGTCTCACGTGGAACTTCTGGGTGTGACTGAGCCAGAGCAGGAAAAAGATGGCTAGTTATGGGTTCATTTTGTGCCGGAACATTCCTGGAAGGGATATTGAACACACAGCCCCACCAAAGCATCCGTGAGAGAGGGGAGCTGTACTGGAACAGGAATAGGGATCCCTGCTAAAAGCTAATGGAAATGAAGGCCTGAACGCGTGTAAAGTTTATATAAAGTTCAGAGAGGAGAACAAAGATATTGGAGGAGATCCTCAACCATTGAGAATGTTGAAGTCTGGGGAAAAAAATGACTAAAGTTGAGGCAGCTTCTTGTCAAATACTGTCAGGCAGAAGAAGGTCCAGACCAGTTCTTTCTCCTTCCAGAGTTCAAGATATAAAAATGGAAGCAAGTGCCAATAAATTTGTCCAAAAGAATATCCTCACAGTGGATATTTGGCAGTGGGTCTAGAGAGATGGTGGGTTTTGTTTCATTGAAATTGTGGTGCTTTAATTGGGATGCTGCACTGCACAATGGATTGGAGGAGATCTTTTCAACCACACGATTCTAAGTATGTGCTCCAATATTTATCCATGACTTTTCGTAGAGTCCTGGGGCTGGAAGGGGGTCTTGGAGGTCTTCTAGTCCAACCCTCTGCCCAAGACAGGTGTCCTAATTCTATCTCAGACAAATGGCTGTCCAAACTCTTCTTGAAAACCTCCTGTGATGGGGCACCCACAACTTCGGGAGGCTTCCACTGGTTCATTGTTCTCACTGTCAGGAAATTTCTCCTTAGTTCAGGTTGGATCTCTCTGTCATGAACTTTCATCCATGCTTCTTGTCCTGCCTCCAGGTGCTTTGGAAAATAGGCTGATACCCCCCCCTCATCTTTCTGACTGCCCCTCAAATACCGGAAGACAACTATCATATCACTCCTAAGGCCAGCCTTCTGTTTGTTAGGCTAAAGCTGGATGGAATTTCTCTTTGAACAAACTATCTATGTTTGAACACTATATTTAAGCTTCATTACTGAAACAATCCACTTTGTGGGTTCACATATTACATTGAAAAGGCCTTATCTGCACAATGTACTAAGGCAGACGTAATGCAAGATTAGCATCTTGCATAAATACAGGCAGTTTAATGGACATGGTTGATTGTGTTGCAGACCCTGTTTTGCTCCTGTTTGCTAATAAAATGTTCTTTTAAAAGATGGTAACCGCTTCTTACAGTGGCCTGGTGGTCATGCAGAAGTCACCTGCGTGCTCACCAAGGTGTGTAAAGGATCCCTTGCTTTGCTTGGGTAAGAATTGGTGTTCTTTTTTTTCCTTTTTTTCTCTGCACTTTCTAGTTTT
The DNA here is from genome assembly GCF_028640845.1 of Ahaetulla prasina. NCBI lineage: Eukaryota > Metazoa > Chordata > Lepidosauria > Squamata > Colubridae > Ahaetulla > Ahaetulla prasina. The sequence goes on from NC_080547.1 coordinate 1,014,463, forward strand.
ATATTTTTTGTACTTTTTTACTGTGAGTTATAATTTTTTTATAAAATTGCTATTAAAAAAAAAGTTTTGGTCAGTCAGAGTAGCCACCTGGCAATATATTTGCAACTGGAGCCTCCCACCCCACCCCCGTCTCCCCAGGTTCATGGAGGGCAGCTTCCCTTCACTCTTTGTAAGTGATGATGTGCATCTTTTTCTACACAGTCCGAACACTTCAAGACAACCTCACAAAAAGTGGCCCGGAAGTACTGGTGGAAGAATATCAAGATGATTGCTATCATCTGCGTCATCGCCATCATCATCCTTATTCTCATCATCCTGCTTGCCACCGGCGTCATTCCGTCTTAAGTTTCTTTCCCACCACCGGACTTTTCCCACTCATCATTCCCACGTGGTTGTCTTTTTTTATTTTATTTTGCCCCCATCATCCCTTCCCTTAATAGCTGAAATTTGTAACTGAATCACAAGGCCCTTTGCCAGGGGTCCTGATCAAGAGGTCCAGGTTGCCCCCCTGCAACATCTGCCAGTGCCCATAACCTCCCTCCCATGCCAGGACCAAAAGACTCCAGGAGCCGCCCTTCCTCTCGGCTCCACCCAAGGGTCCCTCAACTGTATGCATGAAGGTAGCAAGAGGAAACAGAAACGGTTTCTGCTTAGATGATCCCCAACCACAGAACATGCTAAAATTCTGAGTCTGTAAGTGCCTCAGCTGGTGCTTGGAACGGAGCTCACCAGCCTTCTCTGTTCTAAACAAATTTGGCCAAGTTTCTGGAACGGGCAGAAAACTGCCGTGGGAGGAACCCAACTTTATGCGGCCACTCTGGGCATTTCTTCCCTTCCAGGAAGCTTCATCCTCAGATCTCCTCATTTTGTGTGCCTTTCATCATCCCGGATGGAGAAGTTGAATGACTGAAACTCACCTGGCAATATAAAGATGTTTTTGAACCACTGTTTTAAAAGAAGAATGAAGGCGAGCAGCCCGTTCAGGTTCTCTAAATTTTTATTTCTGTCTCTTGGGGGATGTTAGCTCCTTGAGATGTCGGTTCCTAAGGTCCTGACAGACTGAGGCCCCGACTCCTCCAATCGGGACCCCTGAGTGGCACAGAGAGAGGTGGCCCCTCTGATCGGCTCGACTCCCTTTGATTGGCACGTCGTCTTCTTTCAGCTACGGCCTTTTCTGATCTAGTGCCTCTGATCTTTGAGAAATTTCTAAGAAATGTTTATTCACTTTTGCATTTGATTTACTAACTGTAATAAAAGTATTTATAAATCACTGGCTACAAACACGGATCTGTTTGGAAAGAAGCTGCCTTGGTGACTCATTTCAAGGCATCTGGGTTCCCCTGCATTTCACACACACATACACACGTTGTAAACTGAAAGTACCTATTACTGGAAGTATCTAAGAATACTTAGTACCTCTAGTGGGTGCCTGGGAATTTCCCACCTTAGTAATCCCCTTGCAAAGTAGGTTTGCAATTGTCTGATGGTAATAGCGATGATAAACACCGTATAATTATAGACACCTCCAGCAATGATAGGTGTATCATAGACAGATTCCTGAGAAGGCTGGGAAGAAATGCTTAACCCTTATCCAAGAATTATGACATTGCTATACAGGGGTATCCCACAGACGCCCCCCCACTCCTGCAACCAAACAGGGGAAATGGATTAGAGAGTAAGTCGATCCCCTCTTATTTGTGACAGCCCCTCAAAGTACCGGAAGACAGTTATGTCTCCCTAATCCTTCCCTTCAGCTGGCTAAGCATGCCAGCTCCCTCAATCGCTCATCATACAATTTTACCTTTATTATTGTTGTTGCTCTTCTTTGCACGCTTTCAAGGGTCTCGACATCATTTTTATGTTGTGGTGACCAGAACTGGATGCGGTACTCCCAGTACGGTCCGACCAATGTGGTATAAATCTTGATTCTATCCCTCTGTTGATATGGCCCAGGATTGGGCTGGCTTTTTTTTTGCAGCTGCAGCACATTTGCTGGCTCATAAACGGTGGCCCATTGGGACAACCAGATCTCTCGCATGACAACACAGACAAGTGTCTGTGCTACACTGGGTTTGTGAGTAAATGGGGTTTTTTTGTGGGCGGGGGCGGGGGGGAAGGGGAAGAGGTGACACAGACCACGGCAAGATGAGAGATGCCATTTCAAGGATCTTAAAAAGATAGAAAGGCCCAGACCTGTCATGTCTCGGGGTTCCCAAAGGCTCTGATGCTGAGATGTGGGTGCAGAAGGCAAGGAAGGGCCCAGATGCCATGCCTCCCAACCGCACAGTCCCCCCTCTCACGGAGGGAGGGATTCAAAACACATCCAGAAAAGAGCCCCGGGTCCTCACCATTCTGTTCCTTTTATTGCACACAGACCTCCCATTTGCCCTGAGTAGCCAGAGAGGATTTTGAAGGGAAGGTGAGTCCAGAGCAGAGCTGAATAGCATTTCCCAAAAGCAAATCCGGAGCTACAATCTGGAGAAGGCCAGAAGGGGCTCCAGGCCAGAATCTTGGCGCTGAGACCTCACCTAGCGTCCAGCCAAGGCAACTGCTGACCGCCCTGGCTTGAGCCAACCGCTCTCTGCCAATTCTCCTCCTGCATCCAAGGGTCATAACAAGTGTCTGTTGCGCTTCGGAATGATTCTGCGAACGGTCCTGCGCTCAGAGATGTTCCGCTTCACTTTGGCCCCTCCAGCAGGAGGCCCATCCACGTTCAGGGAAGGGCTGGAGTGGGACTTCTGCAAACTGGGGCAGTTCTCAACCACGGCTGCCACCCGGGCTTCCCACTGGTCCAGATCCTCTGTGCTGCAGCCAAGTTTCACCTCCAGGAGCTTGACGTACGTCTCGTAGCGGCGTTTCTGCAGGGGGGCAAGAGCGGGCGAGAGTCAAGCAGCAGAATCTGGTTCCATGATGGGGGGAGAGAGAAGCCGCGGGCGACCCTTTGCAAGGAATGCTGAACTAGAGCACTTCAGACAAAGCTCCCCTCGGCTTGAACCTCTTCTGGGATACTATTTTGGATAATATCTTCCCCCTTCCTCTTTCATATCCCACAAATAGGGAGGGCCACACACAGCAAACATCTGTCTCTTTTACAATTCGATATCTAAAATTCTGTATTCATGGTTGCCATATATGTGTGTATCCCCTGACTTGAACAGATAACAAGGTAGGTCGTATACAGAGGAAGAATGATGTTCTGAAAGATAACAGCCACGTGAACAGAAAAATGGCCAGTGCTGTAGTCCTGCAGAGAGATGGATCTGCGAAGTCCTTCCCCAGAAAAATGACGCAGTCAATTCTCAACAGGTGTGTGTATGTGTGCCGTTCAAACTCAATGAATCTTCACCTCCCCCTGTAGGAAAGGTGTCACTGGAGGATGACCCTCCCCAACAGAACAACGGCAGCACACTCACCCCCCCACACCCTCCACCTCCCCCAGAAGAGCCAGCTTTGCTCACCTCATAAAGCAAGTACTCCTTTCTGAGCTGGTACTCCTCCAGATCCCTCCCACGCCCACGCTTCTCCGGCAGATTCCGCTGGAGCTCCTGCAGTTCGTGGGACATCCTGTCCATGCAGGTTTCGTGGGCCAGGTGCTGGTCTTCCTGTGGGGACAGAAAAAGGTTGCAGCCTTGCCACAAGCCAGGTGCCCCAGTTCTCTCTCCCCCCCCCAACCTAGATCATTGGCTGTGCTGAGCTGTGCAACTGGAACCCCCAAAGGCAGAGCTGCACTTCCCCAAGGACCTGCCTTCGGCCCTGGCATTTCTTAGAGACTTCATCTAAACCAGGGATCTCCAACTTGGCAACTTTAAGACATGTGGACTTCAACTCCCAGAGCTTTGCTGGCTGAGGAACTCTGGGAGTTGAAGTCCACAAGTCTTAAAGTTGCCAAGGTTGGAGACCCCTGACCTCAACCACTCTGCAGAAGGACCCGGGATTTGACCCTTCCGTCCCCCAGGCGCTCGACTTACTATGGAATTCTTGCAGGGAGTAGTTGGCAAAATGGGTCTTATAAATTTCTTTTGGGAGCCCACTGCTGCAGGGAAAGGTGGAGCAGAGAACATGGCTGCCACAAGGTTGATGCGAGAAATCCATGAAGTCATTTCTTCAGAAGTTCTAGAAAAGTAGAATTGAATATTTGAATCAGCCCCAGTTTGGGGATTAACTTATAATAAACCCTGGCAAACCATCTCTCCAATGTTTAAAAGCAGCCCAAATCAATATTGGGTATGGATGCATCTGCTGGATCTTTACCCATTCTAGTTAAATGTGCCATGTGATCACAGCTCGGGAATCAGGATCAATGCGCACTCCTGATCACTTTGGCCAGGCTGCACCCTGGCACCTCTCCTGTTCCAGAGAATCCCATTTGTATTTCCCAAGAGTCGTATTTGTCAAGAAAAATCATCAGTAACAGGCCGTCAGATTTCTACCGTATGTTGCCAAAGCAGTTTTTAATAAACAATGGGTATAAATACAAAACAAATGCCAAATTGTGCAGATAATTCATGACCCTTTAACCACTAGATTGCTAGGATTCTAGCATTGGAGTGGCCAATGTCCTGTAAGACTAGAAATGCTTGGTCTGAATAAAATTTAATGGATTTTTTCTAGGGAATTTTTAGGGTATAATCCAAGTATCTACAACTAGATTGGGACACCCCAGGTAAACTAAACTAAAAGGTGGCATTCTTTCTTAGGAGGTCCACTCAGTCAATCTGTGACAGCTGTCAAGAACATGAAGGGTCTCAACCCTTTGCTTCGGTTGGGGAAAGTACAATGATACTCTTTATGGTCATCTTTATGGTCAGACACCCCAAACCTTCTGAATTGAGGATTAATTATTTAGTGGATTATCAGATCTTTTATATGGGAGCCTCCTGCTTCTCCCATTTGGTGAGCACAGCTGAATTTCAATTTGGAAGAACCATCTTTTTCCTTCAAGGTAAGCTTTGTGGTGCAATTTCCTTGGCAACAGGTTTGAAGTAATTTGTCATCTCCTTCTTCTAAATGATTCTTTTCAACATCCCATTCTAGCTTATAGTTCCATATTATCCTTTGGAGGTCTCCCCCACCCCCAAATACTCATCAGGTCCAATTCTGTTAAGTCCTTCAAGGTCAACTATATAGCTCTTAACATCAAGTGTTAAAATCAATATTCCTCTGGACTAAATCTGTTTCCACCCACAAAATGGAAACAAAAATCCCTATTGCATTGAATAGCAACAAATCGCACACCAAAAGCAGTATGTGTGCATGTAAAAATGTGTGTGTTGCAAGGAAGGAAGGAAGGAAGGAGAGGGAGGGAGGGAGGGAGGGAAGGAAAGAAAGAAGGAAGGAAGGGTTTCAATGTTCACTGATAGCTTCCAATGAGGAAATTTAGTGGAAAAGCTGACAGGAAGTCAGAAGTTGCTCCCAATCCTGATTTTTTTTTGTCCACCTGTGATTGTTCAGTTTCTCGGTTTAGGTTAGGAAATCCCTCTGAAAAGGTGATTTAGAGAGGGAGGGAGGGAGGAAGGGAAGGAAGGAAGGAAGGAAAGGGAGGGAGGAAAGGAAGGAAGGGAAGGAAGGAAGGAAGGAAGGAAGGAAGGAAGGAAGGAAGGAAGGAAGGAAGGAAGGAAGGAAAGGGAGGGAGGAAAGGAAGGAAGGAAGGAAGGAAGGAAGGAAGGAAGGAAGGAAGGAAGGAAGGAAGGAAGGAAGGAAGGAAGGAAGGAAGGAAGGAAGGAAGGGTTTCAATGTTTACTGATAGCTTCCAATAAGGAAATTTAGTGGAAAAGCTGACAGGAAGTCAGAAGTTGCTCCCAATCCTGATTTTTTTTGTCCACCTGTGATCGTTCAGTTTCTCGGTTTAGGTTAGGAAATCCCTCTGAAAAGGTGATTTAGGTTTCTGATTCCCAATGTCCCTGACCTCTTCCCACCAGTCAGTGGGGAATCCTGGGAAGCTTGCAGGGTGGAAGTCAATGGAGAACCTTGTGGGGAAGGTCACGAGTTACTCAGGTAAGTCTCCCGAACCTGTTCATTCTCCACATTGCTCCCTTTGCTCTCACGCTGCACTGGTCAGCCTTGACCCAATTGGACACGGACTGACTAGTAGCTTTAAATTTTTCCCTCCCTCCCTCTACATAGTGTGTGTGTCTGTGTGTGAATGGATAGATAGATAGATAGATAGATAGATAGATAGATAGATAGATAGATAGATAGATAGATAGATAGATAATGCTAAAGGCTCCTCTTGGAGAAAGACTGCTATAGGTTAAGATGGGCAGCCGATAAACTGTATAAACAGCAATAGCAACAGCACTTAGACCTATATACCGCTTCCTGGTGCAGTTTACAGAGTCAGCCTCTGGCCCCCAACAATCCGGCTCCTCATTTTACCAACCTCAGAAGGAAGAAGGCTGAGTCAACCTTGAGCCGGTCAGGATCGAACTGGCAGCGAGCACAGTAAGCCTGCAATACTGCATTCTGACCACTGCGCCACCACAGCTCATAACAACTCAATAAATAATACTTTAAAACGTGGTGGTGGAGAACGTGGTGGTGGAAGAGACATGCCCAGGGCCATACTAAGGAGTCCCATAAGAAGACAAGAAATCTATAAACAAGAAGCTCCCACTTCTTATTTATAAATAAATCTCCACTACTCTTCCGCAGTAGGCATTGGGAAGGCTGGCAAGGGAGAGCTTCCTCGAGGCTCGTGGGAACTCACGGGGCTTGGAAAAGGAAGATGTGCCAATCCGAAGTCTGGAGCCGGAAGACATGCGGCCGTTTGGTGTATTTGCTGGCTTTCTCGGCCAGGGCATGAGGCAATCCAATCAGTTCCTCTGTGCCTGACACCTCCCAGTGCTGCTCATCCTGCATGACAGCCAAAAACAAAAGCAAACTCAGCACCCACCCATCCATCCAGTCAGTCAGTCCTGGGGGGGGGACAGATATGTTCATGCTGCAAGAGGAGATGTTTGGGGGGGGTGAGAATGTCTGGAATTAATTTCCCAGGAGTTCCTCTGAATTTTGATCACATGACCATGGGGATGCCACACGGGAAAAGTGGTCGTAAGTCACGTTTTTCAGTGCTGTTGTAACTTTGGACAGTCACTAAACGAACTGTTGTAAGTGGGGGACTACTGTATACAGACGCTTTAAGTAATATCTACTATCCATCCCCATTTATGTACCTTTAACTACTTTGAGCTCCGTCCCTCTTTTTCTCCTTTGTTCTCTTGGAGGTGACAATCTTCCCGTCCCTTTGATTTTACCCAGCATTTCACCTTGTCTCTAAGCAATGGAGCTACTCCTCTTGTCCCCCTCCAGTTCCCCTCGTTTACTCTTCGACAACCCCAGGGGTTTTTTAAGCCTTTCTGAGGCTTTCTTTCCTTGCATGCCAGAGAAAGCCTTCTGCAATCTGTTTACTGCTCTTTTTCAACATCCACTGGTCCAGGGTCTCCAACCGTGGCAACTTTAAGACTTGTGGACTTCAACTCCCAGAATCCCTGCAAAGCTGGCTGAGGAATTCTGGGAGTTGAAGTCCACAAGTCTTAAAGTTGCCACGGTTGGAGACCCCTGCACTGGTCGGTGGTTAAAGAGCCCATTGGCAGAGAGCACGGGCATTGGAAGCCTCCGCCAATGTTCTGAGACGGCTTTTAGCAGCCACACCTTAAGGGGATTTCCCCCCACAGGGTACTTTGTCAACCACTCCCAGCACTTACATTTGTGGCCTGATGTGGGACAGTCCTTGAGCAGAAGGCACTTCCCCTGCCTGCCTGGTCCCTCTTACCTTGAGGAAGTACAGCACTGTCCCCTTCAGCACAGCATGGAAGGTCTTCCAGCCTCGCTTGCCCCAGGGAGCTGCAGGGAGAGAGGATGGTCAGTTGCTTTTCTCTGGCTGGTTTGCCCTCCCCCTTTCTGTTGTGGTCCGCCAGCAGCCTGCGGACCTGGCAGCAGAGTCGGACAGTGGGGAGGCTGGGGAGGACCAAGGCCCAGTCCTGGAGTCAGGGGAAGGCCCAAACGAGGGCTCTGCGTCAGAGGCAGAGATGGGGCCAGGGCCATCTGGGAGCGATGTGCGGACTCCAGAGCCTCCAGAGGCAGACAGCAGAGAGGCAGAGGAACAGGAGGAGCCTGTGCACGCATGCGAAGAGCTGCCAGAAGGGAAGAGCAGCTGAAGCAAAAAGGACGACTCAGGAGTAAGGCCAGGAGATGATTGGCCCCTCCCAGAAGGCTGAAAAGAGCAGCAATGAGCCATTTGTGGAAAAACAACGTTGATTCCAGTGCTTCTTGTCAGTGTCTCTTGAACTTTGTGGGGTTTTTGCCAAGAAAAGCCTTTGGCAGGTTGCCAAAGACATCAAAGGTTGGTGATAAGGCCGAGGGACTGGTTGTTAAGAATTTTGTTTTGGACGAAGCTGAGAATGAATTAATTCTCAGCTGTTTTAATAAGGTAAGTTTGTTGAGGACTGAATTGTGTTTAGTAATCACTACTTGGGTCTTGGTCACAACACTTTCCTCCAGGTTGCAGTCCAGAGGGCTTGGCTATTTGGATCGTGACCTTAGAGCACCTGGCACCAAGTAGCTGACTGGTGACCGCCTGGGCCCAAAGCCCCCAGCTGGCTCCCGTGAGGGACTCTGCCGGCCCCTCTCTGGCCGCTCTCAGGGAACTGAGACCCGCTCGTCCAGGGCCACAACTCAGCACTCACTTTTCTTGCCATCGGCCTCTGCGTGCACCTTACGGGCGAGGAGACCCTGCTGGTAGACTTTTGCCCCCGGGTCCTGCCACACGGTCAGGAAAGGGTTGGTTTTCCTCTGGCTGTTTGTGGGACTCAGGAGTATCTTGGCATCAATTGTCTCTTCCTCATCCCTGTAGGGAAGACACAGAAATTTGGCACAGGCTGCGTATAGAAAAAAACATGTAAAAGAGAAGGAAAAAAAAGACTCATTTTGGGTGATTTAATTACACTAAGGGTCAACAGAAGAGGTTGGGGGGGAAAAATCTGTCTTTACGAGGGAATGGAAGAAAATGCTACTGAATCTTAACCTGCAAATGCCTTTCAAATTTAAAGCCCGTTTGGTCTGGTAGTTAAGGTACCAAGCAGGTGACTGCGAGTTCAAGTCCAGCCTTAGACATGAAAGCCAGTTGGGTGTCTTTGGGCCAGTCCCTCCCACAAGTTGGTTGTTGTGGGGAAAATAGGAGGAGGAGGAGGAAGCAGCAGCACGGAATATCTTCACCACCTTGAGTGATTTGTAAAAAAGAACGAAGGTGGGATAAAAATTAAATAAATAATCAAAGTAAACTGACGAAAGTATGAAGGGCACCGTTCACAATTTGAAAAAAAAAAATCCGTGTTTTCCTGTCATGCCACTTGGGAATTCCTCTGGCAGCGTTAAACATCCTGGGGAATCCTGAAATCTTAAGCACCTTCTTCCCCAAGCAGATTTGGACTTGGGAAATATTATTTGGGCCTCCTCCTTTCCTGTGGCAGCGAAGCCCAACCCTGATGTCCCTTTGAGGCACGATTTAAGCTTCCTGTGGGGGCAAACAAGCTCTGCTCCACCAAGGTCTCCTCCATTCCCTTCTCCTTGTCCTTCCTGACAACTATCCCTCCAAGCTGAATACTTAAAACTCCTGAACTACAGACCGAGTCACAGTCGTCCACCCACACAGCTTATAGAGGGCAACCCCCCCACCATCTCCTTTATAAGGGAGAAGGGAGGGGCCCAAGGGCTTCCATGCCTTCCCTCTTTGACCTCAGCCCTCCCTTCTGCTTCCTCAAAGCTCCCCCCACACCCCATATCTTGCTTTTACTTACGTAGCCCATTCCAGTTTCTCCTGACGGATGGAGTTGTACAATCCCTGGACAGATAGAAAAAGGCTGAGCTGTAAGGTTTCTTCCCTGCCTCTAAGGACGGGGGGGGGGGGTCCTTCAAGAAAAGCTCCCCCCCCCAAGAACTGCCACTTTGGGGGTTCTGTTCTCCAAAATACCACCAATCCTTCCTCCGCTATTATCAGCTGTGAAGAAAAGCTGGGAGCCGCATCTGGTCTGTGGCCGGACCCAGCCCTCCAACTGATGTTGCCAGGGGGCTGAATTTAGGGGGAGTCTCCTCCCCTCCCTAAGGCCAGGCTCTTGATCTCACTAGTTCTTCATGGAGGACTAGTTGGGGGTCCTTCACGTGCCCCTTTTGTCCTGTGTTGGGCAGTTGCAGAGGGAAAGTGCGGCTGTGCACAAACCACAGTTGGATTTCTTCCCACAACCAGTTCACCAAACTGCTCAGAAAGTTAACAACCGGTTCTCTCCGAAGTGGTGCGAACTGGCTGAATCCCACCACTGGATATAGACATTCCAACATTGACATTGAGCACCCAATTTTTTTAGGAGGGAGGGGAAATGAGAGAGAACCTTGCTGAATTAGAGCTCTAAGGCTTTCTCTCCCATGCTGGCTAGAAGTGAGGTTCCACATCTGCTGGGCCACAGGCAGCCCTTCCATCGCCTGCATAGAAGGAAGCCACACTTACCTTTAGCAGCTCTTTGGGGAAGTCCTTGCCCTCATTGAGGCCTGTGAGGTTCACAACGAAGTCCTGACAGCTCATGCTTCGGCCAATGTTCTGATTCCAGGAGGATGTAGGTGAGAGAGACAAAGAGAGCTGAAGCACTGTCCATATTGTACATCTAAACAAAAACTATCACGTCAACCCGGGTCTGTGGGTACCCTAGACCCCCTCCCACAAATATGGCCATCCGAATAATTTTTCTCTGTTTGGATACTGTAAAAGGGCCAAGTGAGGGAAGGTGAGCCTTCCCTCTCTCCTCTCAGAGAGTCTCCTTACCTGCCCATGCAAATCGGTATTGAGGAGCATCATGGCACAGGTGAGCGTATGTACGGCATCTGCAGAAGAAACGGGTGTTCAAGAGAGATTCCATAGGCTTCTCCCACAACTAATTGGAAATGTCAGCAAAATATCCTCCTAGGGAATTTGGCTCTCCATTAAAACAAAAGGCCAGAGAAAATGAATGAACTGAAAAATCTTAAGACTTGCTGCCATCAGTGTTCAGCTGTTCTGTTCTCTACTAGATGAACCGGAAGTGCTGGCTTCCTTCTTCCCTCAGACAGACATTTTGTGGTATTCTTTTTTTTAAAAAAATATTTTTATTAAACATTTTTAAAAACAAAAAGAAATTTTGACACTTTTTTCTTTTCAACGGTTTCGCGTCGGTAACCAATACTTATACATTTTTCTCCCTTATCCTAATGTATCTTTTATACGTATATTTCTAATATTAATTTTTTTTTACATATATACATAGACATAAACGTGTACCCAATTTCTTTTCAGCAATTTTTGTTTCCTCCTGTTTGTTCTACAAAGAAGAGGGGGGTTAACCTATTCTCCAAAGCCCCCAAAGGCAGGACAAGAAACAATGGATGGAAACTAATCAAGGAGAGAAGCAACCTGGAATTACGGAGAAACTTCCTAACAGTGAGGACAATTAACCAGTGGAACAGAAGTTGCCTCCAAAAGTTGTGGGTGCTCCATCAATGGGGATTTTTTAAGAAGAGTCTAGACAGTCACTTGTCTGAAATTGTATAGGGTTGGACCTCCAAGGTCCCTTCCAGCTCTATTCTGATTGATTGATTGATTGATTGATTGATTGTAAGCACAACAGTGAACAAGCCCCAAGAGAAGATATTAATTTGGCTACCGCAAATTCCAGGAGATGGAAATCAGTTGCCGAAAAGGAATATTTGACGGTTGCCTGAAACCACACAATTACAGATGGTGAAAGAGGCCGAGAAAACCTACCTCTGTATACATGCTATGCTTGAAGGGAAATAAAGAGAATTGGCCCGCTGGCTACCAAAGGGAAATGACAATAAGAGACTAACAGGGAAGTTCTTCAATGCCGGTTTTGAGCCTGATTCAGTTGGAAAAGTAATGATCCCACCTCCATCCCGCTTTCGGGGCCAGAATAAAAGCAAGATAACGTACAAGAGCTCTTGCCGCCCAAACCAAACCAAACCTTAGGCCCTGCAATGGGTGGGCTGAGAGTCTCACCTGGACTAAGAGAAGCCTCAGGATTGCAGCAGTGGAAGCGCTGAGAGAAATGCATCAGGATCCGCTCCCGCTCCTGAGTCTCCCCGGTGAGCACAAAGGACTTCAGGAAGGACCTGCCAAGAGGAGGGGAAGGTCAGAAGGGGGGCCTGGGACCCCGATTTTCCCCAGGACTGGTAAACAGCAGCAGCAGCAGCAGCAGCAGCAGCAGACCTGGCGAAGAGCCATCCTCAAACTCGCTGCAGGACAATTTGACAATTCTATTTAATTATTTAAACGAAATAAAAATAAATATTAATTTTTGTCATTCACATTTCATTCTGTCCCTCCTTTTGCATCCTTTCTTTAATGGTTCTATTCCACCATTTCTATGATATTAGTGTAACTTTTGTCCCACGGCAAGTTGGCTCTGGTGAGTTGGCTGTGGAAAACTGTCATAGACCCCCCCCCCGCTCCCCCCAGCCCCTCAGGGCTTCCATTTGGCCTGGGGACAATCCAAGGAGGCTGAGGCAGCTGAAACCCTGAGGCTGGGAGGCGCTTCTATCTTCACCACGGAGCTTCCTTATAATCTGCCAAGGAGACTTTAGGCACAGCCGCCTCTGCTCAACGGCTCCAAGGATTTTTCTTCCTTCCCCACAGCTCCAGGAAGGTCTCCCAACCAAGCAGGCCTTGACTAGGAGCAGAGCTGCAGGAAGAGGCCCCTTGATCTTTTCTTCCCATATCATTTCATTTGCCTCTGCCCAGCCTTCCTTCCGTGACTCCCCACCTGGCCCAGCCCTTTCCCAAGGTAGCTCTTGGGCTCCTGGACTTGGGAGAAAGAAGAGTTCCCTCCTGCCTCCTCATCAGGGAGGGCAGGAAATACGCATTTGGCCATGGTGGACTCTGAAGTTTCACTTCCCTTCCTGAAAATGGGAAGGCAGCCCGAGGCAAGGAGTGTGTTACCTCAGGGCCTGATCCAGAGTTTGCTCAGAGAAGTGGAAGAACGAGAGGTAAGCCTCAGCGACCATCTGGCTGAAGGTATTGCTGTGGACAAACGAAGAGGAAGAGGTCAAAAAACCCCAAACACACCACAAGAACCTCTCATTCTCCTCCTAGGGGCTCCTCTCCCCTGCCTGGCTCCCAAAGCCCCCCTTCGCCACTCCATGCCCCATGACCCTGGAAGACCCATCAAGGACTATTCACAAATGCTGCTGCCATATCCGTTCAGCCCCTTTGGGCCTTGCTTTTACGGTTTCCTCCTAATATTTCCCTCAGCTGGACTCCTTCTGCCTGTCCTCAGTATTTGCTTCAGGACTGCCAGATTCTGCTGCTGGGGCTGCCTCTGAGGATGGCAGTTTTTACTCTGCCACCTGCCCAAAACATCCTCCATTCTTAGCTTTCAGTCAGCAGAGGGCCACTGGTCTGGAAATGCATTAGCTTCTTCTTCGGGTGATGAAGGAACAACTTAAAATTCAGCGTGATGTGTGTGTGTGTGTGTGTGTGTATCCATATTGTGCAAGTAATAAAAGTGACAAACACTCAAATCCCCAAACGGAAGGAGGCGTGTAACCGAAGACTTTCAAGGTCATCTTACTTCTTCTGGAGGAAGGCAGCCACCTGAGATTTCTTGAACCCATCCAGATGGTAGAGGCGAGCGGCCAGCCTGTGCGCTGCGGCCAGATCTCCAGAGGTGCCGTTGGCCAGGGGCAGGGTGCCATTTGGTTCTGCCATGGCCTTGGCAGGCAGACTGTCCCCCGTTCTGCCAAACTCCCCTCCAGGCTCTTCACGGCAGCTGCAGGGGGTGCAGAGAGAGAGACAGGGACCCTTGTCAGAGCCCAAGAGAATAAATCCTGACATGTGAACGACGTCACCAGGAGGCAAGAAGGCAAGCAAACTCTCTGGTGAGTGCAGGACAAAAGCCACAATCCCTTCAAAGTGGCCTCCAGATACCGGCCCAAGCCCACCTTCCCACCTCAGCAGGAGGGTGTTGCGTGTGGTGGGCAGACCAGAGAGGCCAACGGTCCCAAGAGACATAAAACAAAGCATCCTTACTAGAACGTCAGCTCTTCCTCTCTGCCTTTCCGCCTCCCATCGCTTTGCATCGCTGGCAGCTCCACCATCTTGAGTCTCTCTACTGAGCTCGCCCGCTTCCTCTCTACACCACAAAGTGGGATGGAGCTCACATCTGCTCCGCTGACGTCCTTCTGCAGAGAGGAAGTTCTTTCAGGCTCCTCTAACCACGTGCAGGAAGATGAAGGGAGGCCATGGGGTGATACTTGTGGCTCAAACCTCTCTTGCTGCAGATTCTCTTCTGCAGCAGGAACCGAGAGGACCCGGAAGCTGGAGGGGACGCAGCAACTCTCCTCTGGAGAGCTTGGCGGCCTGGGAGGGAGGCGGCTCTCGATGGACTCTTGCAGCAAAGCGGACATCAGAGAAGTACTGGAGGCAGAAAACAGCAGGCCTTCTGCCGGCAAATACGCAGACGGGTCTGTAGGTGGACCAGAGGGCCAAGTCAGTCAGAAGGCAGTTTCCTTTCCACACCTTGCAAGACCGCAGCCTCTGCTGTGCTGTGCTCTGCACCCTAGACAGCTCTGTGGTGGGGGCAGGGAGCTGCCTGATGCTCTTAGAAAAAGCGGTGGCAGACTTACCTGGAGTAATGCTTTCCAGAACATCTCCTTGCAGGGGATCCGGGAAACAGCCCTCAGCCTGGAAGGTAAAATTTTGGTAGTCACAAAAGGCTGAGGCAGCTGACAACATGAACAGCTGCTGATACACACACACACAAACACACACACACCGGTGCCCTGCCTTCCTGTACATTTCCATCAGGAATGGATTTTCAAGCATTTCCCAAGAACTGTGGAAAGAACAATGGCTGCACATCAGCAATAAGGGACAGAAATCAAATCAGTCCAGCCTGGTGCAAACGCAGATGGTTCTGAAAATGTTTTGTTGAAGGTTAAGGACCTGGTTTTTATGGAAGAGCTTATCTATGCCATTTGCCAGGTAAAGGGTATATTCACACAGTTGCTTCTAGTTTGGAAACTCTCCTTCTGCTGCCTCTGGGTCTCAAGGATTTCCAAGGCAAGAGATCAAATATCTGGTGGTTGATACAGGAGTAGCCCTAACAGGGGCCTACATCTACATGCAGCGTTAATAGTGACCTGAAACAAGAGAAGGTGGACAAGAAGCTCTCTTGCAACATCAGTGTTGCCACAAAGGTGCTGAGGGATAGGGAGGAGGGAACAGAGATAGCTGGGCAAAACAAAATAGTTTCCCCTGAGAACCAAGGTCATTCCCACAGGTGGTGGAAGAGAGGAGGAGAGAAGTTTCCAAGCAACTGGGCAGCACCTTGATTGGTCCATGTGACTGATTGTTTGGGAAAGGGGGAAAAATTTTACTTTTAATCAGGTGAAAACAGCGGGAGTCGGTTTTCACCAGCTTGTGCCAATATGAGATATCCAATAAACTTGTTCTTTGAGGAACCTGCTTTCCTTGGAGTTCTGTTTGCTATGAGCATATCACTTGGAACCCTGACATCAGTGCTGTTATCCTGGCCCTGAAAGAGAGGCTGGGCAGCTGGTGGAATGCATTATTTTGCTGGAGAAGACTGGACCTAAATAGGAATTAAAGCTCCAACTAAGTTCATGTAAAGCCACAGAAAACATGATAGGAGACGAATACTCATGGGTCTATTACCATAGAAACACTAAGAGCTTCTGCATCAGAGACAAATTCCTTGTGTGTTGAATTACACTTGGCCAAAAAAATTCAGTTGAATTCAGTTCAAGCAGAAATAGGACACCACTCTTACCTCTGAATCCTCTGCCAAAGAGCAGGTGATTTCAAGATCTTTTTCTGTAATCAACAATGGAGACAAGGAACGATAATGGGGCACATAACTTGGAAAAGAAGAGGTGGATGTGTCCACATTAGCATCACAGAAGGAAAAATAACTCCTGGCCGCAGGGCTTATTGCCACATTGGCCTGGGAAAACAAGTCACCGTTATGGTTTCCAGAGTCCACTTCACTTTTTACATTTTTCTTGTAATCCTCAGTGGAAATTTCTCTTTCTGATTGTGACCATGGGACTTGTCCTTCAAAAGTTCTGGTTAAGCGAGGACTTTCCTGAAAGAGTGGGTTATTGAAAAATAAGTATTCGAACTCCTCCTCCTCTTCCTCCTCCTCCACACTTCCTTCTTCCTCCTGTTTCTCTAAATTCTCTTCTGGCTCCTCCTCACTGTCACTTTCCAGGAGCAAAGGTTCGTTGATGGTAGCTGTGTCCAGGAATTCAGAATTCACACCGTGAGTCTGCCGAGGTTCTTTCTGCTTATCCAACTCCTCCTGGAGATCGAAGACACACATCTGAGCTTGTAGAATACCAGCCCAAAAAACAGACTGGGTAGCATCATTATTGTGCTTATCCTGAGTTTTCAAGTTTTTCATCGGCTCGAGAGGCTGTACAAATCTCTCAGAGAAGTCCAAGCTATCTGAAACAAGGTGGCCCAGTTCAGGGTGCAATACTTCAAAATTATTCTGCATTAACACTGGAATGGATTTTTCAGAGGGTGTTTCAGTTCTGCAGTGAAGACCCTCCAACCTGTCCTGTACAAGGCCCAAAGAAGGAGAGGTAACAGTATTTTCAGCCTGGCAAGTTCTAGAAAATGCAAGCAGATCCCAAGTCTGTTTCAAGCCCTCTCCACAGTCAGAGCTCACTTCCTTTGTTCTGTCATCAGTTGACCTATCCATCAAGTCTGAGGTACTGGAGCGTTCGGGATACTCCATTCTAGCATTGACCATGAAAACTTTCCCACAGGCATCTAGGGTTCCAGTCTGAATTTCAATAGGCCGAGAAAGATGGATCTCTTAAAAGCAATCTCCATGGTTCTCTT
The DNA here is from genome assembly GCF_028640845.1 of Ahaetulla prasina. NCBI lineage: Eukaryota > Metazoa > Chordata > Lepidosauria > Squamata > Colubridae > Ahaetulla > Ahaetulla prasina. The sequence goes on from NC_080547.1 coordinate 1,031,369, forward strand.
GTCTGGCCTGCAAAAGAGAAAATAGAAATACATATTCTGGTTAACACTTGCTCCAAAGGAATAGTTTCACGGTCGGTTTCTGACTTTCTATAATGAGAAGCAATATCAAAATATTTCAAATATATAAATAATTAAACAGATCCATTTGAAAAAGAGCCAAACGTTGCCAAATATAAGTTGCTGGAAAAACAGCCCCTCGTGCCAGTATAAAATCCTGCAGATGCCATCAAAGGAGTTGCTAGTCCATCTGCATTTTGCACATCAAATTTAGGATATTATCACAACAAATACAATACAGATTGATAGAGATGAATCTATGAACTAGGAAAGTGCCTGACTAGGTGGCTCAGTGGCTAAGACACTGAGCTTGTTGGTTAGAAAGGTCGGCAGTTCATTGGTTTGAATCCCTAGTACAGGTCTCGTGTGTGAGGAGGGGGTTCGACTAGATGACCTCCAAGGTCCCTTCCAACTCTGTTACTGTTACTGTTAAAGGGAAAGAGAAGGGAAACCAAGTGGCTATTAAAGAGCCATGAATCATATTCGTTCAACTGTTATCTTTCGCAGCACTCTGGTCTTAGTCCCACCCCCACCCCAATCCCCACCCATCCCTTATCAAACAATCTTTCAGCAGTGAAGGCTTTAATCTTCTTTAAGTGATGGGGGTGGAGAACTGGATTAGGCTGGATGGTTATTTCCACTACTTACCACCAACAGATACAATATGGGACATCCATATTGTTGAAATCCAAGAGCTGAACTAGGGGAAGCCAAACAAGAAAAAACAGATTGTTGACTCGAAACAAATCTTCTGTACATTCAAATTCGGCTGCTGTCTTTTGCAGCTACTGCAAAGCAACAGTAGAAAAGCAAAATTGTTATGCACATTTATTGATCAAATTTATATAACTACCCGTCTCATAAAAAGTGTGCTTGCACCACAACAGGCAAATCAACGGAGATCTCTAAAAATAACAGAACATGTCTTAAAATGTAGTCAGCCACATTGTTTATTTATAATGTATTTATTTTATTTATTTGCTTACGACATCTGCGTATCGCTGGCTCCACACAGACTCTCAGAATAGAGTGGTTTTGGCAAAGAAGCCTGTGAGATTTTCCCTAATTGTAGGGCAATTTTTAATAAATAGAACAGGGGGCTATTTTTATTTATTTATTATATATATTATTATATTATATATATAATATATATTATATATATTTATATTTATTTATTTATATATATATTATATATATATATATTTATTCTTTAGAAGGTCAGATCCTGAAGATGAAACTGAAATACTTTGGCCACCTAATGAGAAAGAAGGACTCCCTGGAGAAGAGCCGAATGCTGGGAACTATGGAGGGCAAAAGGAGAAGGGGACGGCAGAGAACGAGGTGGCTGGATGGAGTCACTGAAGCAGTAGGCATGAGTTTAAATGGACTCCAGAGGATGGTAGAGGACAGGAAGGCCTGGAGGAATGTTGTCCATGGGCTCGCAATGCGTCGGACACGACTTCGCAACTAACAACAACAAAAACGGGGGAAATAGTGGACATCTGTCTCCAGCAGCAGGTTCCTCCTTTAGTTCTCTCAACTGCTGAAAGACAAAGAGGGGATACCCCCCCCAACTCACAGGCCAACTTCAGCTACCGAAGAGTGCAACCCACCTAAGCTTTGGCTGGGGTCTCCTGAGAGAAGCAGGGAGGGGGCTTTTCCTCTGTTCTCAGGCAGAGACTCTGCCCAGCAGTGGAAAAGGCACCAAGAAAGGCTGCCCCGTGTTCTAGAGCCGGGGTCTCCAACCTTGGCAACTTTTAAGACTTGTGGACTTCCAACTTCCAGAATTCCTCAGCCATCCATTTGCAAAGCTGGCTGAGGAATCCTGGAAGTCGAAGTCCACAAGTCTTAAAAGTTGCCAAGGTTGGAGACCCCTGGCTCTAGACGACAATGTCACTGCAAACGGAAAGACACAAACCCTGGTTTGGTTGGAATCCATAGGAGCTGGTAATTCCTCACCACGCAATGCTTAGATCGCCAGCCTTTAGCTCATCCGTGCGACCCACCAGGCCTGTGGGGCTAAGGAGAAAGCCTTTCATTATCACTATTAAACTGCCCCCTTGGCAGTTCTGCCAGCAGGCCTCTCCTTCTCCCGGTCAGTAAGGATGGTACACAGGAACTCCCCAGCCATTGCCAATGTGGCATCCAGGCACCTTCCCTGTGGTGGAATCCCTTGAGGTCATCCAACCCTGCAACATCGGGAAGAGGCTCGATTTGGCCTCTGGGCAGGAGCTGCCATCCTGATTCCCTCTGACCAAGAGAAATGAAGGCTGCCTCAGAGCCAACTTCAGGCTGTTCTTGTAGTGTAATAGAGGAGGGTCCAAAATCTATGCAAAAATCTTCTGGCCAAGTGTCTCCGCTACCCCAACCCTCAATTGAGGCTATTCTTGCTTTGCAAAGGAGCGGATGCTGAGGGTAATTATAAATTGTAAGAAAGATTGATTTGTAATTCAGTGCTTCTTCTTCAGTGGATGAAATTATTATTATTATTATTATAGGGTAAAAGAGGTTCAAAAGAAAGCCAGCCGGTTTGGAGCCACTTGGGGCAGAAAGAAGTAAATTAAAAGAAGAGGGAGGAATGATAGGAAATTGTTCCTTCTGTCCTGAGCTTTGCATTCTGCACCTTTCTAAACGGGAAGGCAAAATAGCTCCATTTATTTTGGCCTTCCAGCAAATCTCCCCGATGCTTCTAATCCTTCCCTTGGAACAGCCCAAGGATGAAGCCTCCTCCTCCAGTCCAGCTTCCCCGGGAGCTGCAGGGAAGGAATCCCCAAAGGGGAGACACCGCTTCCCCCCCAAACCCCAATTATGGCTCCAGGAAGCCGGGGCCCTTTGGGGGCCGCCAGCCTGGCCCCTCTGATCGCCGGGTTGCCTTGAAAAGTCCCGTCCGGTGGAGAGCCGGGTTCAAGTCCTGCCTGGAGCGTCCCCGGGAAGGAGGGCAGCCGGGGAGCGTCCGGAGCGCCGCAGCCCCGGGGAGGGAAGGCGGGGCGGCGGGGGAGCAGCCGAAGACGGGCCAGCCTTGGACTCGGGAAGGCGGTTCGGCTTCCCGAAACTCCGGCCGTGGGGCTTCCACCGCCCGCCTCCACGGGAGAAAGCGGGGATCGGAGGGTCTTTTAGGAGACCCGCTTTGGATTCAGAGGCTGCGAAGCTTCTTTCTTCCTTCCTTCCTTTTCTTTCTTCTTTCTCTTTCTTTCTTTCTTCCTCTCTCTTTTTCCTTCTCTCCCTCCCTCCCTCCCTCCCACTCACTTCTTTCTTTCTTTCTTTCTTTCTTTCTTTCTTTCTTCCTTCCTTCCTTCCTTTTTTCTCTCCCTTCCTCCCACCCCACTCTTCCTCCCTCCCTCCTTCTTTCCTTCTTTTCTTTCTTTCTTTCCTCTTTTCCTCCTTAGGAGCCGCGTCCAGGCTCCTCCTCGGCTGCTTCTGCCCCAAGAAAAGGCGCCCCTCTCCGGCTACCACCCCGGACCGAGCACGGCGGGGGCCCGGAGCCTCCCCGCCCGCGGCCGTCGCGTTGGGGGCGCCCGAGGCCGGAGCGAGGATGGCAGCGCCACCCCGGGCCCCTCCGGCCTTCCGGGCAGCCGCTTCCACGAGGCCGGCCAGGCGGAGGCGCGGCTCTTCTGCCCGGAGGGTCTCCGGAGGGAGGGCGGGCAGAGGCGCTCCGCTTTCCCGGGCAAAGCCCACCCGGCGGGCCCGGCGCCCACTTACCTCCGCGGGCCCCGCTTCGGCGCCACCGGCCGGCCGGCAGCATTTCCGGCCTCCGCGCCTCCCGAGCACAAGGCCCGCCTCGCCCGGGAAGGCGGCTCCCCGAGACTCCCCGGGCCCCGCCACCCCCGCCCTGGGGCTGCGAAGGGGTCCCTCCCGGGGGCGACTCCCCAGGGTCCCTGCAGAGGCCGAGGGAAGCCGGGGCCCTTTGGGGCCGCCAGCCTGGCCCCTCTGATCGCCGGGCTGCCTTGAAAAGTCCCGTCCGGTGGAGAGCCGGGTTCAAGTCCTGCCTGGAGCGTCCCCGGGAAGGAGGGCAGCCGGGGAGCGTCCGGAGCGCCGCAGCCCCGGGGAGGGAAGGCGGGGCGGGGGGGGGCAGCCGAAGACGGGCCAGCCTTGGACTCGGGAAGGCGGTTCGGCTTCCCGAAACTCCGGCCGTGGGGCTTCCACCGCCCGCCTCCACGGGAGCAAGCGGGGATCGGAGGGTCTTTTAGGAGACCCGCTTTGGATTCAGAGGCTGCGAAGCTTCTTCCTTCCTTCCTTCCTTTTCTTTCTTCTTTCTCTTTCTTTCTTTCTTCCTCTCTCTTTCTCCTTCTCTCCCTCCCACTCACTTCTTTCTTTCTTTCCTTCCTTCCTTCCTTCCTTCCTTCTTTCTCTCCCTTCCTCCCACCCCACTCTTCCTCCCTCCCTCCTTCTTTCCTTCTTTTCTTTCTTTCTTTCCTCTTTTCCTCCTTAGGAGCCGCGTCCAGGCTCCTCCTCGGCTGCTTCTCCCCCAAGAAAAGGCGCCCCTCTCCGGCTACCACCCCGGACCGAGCAAGGCGGGGGCCCGGAGCCTCCCCGCCCGCGGCCGTCGCGTTGGGGGCGCCCGAGGCCGGAGCGAGGATGGCAGCGCCACCCCGGGCCCCTCCGGCCTTCCGGGCAGCCGCTTCCACGAGGCCGGCCAGGCGGAGGCGCGGCTCTTCTGCCCGGAGGGTCTCCGGAGGGAGGGAGGGAGGGAGGGCGGGCAGAGGCGCTCCGCTTTCCCGGGCAAAGCCCACCCGGCGGGCCCGGCGCCCACTTACCTCCGCGGGCCCCGCTTCGCCGCCACCGGCCGGCCGGCAGCATTTCCGGCCTCCGCGCCTCCCGAGCACAAGGCCCGCCTCGCCCGGGAAGGCGGCTCCGCGGCCCCGAGACTCCCCGGGCCCCGCCACCCCCGCCCCGCAGACCCGGCTCCCTGCCCGGCCCTGGGGCTGCGAAGGGGTCCCTCCCGGGGGCGACTCCCGAGGGTCCCTGCAGAGGCCGAGGGAAGCCGGGCAGCCCCACCGAGCCCTGCTGGGCCGGGGACGGAGCGGCCTTTCCCCTCCCGGGGCTCCCTCTGCCTTGGACCAGGCGCAGAATTGGGGGGGGGGCACTGACCAGACCCCCTCCCAGAGTCAGGGCTCCCCCCACAGCCCCAGGGGAAGCAAAGGGGGTTGCAAACCCAGAAGTGGGGCCGGAGTTGGAGGGGGAGCGTGGGAAAGGCATTGGGCAGGTGGGCTGCTAAGTGGGGTCCATCGGAGGGGCCCCCAAGGAGGAGGGCTGGGGAAGGGGGGGAAGGGGGGCTCCCCGGCTTGCATGCATGCTTGTTTGCCCTGGGAGGGAGCTGCCCAGGTTGCCCCCCCCCCCGCAGGTTGGAAGGTCTGCCCAGGTAGATTTGGGGGGCCAACTTGGTTGCAGCGCTGGGCTGGCCAGGCCATCCATCCCTCCCATCTCTTGCAGGCTCTGGTTTCATGGTCGCAGATCTCTGAAGCTCCAGAGGTTAAGTCCTCCGCAAAGGAAGGCCTGTGGGGGCATCTGGCTGGGTTTCCAGAGCCCCGACTCTTCCGGAGCCCCCTTTCTGGCCGCCTCCTTATTGTACTTACCTCCCATCCAGACCTTTTGTCCTCCTCTTGGCCAGGCCTGAGCAAGGATTCCCAAGAGCCCCTGGTGGGAATGGGGACAGATCCCGCTTGATCCTTTGCTGTTTTTTGGTTTTGTTTTGTTTTTTTACATGATTTTGCAAGACAACCTGACTCAAGGCCGCTAACTCTGTGATGACGCCGACCTCCCTTCGAAAAGCCTGAGCATTGGAACAAAAGCAAAAGGGGTAGAGGAGGCTCCTGTCTTGCAAAATACTGTGCAAATGAAGAAGTGCTCGTTTGCCTCCTGCACAAGCTGCAGTGCTGCTGTCTGAACCGGAACTTGCGGCTCCTGGGAGAGCAGCACAAACCGCACAGGCCACGGTGGCTACTGCCTCCCCCAGCTACTCTTAAACGAAGGCCACGAAAGAAGCAGGAAGCCCAGGCAGAACTAGGCTCGGACAGCAAGGCGAGGGAAGTAGGATGAAGATTGGGTCCCCCTCATGTACAGCAATTTCCTTCCACTAATACAAGAAAAACTAGGCCAGTCCTTGCTTTGAAAATTATTTGAAAGAGCTGCTTCAAAATACACTGAATACATCATAGCGCCTCCTTAAAGTGTGAAGCTAAAAGTAAAGCAATTTCTAAGTGAGCTGCTGCACTCACTGCTGCGTGTTTCAAAGAATCACTTCCAAATCTTTTCCAAAGTTTTATTGAGTGAGCACTGAACAAAATCTAAAACAATTCAGCAAAAATTGGCATGAACAGAACAGAACAAAAGAGCTGGAAGGGACCTCGGAGGTTTTCTTGTCCAAACCTTGCTCAAGCAAGAGACTATATTGTTTCGGACAAATGGCTTCCCAGTCTTTTAAAGGCCTCCAACTTCTGAAGGCAAGCTATTCCAGCTTGGTATCATCTGCAAATTTGATGAGTTCCCCTTCTATTCCCTCATCTAAATTGTTTATGAAGGTATTGAAGAGTACTAGGCTTAAAACAGAACCTTGGGGTACCCCACTGCATACTTCCCTCCATGTAGATGTAGTTCCATTAAAGACTACACATTGAGTGCGGTTGGTCAGCCAGTTATGAATCCATTTGGCGGTGATGCTGTCTATCCCACATTTTTCTAGCTTACCAACAAGTAGGTATCATATTGTCAAATACCTTACTGAAGTCCAAGTATAGTATACTATGTCCACTAATTACTTTGTCAAAGAATGAAATAAGATTCGTTTGGCATGATCTGTTTTTGACAAGCCCATGCTGGCTTATGGTTATAATTTTGCTACCTTCTAGTTCTCAGATCTGTTGCTTATTATATTTTCCAGGAACTTCCCAGGTATTAAGGTCAGGCTGATCAGTCTGTAGTTTCCTGGATCTGGTTCCCCCCAACTCCGGCTTTTTTTTTTTTTAGTAGGGAACCACATCAGCGCTTTTCGCTTTTCCCGGTGTTCCAGGTTCTTTGAAAGATACGGTTCAATGGTTCTGAGATCACATCCGCCAGGTCCTTCAAATCTGGGGTTGTAATCCATTTGATTCTGGTGATTTGAACTCGTTTAAAGTGGACAGAGGTTCTCTTATCTTTTGTCTTTCAGTTTATCAGAAAGCTATTTGTGCAACCATGCTAGTTTCTTCTTGGATTTCTTGTTTTTCTTTTTCATTGGTGTTTTGTTGGACTGGGCTTTTAGGATCATTGTTTTTAGAGTTTCCCAAGCTTCTTGAGTTGTTTTCTCCTTTTAAGATTTTCATCCATGGAATGTTTCCCAAGCTCTCTCTGAGTTTGTTGAAATCAATTCTTTTAAAGTTGACACTGGTTTGATTTCTGTTGTTTGTGTCTACAATATATTGAGTTCCAATTCCAATAGGACATGGTCAACATCCCCTAACGTTTCTCTAACTTCAAACCCCTCTATCATTTCTTCTGTTAGTAAGAACTTATTTGCCTCTCTTCTCCTCCCCTCCCCTCCCCTCTCCTTCCCTTCCCTTCTCCTCCTCTCCAGCAGTGCAAGGCATTATGGATGCTGTAACATCTCTGCACTAGCTTCCTATAAAATTCAAAGTATAATTCGAGGTGTATTATCATCTATATCAAGGGCTCCCAACCCACAGACCGCGGCCCACTACCAGGCCGTGGCTTATTCAAAACCAGGCCGCCACTCGCACAAGTTGAGATGCCCGCCTACATACATGCTTACACGCTGGCCTGCCTCTCGCACAGCCCGGTTCTCCGGGCTACCAAGCCTTAAAGGTTGGGGGACCACTGACCTACTTAGCCCTTCCTGGAGACCTCTGTCTACCATTGTCTCTGCTCGGCCTCTTGCATCCAGCAAAATGGGCAGGCTTCAACTTCCTTCCATGAAACAGTGCCACCTACTGGGAACGAGGGACTGTGCCTTCTGCTGCAGGTGCCTCCCCTATGGAAGATAATTCTACTGAAGTTTGGAGGGCTCTAATCCTCCTGCTACCCCCTAAAAACCCGGCTCTTCCTGAAGTGGTGGAAGGAGGTGGTGTGCAAGAAGAAATCATTGCTGGCCTCAGTAGTTTGGATAATTTTCATCTAGTCTCCTTTTTTTGAGCGATGTAGAAAAGGTGGCTTATTTATTTATTTACTTACTCGATTTCTATATAGCCATCCTATTGACTCTGGGCAACGAACAATATCGCAACACTGAAAACCATAAAACCATAAAAACAGTAACAAATAATGCATATAGGCAACTGAAGGACTCTACATATTAGTGTTTCTCCTTTTGAAGGAACAGCATTTGGAATCGATGTTTTTAGATCTCAAAAGGGGCGTTTGAGGACATAATTTTGTCACCTACCTCTGAAAGAATGCAGTCAAAAATACCAGAACGTTAGTGTGGAGCTAGTTAGAAAGAAAAAGATACCTGTATGATTTGGGAAACAGATTAGAAAAAAAACAGGATGTACAGGCTTATTGTAAATATATTTATTTTCTTGGTACAAGCATTCTTGCAAATACTCAAAACACAAGGAAGATGCTAGGCGGTGCTGAAAATGCCCCCTTGACGTGTTAGAGAACATCCCAAGTATCAAGAGGTCAAGAAAGCGGAGCAGATGCGATTGTCCAGCTGCGTCATGCTGCAGTCCTCCGTTTTTTTATGGAGAAAACAGAAAGGGGGATACGCTGGTTGGACCTTCTGAAAAACTGCACAAATGAGGAAGGAGGGCTGCATGGAAAAACCACAAGCCGCCTTTGGAAGCACCTGATCAGATGCCAAAAATAATCCCACAGCTGGAATTATGTACAGCAATGGAAATACCAATGCATTTGGGCAATCCAGCTGGCTCAATCTTTTGCTCTCCAGTTCAGGGGTCTCCAACCTTGGTCCCTTTAAGACTTGTGGACTTCAAGTCCCAGAGTCCCTCAGCCAGCTTTGCTTTGCTGGCTGAGGGACTCTGGGAGTTGAAGTCCACAAGTCTTAAAGGGCCTAAGGTTGAAGACCGCTGCTCTAGTTTACACCTATGTGCCACTGGCACACAGCTGTGGGTTTACCTAGAAAATCGCCATTTTCTGAATCTTCTTAGCGACTGTCAAGAGACTGGAAGACGGGAGGGAAAGTGTGAGAGAGGTGCAATGGCTTAATTAGGATTGGGTGCCACTATGAACACCTCCAATCCTTTCACTCCCCCCGTTTTACCCATCTACATTAGGGATGTCACTCGATTTCATTGAGGGCCACATCAGCGTTGTTTTTGATGTCGGGGGGTGGGTATGGCTGGGGTGGGCATGGCCAGCTCGACGTCACTCATATCGGGTGCCTGTGGAGGCCCGAGTGCTCTGCCAACAAAAATGGGCTCCTGAGCTCTCTCTTCAGCTGCCACGGCCTCCTGCAACCTTCTGCTAGTGAAAACTACAGTATTGTTAGAAAACTATAACTTGAAATCAGTTAATAAATCAGTCTGGGCCGCTACTTTCTGGGGTAGCATGATCAATAAGCCAAGGAATTCCAGGAAATTGCTGACTAGAGAGGCCACTCGGGAGTAATCCTGTCTCTTCCCTCCTCAGAAAACAGAAGCTGAAGCCCACCACAATCAAAGACTTCAGGTTGAGCAGGTCAGATAGGAGTGAAGGTGTGCAGCAGTTGCAGGGTCTGCTAAACACACCCTCACAAATAGTACGGTTCTCTTGGTCACCTGCAGCCTCCATCTCTACCTTCGGTCTGTGCTGGTGCCGCATCTGAAGCACAGATGCAAGTTGCTCACTCATCACTGCTCACCTGCCCAGGTTTTGGTGATGCATGCCAGGTCTCTCATCCCAGTTCCAATCATGGTTTATGACAGAGCTGGCATTTTAAGAGTATCGGCAGAGATGGAGGTACACCTGGCTCTTCTCACCTGGCTCTTAAGACAAGGTGAGGCGTTAGAAAAAGCTTCCTTTGCTGCCCCCCCTCTGCTGTCACAGCCTTGACCCTCCCTTTCTCCTCCTCCCCGCCCAATTTGATAGGATGAGAATGTGTCACAGGCTGCAGCAGACAAGCTGGGGATTCACACTCCAAGACTATCGGGCGCTAGGACAAAATGAGGTTTTTTTTTAATTTAATGCATATTTTGAAATCATTAGAAAGAAATGCAGTCAATACAACGACTTTAAATGTATTTAATTCCTTTCTGGGAAACCAGTGCTCATAAATTGGCCGGCATATATTGCACTCGTAGCTTTAGAGGTCTGGAGATAATTTAGTGGCTGCTAGCTGCAAAACCTGCGGTTTCTGAATCCAGAAAGTGAGTTGTGAATATCCGCTAACTCTAGAAATGTGGCGTCTTTTTCCTGCTGCTTTGTTCTCCTGAAAAGTGCCCACTGCAGAAATGCTTAGACTTCAAGAGAAGGGAGTAGCTGGGAGAGCCTGCCCTTCAGGAGTGGGCTTTGTCCTTTAAAGGGAGGTGGAGAGGCTGGCTAAGATTCAGGCTGAAAATAGAAGTCCACCAGATGAGAAGGTCCTGGGTTATTTATCAGCCCAATGGGTTCGTTGGCTTTGGAAGAAGTGCAGAGGAACCAGCCCGGGTGGGCGGCTGACTCAAAACGCCGTATTCCATCTTTGTTAGACATGAAGAAGGTGAAGCGGGTGGAGCCCTCTTTATCTTTGCACAGATCGGAGATGTTGACACTCTGAGGAGGAGAAAGAGGTTTTCAGGGAAGGGAACCACCTCGAGAAGCACTCCTCTTGCAGCCTGCTTCAGGCCTGAAAAGTTACCACAAATGGGGCTTCGAATAGCAAAATCAAGGGAAACTATTGATGGTGAAGAAACCCTAAGCCGGGGGGGGGGTCAAACTTGATTTCATTGAGGGCTGCATCACGGTTGACCTGGGAGGAGGGGTGTAGCATGGCCAGCTTGATGTCATTCCTGTTGGTGGCGCCTGTGGTGGCCTGAGTGCTCTGCCAGCAAAAATGGGTTCCCGAGCTCCGTTTCTGGCTGGGACGGCCTCCTGCCGTGCGTGCCCCTCCTGAGCTCCGTTTTCACTGGCAGAGGGTTGCAGGAGCAATTCTGACTGGCCCGAGTCCCAGCTGATCAGGAGGAAATGGGGATTTTGCAATAACCTTCCCCTGGAGTGGGGTGGGAATGGAGATTTTACAGTATCCTTCCCCTGCCATGCCCACCAAGCCATGCCACGTCCACAGAACCAGTAGTAAAAAAAATTGAAACCCACCACTGATGGGTTGAGGGTACGATCTGGCCTCCTCCGCTCTCTTACGCATATCATGGGTCATGTAATGCTGTGCTGTACAACTTGGTTACCTGGGTTTACTAGGAGAGGCTTCTCCCACACAAGGCATCCCCCTCTAAACTATGTAACCCCCTCCTCTCCTGTGTGCACACACAGAGAGCACTCTGCTGTCCAGTCTCTCTGTGTGGAGAGCTTTGCTGTCCAATTACTCTGTCTAGGAAGTACCAAATAGCAGCACAGATAAAAGCGACCTGGGGCGTCATCAGACCGGTTGCTTCTCACCTCCAACTGGAGCTCAGGCGGGGACCCAGGAGAGCAGGCCAGGCAGCTTTTCCCACCCCGAATGCTCAGGATGATGGGGAAGTTCTCTTGGCCAAAGGCCCAGTTGCGGACCCAGAAAATCTTTTCTGGAAAGGGGAAGAAGAAGGAGGGAGAGACACTGAACTGTAGTTCAATTCGTACCTAACTAAATCAAGGTAGAGTTCTTTCTTTCTCAGACTTTCTATTTTTCCAAGAGTCAAGTACTTTTTTTCTACAGTGGATGGCATTCTCCTTCCCCTTCTCTCAGTCAAACCAACATTTTTTTCCACAAATGGGGAGGAAACCTGGAAGAGCTTCCCTTTAAATAAGATCTGGAATAAAGAATTCACATTAGGGGCCCAGCCACAGCAAAGTTGGGGAAATGGGGTGAGAGCAGCATTGTATGCTGGGGTTGGAAAAGAAACGAGGCCGTGCAGAAGCCCAAATGAACATGGAAGTCCTCCCCTCCTCCATGTCAGTTGGGGTAGCAAGGAAGCCAGGCTGCAGAAAACTAGCCTCTCAACCGTTGAACATTATAACCCTCTGCCACCAGGTCTTCTCTTGATTTTATTTTACATTCTCTTTGAAAAAACTCTAGCATCTCACGATAAATTAGCAAAGACTCACCTTCCAGTGCAGAGTTGGGGGCTTGCAAGTATCCGGCTATTAGTTCATTGTTCTGAAGGTAGAGGGATTTCTGGTTTACATCCCAGAGTCTGAAATGCCAAGATTCGTGTTTTAAAAGAAAATTTCTACTTTTTTCTCTCTTCAGCCATTAACTTCTACATGGGCCATTGTTGTGGGGAAAATAGGAAGATGTATTAGGCATATTTTCTACCTTGAGTTATTTATAAAAATGACAAAGGTGGAATAAAAATAAGTAACATTATATCCTTTATTTGATAGATAGGCCCATTTAAAGGCTTCTTGTTGATTTAAGAGCTGCCTTGCTATTTATAGTATGAGCTGCTGTTCATCCACTCTCGACTCCTGCCTTTGCCTCCTATTCGCTCAAATCTCTTTTGGGCAGGAAAACCCAAGCAAAGTCCTCATATTCATAATGGGAAAAGAGCCATAATGAACTCTACCTTTATATGCCACTCCTGCCGTTTGCGGTTTTGGGTATCTTACGAAACTTAAAATCGATGCAATTCTAAAGCATTAAATAAACACCATAAAAACACTAGTCCAGCTGTCCCTTCTCTGAAGCTTTCATTCCAGTGGCAAATGCTTTTATAACACAGACCTGGCCACGGAGAAAACGGTGCTACCAACTGATGCTACAATAAATGTGAGAACTGTGGTACCTACAACCCGAGTCTCATAAACAATCTCAAAATTGTGGGGCAGAACATTCTGCTAATGCCATGAGAGAGCAGAGGAGGAACATCGGTGCATCTCTCCTTCCAAGAGATGACCTCCAAAAGAAGCCAGATTTTTGGCCAGAAGAAAGTTGCTTCCACCCAGTCAGAGATTCATTTCTAGAGATCAGAGTCTCCCTTTGTCTCAAGAGGCATCCAGTTTTCAGTGAAAAGAGCAAACAGGTGCCCGGTGGGACCCTGCCCCCTTTTCTTTGGGGCTTCAGGTCCCTCCCTGGAGGAGGGAGAATGGGGAGAGGCCTCTGTGAGGTTGGTGAGCTCCAAGATGTGGCAGGCTCCCCGGGGCCTCCCTCTTTGACCCTTGGCCGAGCTGCCCAAACGGCTCACCCAGGACACTTACCGCGACTTGAAGACGGTTCCTTGGGCCTCGTTTCCAGCTGCACAAAGAACAGAAAGCAGGAAAAGGGTCATTTTATTTGTTGAGTACCTGCTGGACTCCATTGTGTGCAACACATTTATCATCTCTGCTGAATCAGCCCAGCTGGCGGCTTTATAAAGTCCATGGCAACCACACAATTGGAATGTACGTTATTTCCAGACGTGACACTTCTGTGACATAACCCGCTAAATTTCCAACAACTTTCGTGCGTGTTGCAATTCATGTTGCAACTCTGGGTGCAGAAACTAAACTTCCCCAAATTAATAGAATGGGTTCCTTTTGCTATATGGCAAAGGGGAAATGAAACCACAGCACATAAATGAAAGCAAACATTCAACCTGAAGTTGTACTCATAACAAACAATGCAGCTATTTAAAAACCTGTATTCAAAATAAATGAAGATGGGAGGTGCAGCCAGGAACTCTTATTACCAAATAATAGAGAGTTCTCAATTAAATAGTGTCATTAACTTTCCTTTGCATCCTGTTATTCCAAAGATGTTCCATTTCCAAAAGAACAAATAAGCATATCAGGATACAGAAAGCCTAAAACACGCTTTCTGGTCTGACCTGCGTGGCCTTTACAAGCAAAACATACCGATGGCTGAATTATTACCTTCCAATGGCTGCACCATACCTGACTGAGCCAGCTGCTCCTCTCCCTGGGAGTTGCCCATCGCTTCTTCCCCTTCTTTCAGCTTCAGCTGGGACCTCTGAAGGCTTCACCCACCAAGCTATGGAACAGCCGGAAGTATTTGAAAAGGCGTGACCAAATCTGCAATGTAGATCTTGACTGATAAGGATGGCTCTCTTAAATTTGGTACAAATTTTAAATACTTGATTATAATAGATTACTCTTATTCCATTGGCTACTTTTGTTGAACATCAGCCATTGATTCATTTCCAGTAAGAAGATTACTTTATATGTAGTAATTTAATATTGTTTTGAAAATTCTTGTTAACTTTCACAGGATATAAATGGTAAATCTTTCTTTCTAGTTCTTTTTTCGTTTGTTCTTCATGGTTGTTTTTATTAAGTATCTATTAAAATTAAATTATTATTATTTTTAAAGTGTAGCCAAGCCTGAGAATATTCTTATAAGGCAGGCAGATTAACTTTCCTGTTTGAGATCAGCCTTTCTGACCTTAAGCCTGAATCTTTTGGAAGAAAAATCAGGGTCCAAGCTGGGAGAAAGAGGCTGAATAAAATGGAGGCTGGCTGCAGGAAAGGAGGTCTCCAGAAACTTCTGGTAGCCAGAAACTACAGTGACAGCAGCATGTTTCTGGGATGGCTGACTTGATGGGGTTGAGAGTAGGTGGGCTTTTACACATCCTGTGGGGCTTTGTGATTGAAACGCCTGTTCCTGCGCAAGAATGTGTCCTTTAATATTTTAATGGATGTTGCCTGATTCCTACGGGGTCATATAGGGGTCATGGATGGCTCTACAGGCAAAAGGGGAAATGCAAATCCTTTTTGTGTTTTGTCTGAGCTAAACTTGTCAGCTGTTGTGTTGCTTATTAAGAGTTTCTGGCTGCTATTTGCTTTTATGAATAGAGTGGCCCAGCTTTCTGAATGGATGCAAAATACCCATTCCTAAAGACCAGCCTCTTCAGGTTTGTGCTTGAGGCTGTTTTCCTCTAGCAGAAGACTGGGGATGCTTTCTGCTTTTAAGAAGATGCCTCTCCTCTTCTCCTTCAGGGGAAATATTCTATTCTGCCTCTTTTTAATATTAAGGAAAAGAATATTTTATTCTGCCCCGTGGGCTTCCTACAAATCTTACCTCAGACCAACCGATTGCCAGACAGATGGATGAGGTTTCCATAGCTTTCCTGCTTAGTTTTGCATGCAACCAGAGACTTCCCCAAGGCTACCACTATTTCCCTCTTTTTAAAACCATCCATTTCGGTGCCAGAGGCTTATTTGTTCATTACTTTTTAGAACATTTCTAGACCACCCCACTTCTCATAGCTCAAGGAGAGATACACACAATTATAAACAGCGTAAAAATAACCAGTGTGACTCATGTCTACTATCTACAATGAACAGCTTTCAGTGCTTTGCAGAAAGCTGGCAAAAAGGCAGCTTCTATCAAAAAAATGGCGGATGTTCTCCAGTTCTTGCTCCACAAAGCTTATGCAACTTGAGCAATTCATCTTGAGAAACTCCCAGGGGGACAAATTCTGGTCAGAAGAGTGCATCCTGCAAAGGTGCGGTGCCAAGCACCTCCAGTTCAGTCTAGGAGCCTCTGCGTAGCTAGTGCATGGCAGAAGGGACACAGCGGAGTCTACTTCTTTGACTATGGAATCAATTGCAGCTTCCAAGTTATTTTCAAGAATAGCTGGATGTGAAATTTGTTGTTGTTAGTTGCAAAGTCGTGTCCGACCCATCGCGACACCATGGACAACATTCCTCCAGGCCTTCCTATCCTCTACCATCCTCTGGAGTCCATTTAAGCTCACACCGACTCCTTCAGTGACTCCATCCAGCCACCTCGTTCTCTGTCGTCCCCTTTTCTTTTGCCCTCAATCTTTCCCAGCATTCGGCTCTTCTCCAGCGAGTCCTTCCTTCTCATTAGGTGGCCAAAGTATTTGAGTTTTCTCTTCAGGATCTGGACCCCATGAACAGTACAAAAAAGGATGTGAAATACATTTCAGTAATCTGACCGCAAGATCAGGAGGATGTGAGTCACTGTTGAAAGATCATGTAGCACCAAGGAACCACCAGAGGACTGGAAAATAAGCTGATGTTGTTTCCAATTTCAAAAAAAAAAGGGGGGGGGGAACAGACTCAGGAAACTAGAGATAATCCACCTGACATCAATACCTGGAAAGATCCTGGAAAAAATAATCAAGTGATGGACCTATGAAGATCCAGCAATAAGCAAAGCTAATTTTAGAAGCCAACATGGGTTTGTTCAAATCAGATCATGTCAGAGAAACCTTTTCTTTTATGTACACTGACAGCATATGCACCAAAGACAAATTCCTTGTGTGTCCAATCACACTTGGACAATAAAAAATCCTATTCTATTCTATTGCATTCTTCGACAAAGTAATTGAATTAGTAGACCAGTGAAATGCTGTGGACATAGTATATTTAGATTTCAGTAAGGCGTTTGGAAAAGTAGACCACAGTCTACTTCTTAAGAACTACATCTATATGGGGGGAAGCATGCAGAGAGATACCCCAAGGTTCTGTCTTAAGCCAGTAGCCTTCAACATCTTCATAAACGATTTAGATGAGGGAATAGAAGGGAACTCATCAGATTTGCCGAAGACACCACAAAGTGGGGATTAGCCAGCTCTTTAAAAGATGGGCTCAAGAGCCAGAAGGATCTCAACAGACTTGAACACTCAATCTCATCCAACAAAATGAAATTCAATGGTGAGAAAAGTTGTCCAATTGGGGGCTGAGACTCTGAACAACAGCATAGCACAATCTTTTATACAGTTGATTTCCAGAAATAGGGAAGTAACATTTCACAAAGCTATTACCTTTTTTGGAGTTCTACTTTACTTTTAGTCTTTTGTGTCTGCTTGTCTGTGGAGTTGCGCCTTGTTTGAGGCTATGTGTCATTTTGACCCTATAGAGTTATGCCTTGGTTAAGCTCTACGTCTCCTTTTTTTCTTACTTGTGGTTTCTGCTGCTTATTTTCTTGTTGTCAATCTTGTAACTTCCTATCTGAGTATATGCGTTGTTACATTTCCTTCATCTGTGACATGTTGCGTGGCACGTACATTCTTCCAAATTTTTATTTCTTCTTTGGAAGGGGTTGCTTCATAATGGGTGATCCATCGAAGTAAGGCAAGAAAAACCAAATGCACAAGTATAGAATAGAATAGGCTCAACAGCAGGAACTGTGAGAGGGATCTAGGGGTCCTGATGAACCCCCACTTAAGTATAAAACCAGCATTGTGCTGCAGCTGCCCAAAAAGCCAATGCGGTCCTAGGTTGTATCAACAGATCATATGAAGTATTAAAAAGTAAAAGGTTCCCCTGGCACATATGTGTTAGTCGTTCCCGACTCTAGGGGGCGGTGCTCATCTCCGTTTCAAAGCCAAAGAGCCAGTGCTGTCTGAAGACATCTCCATGGTCATGTGGCCGGCATGACTGTATCTTATTCTGCACTGGTAAGACCACGCTTGGAATATCATGTCCAGTTTTAGTCACTGTAATACAAAAAAGATATTGAGTCTCTAGAAAGAGTGCAGAGAAGAGCACAAATCTGGCTATGGGACTGGAGGTTACAACGTATGAAGAATGGTTGCAAGAACTGAAGGACTAGGAGTGACATGACGGAAGTTTTCCAATATTTGAGGGGCTGCCACAGAGAAGAAGCTGGTGGTGGTGTCAACCTATTCTCTAAAGCAGGGGTCTCCAACCTTGATCCCTTTAAGACTTGTGGACTTCAACTCCCAGAGTCCCTCAGCCAGCAAGCTGGCTGAGGAACTCTGGGAGTTGAAGTCCACAAGTCTTAAAGGGACCAAGGTTGGAGACCCCTGCTGTAAAGCACCTGAGGGCAGGAGAAGAAGTAACGCATGGAATATTATTAAACAAAGCTCCACCGTAGAACCTAAGGAGACATTTCCTGGCAGTGAGAACGGCCTGCCACCAGAAGTTGTGGCTGCTCCATCACTGGAGGCTTTTAAGAAGAGACCGGACAGCCTCTTGTCTGGAATGCTACAGGGTCTCCTGCTTGAACAGGGGGCTGGACTGGAAAACCTCCAAGGTCCCTTCCAACCCTATATTTCTGCTGTCTCCTGACTGGTTAAAGTCAGATGAGCAGAGTTGGAAGGGACCTTGGAGGTCATCTAGACCCCTACTACGCCAGTTCTGACAGCTGGCAGCCCGGTCTACTTCTTCAACCCCACAGCAACCGGGTGCCTCGGCCCCTCTCGACCTCCCCCACCGGAGAAGCCAAGGGAGGGCCACCTCCTCCTCCCCCCCCACAACAGCGGCCCTTCTCCCGGCGGCTGAGGGGGACCCTCGAGGGGCCCGCGGGCGCCAGGCTGGGGCGGCGGGCGGCGGGGGTCACGTGACGGCGCCGCGCATGCGCGCCCGGGGGGCGGCGGGGGCCATGGCTGCCGGGCGGTTCGTGGCGCTGCTGTGGGCGCTGCTGCTGGGCGGCCGTTGCGCGCGGGGCCTCTACTTCCACATCGGGGAGACGGAGAAGCGCTGCTTCATCGAGGAGATCCCGGACGAGACGATGGTCATCGGTGAGGGGGGCGGGGGAGGGGCGGGCGGGGGCAGGGAGGGGTCGCGCCCCCCCTCCGGCTGACCGGCCTTCCCCCCCCTCGTCTCCTAGGCAACTACCGGACGCAGCTGTGGGACAAGCAGGCCGAGGCCTTCCTGCCCTCCACGCCGGGGCTGGGCATGTTCGTGGAGGTCCGGGACCCGGACGCCAAGGTGAGGCGGGCCCGGCTGGGCGGGGAGGGGAGGAGGGTCGCGCCCCTCCGGCTGACCGGCCTTCCCCCCCCTCGTCTCCTAGGCAACTACCGGACGCAGCTGTGGCCCAAGCAGGCGGAGGCCTTCCTGCCCTCCCCGCCGGGGCTGGGCATGTTCGTGGAGGTCCGGGCCCCGGACGCCAAGGTGAGGCGGGCCCGGCTGGGAGGGGGAAGGAGGGGGGGCTGCCCCCACGGAGCTGACCTCCCCGCCCCCCCCCCGCAGGTCATCCTCTCGCGGCAATACGGCTCGGAGGGCCGCTTCACCTTCACCTCGCACACGCCCGGGGAGCACCAGATCTGCCTGCACTCCAACTCCACCCGCCTGGCGCTCTTCGCGGGGGGAAAGCTGGTAAGCAAGGGGGGGGGCAGGGGGAGAGGCCCCCCTCGAGGGTCTGCCCCCCCGCCCCTCCCAAACAAACTTTGGTCCAAAGGGGGAGGGGCTGCAGAGGCAGGGAGGGAGGGGAAGACGCCCCCTCGGGGATCTATCCCGCCCCTGCCTCCCAAACCTGCTGTCTTTAGTCCAGTGGGGAAGGGGGGCAGAGGGAGGGAGGGGAGAAAGGCCGGGGTGGTGGTGGAGAGCATCCCCCCTAGGGTCTGCCCCTCCTCCCAAACAAGCTTGGTCTTTGGGTCCAAAGGGGGAAGGGGGGGCAGAGGGAGTGGGGAGAGGATGGGAGGCAGGGGGAGAGGTCTGGGGGGGCTGTCTTTGGTTGGGGGGGGCAGAGGGAGGGAGGGGAGAAAGGCAGAGAGGGAGAGCACCCGCCCTCGAGGGTCTGTCCCCCCTCCCAATTGTGCTGTGTCTTTGGTCCAGCGGGTGCACCTGGACATCCAGGTAGGGGAGCACGCCAATAACTACCCGGAGATCGCCGCCAAGGACAAGCTGACAGAGCTGCAGCTGCGAGCCAGGCAGCTGCTGGATCAGGTGGAGCAGATCCAGAAGGAGCAGAACTACCAAAGGGTGAGACTGCCAGGGACCCCCGGGACACTCTTTTATGCTGGCTCCCTACCAGGGAGGGAGCCGACGGGGGTGGGGGGAGGTGGGCTTTCCTGCTGCCAAGGTGCTTGCAGGAAATGGACAAGTGTTTGAAATGCATTTGAATATAAGTAGCTGGGGTTGGTCATTGGGCTGTTGGTCTGACCTCCGAGCTTGGCTGTTTGGTTGGAAACGGTGTCCGAATGGTGACAAAACTTTTGCCAACAAATGGCCAAGCTTGGAGCTCAGACCAACAATCCATGGACAAGTGTGTTTCTTGCCAGTCACTGCAGCCCCTCCAAGGCAAAGAGTGGTCTGACATTAGACATCCTGTGGATGGCATTGGAAAAACAAATGTTTTGACACCGGAAAGGCTAAGGAAGCTGAGCTTGGGTCACTTCTGCACACAAGAAAGAGGCCACAACATGATTATCCCAAGGCCCTTACAAGTTGTGTTGGTCTTGAGCCAGAAGGACAAGGTTGCTGTGTAGCATTTTAAGGTATTAGAAATAGAGGTGCATGAAAAGGCCCACGGTATTTGCTGCCTTTCTCTCTGTGTGGGATGAGATTGGCAGAGTGGTGGAAGATGCTTGGAATGCGAAACTGAAAAGGTCCTGCATCTCAACTGGACCTCGGTCAGGTGGAGGGCAACAGTTGAATGAACCATGGTAGGAAGAGTTGGGCCAGGCGTGTTCTTGATGCTGACTGCTTTGTTCCCTCTGCAGTTCCGAGAGGAGAGGTTCCGCATGACCAGTGAGAGCACCAACCAGCGGGTGCTGTGGTGGTCCATCGCGCAGACGGTCATCCTCCTCCTTACAGGCATTTGGCAAATGAGGCACCTCAAGAGTTTCTTTGAAGCCAAAAAACTGGTTTAATGTCTTCAGCCTCACCTAGGTCATCATTCACCAATGCTCCATTGTTGCTTTCCACTGAGTAAATCTTGATTTTTTTTTAAAGTACTAAACTGAGAAAGAAGCACAGCAGACAATGTCCCTGCCCCAATTAAATACATCTACGAAAACATCTCAAACCTTACCATATTTTTGTGCTTTGAAGCATGTGAAACTACCGGTAAGGATAGCTTGCCTCGGTTATCAAGCTTTCCTGGAACGTTCTAAGAAGCTGCTTTATAAAAGACTGAGAGAGGGTTCCCTCCGTTACTTTTGTAATAGCTGCAGTTTGCCTAAAAGATTGTCTTCTAAAGTCCCCTGTAACTCTAAAACTATTTGACAGAATACAATTGGAGGGAAAAACAGATTGACATCAGAACTGTGTAGCACTCCTGCCTTGTTCAAATATCATTGATCTAAATATTGTTTAGCATTTCAGTGGTGATCAAGCGGCCAAGGGATTGAAGGATTTCTTGCAGCATTTTCTCCTTTTTTGTAGTTCTCGGTTCTCTAAGCACAGGATTGGTCTTGGCTGGAGAGTCAATGGAAACGAGGGAGCAGTAGAAGTTTCCTCCAAGTTTGTTGTAAAGGTCGAATAAAGAAGCCCCTTAAATTTGTAAATAGTGTGACTTAGAGCTACTCTCAGATGGAGATATTCCTTGAAGAGCATAGTGGTGTTATCTCTTCTTTCTGTAATTTGGAAATAGAATCTGTAAATAATCCAGCTACTGAACAACCCAGTGCTGCAGTTTGGTAGCAGAATTGGACCTCTAAAGTAGTGGGACTGAAAATAGGCATTTTTTTCCTTCACTGCTTGCCTGGGCAAGTTTGTCATGAGATCTGTTTGTTACACATTTGGATTGAAATAAAGTTTTTTTTGAAGAGGCTTTCTTTATATGTTGGTGGGAAAAGTAGGTTAAAAGCAAGTGTGAAAGCCTGCTGAACTGTAAAAGTCCCCAAATTCTTAACCGCAAAGAGGCCCAAAAATCCATTTAATCACTTCCACAAGAAATTTTAGGATATATTCCAATGTTTATCAGTCTACAGGTAGTCCTTGACTTACAGCCATTCATTTAGTGGCCAAAATTGCACCAGCACTGAAAAAAGTGACCTAGCCTTTTTCAGAGGAGTATTGCAGCATCCCCTCCCCCATGGTCACATGATCAGAATTGGGGTGCTTGGCAACTGACTCTTATTTGGGATGGTTGCAGTTTCCCAGGGTCATGTGATCCCCTGTTGCAACCTGACATGCACAATCAACGGGAAGCAAGATTCACTTAGCAACTATGTTACTCGACTCCAGTGATTCACTAAACAACTGGCAAGAAGTCCTAAAAAGTGGCAAAACTCACTTAACAGCTGTCTTCTTTAGCAACACATTTTGGCAATTGACTGTGTGTAAAAAAACCATAGCCCCCTCCTCCCATCACAGGTAAAGGGAGCCGTGTTTGTTGTAATCCTGGTATAGGCAGATCATTGGAATTGTGGTGTGCTCTGAAATAAGCACTTGGCAATAGCCCTGGGCTCACATACTGCTTCACACCCCTCTCCAGGTGTTTTACAGGGTCAGCCTCTGTCTGGCCCCCAACAATTTGGGTCCTCATACGTTGGTGCTCTCTGAGCTTGACCTTATGATACCTAATAAAACGTGGCAAGAAAACAAGCTTGGCCTCTGAAGTACATCACAAGCAATCACAAGAAAACGGTGTTGACGGGGGGACAGAGATCGACCCCAAGGCGCCTCTTATGTGGGGTGCCGCAAGGGTCGGTTCTCTCGCCTCTTCTGTTCAACATCTATATGAAGCCGCTGGGTGAGATCATCCGTGGTTTTGGGGTGAGTTGTCATCTATACGCTGATGATACCCAGCTCTATATTTCCACCCCTAACCACCCCAACGAGGCTGTTGAAGTGATGTCCCAGTGCCTGGGGTCCGTACGGGTTTGGATGGGGAGGAACAGACTCAGACTCAATCCCACCAAGACCGAGTGGCTGTGGATGCCGGCGGCCCAGTACAGTCAGCTAATTCCATCACTGACCATTGGGGGCGAATTATTGGTTCCCACGGAAAGGGCTCGTAATCTGGGCGTCCTCCTGGATGCACGGCTGTCTTTAGAAGATCATATGATAGCTGTCACCAGGGGAGCTTTTCATCAGGTTCGCCTGATACGCCAGTTACACCCCTTTCTGGATCGGGCTTCCTTATGCACGGTCGCTCATGCCCTTGTTACATCCCGCCTGGACTACTGCAATGCTCTCTACATGGGGCTCCCCTTGAAGGGTACCCGGAGACTCCAACTGGTCCAGAATGCGGCTGCGCGGGTGATAGAGGGAGCACCTTGTGGCTCCCATGTAACACCCCTCCTGCGTAGTCTGCACTGGCTCCCGGTGGTCTTCCGGGTTCACTTCAAGGTACTTGTTATCACCTTTAAAGCGCTCCATGGCCTAGGGCCAGGATATTTACGGGACCGCCTACTGCCACCATTAACCTCTCACCGACCAGTGCGCTCTCACAGAGAGGGCCTCCTCCGGATACCGTCAGCTAAACAATGTCGGCTGGCGACCTCTAGGGGGAGGGCCTTCTCTGTGGGGGCCCCTACCCTCTGGAACGAGCTCCCTCTGGGGCTTCGTCAACTCCCCGATCTCAGGTCCTTCCGCCGCGAGCTGAAGACGCTGCTGTTTCGAAGAGCAGGACTAGCTTGAACGTAGTTTTTAAATTGGGATTTTTAAAAAAGGGGTTTAATTGAGTTTTAAATTTGTATTTAAAAGTTTTAGGGCATCAATTGAATTTAACTGTCTATTCTTTTAGCTGTTTATATGTATTATATGTTTTCTGTTGTTTTTTGGCTGTGAACCGCCCTGAGTCTTTCGGGAGATGGGCGGTATACAAATATAATAAATAAATAAATAAACCATCCACCTGTGTTGGTGTCGGCCAAAGGCTTTGAAAGCCCTACTTGGTCCAAGGAAATAACCCCGGGCGGTTTCCAGGAGCACCTGCAACCTTCTGATCCCCCGGGGAGCCCAGGGCGATGAAGGGCTCCTCTTGCAGCCTCACCCACCACGAGGTGGGCACCGCCTGCAAGGGGCTCCGGGGGTTGCAAGGTAACATCTGGGCAGCTAAGGTCAAAGAAAAGGCCGCCGGCCCCTGGGAAATAGGGGGCAAAGTCAGCCACTCGCAGCATCAGCGTAAGGATCGCGCTCCCCCAAACCAGGGGAGAGAAAGCTACTTCGCAGCGGGGACCGAGGGCAGCCTGTCGTGTCGTTCGCCTGCCAGCCATCAGAGGGTGCTGTGTCGGTGCTGGGACGCTCCGCTCGGGCTGGTCTATGACCGCGCCCTACGACCCCAGCTGCCGCTTCCGGCGCGTGTGGTGTGGGGGGGCAGCAGCGAAAGCATGGCGGCGGCGGCGGAGGGGAGCTTCGGCCAGATGGGCCTGGACGCGCGGCTCCTGCAGGTAGAGGCCGGCTGGCCGGGCGGGCTGTGGGGCTGTGGGGCGGGGCGGGGTCCCCGGCGCCGCGGGTGGCGCTGAACGGGCGTGCTGTGTTCCCGCCAGGCGGTGGCGGAGCTGGGCTGGGCCGCGCCGACCCCGATCCAGGAGAAGGCGGTGCCGCTGGCGCTGGAGGGGAAGGACCTGCTGGCCAGGGCCCGGACGGGCTCCGGGAAGACGGGCGCCTACGCCCTGCCGCTGCTGCAGCGCCTGCTGGACGCCAAGGCGGTGAGTGGGCGGGGCCTTGGGGCCTCCCTGGGGGTGGGCGGAGTCCGGGGGGGGTCTCCTCTGTCCGCCTCGCCTGACGCCCCTCCCCCCTCCCCCTCCCCCTCCCCCCTCGCAGGCGGCGCTGGTGGCGGAGCAGGCGGTGCGGGGCCTGGTGCTGGTGCCCACCAAGGAGCTGGCCCGGCAGGCGCTGCAGATGCTTCGGCGGCTGGCCGCTTACTGCGCTCGGGACGTGCGCGTTGTCGACTTGGCCGGCCCGGAGGACCTGTCCGCCCAAAGGTGAGCAGAGCCCGCATTGGTTTTAACAGTAACAGAGTTGGAAAGGGACCCTGGAGGTCATCTAGTCCAACCCCCTGCTCAAGCAGGATACCCTAGACTAGGGATTCGAACCGCCAACCTTTCTGATTGACAGGCTTAGCGTCTTAACCACTGAGCTGAGGCTGGAAGCCCCTTGGTAGGTGTCGCTTCAGGCCCCCCCCCCCGCCTTCTCTGTGTAAGGAAGGACCCCCATCCTCTCCAGAAAATGAAATATTGGGGGGAATATTAAAAGAGGCAGAATATTATATTCCCCCAGAGGAGAAATGGAGAGAAAAAACAAACCTTAACCAAGGCAGAAAGCAGTCCCAACTGCCTCCAGCTGAAATGGACCAAAACCTGTCTTTCATTTGAGGCATGGCCAGCCCCACATCAGCAAGTTTAGCCCACTGACTAGTTGGTGCATGTCATGTTCTCTAAAGAGAGAATGGAGCCATGATCCAGCTGCCCTTTCTCAGCCCAGCTTCCTGAGAAGCACAGCCGGCTGCAGAGAGAGACAAGACCCCGGTCATCTGTCCCTCAGCAGCTCTGAAAGGGCAAAGGATTGCAGGGCAATGGCCTTTCTCTCTGCCACTCCTGGACATCCAGGGCCCTGGGTGGTTCTGGGTTTCAAACTCTGGATTTTCTTTTTTGTGGTCATAATAGAAGACTTCATTCAACAGATGCTTCCCTCCCCTCCTTTTTTTGGTTTTTAGAATGCGTTAAAAGAAATTTTAACAGAAAGGATTGCTTTGTTTGAAATCTATTTAACAGAAATACTTTACTTTTCTCTGTATTTTTTACTTTTTGCATTTTTTTTCTTTGAGTTTAGTTTTTATTTATAATTACTTGGACTGTCTGTCTGTCTGTGTGTGTGTGTGTGTGTATTTGTAGGTTTTCACGGGTATATATATGCAGGTTTTGGTATGTTCAGGTCTTTTTCCGTGTAAGATTGGAAGTATTTAGGCAATGTTTCGAACAGATCTCACTCATCATCTTCAGGCTTTGGCTTTGTTCTTATTGGCAATTGCTCCTAGAAGCACGAAGCTGATAACACCAGCCTGAAGATGACGAATGAGACTTCGTCGAAACGTCGCCAAGACACTTCCAATTTTACATGGGAGAAAACCCGAATAACCAAAGACCTACCTACACACACACACATATATATATTTGTTTTCTGAGGTTTTCACGGGTGTTTGTATGTAGGTCTTTGGTTAAGACCTACATATAGTATAGCCAAAGACCTATATATAGTATAGGTCTATATATAGTAAACACCCGTTTACTTCTATTGTTCTCATCATGTGCTAAATAAATAAATTGTTTAGTTTGTATTTTAATATAATCACAATTCTTAATGAAAAATATATATAAAAAAATGAAAGATTTCCCCTCTGGATAACGCCACTGAGTTGCCCTCAGCTTATCTGACTTTGATTGTCCCCAACATCCTTTCAAAGAGAGGTACCTGGGATTCCTCCAACGCTTGGCCTTGACGCCTCCAGTTTTTTGCCTTGCAGACCCCTCTTGATGGAGAAACCAGATGTGGTGATAGGAACACCGTCACGGGTTTTGGCACATGTACAAATGCAAAACTTGAGACTGCAGAATTCATTAGAAATTTTGGTGATAGATGAAGCTGACTTGCTTTTTTCATTTGGCTTTGAGGAAGACTTGAAGAATCTCCTCTGGTGAGTTCTGCCTCTGAAATGCTGTGATTCTATGGTTCGTATAATTTCTATTCAGAAATCTAATTACAATGGTAAAAATTAAGGTACAAACAGAAAGAGAATAAGAAAAAAATAATTAAAAATATAAGAGAAAATAAAGGAAGAGAAAGAAAATAGAAGGGTTTTCATCCCATTACATTGGCCCATCCCACCTGGTCAGGTAATTGACCCTGTCAATTAATGCACTCCAACTGGTGAGGTCCAGGACAAAAGACTTCCCTGCGGTTGCCTTCCCCCTCCAGAACAGTCTGCCCTCCACCCATTTTTTTTAAAGATTCCTTATTTTAGCTTGCCTTATCAGCTTGCATCTTTGTTGTTTAACAAGAAGAAATTCCCAAATGGTACAGATCTTCAAAAAAGGAATAACAGACTATAGCTAAAGAGAGCCTCGTTTAGCTTAATAAAGAATAATAATAATAACAATAATAACAACAACAACAATAAAAAAAGATTAAGATAGTCCTCAGCTTATGGCCACAACTGAGCCCAAAATTTCTGTTGCTAAGTGAAAAATTATTCTGTGAGGGTAACTTGGAGGAAGTGATTTAAATTTAATGAGTTAATTGCAGTTGGCTGGAATTTTACTGATCTGAAAGTGAACTTTATGTATTTTAAGAAGAAGTTTAAAAAAAAAGATGTGTTAGAATGCTTTGATTTTAGAAATGCTTTTAAAGAAATAGTTCCATTTATTCTGTGATAACATTAAATCTATTGTGTGATTTGTTATTTTACGCAAGAGTAAGTTAGACTAAAGTGTTCTGCGTCCATTGTTCTCTTCTGCTGGTGGGGCAGGGCGGGCTTTGGGGTTGATGTGCCATCCCATTCATAGGACTGATGCAATCTTGTTTCCCTGCAGCCATTTGCCCAAGATCTACCAGACCTTCATCATGTCAGCTACCTTCAACGAGGATGTGCAGGCACTGAAGGAGCTGGTGCTACACAACCCAGTAAAGAATGGCGGATTGGATGGTGGGGTGGGGTGGGGCAAACAGGTGGTTTGGTACCTGCCTGGTTTACAGGTTTTGTCCTGCAGATTGCCAACCCTGAGTTTGGTTTGGCTTCAGCCCAGGTGTGGTGGCCTAGAGCCTGGGAGAAGCCACCTCCTGCATTCTTTTGGTGGTGTGATAGGCAGGATTTCATGCTCCTCTTGCGCAGGTGACCCTCAGGCTGCAAGAAGCACCGTTGCCAGATAGCTCCCAGCTAAGTCAGTTCCAGATCCAGTGTGAGACTGAAGAGGATAAATTCTTGCTCCTCTACGCCCTCTTGAAGCTTTCCCTGGTGCGGGGAAAAGTTCTCCTCTTTGTCAACAGAACCGACCGCTGCTACCGCCTCAAACTCTTCCTGGAGCAGTTTGGAATCGCTGCCTGTGTCCTCAACTCAGAGCTGCCTGCTCAGTCCCGGTGAGCGTCAACAAACAGGAGCCTGGGGTTGGGTGAAGAAGGCCCGATATTTCCTGGACAGGGAGCAGTTCTATTCCCAGGAAATGCCATGCTTCCTCACTATGCTTTGGATGCTTCTGGGTTGAAAGGTTTACCCAAGGAGTAAGTTTCCCCCGGGGATGCTGGAAAGTATTAATGACACACATTCTTCGAGGACTTCATGACGACAGAACGCCATTAACGTTGCTCGTTTCCGGCCAACACCTGTTTCACTTGTACATCTTTTAATCTTGTATTTTACATTTTGTATCGTACAGCATGCCTTATTGTAATTGCGATGCTTCTGGCACGAATAAACGGAACAAAGCATGCTTTCAGCTGCTGGGAAGGATGTGGGGGAGGCTTGATGATCTCAAGGGTTTGGAAATAACCCTCAAAGGCTGGTCTGATACTCTTCCAGATGCCACATCATCAGCCAATTCAATCGGGGCGTCTACAATTACATCATTGCCACAGATGAACAGGACCTGGCAGAACCAGAGGAGGCTGGCAGGAAAAGGAAAAAGGGCACCAGAGGAGAAAAGTGAGTCATTGTGTCCCGTCCCCCCCAATTCTTCATACTGATCATGTGTGTGTGTGGATTAAAGAGGTCTGGTCTTCTTTGGCTTGATAGCCGGACAGTAGTGGCCTCCTTGGACTTCGCCACCCTCCATCTGTGCTTCTGCTTTGGCTTCCAGGGGCAAAGATCAGGAATATGGGGTCTCCCGAGGCATCGACTTCCACAACGTGTCCGCGGTCTTCAACTTTGATTTCCCCCCCTCCTTCGAATCCTACATCCACCGAGCAGGCAGGTGAGTGGCGGCTGTGGCCAAACCCAGGAGGGTCTCTTTCGCAGAAATGTGGCAGTGCGGGAATGCCCAGCTCCACTCAAGGCCATAGCCTGATTGGGGGGGCAGTTTTGGTAATGAATCTGGCACGTGATTTCGCTTCTGGGTCCCTTTGAAAAGGCAAATTCTATTGCTTTTGGAACCTGTTGAGGTTTTTTTTAAATACGGAACGGAGGATGCTTCTATGGTCCACAACTCTATGGTTCCTTAGAACAGGGATGTCAGAGTTGATTTCCTTGAGGGCTGCATCAGGGTTGTGTTTGATCTCATGGGGCCGGATAGGTGTGGGCAGCTCAACATCATTTGTGTTAGCAGCTAGGACTAAAATGTGGGTGGGATGCAGCTTTTCCAATTCTCCTGAGTCTTCATTTGGGCCTCAGAGAGGGAGGAGGAGGCACCCAGACCTTAATTGTCTTTAAAGAGGACAATTGCAAATCGCAAGATAAAATCATGGGAAATTCCCACAGATCTACTTGGGGACAAAGGGCTTGAAGTTCCACAGCCAGGCCAGGTTCTTTCAAGGAGGTTCAGCTTCTCTCACACTCTTTTTTTTGACTGTCAGCAGCTGCCACCTTAGCCTCCCTCTGCCACTCCCCCGTCATTCTCTGAGGCATAAGGGGTTCCTCTTGCTGAGCCTTGAAGCCCTCCTTTGCCTTTGGGGTTTTGAGATGTTGGCGTGTCTCTTTTGCAGGACGGCCCGTGTTCACAACCCAGGCACAGTCCTGACCTTTGTCTTGCCCTCTGAGAGGCTTCTGCTTGCCAAGATAGAAGAGGTGCTTACAGCCGGTGGGTGACGGGAGAGTTCAGGGCTCCAGGGAAGAGGGTGGGTGCCCCTAAGGCTCTGGAGAAGTCAGCCAGAGCACAGAGGGCCGGGTGTCTTGGTATCTCCCTCCCTGGCCAGCTTCGGGACCACTGTGCGTTGTGAGGGATGCATGCCTTTCCCCCAAACTCATTGCTTTGGTTGGCCCCTTAGAGAGCGCAAGCAAGTACACCTTGACGCCCTACCAGTTCCGGATGGGGGAGATCGAGGGACTCCGCTACCGCTGCCAGGTAAGAGCAGCTTTGCACGGAGGAGACCATGATGGGGTCCTTGGGGAAAGAGATGGCTGAGCTTCTGAAGAGCAGCTGCTTTTTCTCACCCGCACCATTGCAAGTGAGAGCCACGTTGCCACTGCTGTCTCCTGGGGAAAAAAATGGAAGCTGGGGCCCTTGCTGAAAAGCAAGTTATTTTCTGTAGCAAGTGGTCAAGCATTAGAGGGAATCCAGGCCAAACATAGGAGAATAGAGAGAGAGGTGCTAGAACACCCTGGAGGCCTTAATGCAGCAGCCTGTGTCTTCTTCTGACACCTCTTGCTGCCTCCCCTCCCTCCCTCCCTCCCTTCTGCAGTAGCTGGTTTAGGGCATTAAGCATCCTTAAGCTTCTAGGGCACTTTCTCTCTTCCCCTTTGCCCCCAGGATGCCATGCGGTCAATCACCAAGCAGGCCATCAAAGAAGCTCGGCTCCGTGAAATCAAAGAAGAATTGCTCAACTCAGAGAAACTCAAGGTATCCTGTGTGGGGCAGAGAAGCTGGCCCCAATCCTCCCTCCCCCTCCCCCTCGCTCCCTTCTCCTTCCCAGTAGCAGCACCCGTCCAGTTCTGCATTTGACGGAGGCTGATGAGCCCGTTGGGCCTTTCTCTCTCTCAGACGTACTTCGAAGACAATCCCCGGGATCTGAATTTGCTGCGCCATGACAAGCCCCTTCATCCGGCCATTGTTAAGCCTCACCTGCGCAACATCCCAGAATACTTGGGTAGGAGTCGCGTTTTGGAGGAGCGTCTCCACTATGGGGAGGGGAGGGGCTGCTTGAAAAAGGAGACCGCCCTCATTTAGGACGGACGTGTGACGCTTCCCCTCTTTCTAGTATACGTGGGAGTTTCTCTTTCTAAATGGGCTTTTTTTTTTTTGACCTTCTGGTAGAAGTATTCACTGGGTTTCCCAAGGAAACGGAAGCACATGGGGGTGATGCACAGGGCCAGGAGAGAAGGGGGTGGGAAGGGCTGCCTTCCTGGAAGCTGACGGGCTCTTCCTCTTGCAGTCCCTCAGGGTCTCCGGCCAGCAGTTCCAGCCCTCGCTGGGAAACGCAAGCGGTGGAAATGCCCGGCCTCCACTAGCAAGGTTGGTGGGTCTCCTCTTCTCCTCCCCCCCCCCATTCCCAGGAGAGCCACTCAAGGGGCTGAGCCTGGCAGCTGAGTGCCTGGGCTGGAGCTCTCTGAGCGGTGTGCCTCAGGTCACCCTGAGGGGGCTGATGCCACGACCTTCTTCGCAGAGCCAGCGGAACCCCTTGCACAGCTTCAAGAACACCAAGAACACCAAGAAGAAATTTCGGACCTTGGCAAAGCCCAAATAAGTCACCGGAGGCCTTGGTTCCTACCAGCCGCAGAATGAATGAAAGTGACAGAGACTGGTTTCCATTTCCCGGATGGCAGAAGCGCCATAAAGCTGCTCTCTCCCGTTTTCAGTTTTTTAAAGAGTCGCTTGGCTCCTCTCTGCCCCTTGCTAAATAAATCGCAGTGGCCAAGACAGAACCCCATTTCACAAGATGGCTCCTGCTAATCTCTGGCTTCTGCTGCGTCAAATGCTCTCTTGTGCGGAGGGGAGGCGAGTGGGGAAGGGCATCCCGCAAACAACTCAGCCTCGTGATAAGCAGCGCCTGGAATTGCTCAGGGAAGCACGCGGGGAACCGGGACAGGTCATGGAGCAAAGGCGTGCACTGTCTTCATATAAATAAAATCTACATGCGTGGGATTGCGTGTATGACGGTGTGAAACTGTTGGTCGGCCTGTTGCCAGAAAAAGTCCCGTTCTTGCCAGCAGGCTGAAGCGGCCGACCACAGGGCACCTTGCCAAGCAGTGGGCTGGGATGGCAGCTGGTGGACTCTTGCCCGGGCTGGTGGCTTTTATCAGGCGCCAAGGCCAGGACACGATTGTAAACCTTGAAGTGGCAGGATAAGAAGCTCAGGGTGTCGCCTTGCGTGGCCTGGCCTGATCTGACGTTGCACAGCAAGGATCAGGAGGGCAAGCAGGGCCCCAGAAATGCCCCCCCCACCCCCGGAGTGTCTTGCTGTGCTCCATCTTTCGTACAGCCCCCAAATTTCACTTAGCAAGGAAGGGGGGGGATTTGGCCATTCTATTAAAGGGCCGTTAAAGCTATTTTGGTGCGATGTTTCAAGAGAGGAGGCAGGGAAAAGCTTTTGGCAGAGGCTCTCAGGAAGGCAGGCAGCCAGGCCCTTCGGTGGGGCTTGGCGTCCTTGGATGGAAGGGGAAAGGGCCACCTTCACGGGAAGATCACTTCTGGATTTTGTGCTTGTGATGAAAAAAAAATATGAAATTCTTTGGTTTTGCTGACTAGATAAATTTGTTATAGAAATGTCTAATATGTACTAATGTGTAAATATCATAAATTGTGGCTGTAATGTTATTTCTACTGTGCTAAAAAGAGTCAGAAATCAACACTTTTACCTCACATTTTCTCTTCCCTTTTTCTTTCCCCTAGTTCCCCATTCATTTTTATTTTCCTTTGTGTTTTATATTTTGAGAAAGTAATAAAAATAACTAAGGTGAAACAGGAAGGCTTGGTGTCCTTGGATGGAAGGGAAAAGGGCCATTGAGGAGCCCTGAGTCCGGTCCTCGCTCAGCCCGAGAAGGCCAATTAAAATAGCATCCTGGACAAGCGGCTCTTGGGCCTCCCTTTGAAAAAGATCCAATATCCAAGGGGTGTCAAAACTTTCTCCTCTGCTGAAAAGTGACAGGTGGAAGCCGTTTTCTGTGCCCTGTTTAAATATGTGGCTGTAGCACCTACGCTTCCTGTCGAAAATTGCCTGTGAAAACCGATTCTGCGGAAGTGAGCCCTGCCAGTTGCAGCCAGTCTGCTTCTTTTCTGTCTGCGATAACGGAATTGGGTTCATTTTGGGAGCTTTCTTAACCTGCTTGCCTGTCCAGTGGTTAAAAAAACCCACACAGACTTTATCTCCTTGGCCTGAAGTTCCAGCAAATAACAACCGTCCTTCGGTTTCTCTATTTTGAATCCCTTGAGCCAGTTCTTATTTCAGTTGTTTTGCTGATGATAATTCAAAGCTATCCCACTTTCTTTGGCAATAGAGTGATGTGGCTTTTTCGAGATAACCGGCTTTTCGCCCATCATTCTCGATAGGAGGAGAGTTTGTCTCACAAGGTCAGACCGAGCTGGGATTCTTTGTTTTCAAGCTCACGGCCTTGCACCTGCCTCCCTCTCCTTATCTCACTGTTCTCTTTGTGTTGTGTCTTTGGCCATGACCGTTGCTCCATTGCCCTTCGCTGCCCCAACCCTCCCTCCCTCCCTCCCTCCCGCTCTGCCTTAACAGGATACCTGCCTGGCTGAGGCTGTCCCCTCACACACACACACACCCATCTTCCTTTGGCTGTTGGGGCTGCTTGACTTGGTGGATTGCTCTCCCTTCCAAAGCTTGTGCACCAAGGCCGTAGAAGCCAAATCAAAAGACCCCTTTTTCTCTGAGGAGCTCTGCTGGCAGCCCAGTTTGTTGCAGGTGGTCCTGCTTGCCGTATATATTAAGTTGAGCGCTTTTTGGATTTTTGGTTGGTGGATCACAGTGCTGGCTCGAGTTTTACCTCTAATCCATCGAGACGCCTTGAACCATCAAGTTCATTTTTGCATTGGCTACTTTTTATTTTATTTTAAAGGAACTTTCCACCAAGTGCTCTGGTCATAATGGAGGCCACAACGACTGTTAGGAATGTGTAAGGTGGCAGATATATAGATGAGCAATTTCTTTTTAAAAACCGCCACCGAGGCCTATTGTTGCAGGAACTGTCCGGGAGTTACGAAAAATCTTTTGTGTTCCTTTCCAACACAGAGTGAATTTCAGTGTCCTTGTTTCAATTGTATTCGTCAGGCCAAAAAAGGCCCAGTGGAAAGATTAATAATGAGGCAGCCTCGGCCCTTCTTAATGCCATTATAGATATATAGATATATAGATATAGATATAGATATAAGGAATTATATATATAGGAAGGAAGACCTGGTATAAGATGATAAACCTCAGGTATCTGGCCAGTAGGGTCAAGGCAACCGCCTCTATCCATCCCGTCTCTCAGTTGGAGTAATGCTGCTAAGGCGTGCCTCAGTTTCCCAGCTGGGTCGAAGCCAAGATTCCAAATAAGCCGGGGATGGGGGGGGGAAACAGGTATGTGGGGACTAACCTAGCATGGCAAGAGCCCCAATGCTATCTCCGGGTAAATGATAAACCAGGATATGGCGCTGGTGCAGCCTGATTGGTGTGTGGTATCTGAAAAGCGGATGAAGAGCGAGCAAGAGCGACCCGGCACTCCCTTTTCTCCGAGGAGCCCTGCCGGTGGCCCAGACTTGCCAGGATGCGGGTGGCCCTGTTGGCCGTAGTGGTGCTCAGCGCCAGTCTGGACCTGAGGACCGAGGTTGGTGAGCGGTGATGATGGCAGCAGTGGAGGCTGTGGGTTGGAGGGGTTTAGTAGCAAGGTGTGCTTTTGAGGGACCTGGTGTCCCCAACTATAAGGCCCTCGTCTTCTCCTGAACTCCTTCTCATCCCTTTGAAGAGAGGGACACGTCAATTGGGGTCAATTGATCTGCAAAGTACCACCACCTCCTTTAAGGCTTCCCTAAACAGATATATCAGTAGTTTGGGGCAACGGGAGATGTGTACACAAATAGAAAAGTTTAAGATAATATCCTTTTAAATTCATTCCAAAGGAGATTGTCCCCAGATTGTCCAGCCCTAGGCAAGCGGCTCAAGTTATGAGATTAACCTTTTACGGTCACTCTCCAGAAGATGGCAGGCTAAAAGTCTTTGTAAGCAAGAGCCCTATTGGAGACCTGGAATGAAGAAAGGAAGGTTGTGGGGTGCTTCTTCCCATTTCTGGGAATGCAAAGACCAGAGAAACAAGGAACGTTTTCAGCTTTGCTCCTGCCACAGAAGATGAGTGACGTCTTCTGCAAAAGGGCATAGCTGGTTGGCACTCTGGGTGGGAAGAGGGCATGACCTGATTCTACGACGGAGTTTCTCTTAACTGGATAGGTGGCCACTCAGGAGAGGACAAACCCCTCTGCCAGAGGTTAATATGGGGGGGGGATATATAATGCATATGGGTAGGGCTGATTTGGTGGCAAATCTGAGGAAATTTGTTTTTCCAAGTGTCACCTTTCTATTTAAGGCTAATCCCATGAGATGAGACGTGTATAAATTAAATAAACATTTGCACCTCAAAATGCCAAGGAATCGGTTTTCAGTCATGATATTGAGAGATGGTTCCAAGGACAACAAAATGAGGATTTGGCCTCCAACTCTGGGCTGCGGGTTGCCCTCCCTCCCTCCCTTAGAGGCTAACACAGCGTGGAAAAGGGGCTCCATTTTCTGATTCTTCCTTAGTTGTCAGCAGGAGAAGGTGACATATGACTTGGAAGGTCTGGGCAGGGGGAAATGAAATTACTTATCAAAACATCCCTGACTGACACTCAGTGTGCTCCATTTTTTTAAACTTTTGAACTTCTGAAGAGGAAGAAGCCACATTTGCTGAGGGGAAAAAGTTCTTGCTTTGATCCTAGTCCAGTCATACCTGTAGTCCTCTCTTCAGTTCCTAACCCATTTGGGGCAGAGGGAGGCGTCTTCTTGGCCTCTTCCCCAGCCCCTCGCACCTCAACAGCCATGGGGACTAATAAGCTTTCCCGGCCTCTCTGGGGTCTCTGCTTTCTAGGGTGCCGCTTTGACCGAAATCCATCAGGCAGGATACTGTGCCTTCTATGGCAACTGTGGTTTGAACCCTGAAATTGGATCTGGACTCATCCCGCACAAAGTGCCCTGTATCTCCAACACCCCGGCCCGGCCAGTCAAGGGCTCCCACCTCAACCTCTTGAAGAAGATCTGCCCAATGCTGTTCAAGGGAGAGGGCAGCACCTACGCCTGCTGCTCACTGGAGCAGTTAAGGGATATGGAGAACAGCTTATCACTGACCAAGGCTGTCTTGTCTCGCTGCCCAGCCTGCACGGAGAACTTTTCCAGCATCCACTGCCAGAACATCTGCAGCCCAAACCAGAGCTTGTTCACCAACGTCACCCGCTACTTCAATCACACCATCCTGAACGTTCCAGTCAAGGGATTGCTGGAGTTTCAATGTTACTACAACCAGCAGTTTGCCGAGAAAGTTTTTCAGTCGTGCCAGGGAGTCAGGATGCCAGCCACCGGAGACTATGTCGTAAGCGCCATGTGCGGCAAGTACGGGGCGGCTGCGTGCAACACTCAGCGATGGCTCGATTTCCAAGGCGACACAAGCAATGGGTTGGCCCCCTTAGCCATCTCCTATCAACTGACACCAATGGACTGGGCAGCCGAGGAGGGAAGCATTCTGCCACTCAATGACTCAGTCTGGAAATGCAGTGAGGCTGTAAATAACAGCACGACGTGCTCCTGTTCGGACTGTGAACAGTCGTGTCCGGCCATCCAGCTTCCTCCTTCCAAATACCAGCCCTTCAAAGTGGGGAGCATGGACGGGATCCTGTTTGTCTCCATCCTTCTCTTTAGTGTTGTTGCACTGTCGTTTATGTCCTTGCAGCTGTGGCAAAGACGCTCCTCATCTGGGAAGCAAAAGGGTCACAGCAGAGAAGATACCGTGACTAAGTTGACCGCCTCCGAGAAGGCAAGTCAGGTCATGTACGAGTTCTTAGTTAAGGCCTTCAGCAGGTGGGGCACGTTGGTGGCCTCTAATCCCATCAAAGTCATGATTGTTTCTCTAGCCCTTGTGGCAGGACTTTCCAGTGGAATGATCTGGATGGAACTCACCACGGACCCTCTGGAGCTCTGGGCCTCTCCAGACAGCCAGGCCCGGCAGGAGAAAGCGCTCTACGAGAAGCACTTCGGGCCCTTCTTCCGGACCAACCAAATCATCCTGACAGCCAAGAACCCCTCAGGCCACATTTACGATTCTCTTCTTTGGGGCAAGAAGAACTTCAGCGGGGTCCTCTCTAAAGAGGTGCTCCTGGACCTGCTGGACTTGCAGATCAAGCTGCAGGACCTGAAGATCTGGTCTGAAGAGCATCATAAGAACATCACCTTGCCGGACATTTGCTATGCGCCTCTGAATCCCCAGAACGCCAGTCTCTCGGACTGTTGTGTCAACAGCCTTTTGCAGTTCTTCCAGAACAATCGGACCCTCCTGGATTTGAAAGCCAACCAGACGTTTGGGAAGAAGAATGGCACAGTCGACTGGAGAGACCACTTCCTTTACTGCATCCAGTGAGTGTGCGCTTGGGAAGCCTCCTTCTATGTGTGAGGGGGGTGGACTCGTTTCATCTACTCACCCTTGCTAAGATGGGGCAGCATGTGGAAGGAAACGCTGGTGCCACATTTGGGTGACACGATCGTTTCCTTTCCATTGCCATCCATTCGTTTTATCTTTCCCACCCGTCTCTGAACTGGCACACGTAGGTCAGTTTAAAGTTGCCACCTTCAGTGCTGCCTCTTGTGCCCCAACAGTTGGCTTTGTTTGCTCTGGGCCACTGTGCCCCTTGCATGCTGAAGGCAACTGCTTCCTTGGGCCTATGTCAATCCAGGGATGGCACCAGGGTAGAGATGGGCTGGACTTTTTAAAGCTGGCTGGCTGCCCCTCCGCCCACCTCCTGTGGGCACCTCCCAACCTTAGCCTAATTTGAAGTGAAGGGAGATGAGTGGCCCACCGTGAGTTGGGTCCTGGGGATTGTGTAGCAGGACGGAAGGTGGCAGGCTGTTGCCCACCTTTTTGGGGGGACTCTTCAAGTGACAATATGGGGAGCCTGGCCAATAAGCACAAACACTGGCTGGCTCTGCCTCTTCTACCTCCTCTCCACTTCCTTGCTAGAAGCCTGCAGAAAGCCATTGCCGGTGTTACAGGTAAGGCAAGTTGTTTTCTCAGTTAAGGGCAGCCTCTTGCCTTGGGGAATCAGGGCTGTTCTTTCTCCCACATCTGCAAGGGAAAGTTCTCCTTTCCCCCACCCACTCCCACCCACCCCCGTGCCCCCCATATTACAATGTGTGTTCTTCTCTTCCTTGCTCTTGCCATAGCTCTCCAGCCTCTTTCCAAGATATTACGGAGCTCAAGCTGAGCTGTATGGCCGAATACGGAGCCCCCGTGTTCCCCTTCCTGGCTGTAGGCGGTTACTCAGGTAGGAGAGCCTACTCCAGTGGTGGGTTTCAAATTTTTTTACTACCAGTTCTGTGGGCGTGGCTTGGTGGGCATGGCATGGCTTGGTAGGTGTGGCTTGGTGGGCGTGGCAGGGGAAGGATACTGTGAAATCTCCATTCCCACCCCACTCCTGGGGGAAGGATACTGCAAAAGGCCTACTCACTCCCAGGTGCTAAGTCCAGATAGCAGTGGCCGTCTCTTTCATGTCATTCCCAATGGGACCGACCCTGTTTAATTGGGGGAAGAAGAGAGTGAGGTCAGCTGTAATGTAGAACGGCAAGCCTTGATAATGCTGGTATTCCAGCTGTGGTAGAAAGGTCCATGCCGTCGTGGGGCTGTGGCAGTAGAGCTGGCAATGCTTTTCTGGCTATTTTTCTGTTTCTTGAGATCTCAGCTGTGCCTTCTTTAGATTGGAATTCAGATATCCATAACTGCTGAAATACATACAAAGGTGTGCTTTGACATCTCTCAGTTCAGGATGATCCTCAAAATCTTTGCACATAAGTTAAAATAATGTCTTTGCTTTAAAAGAGAGAGAGAGAAACCATAAGGTGAGGCAGAAGGAGATTTAGGAGTATCTTCTTGTCCAGAATTTCCTGGGACTTTGGCCAAGGGACTCTTGGTGAGACCTTTGGGTCCATGTAGTGTGGAAAAGGATTGAAAAATGAGGAACCTTCAGTTGCTGCACAAATCTCTACCTG
This sequence comes from Ahaetulla prasina, assembly GCF_028640845.1. Taxonomy (NCBI): domain Eukaryota; kingdom Metazoa; phylum Chordata; class Lepidosauria; order Squamata; family Colubridae; genus Ahaetulla; species Ahaetulla prasina. The sequence goes on from NC_080547.1 coordinate 1,069,955, forward strand.
AGCATCGTTTTGTTGTATTTATTGCATTCGTGTCCTTTCTTCCCTGTCAAAATTCCCCATATTTCATTCATTCCATGAATTTGGTGAACTCTGGCGCATTTCCTATCTGTTTTACCTGGGGGAGATGGGACAAAGTCCTCCAATCCCACCACTGCTATGGTAGGTCCCAGACAGCACTGGAGGAACATTTTGCCAAGGGGCAGCGATGCTCAAATGCAAAGGCAGTGCAATTGGTACTCATCTCTTTTTCAGAACGCACATTGAACACAGCTGTGAGAAAGAACCCACTGGGCACCCACATATGGAAATGTGAAACCGCAGCAACGGGAGGAAAGAAATGATTAAAAATATGGTTTTCTCTCTTGAAACTTAGTATATGTGTAGCAAGAAAGGAGCATTCGTGCTCAGCTGGAGAATTTTATCAGGATGAAGTTGCAATGAATTTCAGTGCCACAAGCTTGGAATATATTAGCAGCAGAGCAGGAGAAAAGATTTATCTGCCGTTCATGAACAAACCATAAGGTTTAAGATTCAGAGCGAAGCAAAGTTGTCAAAAAATATAAAAACTGGACAGGATGGGAAGCGAAAACAGAGGGCCAGGCAGCAAGTGGTCAAGCAGAAGAAGAAGGGATGCTTGTTTTGGTGTATTTTGTGGCATTTGGCCAGGGAGGAAAATGGGGAGAAGCAGAAATAGAGACGGTGGCTTTAAAGTTTTCACATGGATCACACAACGACTGTAGTTTTCTGTGTCAAGATGAGCTCACCCAGTAAGGGCTACGGCAGTGATGGTGAACTTTTTTGGCACCAAGTGCCCAAACCAGAATGCGCATGCAATGCATGTGTCTGCATGTGTGCACGCTGGAGCATCGGAAATTCAAAGACCAGCTAGCCAGCACACGCATGCCTGTTTTTTGGTCGTTTTTGGGGCCGTTTTCAGGGTTTTTTTGGACTGTTTTCAGGGTGTTTTTGGGCCGTTTTTCCCGTGAAGACCAACTGGCGCATCAAAAACCAGAAGAGCAGCTGGCGACAGCACGTGTGCCCACAGAGAGGGCTCTGTGTGCCATCTCTGGCATGCGTGCCATAGGTTTGCCATCACGGGGCTATGAGGTGTGAACCATTCTCTAATTAGAATCTTGAAAGGCTGCAAAGCAGCTTTTTTAGAATCAGAACTAAGGTAGAGTTTGCACCTTTATTCTGATGAGAAATGAAAGTCCACAATTATCTGATCCATGTATTTCGCACTAGCCATTTTCCCACAGGAGCAGCTGGAACCCAGCGCCCGATTTGGGCCTCGTTGGGCTTCCTCCTGGGGCGGCTGGGCCCTGTCCCCACTGGCCTGGGGACTCTGCTGGAAGCATCTGAAGGTCCACCTGCCTCTCCGGCATTTTGGTGACTTCTCTCTATGCTTGACAGGGCTGGAGTACTCCGAAGCAGAAGCTCTCATCCTCACCTTCTCCTTGAACAACTTTCTCTCCAGCGACCCACGTTCTGACTTTGTGCTGTTGTGGGAGAAGCGTTTCCTGGAGGTGGTACAGGAATTTCAGAAAAATCACTCCAAGAAATACGCCATTGCCTACATGGCAGAGGTATGGGTGCCACGGCTCTCTCCTGCTTGGGAGAGCGAATCCAGCTGTAGGACCAGGCAGCCTTCATGAGATCAAGGCTGCTTTCAGCCCTGGGAACCCCGGAAGGGAGAAATTCCAGGTGCTGAATACGGTAGAAGTCCTTGGGAAAGGCATTTGTATGTTATCTGTGCTTTTGTTTAAACCATTTATGTAGCTGCCCACCTTATGGCCAACACTGGACAGTTCCCAATCAAAAATAATAATAAAAAAGTTAAAACTACGCACATTAAAAGCAATACTTGAGGGAATAACTTTATAAACTTTATAAGCAGCTGCATTTTAGGAAGTCCTGAAGACTCCAGCTTTGCTTGCTCATACCCAACTTTTAACACAACCCGTGTCTGTTGCACGCGGGGCAGGACAAATGTGAGCAGAGCCTCCAGTTAACCCATCTGCCTACACCTTTCCTAATAATTGTGCAGTTGATTTTCATTTATTCAGAACTAACGAAGGATGATAAGAAAAGCCAAAAATGGACGTGTAAAGTTACTAATGCTGAACTGGCTTGGTCTAGCGATCTGATTTTCCCGCTGGAGCCAATTCAACTCTCCTCCTTTTCCCGCAACTGCAGCGCTCCCTGGAGGATGAAGTCAGCAGAACCACCTGGGAGGACCTCCCCATCTTTGCTATCAGCTACCTGGTGATCTTCATATACATCACGGTGGCCCTAGGAGAATACTCCAGCTGCAGGAACATCCTGGTAGGACGAAAGACAGACAGGCAGGCAGCATGCGAGATCCTGCTACGAGTTCTAGTCTTCCATCCACCTTGTGGGTCTGACAGGAGGGAAGGCTGGTCCCAGTTTGTTCCAGGAATAGCAAGAATGACTTACAGCCTCTCAGAACGTCCTCCAGATCAGGGCAAAATGGTTGGGTGGATGGCTGAGCCTGAGCAGAGGGGGAAACTTCTAATGTTGTCCATGGCTGCCCATCCTGAGCAGAAGTAGCCAGATTCAAAGCCAACAGTGAGAAGTGATGGGATTCCTTCCTGTCTCCTCTCTTGAGCAGGGAGTGTAATGGAATGTGTGGGTGACCTTGGGGAGGAGAAAGGAAAGAGACGCTGTCCAGGGATCAATCAGATGAGACGGAGGAGCCCCCAGTGGCTTAACGGCCAGAGGAAGAAACTTAGGAAGGTCCTGCCTAATGGGGTTAAAAGTGGAGGTAGCAAGATTCTGCTAGAGCAGCCTTAGGCTAAAGTAGACTTCACTTATCCAGGCAGGCTGAAAAGGTGCTTCTGCCTGACCCCAGGAAGGGGAGGCAGGGTCAGCCCGTGTGTTGCTCCCCCAACCTGTGGGGACCCCTCCTCATTACCCACTTATGCACCATTCAGGTGGGAGGAGAAGGTGGGTGTGGATCCCTGCCAGGGCTGGGGCTTTCCTTCACCTTCTCCTTTTCAGGTGGACGCCAAGCTGTCTCTCGCTCTGGGTGGCATAGTGGTGGTCCTGGGGGCCGTGCTGTCGTCTTTGGGCTTCTACAGCTTCGTAGGGCTGCCCTCGTCCCTCATCATTATTGAAGTGGTGCCCTTCCTGGTATTGGCGGTCGGTGCTGATAACATCTTCATCTTTGTGTTGGAACACCAGGTGTGAACATCTCACTCCCTGTCCCCCAAGACGGGTGGGCTCAGAACAAGCCAAAGCTCCTGGTCTGAATTGGGGTGCGGAGAAGAAACTGGGTTCTGGAAAGCCAGGAGCAAGGCCACTCTTGTTAGACCAGACTAAATCGCGTGGGGTGTGTGTGTGTGTTGCCCAGCTGAGACTGGAGTGGCCCTCCCAGGCAGCCATTCTGCTCTGGCCAGCCCCGTCTCACCCACCCACCCCTCTGCCATTGCAGCAATCCCAGCCAGTGGCTGGGGAAACACCAGAGCAGCACCTTGGGCGCACTTTGGGCAATGTTGCCCCCAGCATGCTCCTGTGCAGCCTCTCTGAAGTCATCTGCTTCTTCCTGGGTGAGTGAAGCTGGAGGAGGGGCGGGGGGTAGGTCGGGCGGCTCTTCCCACATCCTGACCCACAGATTCTATTTCCCCTCGATGGCTAATGCCCCCCCCTCCGGGTGGCCTTGACCAGCTTTTGGGGTGGAGACGCTGCAGGCAAAGTGGAGAGGGTGTGAACCCTTCAAAAGGTGCATTTCAGCATTATTATGTGAACCAGGAAATAGGTTAGAATTAGACACTGAAAAAAATTCACTAGCCAAATTGTGCAAACCCAGCCAGACTGAAGCTGAGTTATTGTTGTTGCTGTCAGTCTTCGCAACCCCATGGACATGCCTCCTGTCTCCTGGAGCTTGTCCAAGTTCATGCTCATTGTGTTGAAGAAAGCGATGTGTAAAATTAAATGTCTTCATTCGAAAGCAAGCTTAACGCTGGGCCTCCTTATCTGACCTGAGCCCCAAGATGATCCCTTCCTTTGGCTTTCTAGGGGCCCTGACACCCATGCCGGCGGTCCAGACTTTCGCCCTCTCTGCAGCCTTGGCAGTCTTGTTCGCCTTCCTGCTCCAGATGTCACTCTTTGTGGCGTTGATGTCCCTGGATATCCGCAGACAGAAGGTCAGGACGGCTGCAGGGCACCTGGGGGCTGAGCTGCTTTTGGGGGGTGGCGGACATCTCTCCGGCAGAGCCAGGCATGAGCTCTCCATCCTTCTGTCCACAGGCCTCTCGGGTCGATCTCTGCTGCTGCCTCCGTGTGCCTGAATGCGACCCCGTGAAGCCCCACGATGGGCTGCTCCGCACATTCATGCGCAAGATCTACACGCCAGCCTTGCTTGGCAGCAGCGTTGTCCGAGTTCTGGTGGTGAGTGCCCTGCCTGGGCAGGGTGGCTTGGACAGGGGATCTGGGGCAGGGGTGGGTTCTACTTACCTTTACTACCGGTTTGCATCGTGCCCGCGCACTCTTCTGCGCATGCGTAGAAGAGTTTTGATGATGTTTGGGTCAATGGGTGGAGCCTCCCACCAGTTTTACTACTGGTTTTATAGAACCGGCCTGAACCGGGGACAACCGACCACTGATCTGGGGGTATGGGCACAATTGGGGGGAGGGAGCCACCTCCCAGCTTTCCTTCTGGCACTTTCTCCCATCTCTAGGTGCTGCTCTTCACTCTGCTTTTCTGTGCTAGCATCTACCTGACATTCCACATCGATGTGGGGTTGGAGCAAGAACTGGCGGTACCCCAGGTGAGCAGAGGACAATAGTGGCCGATCCAGAAGCAGGGGAGCCTCATTTCATCCCTACCCCTGTCGGAAGCCGGTCGTGGGGAAATCGGCCTTCCTTCCGAACCACTTTAAGCAATCATACCCTCAAGAGGGTTTCATGGCTGACACAGGAAGTTAAGTTAGAAATGGCTGAAGCCGTGCATCTTATTTCACGGGTGTCAAACTCGATTTCATTGAGGGCCGCATGAGGGTTGTGTTTGACTTTGGGGGCCCAGGGAGGGCATGGCCAGCTCGACGTCTCTCGTGTTGGGGGCGCCTGTGGAGGCCCAAACACTCTGCCAGCGAAAACAGGCTCCCAAGCTCCGTTTTCAGCTGCCAAGGCCTCCTGCAACCCTCTGTCACTGAAAACAGACTCCCGAGGGCGTGGCAGCTGAAAACGGAGCTCGGGAGCCTGTTTTCACTGGCAGAAGCCAGTCCTTCTCTCTTTGCAGGGCAGCCCCACAGGCTAGATCTAAGTACCCTGCAGCCGGATCTCGCCCCCGGGCCTTGAGTTTGGCACCTCTGTTTTATTTTAAGCAAACCAACCAAATCACTGGCTAAACATAGAATTTTAGTGCATTTAAACATTAAGCTTCCTTCTGCTGTTTGTTCAGGCAGTCAGCTAAATTCTCTCCTGACTGCTGGAGAAAAAGGAAGCCCTTCCACGGAACGGCATTCTCCGACCAGCCCTGCATTTCTGAAACACGTTCAGAAAGGCAGATTAGGTGGTCAAAGGGTGGCTAAACTTCCCTCGGCTTTTCTTTGCTGTTTCAGGACTCCTACATGGTGAAGTTCTTCCAATTTTTCAACCAATATTTCATGGTGGGTGCCCCGACCTTCTTCGTTGCCACTGGTGGCTACAATTACTCCTCGGTGCCTGGAATGAACGGTATCTGTTCCAGTTCTGGGTGTAATAATAACTCCATGATGCAGAAGATCCAAATGGCCACCAAGTTCCCTGAGAAGTAAGCCACTTTGAAGCTGCTTTCAACTCAGAATTAAACTTTTTGCATTGTACTTTCCTTCCCGCTATTAAAAAAAGCACTCTTTGATTTTAATTTTCTACATGAAAGATGCTTATGCTGTTTGAAGCCATTAGTAGTAGCATGGTTGTCTTATGGATTTTAAACATATGCCTGTAAGAATACAGAGCTATAGAAGCTGCTCACTCACGTTTATGGTTGCCCGGCATGTCCCAAACTCAATCTGGAGACTGGAGGGCCATCAATCAGGCACCAAAAGCACCTCAGAAATCTCTACCAAAGATTTTTAAAACCGTCTTTGGCTGAAGGCTTCTATCAAGGCTTCCCTTTCCTTAGGAGGAAAAAAACCCCAAGGTTGACCTGAGTGTTTTCTTTGTGCTTTCAGGTACTTCCTGGCCATTCCTGCTTCTTCCTGGGTCGATGACTTCATCGACTGGTTGAATCCCATATCCAGATGTTGCCGCATTTACAGTTATGGCCCTAACAAGGGCAAGTTCTGTCCCTCAACCATCGGTAAGGAACTCTACACGGGGGAGGGTGGGAGCTGGCAGGATCGGGCAAACTAAAAGTTCACCTCACCTCAGGGCAGGTGGCAAAATGTCTGTGGGGCCCTGGGCAGCGTCCAAGTGTTTGTCTCTTTTTATTAGACGACTTTGCCTGCACTTTCAGCAAATGCATGGGCAGCTTCCAAGGCACCCTCCGGCCAAACGTAGAAGAGTTCAACAAATTCCTGCCCTGGTTCCTCCATGACACACCCAACCTCAAGTGCCCCAAGGGGTGAGTGCCACAAACATCTGTTTGCCCACGCCGTCCAGAGGGACATCAGCCTTCCTGGTGCGTTGACCCCTTTCCTCTTTCCACAGGGGCCTCGGGGCTTATGACACATCGATACATCGGGGGTCCGATGGGCAGATCTTGGGTGAGTAGACTCCAGTGAAGGAAGGCGCCATCTATGCGGGACAGCAGGAAATGGCCTCGAGTTCTATGTTATCCCGCCTAATTTCGGAGGCAGGATTGTGATTTCTGGGAGAAGGCTGGGCTGGGGACGGTGCATCACATCTCTTGCCTCCGACAGCTTCACGGTTCATGGCCTACCACACTCCACTGAGGAACTCTGAGGAACACACAGCAGCACTGAAGGCGATGCGGCAACTGGCGGCTAACATTACGGCTACTATGAGGGAAGTCCCCGGCACTGATCCCAACTTCCAGGTCTTCCCATACACGTACGTTGCAGGGAGGAGAAACCTGGCAGAAGCTGGGAGGGAGGGAGGCAGCTGAGGAAGGAAAGGGCTGCCGTGCCCACCCATCGCAAACATCGCGGCTATTTTGCCACAGGACAAGAGGGACACTAATACCAAAGAAATGGTGGAATAGAATCATTAAAGAAAAGATGCAAAAGGAGGGACAGAATGAAATGTGAATGGCAAAAGTTAATTTTTTTTATTTTAAATAATTAAATAGAATTGTTAAATTGTCCCATAGTGCAGGGGTCTCCAACTTTGGTCCCTTTAAGACTTGTGGACTTCAACTCCCAGAGTTCCTCAGCCAGCAAAGCTGGCTGAGGGACTCTGGGAGTTAAAGTCCACAAGTCTTAAAGGGACCAAGGTTGGAGACCCCTGCCATAGCGAGTGGTCCTGTGGTGAGTTGGCCATGGCATGTTGGCCGTGGCAAGTTGTCCCATTCCTTTCCTGGAACCGCTTCTCTTTCCGCAGAATCACCTATGTGTTTTATGAACAGTACCTGACTATCACCACCGTTGGCCTCATCAACCTGGCCCTGTGCCTGGTGCCCACCTTTGCCGTCTGTTACATCCTGCTGGGCCTGGACCTGCGCTCAGCCTTCATCAACCTGCTCACCATCATCATGATTATTGTGGACACTGTGGGCGCCATGAACCTTTGGGGAATCTCCTACAATGCCGTCTCCCTTATCAACTTGGTCACAGTAAGCCCACCTGTCTTTCCTGGGGATGAGCATCATGGCTGCGCGCAGGGGAGGCGGGCGAGGAGACGGAAGGGGCGCCAAAATGCCCAGCGGCCCTGCCAGATGTGCTTAGCTTTGCACTCCTTGCGCTTAGTGCTTTTCTGGAGTATCCTCCTGCAGGGTCCTCAATGGAGATTCTCTGGAGGTGTCGGTATTTAGATGCAAAATGAGATGAGGGTAAAAGCTGCATCAGTGTAGGTAGAAAATCCGCAGAATGGGGCCTTTTAAAAGCTCACTCTGGGAACTTCTTTTTATTTACCAGAATTCTGTGGAAGCTTTTTGGGTGTCAGAGAGGATCCCTTCTGGTGCAGGAAAGGCAGCACTCACACCGATGGATGGTTTTTGACTTTTTTATTGTCTCAGAGCTGCAAAGGAGGCACAGCTTCACTTTCCTTACAGCCTGCAAAGATTCCACTTCTCTGCCCTTCTCGATTTTCCCTTATTTGCAGCTTCTGGGAGGTCCTGAGCAGCTCCTGCTAAGCCAATTCCGGCCCTGTTTAGCTCCCTCAGTCCTGTCTTTCGCCCAGAGGGTGATAAATTGCTTTTCCTTCCACATTCATTTTTTTACTTTTATGCTAAACTTACCGCGGCTCCTCTTTTGTCTTGGCACCTCTCTGCTCTGCACAGTGGGTGATGTTTTGCCTGCCCCTTGACTTTTGTGTGTGCCTTAGCTGCCAAAATGTTAGAAATACAACAAGAGGAACAGGATTGAAGGAAACCTTGGTGGTCTTCTAGTCCAACCTCTGTTTGGGCAGGAGATCCTATACTTATACCAGGGGTCACTAATCTGCGGCTCTGGAGCCGCGTGTGGCTCTTTAACCTTTGTGCTGCGGCTCCCTGTCACTCAAAATATGCATCATAACCGCCAATGTGTGACACCCGCTGGCAATCGATTTATTGAGCTTTTCAACCCCTGGTAGGCCAATCATTAATAAATCCAAGGAAAGAAAAGTTTTGGAAGAAAACAGAACGTTTAATTCAACTACCTATGCTAGTTTTGTGGCCGCTCAGGAAATAGTCAGGCACGGGAAAGGTTTTGTGGCTCCCGGCGTTTTCTTTTCTGTGGGAAACAGGTCCATATGGCTCTTTGAGTGTTTAAGGTTGCCAACCCTTGACCTATACAGTTCCGGGCAAATGAATGTCCAATCTTTTCTTGAAAGCCTCCCACAAAAAATATTGACAATACTCTTGCGTGGATGAACAACAACGGCAGGTGCATCGGCTGTTCTTTCACTGCTAATTGTTCCACTCTCCTGCAGGCCGTGGGCATCTCTGTGGAATTTGTCTCCCACATCACTCTCTCCTTTGCTATCAGCAAAAAATCTACCAAACTGGAACGCTCCCGAGAAGCCACAATCAACATGGGAAGCGCGGTAAGGAGGAGGAGGAGGCCAAGGAAGCTGGGGTGGCGGGATATGTGTGCCAGAAAAGGCACGTAGTGCGGGCACTGGACTTGGGAGATGGCAGCTCTGATGGCTGTTGCTTCTTGGCATTTCCAGGGGCTCCAAGGCTCCCTTTTCCTCAGCCCAAGAGCCAATTGGTCTCTTGCCTGCAGTTCCCTGGCTACGTTGCTTAGGCTTCAGGAGGTGCCAAGTGCAGCTTTCCCAAAGGAGTAGCTACTTCCCAATTGTCCAGGCGAACCTAGCTGTGCCTGGCCATGAGATCAATGGGACTCTACTTCTCTAGTTTGCAACCCTGGGCTCAGCCATTGCTCCCATTCCCTGCGACGCTGGTGAGGTGGTCTCTGTTCTGCCATTCCAGGGCAAGGGGCTTCTTGCCTTGAAATTCCCAGGAGCAGCCCTGATCCCCACCACTCCAGGGCTGCTCAGGCATGATGCTTCTCTTCCTTTTCCCTTCGTTCAGGTGTTTGCTGGTGTGGCAATGACCAACTTGCCAGGTATTGTGGTCCTGGCATTTGCCAAGGCTCAAATCATCCAACTCTTCTTCTTCCGCCTGAACCTCATCATCACGCTCTTAGGGATGCTGCACGGCCTGGTGTTTCTGCCGGTCATCCTCAGCTACTTTGGTAAGTTTCCATTCTGTGTCACCCGGTTCCTTTGGCTTGCAGAAGCAAAGGGGCCTCTCCACACTCAAAGGGTCGCATCTGCAGGCTCGCTGGGAAGGTGTTTTCTGTTGTCCTGGTCTTCCCTTTGGAACTTTCCTCCTGGCTCAAAAATCAGAAGTAGGAAAGATGCTGTAGGTGTGGTTGCATTTCACGTTGCAGTAAAGAATGGAAATGCCTCCCTCTTAGGCAATGGCTGTGTGTGTGTGTGTGTTGTGTGATTGCGTGCAGGTGCTGAGGAATGGGTGGGTTGCTAGGGTGTAGCAGAGGGAGGGCTAGAATCCAAAAGACTGCCCTGAACCTATTCACCCTGGAAAGGAAATGACCCATCCGGCCAAGTAAGGGCTTCCTCTGTCAAACTGCTCCTAGGATTAGGATTTATTTTTTTAATCATCAGTATTCTGCCTTCTTCATTTTTTTTGAATAAAGTTTTTTATTTATAAACAAACAAACATTTAGTACATCAGTCATTTCTTCCGTGTGACATCTTGGTGTTTTCTTCCTGGCTTTTCAATTTAATCTGTTACAGTTTTTTCCACTAATTCATTATTCTAATTATACCATTTCTTAAATTGATTTCTTTATCAATTTACTTATCTACATCTTTTTTCTAACCAATGGTAAAATTGATCCCATATCTTAAAATATTCTGAATCCTCTCTTTCTTTGATCATCATCATCTCTTGATTTCTGCACGATCTAAATTTTTTTGGGTAACTTCTCCTTCCAGGGGTGTTTTCTCTGTTTTCCAGTTTTGTGCAAAAACAATTCCTGCTGCTGTTATTACATGTATAATCAAGGAAATATTTTCTTGACTAATTTTCTCTGGGAGAATACCCAACAGGAACAGCTCCGGTTTTAAATCAATATGCTGTTGGGTCATTTCTTCTAACCATGTCTTTATTTTATTTCAATAATTTTTAGCTTCTGGGCATGTCCACAACATGTGATAATAAGATCCTGGTAACTGGTGATATTTCCAGCGTTTAGCTGATTTATCTTTAAACATTTTTGCCAGTTTCTCAGGAGGCATGTGCCATCTATAAAACATTTTGTATTGATTTTCTTTATATGCAGTGGACATTGTTAATTTATAATTCCTCTCCCATAACTATTGCCATTTCTCTAAATCTACTGAATATCCAAAATTTTATAGCCCATGCTATCATTGTTCCTTTATTTGTTCTTCTTCTAACTCAATACCCAGTATTCCGCCTTCTTGTAGCACTTTCATTACTTGGTGCCTGTGACTCTCTAGCAAATGAGGAGAAAGACACAAGGCATTTTTTATTCAGTTATTTGAGTTGGAAATTATAATGGGCTATGCAAAATAACCTTGAGGAAGGAGAGGAAGAGGACGTGTGAGAAAACACCTTGCCTTTGACCCTCCTCTTTAGTTAAACCGGGAAGGGAGGAGGAAGGCATACTCAGATTCTGTTCCTGTAGCCATACAATAAAAGTAGTTCTAGTATTCACAACTATGGCGTCTGTCTGGTGTACGTCAAAGAGAGATGCTGCCAAAAAGGATGGGTGGGAGGCTCCTGCTCAACTGGTCTTCATCTCACCTGGGCAGCTTGAACCTGACTGTGGGCGCTAATAAAGCACAGGAGCTCCAAGCCCTACAGAGAAATGAGGCGCCATCCCACCCGTGTGGGTCTTCCTGTGCTCCACCCTAACTCTCCTCCTCTCCTCCCAGGGCCTTCTGTCCGTCAAGCAACGCCAAGAATGGAGAACCCCTCCATCCCTTTGGAAGGCAAACAAGCTCCTAGCATTGACCAGACCTCTCCAAATTATCACAGCCAGGATCCAGCCCCAAGCCCCAACCCTTGCAAAACTGGCCTCTAGAAGTCTCCACAGCTGTCTCCAGGACAGGAGCCTTGGCAAGAGGCCAGTCCACTTAGCAGCCAGCCTGAGCCGAATGGGACATTGGCAGTCAAGAGAGACAACGGGTCTTCCTGCTTTCCATTGCAACACGTGAAGAGCTGGTTTCACATATGACGCTGAGCCACTCGATAGCTTATTTGTGGTTTAGAATGTTGTGTTATCCTAGCCAATTGTGTGTGACTTCCATCGACAAACCCGGTTAAAGCAAGTTAGTGAGATCTGATGCAGCTGGCAGTGAGTACACACATCGTGCTAAGCCATGGTTTAACCTTAGACTGCTTAATAAAGCTACAACTCGTTGGGTTCACATGACATGCCAAGCCACATCTCTGTGTGTGCATGCGTCCACTGTCGAGGAAGCCTTGATTCCTGGTGACTGCCCTGTAGCTTTCTTGGCAAAATCTTTGGAGGTTGTTTGTCCCATCTTCTTCCTAGAACTCAGACAGAGAGCCTGCTGCAGCCATCCAGCTGGCTTCATGCCCAAATACCAGACCTTCGAGGGGGATCAGATTAGGAAACCAGGGCCTGTTAGTCAGTCCTACTATTATTGTAAAGCAGAATCTTCCTTTTGTAGCAGAATCTTTCAAGACTGAATATGCCTCCCTAAAGGGAGGGAGGGAGGATATGGATTAAGGAAAGATCTGCCTGAAATATTTTCTCATTCTTGCCCCAACTCAGGTCTTCCTCTTAGCTGACCATTACCTTGGGAGCAGTTTTCCTCCGGTCACTACAAAACAGGACTAGAACTCCTGGTGCGTTGATCGCTACACCCAGACTAGCTCTCCTGCCACATTTTGCTTAATGTATCTGAGCCCAGAAGGGCTTGCCAAAGAAACAGTGATACGTGCATATCTAACAGAGCAGATACCCAAAATTAAGATCCTTCAGACTCTTCTATCTGTATCTGTTTGATAGTGTATGAATTTAGTTTCCATCTAGAATGGAGGAACTTTGTCTGAAACATTAATCAACTAGAGAAATCAGGCAAACAATTCTGAACCTTAGCTCAGAACTCAGTTACAGCTGGATGGACCTTGGGTTTCTCCTCACAATTCTTTGTCCTCCAAAGTCTCTACTGGAGACAGTTTGGGGCACCTGGTTAATGCTCAGCTCTTCAGCATTGGACTTATCTTTTGTATTGTCACCCTGGGTTCCATAGACAACAGTAAGAACAACTCTTAGGTTAAAAATGAAGTGTGTTCTCAAGTGCGCCTTAAAATCAATTTTCCAACATTAAGTTGGAACTTATGAGTAGAAAACTGCTGAAAACAGGGTGCCTATTAAAAACGCATAGCTTCATGAAAACCTTGCCTGGCTCCAGTGTTGACTCGAAGACAGAGAATGCTATCTGCCATTTGTACTAATTGGCAGGCCATTTATAAGTCCATAAGGCAGATGTTCTTAACCCACAGGCTGCCTATGGAATAAATAATCCATAAATTAAACTATAGTTTCTTGGGAGGAATTTTTGACCTTACTGATAAAACCAGAAGAAAAGAACTTCTAGGTCAAAACCTGACCACTGCTGCTGAAGCTACTTCCTCTTTTGCATTACCTGATTCTCCTCAGTAATGTTAAATATGTCTGCCATTCGAAGAAAAAGGAAAGAAGTTATAATATTATCTGATATTTTGATTCCTGTTCTGTATTGATGGAGGCGGGGCAGGAAGAACAGTCCTCAAAAACATTTTTGAAGTGTTTTGTTTCTATCATTCACTGATGAAATACCAATAGCTTTAACTTGAATTATTTATTCCTTATTTTTTATCCTCGTCTTTCACCAAAATAACGCACAAGGTGGCTAACAACAAAATAAAATTGATAGAGCTGTCCTTAAGATGTTTATTTGCTGTATTTAACCACTCCAGTTTTATTTGTTCTGAGCACTGTGAAACCAAAGAAGGATAATGCAAGCGATGTGAATGTAATAAATGCAGAACACCTCATTCAACAGGGTCAGAGATTCATTCGAAAGAACTTTTGTGGGGGCTACCCAAGGGACCTATTGCCTCCAGGAAGTCTCAGCAGAAGACTGTCACAAGGCCTGTCCAGATGTCTGTGGCTCTGCTATACAAGGCAGGGGTCTCCAACCTTGGCAACTTTAAGCCTGGAGGACATCAACTCCTAGAATTCCCCAGCCAGCTTTGCTAGGAGTTGATGTCCTCCAGGCTTAAAGTTGCCAAGGTTGGAGACCCCTGCTATAAGGAATATCCAGCAAGCTGAATTCAGTTTGGAAGTTAACAGATAGTTTAGTCAAGTGATCTTAGGATCATGGGTATTGTTGTCCCATCAGCATCCTGGTTGCTGTGTTCTGGACTAACTGGAACTTCTAGGTTCTCTCCACTGAACATTTTGCTGTAGTTCTACAGTGTGGCTATCAAAGCTTGGGTTACCATCACCAAGGCATCTCAGTTAAAATAAGCAATAGCACTTAAACTTTTATACCACTTCACAGAGCTTTACAGCCCTCTCTAAGCAGTTTACAGAGTCCCCCAAAAATCTGGCTCCTTATTTTACCCACCTCTGAAGGCTGAGTCAACTTTGAGCCGGTCAGGATCGAACTGCCGAACTGCAGCTCAATTTACGATCACAATAGAGCCTCAAATTTATGTTGCCGAGTGAGAAATTTGTTAAGTGAGTTTCGCCCCATTTTACGACTTTCTTTTGCCACATTTGTTAAGTGAATCACCGCAGTTGTTAAATTAGCAAGAAGGTGGTTAAGTGAATCAGGTTTCCCCATAGACCTTGCTTGTCACAAGGAGATTCCCACAACCCCTGGGCCGCTGCAACCGTCATAAATATGAGGTTAGTTGTTAAGCATCTGAATGTAAATCACGTGACCCTGGGGATGCTGCAACGGTTGTAAGTGTGAAAAATGGCCCTAAGTCACTTTTTCTGGTGCTGTTGTAACTTCAGTCACTAAGTGAACTGTTGTAATTTGAGGACTACCTGTATACTATGTCTAAGCGGTTTAGTCAGCCAACAATCTGGGTCCTCTTCTGAGCGACCTCGGAAGGCTGAGTCTACCTAACGGATGTGCATAAGAGCACCAGTGTGCCTACAATTCCTGTCCTAATGTTCCCTTTAATTGTATTCATTTTGTGTGGTTATTTATTATTATTATTTATTATTATTATTTATTAAATTTTTATACCGCCCTTCTCCCGAAGGACTACAGCCAAAAGTAAAAACACAAAATATATACAATATATTTCATGCTTATATATATTGTTGTGTTTGACAAAATAAATAAATAAATAAATAAAATAAATAAACCTTGAGCCGGATCAAACTTCTGGCAGCAGGCAGAGTCGGCAGAAGCAGCCTGCAGCTTTTGCTGCATTCCGATTCTAAGTCCTGCGCTGCCCTGGAAGCTCATCAGAGGGAAATTCAGCCTGGTAGTAATAAGGAGAGACGGGGAAAACAATCAGTGGGTCAACTCGCTTCCTGGAGAATAGAATAGAATAGAATAAACTTTATTGTCACTTTGAATGTACACTAATTGGCATACATTAAAAATGAAATTTCATTGCATGAGTGGAGTTAGCAGGAGTGGGCACGTTGCAGCAGGGACAGGTCGGGCTGTGAACAAAGTTTGTTAACGGTCGATGTTGCTTTTGGCGACTGAGTTTCTTGTATAAATGAATTTGCGTTTGTTGGACTCATCCTTGAAAACAGCTCTGGTTGGGCCTCTGGTGGCTCAGCAGACTAAGTCTGTCTGTTATTAACACAGCTGCTTGCAATTACTGCAAGTTCAAGTCCCACCAGGCCCAAGGTTGACTCAGCCTTCCATCCTTTATAAGGTAGGTAAAATGAGGACCCAGATTGTTGGGGGCAATAAAAGTTGACTTTGTATATAATATACAAATGGATGAAGACTATTGCTTGACATAGTGTAAGCCGCCCTGAGTCTTCGGAGAAGGGCGGGATATAAATTCAAATAAAAAAAAAAACTCTGCAGAAGTGAGGGGCCACCGAGCCGTGGCTGTTCTTGAACTCCCAGAAAGTTTGAAGACCTCCGCCTCAGATGGACCAGGCTTCTGGAGAGAAGGAGCACAAAGGAGGATTCCAGGCTGTGTGCCTGGACCAGGCGCTTCCTCTCGGGCTTCCCACCCGGAGGCCTGGCACAAGGAGAGAGGCAGGCACGAAAGGCGGCTGAGCCTCCCTGCATCCAGGCAGCCGTTGGGCTGAGCTTGCCGAGTCCTTGCTCCTTCCAGTTCCAGCCCCTGTGGCTTGCACCCCTCTACTTTAGGCCCAGTTTGCGCTGGGCCTAAAGAGTGGGGAGGGGGCTGGGGTGACGTGGACGGTGCAGCCTTAGGTTCCCCACCCCAGCAGGACGGATTAATTGCTCTCGGTCATTTCCGCAGCCAAGGGGCCGTAGCATGAGGATGAGTGCAATATTTTAAAAAAATGCTAAAACACAAAGATTTCTCTGTGGACCATCTGGGCTAGCTCAGGGGTCTCCAACTTTGGCCACTTTAAGACTTGTTAAAAGCAAAGCAAAGCAAAGCTGGCTGAGGAATTCTGGGAGTTGAAGTCCACAACTCTTAAAGACGGGACCAAGGTTAGGGACCCCTGGGTTATAGGACCTCCAACGTCCTTTCCCGCTCTAGCCTGAATTCGAAAATTTGAACTGGAGGCGCGCGGCGGACTCCGCCCCACAGCCGGAAAGGGCGGGAGCGTTCTCCAGGCCGAGGGAGGGGGTGTGTGATACTTCCGGCGGAGGCCAAGCGCGGCCCCTGCCGGCCAGGAGGACCCGTTACAACTCCGGCCTGCAGGCTCCCATGGCGGCGGCGGCGGCGTGGCTGAGGGGCGCGGAGGCGAGTCGGGGGCTCCGCCGGTGGGGGTGGGGTGGGGGTTTCCCTGCGCATGCTCATTGCTGACCTCGCGTTTCCTTCGCAGGCCTCCGCGCGGGCCCTGAGGGGCGCCTGGGGGCTGCTGGGCGCGGGACGCGGCTTCCGGAGCAGCGCCGCCGCGGAGAAGGTAAGGAGGGGCCCCCGCCGCTCCCCCGGGGCTCCTGCGGGGGCGGAGGAGGCCGGCTCGGGCTGGGACTGGAGCCGCCTGGCCCACGCGCGCCCCGCTTCCCCTTGCAGTGCCACGCGGCCCGCATCCGCCCTCGGAAGGGGAAGCAGCCGGTGACCTACCAAGAGGCCCACCCGCCCCACTACATCGCCCACCGCAAGGGCTGGCTCTCCCTGCACACCGGTGAGCCTCCCCCGGGAAGGGAGGGAGGGAGGGTGGTCGAGCCCCACATCCAGGCTGCCTCCCTCCACTTAACAGAATAATCCCCGGTTTTCTCTCCCCAAGTCCCCCAATCTCGCCTTTTATCTAGTTTTTTTTTGGGGGGGAGGGGCTGGAAAGGAGAGGAATCTGCAACGACCCTCATGCCCCCTCCCCATTTATGGGGCCAAGAGGGGGATGCTGGGAAAAGCGGGGGGGGGGCAACAGCAGCAGCCTAGAGCAAGGGTCTCCAACCTTGGTCCCTTTAAGACTTCTGGACTTCAACTCCCAGAGTTTCTCAGCCAGCTTTGCTGAGTTGAAGTCCACAAGTCTGAAAGGGACCAAGGTTGGAGACCCCTGGCCTAGAGGTCAAAATGGCTTTTCTAAAAAATAAAGCATTAATTTTAACGGCAGCCGCAGGAAGTCTTTGCAGAGAGAGATGTCTGGAAAAGGGTCATTTTGGGGGGTCTGAGCGGCTGGAGCAGCAGGATGTGGGGGCAGAGCACCCCTATCCGGCTCAACCGCAAGGCATGGCGGGGAAAATACATAAAACGGGCTCTGGCTTCCTGGCTTTGCTCCTGCAGGTAACCTGGACGGGGAGACGGATGCGGCCGAGCGCACGCTGGAGGACGTCTTCATCCGCAAGTTCCTCTTCGGCACCTTTCACGGCTCCTTGGCAGAGGAGGTGGTGCTGAAGCGCCGGGCCAACACGGTGGTCATCTGCGCCCTTCTAATACAGAACCTCCCTCCCCATAAGATTTACTTCCTGGTTGGCTACACAGAGATGCTGCTCTCCTTCTTCTACAAGTGTCCCGTTAAGATGGAGCTGCAGACCATCTCCGAGAAGGTCATGTACAAATACCTCTAGTCCTGGCTGAGCTTTTCGTGGAAAGATGTTCCTGACTCCTGATTGGTATCGATGCTCCACACTGGACCCGGTGAGGGTCCTTGCTTCTTTTGCCCTTGGACAGACTGATGTTTTCCAGCCATTGATGTCTCCTCCAGAGACTGAAAAATAGATGGAAGCGCCCAGAGATAAGGAGAAATCTTGTCGATTACTATAAAATGAATTGCTGAAATGCAAACAAGGAATATTTGTCCCTATTTATGACTCTTCCCTGACCTTTGTCTCTTTAGCTGTAGAATCTTGACCTGCATTGCTCTCCGTAGCAATTGAAAATCATTTCGCTTTGCTTCATTGAATGGGGTGCTCCAGACTGAGGTTGCCTATAGGCTAGAGAGCCTGCAGGTTGCCTCCCCTTGGCAAGTGGGGGTGGGTGAGTTCCTGCTGAACAGAAGGTAAAAAAAGCTGGACTACAGCTGTTCCATTTCCCCCCTTTCACCGTTTTCTTTCTTTACAGACTGCAGAGGAAATGCTTCAGTTTAGGAAGGAGCCTAGCCTGTAAAGGCTTGTGGGGCAAAGGCAGAGGGCCAGAATTATACCCTTTAAGGAGCACTGGGATAAGCTGGCTGTGAAGTTTATGAACCTTAGCTTCAGACAACCAGGGCAGGATGGCCTAGGGTGGTAGAAATGGAATGACAATAGGGCAGAAAAAGGCACCCTGGAAAAATTCTTGCTTCTGTTCTGGAAAAGAGAATCTGTTCCATGCACTTCCCTTTAGTTACATCTTGGAGGTAAAGTATTCACAACATTGGCAAGGGCTAAAACCGTATGAACAATTTCCTGGCAGCCCACATGCCGTGCGTAGCCCAGGAGCACAGCTTGAACTTCAGGGTGGTTTCCTGTGTACTGAGAGTCTGGGGAAACATGGTTTCCGTCACAAGTCATGCTTCCTTCAAGTTGCCATGTTTCAACAGGGCTGAGTAATCGGCAAAATTCATGGTGCACCAGTGCTATCCAAGTGTCACAGCGGCTTGATTTTGTGCTGTAAACAAGTAATGTGACCAGCTGGACCTTCCTTGCCTGATCCCCAAAAAAAAGCTCGAATGAGCCCATCCTGGTTATACCACCAAGGAAATCCCAGGACTATAAACCAGACTGGAATTTGGGCAACGAGGGCAGTAGCAAATTGCTCTTCCTGGACTTGCCTAGAAATTGAGCTTGACTTGAAGGAGATTTGGCTTTTTTTAATAGAAGATAAATAGATAGTGAAGGGATGTCTCTCCAGGAACTCTTTCTTTCCCTTTGAAGTACTTCTGCTGCTAGGTCTGTGTGTCAGCTGAGCTCCAGTGCCGAAAACCAGGTCCCTGGCCTAGGGGGGTGGGGGGAGAAATGACCATGAAAGTAGTTTTGCTTGCCTGAGTACCCCCCTCCCCCGTTCAACTGAAAGGTGGTTGGCAAAAGAGCTATGCCCCTTGGCCATCTCTTCCACTGTACCCAGTGACTACCAGTAGGCCAGGGCCAAAGGAGCCTGAGAGAGAGAGAGAGAGCAGGCTTGAATTGTTACTAGGGCAGGGAGGGAAGACTCTCGAGCCGGGGAGGGGGGGAGGCTGTCTTTTTGCCAGCACAAGCTCCTGCGGATTGGATTGGAATGGACTCTCGTTTGAGGTCAGTCCAGCCTGGCGTGATAACTGCAGTTTCCTTTCTTCCTGGAAATGAGGATGATGGGCAGGGAGCCTTAATTGCAAAGTGGAGGTTCACCACTGCAACTCGAAACACGAATTCATTGAAAGCCCTCATCAGGATTGTGTACTTTACTGAATTGACCTATCTCGGGAGTTTGCACAAGATTGCCACTTTTTTTTTTTTTTAATCCAAGGTTAATGGTAATCCAGCTTGGCCTGTACCGCTTTGCTGAGCCAGCGTTTGTGGATGCATCTGATGTCATCCAGTAAAAAGGAACTCTAGGGTCCTCCTGTGGCACCTAGGGTGTTGCTCACGAGGAAAGGTTATGGCTGCAGACGGGCCATTTCCAGATCTCTGATGAGCTGCAGTGAAGAGGGGCCACTCGGAGCTCCTCGGTTGCTTTGAACTCTGACTCTGCTTTATAAGAGAGGGCATGGGGTTCCTGGCGCTGCCAACTGTACAAAACTAATGGTGCAAGCAGAGAAACGCACATGGCCCATCTCCAGCTTCCTTTAACTTTGCCCTTCAGAAACAGAGTCCAAAGCTTAGAAGCCCCCAGGAAGCTCAGCTGGGCGGTGGGAGTGAATATTACTGGGCTTGTATTTATATTTCCCTTGGCTGTATTTCTTTCCCATCAGGTGTGAACCGGTTAGGATAAAACGCCAAGGAGGCCAGATTCACAGTTGCATGTTGTGTCATGAGCGGAAGATTGAAATTGGCTGCTGAAGTTCTGGCTGTAATCCTTGCAACTGAGTGACCCTCTGTTCTCCTGGCCACTGGCCATCTGTTTGCCCAGCCTGGCCGTTCTGTCTCATAAACTGCCACTGAAGAGGCCCGGTTGTTTTCCTCGGCGGTGGTGCTGGTGGTGTCTGGAGCACTTCCTAGTGAGTGTTGGTTTACGCCTAAGCATTGCGTTTAGAACCCTTTTTGCCAATAACATCCATGGAAGTAATTTGAGTGTTAGTCACAGGGCCAGAGGCAACTTTATTTTTAAATCCCAGGACAGAAGACCAAACAGCCAAGACGTGCCCTGGCAGTATGGGTGACTTAGTCATTTTCTCTTCCTTGACGCAAGCCATAACCTGTAATCCATGGCTCACTTTCTCTTCTCTACCTGAACGTCTCTTGGGCTCCCTTCCAGAAAGAATAGTTTAGACTTGATTTTGGTTTAGGTGCTTTAGTTCATATGTTTTGCTATGCTGTCCTGTCCAGAGCCCCCACCTCAAAGATGACTAGGCAATGTCAAATAGGTCCTATATATCTCAAAAGCACATGAAAAATACATGGAAACCCACCTAACTGCCTGGACTAAAACAACACCCCCCAACATTCAAAAAATACATTGAGGTTTTCACAGGCACCTTTATCCCAGGCACCTTTATTGGTCTTAATAGGTCTTAAGAGACTTCTGGGGACCAAGAGCGAGCGCTTTGTGCACCTCCCAGGGCAGCCTCCAAAAACTTGCGAGATCGCAGCCTTCAACTGAAGGGACTGGCACACCCCTTCTGCCCCATAGGCAGAAGCAATTGGAGGCAGGCAGTCCCTGTACACAAAGGTCTTTATAGGTGAGGCCAACACTTTGAATTGACCCAGGAAGCTATGGGTTACTGCTGCAGCTTGCGTAGCAGTGATATAACATGGTCGTAATGAGGGGTGCCCATTATTGCTTGCTCCGTTGCATTTTGAACTGGCTGTTGCTTCCAGATCATCTTCAAAGGCAGCCCCACGTAGAGGGCTTTGCAATAGTCCCGTAAAGTTTTGCATCTTCCAATATATTTTTATCCACTACTAAACGACAGTTTCGTATCATAAGACCTGCCCCCTGAGGAACAGATGTTTGCAACTGGTGCTGTTCCTGTTTGGTGGATGGGAAGTTTTCTTCCCAAATAACGACACACTTTTGGTCCTTTAGCAACTGATGTAATTGCCCACCAGTAACATTGGAATCTTATACTGTCAGTTCAGATGGCAAGCTGGGTTCTGCTTACTGAAACCATTAAAATAGGGTGCATTGGTACAAGATGCTAAATGATTTACTATGCAACAATGGATTCACACAATATATTAAACTGACATTATTCATTAGGTTTATACCCCGTTTCTTCCACAAGCACCCCTTAGGGTATGCAACCCTTTGTTTCCCCCAACAACCACCTAGGTTGAGTTAAGAGGACGACTGCCTTAAAAGACTGCTTGAACCGACATTTCCTTGGTCCTAATCCAACAGTTTTAATTGCTACACCACATTCTAAGCTTAGCATTTTGTGTGAACCGGGCCTCTTTTTTAACAGAATGTAATATATCTTCCAGCTCACGTTAAGAGATAATTTCCTCAAGTCCTGAATATTAGCTGGAGATTTACAAATAGAAAATCATTCTGATCCTAGCCTCTCCATGTTAACTTCAAAATTGCGACTTCCCAGTTTGTGCAGAGAAGATACCTCATAAGCAGGTATGCTTTTATTTCCTGCTATAGCATGTTGCATTCCCATAACTCTTGCTTTTTCATTATTGCAAAATTGGGGAGTGTTTCAGGTCGCAGAAGTCCTGTCTGATACTTAAAAGTTGGCTCTAGGGAAAAATCGCTGTAGAGTTAGTATATTTACAATTGAACGTTTACCAAAAATGGTGTCTTTTCAGCAATTTAACATCATTGGTAGGATTTGCTTCAACACAATCGCATGACCATTTTTCCATAATCCACTTGACAATTGAGTTTTCAGTAATTTTGTATAATTAAGAGAGCTGAAGAAGCTTCTTGGGTGAGAAGTGAAACGTCTTCAAAGAAAATGGACTAGAAGACCTCCAAGGTCCCTTCCAACTCTGTTATTATTATTATAAAAACCAAAAAGTCCAGTTGCCTCTTGAAAAAGCACCTTTGATGCTTTGATAATCTTTTATTAGATTAGTTAATCTAATAAAGACTGTCTTAACTGGGTCTAAGGATTGAGTGGGTGATGTAAAAATTCCATAGAATAATAAATGATAAATGTCCAACTTATGTTTATAGGCATAATATCTAAGGGGAAATAGGACCCATTAGGACTGGGTGTTTTGTTAATATGATTTATTGGGTTAGGGATTTTCTGTCTTCTCTGTGAGTTGGGGTGTGTGTGTGTGTGTGGGGTACACTGAGGGAGCTCAACCAATC
The DNA here is from genome assembly GCF_028640845.1 of Ahaetulla prasina. Lineage (NCBI taxonomy): Eukaryota > Metazoa > Chordata > Lepidosauria > Squamata > Colubridae > Ahaetulla > Ahaetulla prasina. The sequence continues at coordinate 1,092,576 of NC_080547.1, forward strand.
TCATTGTACATTTGTTGTGCACTGACAATAAAGATGTGAATTGAATTGACCCACATCTTTACCTATAAAACGACACGAGAGCAGCCCCAGAGCTTTCGATGGAGTGGCAAGTGCCTCTTTCCATCGCCTGCAGCTTGTGCTGCCTTAGGCTTATTTTACGTACCCAGATGCTCAAAAGTGTTCCGCACAGATTGACAAACTCTACAGGGGATTTGTTATGGAAGAGAATTGGGTGCCCCTTGTGTCAAGAGATCACCCGACTGGTGGAACATTGACTCAAGAGCTGCGTATTGTTCCTTTCTTCCAAGAGTTGTTCATGACGGTAGTTCTGGACTCCTGCCTTGTCCTTCAAGCGTAGATCCTGTCTTTGGAATCGGCTCTCCTCTGAGGACAAAACGGACTCTGGTGACTCAGCTTTCAACGACCAGCTAAGCCCAGGAAAGGCAGCAGATTCGGTCTTGCCAGTTGGCAGTGAGGGACGGCCTTGTCCTCTGGACTCAAAGTCACAGGTGCTGCCTGCCAGGTGGTTGCAGTCAAGCTAACCCTGACATAACCCTGGAAGGGCAGGGATGGGGTCCTGATTCAGATATCTAAGTTAGGCTTGAGGCAGTTGAATCCCGCCCCAAAATCTCTTCCCCAGCAGTGCAGAGCCCTAGTTTTGTGGTGGTGGCTTCCAATTTTCCTATGAGTTGTGGCTTATGGGCCCTGCTAGGTGGCAATGCTGGGCTGATCTTGAAAAAACCAAGCAGAGCGCGGCTTGGCTGAATTGACTGAGCGATATGACAGTCCTCGGCTTAGCGGCCATTTGAACTTACGATGGGCCCCCCAAAAGGGTATTTAGCCATGGGTTCAAAGTTCCATTGGCTGCCCCCCCTCCTCACACGACATTTTGCATTTTGGATCCTTGGCAAATGGCTCATCTTTATGGCCATCGGCAGCATCCTGCGGTCGTGACTGTGATTTATCTAATTTTTGCTGAAAACTGGCATTTACTCCCAGTTTCTGCCAAAAAAAAAAAATGCCCACAGTGGACAATGGGGTCAATTAAAGACTGCTGTGTTCATTTAATGACTGCCACAAAAAAGATGGTAAAATTGGATATAGTCATGTATTTATCTGCATAACAAGCAGCACAACTTATAACCGTAATTCTGGGGTCAATTACAGTCATAAGTCAAGCAATATTTGTAAAGTAGAATAGGAAACGGACAGAACCTTCCGGGGTGGCCAGGGTTATATAGACTGCTTATATACTGTGGCAAGGAAAATTTTTTTTGAATAGAACGATGGAGGACCAAGAATCCTGCTTGAGACAAAGTCTTTAGCTCCGTAACCACATTAGGCGCTTTCTGAGCAGATGGGACGAGTGAGAAATCAGGATGGGCCACGGAGTCAATGCGGGAATGTAAAAAAGATTAAGCCACTGGATTTGTGCAGAGGAAAGAGGAAAATAACAATTCAAGGAAGTTGGTGAAACAGATTCTTTAGGATTATTTCCCATTCTTTCATGGAGGTGTGGAGGCCAATAAATCAGATTTGGAGCATTGCGTGAGCTGCTGTTCTTTCATCATGGACTATCGCATTGCCTCAGGTTTGCTTAACCTCAGGAAATAGCTGGATCAGGCCATTCGCTTGGCAGTAGGAATGTTTTAGAGTACATCTTTCATTCTCATTCACGTAGATACCTGGCAGTGTATACAGCTGGGTGCCAATATGAGTCCATCCAGTAAAATTGGAGAGAGGGAGGGGGACGGCTGAGTCCTGGCACCCTGATGCCCCACTTCCAACACAGCTGAAGGGAGACTTTCAGAGTAGAAGAGGGAGAGAAAAAGGGAGGAATAAGCCTAGACCAAAATTAAAGATACATTGAAGGGAAAAATAAAACTTTGAAATCAAAAGGAATCGTAAGGTTTGTCTAGTTCAATCTATGAACTTGTTCTGACTGCCAATATCATTCTGCAAATGTGCCCAAAATCGTACACCGGATGTCCGAGTTCTGCTTTCTTTTACTCACCCGTTAAGATTTTTCCACTTGGAGTAAATTCTGAACTCGCTGCCTGTATCTATTGACAAACCTGGAGAAACCCTTATTGCTGGATTATGCCTTTTATCTGACTAGCTGGTTCTGCTCTGCCTTTCTGACCTCAATCCTGTATTACTGAACTGAAGCTTTATAACTTCGTCATTTCACCTTTCTTCCATTTGCAATAAAAATTCCTCTTTCGTGAGTCTCCGCTGCTCCTTCCCACACTGGCTCTTCTTGAGATGGGCAGATAAAAGGGAGAATACCTGACAACCAGCTCAACATTTTGTTAGGACTGCATTGCCTTTTTTTTGGGCAGCTGCAACACACTCTTGACTTAAACGGTGATTAACACGACACCTAGATCCCTCCGACAGTTCCTACGGTTGAGCCAGGTACCGCCTATCCTATACCTGTGCATTTGGTTTTTCCCGTCTTAAGCGCAGGACCTGACATTTCCCACTACTGAACTGCATCTTGCTGGATAGGGTGCAATGCCCAAGTCTGTCAAGATCCTTCTATTTTCCAAAGTGTTAGTAATTCCACCCATCAAAATATCATTGTCATAAAAATATGTTAGCAACTCACACCACTGAGAAGTACCCAAGTCAGTGTTGCAGACAGGCCTTTATTCCAAGATAGGTTTTGGTAACTTATTTATTTATTTATTTATTTTGTCACACAGTGAAATAACTATACAATATATAAGCATATATATGAGTATGAGTATGTAATAACTATATTGATTGGATACAATGAAAGGAAACAATAGGACAGGAACGGTAGGCACGCTTGTGTTCTTATGCACGCCCCTTACAGACCTCTTAGGAATGGGGTGAGGTCAATAGTAGACAGTTTTTAGTTGAAGCTTTGGGGATTTTGGGAAGAGACCACAGAATCAGGTAGTGTGTTCCAAGCATTAACAACTCTATTACTGAAGTCATATTTTCTGCAATCAAGATTGGAGCGGTTAACATTAAGCTTAAATCTGTTGTGTGCTCCTGTATTGTTGCAATTGAAGCTGAAGTAGTCTTCGACAGGAAGGACATTGTAACCTCAAGTATGTTTAAGGGTAAGAAAACGAAGCCACGGATGATCTCTTTCCATACTTCCCAGGGTTTGATTACTGAACTTCAAACAGGGCCCAAACTCTGCTATGGAACCTGCTCTCGGCTCCTATTGCAAGACTAAGTTTCATATGCTGGCTTGCAAAGGAAAAGGTCATTTGGTAATATCTTCCACCATCACAGTTAACCCACCTTGAGAATGGAGCAGAATCAAACCAAACATTCATGCTTTAGACCAGAGATCTGCAAACTTGGCTCTTTTAAGACTTGTGGACTTCAACTCCCAGAGTCCCTCAGCCAGCAAAGCAAAGGAAAACACGAACCAAAGGAAACCGGAGCTGTTTCTTCTAGGAATCATGAAAACAAAATATGAATATATATATATATTATTTTATATATGACAATGGTGGCAAGATTGGCATTTGCGCAATGTTGGAGAAGCTCAAATAGAAAAAATTGGATTGCGCCGAGATGGACAAAATGACACTTGAACTGAGCGGACGGATGGATTCGGATTTTTATGTAATATGGGAGAAATGGTATCATCGGGTCGAAAATAGGAAAAAAGGGGAAATAACAGATAGTAGAATTAGTAAGAATTAGAAATTCTAATTAGAATAAGTAATATAATTTAGTAAAATTATACAGAGTATAGGAGAACACTAAAGGGGTGATATATAAATGGTCACAGTCATGTACAAGAATTGAATGAAAATTGTTTAATTGTTAAAATTCAATAAAATTTATATTAAAAAATAAATAAATAAAAAAAGAACCAAAGGCAACCTGGAGACAATGAACTAGGCAACAAATTCTCTCCCCCGACCCAACCTCCACGGCTTTTATCAACCGCAGCTACGGCAAAGAAACTTGGCAACAATTTTTGCTTCACTTTGTGGAAGAGAAAATCGGATGCAAAAATTACAATTATTATTATTTTTTTGGGGGGGTAACCTATTTTACAAACTACGAAGAGCAGCAAAGGCTCCCGCAGCTCTAAGAAAGCAAAGCTAAGAAAGCGCCGCTTTTCCTGCTCAGAGCCGCTGGGGCGGGCGGCGGAGGAGAGGGAGGGGGCGCCGCCGGGGGGAGCAGCCGCATCCTCCCCTCCCGCGGGCCCTCCGGGAGGAAGGCCGGCCCCGCCCACGCGCTCTTCCGGCCGGCGCCTGTCCCCCTCCGCCCTTTTTTTTTTCCCGGCCTCGCGACCAGCCGCAGACGGGGCGGGGCGCGCGGCGTCACGTGGTCCCGGCCTATAAAAGGGGCTCCCGCGCGCGCCAGACGGAGCCGGCGAGCTGCTGAGGGGGAGGCGTGTGCTCGGGCGGGCGGAGGCAAAGGCAAAGGCGCGCACGAGGCCGGGCGGCGAGGCGTCTGTCTGTCTGTCTGTCTCCGGCGCGGGGTCTTCGGCGGGAAGGGAACCCCCTCTGGGCCGCCGGTGTGAGGCGCGGCTTTCCCTCGCAGGAGCGGCGGCGGCGGCGGGTGGGCGCGGCGGGCATGGCGGGGTTACGGCGGCCTCCGCGGAGCCGGTCCGCCTCGCTTCTCTGGTAGCGTCGGGCGGGCGGGTTTAACCCACCTCTGGGCCGCATGGCGTCGGCCGTCCCCACGGCCCTGGCGGCGGGCCTGGCCACGGAAGCGGCCACGGCGACCACGGCGGCGGCGGCGTCGGGCCCGCTGGGCGCCTTCCTGTGGATGCTGGCGCTGGGCTTCGCCATCGCCTTCGTGCTGGCCTTCTCGGTGGGCGCCAACGACGTGGCCAACTCCTTCGGGACGGCGGTGGGCTCGGGCGTGGTGAGCCTGCGGCGGGCCTGCGTGCTGGCCTCGGTCTTCGAGACGGCCGGCTCGGTGCTGCTGGGCGCCAAGGTCAGCGAGACCATCCAGAAGGGCCTCATCGACGTGGGCCTCTACACCACAGCCCCGGAGCTGCTCATGGCCGGCTCGGTCAGCGCCATGTTCGGTGAGGGGGAGGAAGGGACCCCGCGAGAAGGGCCGTGGGAGGGAGGGGGAGGAAGGGGTCTCGGGGGTGGTGAAGGGATGGGGAGGGGTGGGAGGGGAGTCTGGTCAAGGCCGGCTCCCCTGACGCCCCCTCCTCCCCTCCCCTCCCCAGGCTCAGCCGTGTGGCAGCTGGCGGCCTCCTTTCTCCGGCTGCCCATCTCGGGCACCCACTGTATCGTCGGGGCGACTATCGGTTTCTCGCTGGTGGCCAAAGGGCAGAAAGGAGTCCGGTGGTCCGAGCTGCTGAAAGTCGGTAAGCAGGAGGGGAGCCCGGCTGCTCCAGGATGGAGCCTGGAGGGATTCGGCGCCTGGCCGTCCCGTCAATGGCGTCTACATCCTCCTTTCTGGCCCTTTTTCTCCCTCCAGTCTTGTCCTGGTTCATCTCCCCGCTTCTCTCTGGCATAATGTCCGCCGTGCTGTTCTTCTTGGTCAGGCTGTTTATCCTCAGCAAGGTAGGTCAGATGCCAACCGAAGAAGGACGGATAGGGAGCTCCATGCCTGCCCATGGCAGATAAGACCTAATCCGGGGGCATCAGTGGCCCGGAAGGACCACGTGGGCTGCCCTGCTATCTTTAGCCCGTTGCAGGCCCAACAGGCTTCTCACGAGGGGAAAAAGGGCTTTTAAGCACCGAATGTTATACAGCAAACTTGTCCTTGCATGAATGTATGTGGTTAGGGAGAAGTGCTGTCGAACAGGAGTCTTGAGGGGGAAAATAAACTGGTTTAAGATGCTGTTCTCTGGTGGCTTCTTAGACACCCATGGCTAGAAATTGAGTCTTTTCTCAACAGATCTGGCTTCTGCCATGTAGCCTTTGTAAAAAAGTTTGGTGGGCAAGAACAGGCTAATACACAGTGGGATGGTTCTCTGGTTGAGAAAAGTGCCTCTCGCTATGATGAGCCAAATGAAACAAGCATACAGGGCAGTGAAGAAACATTTCACTTAAACTTTAAATAAAATATTTCTTCACTGCCCTCTTCTACTTGTTTAACTGATATAGCAGCGATATGTGATTTACATGTATTAGGTTGTAAATGTAGAATTTTAGAGTTGGGAGTTTGCTTCAGGCTGATGGGAACACCCAAATAGTGAGTGCTCTCAACATTAGTTTTATTTTTCATATATACAGTAATAGGCAACCTTTACTGCTGCTTTTGGTTACCCAGGGATCAAGTTTTTAGTATAGGGAAGTTTTTCCTTTATACAGGTAGTCCTCGACTTACACTCTCAGTTGACCCCAAATATTCTGTTGCTAAGTGAGACTTTGGTCAAGTGGGTTTTGCCCCATTTTGTGTCCTTTTTCGCCACAGTTAAGTGAATCTGCAGTTGGTAATCTGGCTTCTCCATTGACTTTGCTTCTCAGAAGGTCACAAAAGGTGATCACAAGACCCGTCGTTAGTATGAGTCACTTGTCAAACGTCTGAATTGTGATCATATGACCATGGGAATGCTGCAACAGTTGTAAACCTGAAAAATGGACCTGTCATTTGTTTTTTCAATGACCTCACTTTGAATGTTCAGTGTTGTAAGCTGAGGGACTATACCTGTATTGATTTTTTTTTAAACTTTAGAGTATCCCGTTGAAGCTTTCCCATGGATGGTTTTCTGGGAAGACCACAAAAAAAGTGGTTTTGGGTTGGGAGAGACTGAAATAGCTGCAGAATCCTCAATGTTTTCCCCAGCAATTGCAAAAATATGAAGTTTATATAGCTCTGAAATTGGTCAATGAATGTCATTTCCCCCCAGAAGATTCAAAGGTAGTAAATATTTCCTTTTTCTGCCCTGTGGGTGGCAAGATTAGTATTGGACCTTTAAAATATGTCATGTGTGTTTTCCATGTATTTGGAGAAGTAAAACTTCAGGATAATGTTTTATAGTAATGTGTTGTCATAAAATATATTTTCCGTAGGAAGATCCTGTTCCGAACGGATTACGTGCACTGCCCATTTTCTATGCCTGCACAATTGGGATCAATCTCTTCTCGGTCATGTATAGCGGGGCACCCTGTAAGTAAAGCTTCAAATATTGAGGTTTAATTTTATAACCCTTTATAAGCTTCTTAATCAAACACAGAATTTTACCCCTTTTGCTTTACAGGACCGAACTCTTCTAGAAGGCAACTGGTCTGGGCCATTACAGAAAGCTGCAGGCTAGCATACATACGCTGAGTTCAACCTTAGATAGTTATCCTGTCCAAGAGGCCTGTTCACTCTGTAAATTACTAGAGTCCTTTCTTCTTAAATCCTCACAGGAGCTACTATTTCTGACTTGCGGCTGGTGTTCCACAAATCCCTCCCCCCCAATTGCCTGCAGACTGACCTCACCTCTCCCTTTCCTTCTCATGCTGTCTTCTGCTGAAACTCGGGATCCTAGCTACTGCTAAACCAGAACGTTTCCCACATTCTTCTAATCAAATTCCTACCAGCTAGGAGGCTCTGGGTGGATTTCTCGCTCCGGCTCTCCATGCCTTGAATGTTAGATTCCAAAAGAATTTTTCCTGCCTTCCCCTTGTCCAAGACGTGCTGGCAACAAATGTGTGGAAGAGGAATGTCATACTTCTGTGCTGGAACCTTCTGAATCTCTTGAAATAATAAAAGGGTTTTGGTGGGAGAAAGAAGCTGGACTTAGCGTTTTTTTCTATAAACCAGGGAGATATCCTATTTACCAAGGGCATTTCTGCTGGAAAGCAGCCTGGTGCAACAGGTCTAAATTGCAGGTACTCGAATTAACTTTTAAGTGCCTGAAACTGCCCTTTTCCCTTTGGTGGTCCCACGGTGTGCTAGAGCGACCCTTTTGGTGGGCGTATTACTTGAAATGTATATGTGAATAATGAGTCGGATATCTCGGCCATAACCATCTCACCTGGAACTTATTCCCAAAATCATCTTGGCAACCTAATTTTTCTAATCCTGTAAAAATGCTCCCATTGTTCAGTTTTTAATTTCTGTGACTTATTTTACATTAGATGTTGCTTGGAAAATAATTAGATCAGTTGTGATACCAAATTTGTGGATATGGATCAGCCAAGATTTCTTGGTTTCTTTTCCCCGGCATTACCATTTCTAGGAAATGTCTTAGACTGGATTCACCAGTTAAGCTGGACCTGGGTATATTTTAGTTCAGTGTGTTGTGTGAATCCAATTGTCCTAGTTAATTCTGTGAACCAGGATGGCATGTAAAGCCAAACTGCTTATTCGCTTGGCATGTAACATGGACATGGGCATTGTATTAACTTCTTGGGTTGAACAGACTGTTCCCCAGCGAGGGACACCAAATGGCTGACATGCAATGGACTAACCATATTGGTGCTATGGTGATGTAAAAGTCATGTCGTCTTGCAGCTATTTAGTCTTAACATGCAAAAAGGAGGTGAGAGGAATCAGGGCTGCATTGTCCTTGCTATTATGTGCCTACTAGGCTGAGGAGTATTTTTGTATTCTCAGAAGGGGCCCTGGCCGCCGTGTTTCAAGATATGTTGTTTTATTTCCTAGTGCTGGGCTTTGACAAAATTCCCCTGTGGGGCCTGATCCTTGTTTCTTCGGGGAGTGCTATTTTGTGTGCTCTCTTCGTCTGGTTTTTTATCTGTCCAAGAATGAAGAAGAAAATTGAACGTAAGTAGATGAAATGAATTTGAAGGCGATTGTGCTGCATAGTTGAGTGTTTAGATGTTACGTTTTTAGATCAGCCATCCCCAACCTTTTTGAAACCAGGGACTGGTTTTGTGGGGAAAGAATTTTTTCCGGGGGGGGGGGAATGGTTTTGTACGCCATCTAAATCCATGCATGCACAGATAAAGCTTCACTCACTTGTGTGAACCAGTTCCTAACAGGCCATAGACTGCGAAGGTGGGGACCCCTGGTTTTACATGGCTGTCTAGTTAAACAGTTGAATGAATGAAAACAGTAAACTGAATTTGAAGGAAATATGGTGGCCTTTCTGATGTGAAATCTTGGGAGTTTCTAGAGCCATCCATGCACGTTACGTTTCTAGCTCTGGCAAACAATTTCCTTTTTCTTACTCCAACCCATTCCTTCAGAATGAGTTTCCTTTTGGATCCTGTTCCAAGGCACGCTTGGAAATATAAAATGCAAGTTATTTTCCTCATCCTAAAGTACCAAGCATTCTGCAGAACTCCTGTAATTCGGGCCACATGCTGCCTATGCCTAGCACAGGGCGATATATAAAACTATTGCATTTAACTTTATGGCAGGAAGGAGAAGTTAACGTAGTTACCAAGTATTGTGGAGTGAGGATTTTGCAGATCTTTGCTACTTGGTTAAACTTTGGATCCAGGCCTTGGAATAAGTTTGGGAGGGGAATGGTTTCCTTAGTTGCAGCTTGCTTATTTCTGCAGAAGAGATAAAGCCCAGCCCTTCCGAGAGTCCGTTAATGAGGAAAAAGGACAGCCTGAAAGAACAAGACGAAATGAAGGCCACAGAGAACATCATGGCTGATGATGAAGATGGGAGCAACCCAGTTGATGCGCCTCACAAAGCGGCTCTTGAGGAGAGAGCCGTTTCTTTCAACTTGGGAGACTTGGAGGAGATCCCAGAACGGGAGAAGGTTGAGATGAAGGAAACCATCATTTACAGTGGTGAGTACAGGGGACTCGCTCAGTAACTGCCGGTATAGGTCTAGTGGGGGTCTGCTAATTAGTATAAAAATATAAAATAAAAATATAAAAATCAAATAAAATCAAAATCAAATCAATTTAGAGCAGGGCTCTCCAACCTTGGCAACTTTAAGCCTGGCAGACTTCAACTCCCAGTATTAGAAAACGAGTCCTTTGTAGTTAGGTAGCAGCTTACATGTGCTGCTGTTGAGGTCCAACTGCCTCCTTTATTCCTGCAGGAGCCATGCAGCTTTCCAATGGGAGTCTGGTTCAATTGAACCACGTGGTGAGTAACCACATCAGCTCCAGCGGACATTATCACACTGTGCATAAAGATTCTGGGCTCTATAAGGAGCTCCTCCATAAACTTCACCTGGCCAAAGTGGGCGACTGCATGGGCGACTCTGGAGAGAAGCCCCTGCGGCGCAACAACAGCTATACCTCTTACACCATGGCCATATGCGGCATGCCCCTGGATTCCTTCCGGGCCAAGGAGGCGGAATCGAAGGGAGCAGAGGAGATGGAGAAGTTGACGTGGCCCGGGGTGGATTCCAAGAAGAGGATCCGCATGGACAGCTACACCAGCTACTGCAACGCTGTGGCAGACGCCCACCCCGCCGATGTGGATTTGCAGAAAGTGGAGCTGGGGGGGCCTGCTAACCGGAAGGACAGCGATTGCTCTCTGGATGAGTGGCATGACCAGGACAAGCCGGAAGTGTCTCTGCTCTTCCAGTTCCTGCAGATTCTGACCGCCTGCTTTGGCTCCTTTGCTCACGGAGGGAACGATGTGAGGTCAGTCTGGCTGATAATTCATTAAATAATTCTTGTTACTTTGTGCGCAAGAATTAGCGTTTGTTTGGCATGTTGTTACTCCTGTCTTATTTATTGAGATAAAAAAAATTCGGTGGGTGCGGGGGATATTTTTCCTTTTGCCACTTGAGGGATATTTGAGGCTGACCCGATGTGTTTTTTCCCCTTTTGGCAGCAATGCTATTGGCCCTCTGGTTGCCCTCTACCTGGTCTATCAAACGGGCAGTGTGTCTTCCACGGTAGCCACTCCTATTTGGCTTCTGCTCTACGGAGGTGTTGGGATCTGCACTGGCTTGTGGATCTGGGGGAGGAGAGTCATTCAGACCATGGGCAAGGATCTCACGCCCATCACCCCTTCCAGGTAGGAGTTGTCCACGCAGGGGAATGTCACAGCCTGGGAAATGAGCCGCTTGACCCAGGAGCCGGGCTGGAACCGAGTGGGGTGATGCGAGGGCTTCAGTGAGCTTGAAACACGAGAATCCTTTGGAACTTTTCATAAACCCCATTGAGTTCTCTCTGCCCTTTCCTGATTTCCATATTGATTTTAGTTTTCTTTTCCACAGTGGCTTCAGCATTGAGCTGGCATCTGCCTTGACGGTGATCATTGCTTCAAATGTGGGCTTGCCTATCAGCACAACTCACTGTAAAGTAAGTAAAAAGATGTCTGTAAAATGAATATTACACATGGTTGGCCTGTGATTCTTCTGTGCTCATCACTGACTTTTGTATCTTTCTTTAGAAAGCTCAGAAGCTAGCTCCAGTTTCGTTCTAATACTTGGCTTGAAGAAGAATAATTCTTGATTATCCAAGTCAACTGTCCATCAATTATATTGATCACATTTGCCTTTCTGTTAGATCAGGAGTGTCAAAACTTGACGTATCGTGACTTTTTCCCTTTTGGCAGCAATGCTATTGGCCCTCTGGTTGCCCTCTACCTGGTCTATCAAACGGGCAGTGTGTCTTCCACGGTAGCCACTCCTATTTGGCTTCTGCTCTACGGAGGTGTTGGGATCTGCACTGGCTTGTGGATCTGGGGGAGGAGAGTCATTCAGACCATGGGCAAGGATCTCACGCCCATCACCCCTTCCAGGTAGGAGTTGTCCACGAGGGAATGTCACAGCCGGGGAAATGAGCCGCTTGACCCAGGAGCCGGGCTGGAACCGAGTGGGGTGATGCGAGGGCTTCAGTGAGCTTGAAACACGAGAATCCTTTGGAACTTTTCATAAACCCCATTGAGTTCTCTCTGCCCTTTCCTGATTTCCATATTGATTTTAGTTTTCTTTTCCACAGTGGCTTCAGCATTGAGCTGGCATCTGCCTTGACGGTGATCATTGCTTCAAATGTGGGCTTGCCTATCAGCACAACTCACTGTAAAGTAAGTAAAAAGATGTCTGTAAAATGAATATTACACATGGTTGGCCTGTGATTCTTCTGTGCTCATCACTGACTTTTGTATCTTTCTTTAGAAAGCTCAGAAGCTAGCTCCAGTTTCGTTCTAATACTTGGCTTGAAGAAGAATAATTCTTGATTATCCAAGTCAACTGTCCATCAATTATATTGATCACATTTGCCTTTCTGTTAGATCAGGAGTGTCAAAACTTGACGTATCGTGACTTTTTCCCCCTTTGCTAAACAGAGCATGGCCAGTGCATATCCAGAGCCGCGACTTTGACATCCCAGGATTAGACCACCCGTGTTTCCCCAAAATCTGTCTTATATTTTTTGAACCCCGAAATAAGCGCTTGGCCTTATTTTCAGGGAGGTCTTAATATTTTGAGGCGAGTGGAGCAAGATGGAGCTCCTCTTGCCTTCTTACCTGATTTCTAGTTTTGTCTCCCTAACCCTAAGCAGAGGAAATGGTGGAGGACTGGCTGCACATTTTTGGGGGAGGCTTATTTTAGTGCATGTGCTCAAAAGCCCGATTGGGCTTATTATCAGGGGATGTCTTATTTTTGGTGAAACAGTATATTTTCTTTGGGCTTCATCGCAAGGGTTGTACAAGCCTGAGTCCAGGGGAAATGTGTGTGAGAACTGCTATGAATGGCATTTAATTCCAGCTGGGCACTGACTGCCACTTTGTTAAGTTCTGTACTTTTGTCTCCTGTCCAGGTTGGATCAGTGGTATCTGTAGGCTGGCTGCGCTCAAAGAAGGCTGTTGATTGGCGTCTGTTCCGCAATATCTTCATGGCCTGGTTTGTTACTGTCCCCATTTCTGGAGTCCTCAGTGCAGCCATCATGGCTCTGTTCAAGTACCCCATCCTGGGAGTGTGAAACGGATGTGCTGAGAGCCCAGTAGCTTTGCTGCACAAGCCTCTGTCCACATCTTCTTGCCAAGTGGCTGAAACAGTGTTAAGGTGGCTCCACCAATTGCAAAAAGGGCAGAGTGTATTCTTTGTGCTGTATCTGCTTCTTTGCCGACCTCTTTCTTGGAACTAGAAAAGTGCTAGGTCTACAAATCATTGTGTCTATATTTCTAAATGTTTTTTTTAAAGAAAATCTGGCTTTAAGTTCATATTTAATATTGTCAAGAGATATCATTCTTTTGCAAGCTAAACAAACTTTAGTGAGCACAATGAGGAAGAATGTAAGCTAGCAGAAAATCGGTGGCGAGTGCCACTTTTATAAATAAAATCTTTTTAAATAAAAAAAACAGGCTGTCTGGGATAAATGTATGGGTGGGACAATGATGACTATAATAGCTGTGTTCTTGATATGATGTGCTTGCAGTAGCAGTACCCAAAGTAGTTGGAGATTACAAAAACAACTGAATTAGTTTAAAATAATAATTTAAAATGGGAAAAGCAGAAAGATTTGGCTAATAAGCCTTTTTCCTTTCTGAAAGTTGTCAGGTTATTGTTTGGGGGAAGAAGTGATTTCCAAAGTCCTTTGCTAAGTGTGTGAGAGAGAGTGAAAGATATAGTCTCTTATTTAATACTTTTTTGGTACCTGGAATAATTCTTGGAACATTCAGATGAATAAATATTTAATGAATTTTGCAGGAACTGTGTTTGAAAAGTTCTGTATTATATATCTTGTACAGTTCTAAGAATGGAATTAAATATTTCTGCCTGTTGTTAAAAAACACTGGAATTTTCATTTAACCTGCAGGCTAGTTGTTGCTTAATTCTTTTAAGAACTATAATGCTGAATTCAAATGGAATTGCCAGGATGGATTTTAACCTGAAGAGGCTGAAACCAGATTTTGGCCACCTGCTGCTCTTAAGCCACAACTTATTTTTATCAAAGCCTGACTGATGTCTCCAAACATGGTTTGGCTGTGATTAACGATGCAAGCGCAACGAGAGATCTGATGTTGGGGAATGCTTCTGTCTTTGTATATCAAGCACAGTGCTGTATAAATTGGGGGTCCCCAATCCCCAGGCCACAGCCCATTTAGAATTAGGCTGCACAAACATCAGGCATGTGCACCTGTTGCTCACACAAATGGAGCTTTGAGATCCACACACAACCCATTTCCATTCCACCCCACCAGTTCACAAAGCCGGAAAGGTTGGGGACCACTGGTGTAAATTGCTACATAACTATAAATTTCAGATTTGGTCCTTAGCAAGATAGCATGGTTTCAGCCAGTCACAGCCAATTCGCCTTACAGGGTTGGTGAGAAAATTTGGGTAAAATTTAGAGGAGGAAGGAGTATTGGATATGTTTGCCACTCTGAAGGCAGCAGGGTTTAAAAAAATTGCCCAATAGAACACAAAATTTGGGATGAAATACAATCAGATCTTAATGGGAGACCATTTTTTTCCATTAGTTATGAATCTTTAGATGCAGCCTTGGAATCATGGGTTGTTTATTCTAACAGGGTCTATGATGTGGCTTCAGCTTCTCACTGGCTGAAGTTTGACTCGGTCTTCCATCCTTCCCAGGTTGGTAAAATGAGGACTCAGATTGTTGGGGACAATATGCTGACTCTGGAAACCTCTTGGAGAGGGTGGTACTATGAAGTGGTTCTATAAGTCTTAAGTGCTGTTGCTATAATGACATACCATGGTGTGCTTGAGAGTTTGCCTCTTCAGTATTTGGCCATAAATACGACCTTCAATGTGATATTTCCACACACAAGCTCTTAAGACTACATAAAAATAAGCCAGTTAAACTAAAAATCATTACACTTGATTGAGGAAAATGATCCAAAGGTATAATTTGCATGGCAAAAATATGTGAACCTTTTGCTTTCAGTAGCTAGTCTGCCCCTCCACGCAATAACTGCCATCCATCATTTCCAATAACTTGGCTTGTAGGAATTTTAGCCCTTTCCTCTCATATTCAGCTTGAAAGTTGGGAAGCTTCCATGCCCGAGTTGCCCACTTCAATTTGCTCCACAGCATTTCTGTAGGATTAAGGTCAGGAGGGTGCAGCTCGCGCTACTCGGGTACAAGGAGTCCCTCACCACAGTTCGTCCGGTGGCTGCAGTTAAGGCCCTGAAAGTTCACCCTTGACTCTTGCAGCATCCCCATGGTTACGTGATCAAAATTCAGAGGTCTGGCAACCGGCATGGGTGATGATTGCAATGTCCTGGGCTTCCTTTTTATGACCCGATGAGCAGAGTCAATAGGGAAGCCTGATTCACTTAATAACCGTGCTGCTGACTTCACTGCAGTGATTCACTTAAGAGTTGTTCCAAGAAAGGAGGTAAAATGGGGTAAACCTCACTTAATCGTCTCGCTTAGCAACAGAAAGGTTGGGCTGAATTGTGGTCATAAGTCCAGGTCTACCTATAGTAGCTTTTAAAGTATGAAGTTCTCAGGAACCTTTAGCGTTTCACTTGTACAGAGTTTCACATGCGCACGTGAGTGCTGGCTGCTGGTGCAAATGGAGCTGTGTGCTCCCCCTCACTTGCGTGGAACCATTCCTACCCCCCCCACCCCCACCAGTCCATAAAGTTGGGGGCCGCTGGTCTATCCCTTTCTTCCAGGGTTCTCTGAAGCTGCAGCACAATTTTATTGAGAAAGGGAGGATTGGAGATTGGAGAAAAATTGTCCCAAACTTGGACCGAGTGCTTCTCTCCCAGACTAACTGGCCAGGTTAGCATTCACAAAGTTCCTGCTTTTTCTCAGAAGTCACAGAATCAAATAACTTCCAAGGTAACCAGATAAGACAGCAGGACATCACCAAAGCAATTTTATTCCAGGGTCATTTTAAACCCAGAATTGTTGACTATCTAAATAATGACATTTTAGGATTCTTATCGCAGTTGTGTAAGCCTTGACATGGACTCTTGCGTGTGCTCAGATCCATGGTTTTGGCAGGTCACCAATAAAGAATTGTCAGCAGCAAGGAGAATGAAGTTCACAAAATATTTTTGAAAAGATTCTTTTTCTAAAAAGTGGGCAAGTTAAATCTGAGCTTGAATGTAAGTAATTGAAATATGAAAAAAAAAAATCAAAAGAGTTGCTGAAACTCATTTTTCCAGAAGCCCCGATTATTATTAAATATTTTGATATTTCTCATTGGGTCAGCATAATTAATTGCAGTCTGAAGTGATAGTTGTCTAATTTAGAGTCTGCCAATTGCAGTAATGGCATGTAGGGAAGGAATGCCGGAGAAAGACAAATAGTGCTGTATATTGTGTTGGCTGTGCCCTAGGCAGAGCAGTGTGTGTGTGTATTGGGGGTTGACAAAGACGAGGGGAAGGGACAGCTATGCTGTAAATCTAAAAAACAAATATTGCAAACGGAATAAATCGTTCTGACCTTCTGTTTTCTGGAAATCTTTAGCAGGGACAACCTATTTCTCTTGTTTCTACAAAAGATATCGTAAATCCAGATTGCAGAACACCCCCCCCCACGAATTTCAACACTGTCTCCATCAACTGGGGTTAGGAATGAAGTTTCCAGTTTGCCAGCAGCTCTCTGGATCAGAATGGCCCCTGTGCTGTAACTCCTGAATTGGCTGTTCCAGAAGATGTGCCCAGCCTTGGCAGCAAGAAATAATGGTGAACCAACAACTCTGCCGGAGGCATTGCAAGGGAATTGGGAGCAATGGACAAACCTCTGATGCCTAAACGTCAGATCTAAAGGATCAGTTAGTCCCGCAACTCTTCCTCTCGCGCTTCTGACCTGGAATACTGGAATGGGATGTTCTTTTTTATCTATTCCACGAATTGGACGTTCCCTCCTCCTCTCATGTCCATCCGTTGCCCTTTTGGGCTCTGTTTGGGCTAGCAATATTGATCAGCCATTAAGTTTGGAAGAGTTAACAGTAAAAAGGAAACCAGCCCATCGAAGGACACAGTTTGGCTGCCAGGGCTTACTCAGGAAGGAAGGGATCTCAATGGATCCCTGACTAGTGAGAAAATGTAGTTAACTGAAAGTTTTTTTTTTATTTATTTGCATTTATATCCCGCCCTTCTCTGAAGACTCAGGGCGGCTTACACTATGTCAAGCAATAGTCTTCATCCATCTGTATATTATATACAAAGTCAACTTATTGCCCGCAACAATCTGGGTCCTCATTTTACCTACCTTATAAAAGATGGAAGGCTGAGTCAACCCTGGGCCTGGTGGGACTTGAACTTGCAGTAATTGCAAGCAGCTGCTATTAATAACAGACTGCATTAGTCTGTTGAGCCACCAGAGGCCCATAATTTTCACTATTATGCATTTTAAATGCACAATAATATATAGAATATATAGTGCTCTCCCCACTTCTCTTCTCTCTGTATACCAATGACTGCATCTCCAATGATCCATTTGTTAAGCTGCTGAAGTTCGCAGATGACACAACAGTGATTGGTCTCATTCGAGACAATGACGAATCCGCATATAGACGAGAGGTCGAACGACTAGCCTTGTGGTGCAACCAAAACAATCTGGAACTGAACACACTCAAAACCGTAGAAATGGTGGTAGACTTTAGGAAAAACCCTTCCATACTTCCACCTCTCACAATACTTGACAACACAGTATCAACAGTAGAAACCTTCAAATTTCTGGGTTCTATCATATCGCAAGATCTCAAATGGACAGCTAACATCAAAACATCATTAAAAAGGACAACAAAGAATGTTCTTTCTGCGCCAACTCAGTAAGCTCAAACTGCCCAAGGAGCTGCTGATCCAGTTCTACAGAGGAATTATTGAGTCTGTCATTTGCACCTCTATAACTGTCTGGTTCGGTTCTGCAACCCAACAAGAAAACACAGACTTCAGAGGATAATTAGAACTGCAGAAAAATAATTGCTACCAACTTGCCTTCCATTGAGGACCTGTATACTGCACGAATCAAGAAGAGGGCCGTGAAAATATTTGCAGATCCTCGTGATCCTGGACATAAACTGTTTCAACTCCTACCCTCAAACGACGCTATAGAGCACTGCACACCAGAACAACTAGACACAAGAACAGTTTTTTCCCGAAGGCCATCACTCTGCTAAACAAATAATTCCCTCAACACTGTCAGACTATTTACTGAATCTGCACTACTATTAATCGTTTCATAGTTCCCATCACCAATCTCTTTCCACTTATGACTGTATGACTATAACTTGTTGTTGGCAATCCTTATGATTTATATTGATATATTGATCATCAATTGTGTTGTAAATGTTGTACCTTGATGAACGTATCTTTTCTTTTATGTACACTGAGAGCATATGCACCAAGACAAATTCCTTGTGTGTCCAATCACACTTGGCCAATAAAATTCTATTCTATTCTATTCTATTCTATTCTATTCTATTCTATTCTATTCTATTCTATTCTATTCTATTCTATTCTATTCTAGAAGATATTTAATATAGATTTTTTATACTTGTATTAAATAAAATAATTTTGAATATTTATACCAGGGGTGTCCAAACTTGGCTCATTTCACTTTATTTGCTGGCTGAGGAATTCTGGGAGTTGAAGTCTGCCAGGCTTAAAGTTGCCAAGGTTGGAGATCCCTGCTCTCAAAGATGCTTACAAGAGCAGGTAGCCAAGGAGAAAGATCCTGTGCAGGTGGATCCCTCTGCAGGTGGAAGAGAGTTTGTTCCATTGGAACATTGCCAGGAGGGAGCCCAGCGGACAAAACAGCTGTGAGCTGCAATCCTTCAACCTTTGCTTAAAAGTCAGGAAGGAGAATTTTCCAAGTCACAAACTAAAATATAGGTAACATTTACTCCTAAGGAATAGGAAAAGGTTAAAATTAATTTCTTGTTAAGCTTAAAAGTTTAAGAAGTTCCGTTAAAAGTTAAATGTTTGAATTTGTCTTTATACAAATTCAAACTGAGTGTTTATAAAATTTTCTTTATGCCTTCTAATAGATCAAGATGATAAAGCATCTTAAAATGATTTTCTCTCACATTTGGAATAAATTTCATGTTCTTCCATTTAAATCCCCATTGTTGCATCTCTGTCCCTGCATGCAAATTCACCATTTGATCCCATCTTTATTTAATCTTTATTTTTACTTCTTCAAATGTCCCAAGTTAAGAATTGAACAGAATATTTTATTTGGCCAAGTGTGATTAGACAGACACACAAGGAATTTGTCTCCCGTGCAGCAGCTCAGTGTCATTCAAAACAACAGAACAATGATAACCATAATAATACCAATAAAGATGGGATAGTAAAGAAGGGTAATACAGGTAGTTCTCACAACTCGTTTAGTGGCCATTCAAAGTTACAACAGCACTGAAAAAATGACTCGTGACTTTTTTTCACCGTTAATGACTTTTGCAGCATCCCTGTGATCACGATTCAGACGATTGGCCACTGGTTCATATTTATGACGGTTGTTGTGTGCCAAGGTCACGCGAAGCCCTTTTTGCGACCTTCCAACAACCAAAGTTAAAGGGGAAGCTGGATTCACTTCACCAGCCGGTTACTAACTTATCAACTGCGGTGATTCACTTAACAGCTGAGGCAAAAAAGGTTGTAAAATGGGGCAAAACTCACTCAACAAGCTAAACGTTGGGCTCAATTGTGGTTGTAAGGGGAGGACTTACCTGTAGTAATACTATAGATGTACAACCTGGATGAATTTACTTAGACATAAAACAATACTGTCAGGATTAGGTTTTTTTTTAAAAAAGTTAATTTTTTTGATACACAATCTGACAAACACACAACATACAACATATAAATATTTCCTATTTCTAAACAGCATTTCTTGTTGGTCTTTCACTTTTATACCTTTCCCCAATATCACATTTGTTTTATTTTCTTTCTTGTCCCCCTTTTCTTTATTTACATGAAATTATCTGATACTAATAGCTTTACTTTTCTAGATTCTAGTTTAATTAATTAATTTAAACTCTGGAATTGTTGCCCCCTAACAGCAAGTGAGGTGGGCGTTTTTTTGAAAGGGTTTATGCCAGGGGTGTGTAGATATTTTCTCAGCCCCCTTTCTGTGCAATCTACAGGTCTTCCACGGGAGGCAGGCTGGTTGCAACTGTATCTCTGCACAGACCCAACTACCTGTTGGAAGTCTACACCTGTCCTGCTTTGGGTTGCTGTACAAAGGACGGGCATGAATGGTGTGTTACAAGACGGGCGGACTCCACCGGCCTCGCCCGAGGCTCGCCTCTTTCTGCGACTCTCTCTCGTAGGTGAGGAATCAGGCCGGGGGCTGCCCCTGAAGGTGCAAAAGGCGGTGGAGGGAAAGAAAGCGGGGCCGAGGGGAGGGGTGGGGAGGGGGGATCTTTGGCTCAGACTGGTAAGACAGTCTGTTATTAACAGCAGCTGCTTGCAAATACTGCAGGTTCAAGTCCCACCAGGCCCAAGGTTGACTCAGCCTTCCATCCTTTATAAGGTAGGTAAAATGAGGACCCAGATTGTTGGGGGCAATTAAGTTGACTTTGTATATAATATACAAATAGGATGAAGACGATTGCTTAACACATTGTAAGCTGCCCTGAGTCTTCGGAGAAGGGCGGGATATAAAGGCAAATAAAGATAAATAAATAAATAAATAATAAATTTGGGCCGAGGCGGCGGCTTCTTCGGGGCCAGGCTGGGCCGAGCGGAGCCCCTCGCAGCTCCAGACCCCCCTCCGTCTCCAAGAGCTCCGCTGGCCCGGCCCGTCCTTGGCGGCTGATGCCGGGACGGCGGGCGGAGGGTTCTGCTTCTCGGCCCCCGGCCGCCTCCCTCGCCTTCGCCCCGCACTCCGGAGGAGCCCCGTCCGTCGAGCCGCGCCTGGAGCGCCGCCCGGCCAGAGTTCGGCCGGAGCCGAGGCGTCGGGGCGGCGACTGGCGGGAAGCCCGTGCAGGCGGGCCGGGGAGGGGCGGCGGGGCTGGGCAGGGCCGGCAGCCTCTTCCCGGGGCCAGGGGACGCAGCGGGCAGCCGCAGCCGGGGCTTCTCCTCCTCCTCTTCCTCCTGGCCGCCGAGATGGGCAGCGTCCTCCTGCAGGGCTCCGCGGCCGCCCCCGAGCCGCCCTGCCCGGCAGCGCCGGAGCCCCGCGGGCCGGTCAAGCGGGACTACCAGCGCCGGTAAGGGGGAGGGGGGCGCCGTCGGGGGGGGGGAGGCAGGCGCCGGGCGGGCAGCCGAGCTCGCTCCTTCTCTTCCTCCTCCTGGCCGCCGAGATGGGCAGCGTCCTCCTGCAGGGCTCCGCGGCCGCCCCCGAGCCGCCCTGCCCGGCAGCCCCGGAGCCCCGCGGGCCGGTCAAGCGGGACTACCAGCGCCGGTAAGGGCGAGGGAGGCGCCGTCGGGGCGGAGGAGGCAGACGCCGGGCGGACAGCCGAGCTCGCTCCCTCCCTCCCTCCTTAGCCGGCCGCCGCATCCTCCGAGTCCCGGCTTCCAGGGGAAGCGCCGCTCCCTCGGGAGCCGGGCAGCCGCTTTTCCCCCGCGACCAGCTGGGGGAGCCGGGGGTGCTGAGCGCCGGAGGAGGGAAGGAGGAGGCGGCGTTAGGCGGGCCGTCCAAGCGGCCAAGCGCAGCCGGGCAGGCAGGGAAGGAAGGAAGGCAGGAGGGAGGCTCCGGTCCCGGCGGCCGACGGGCGGCTTTCCGTGCCGTCTCGGCCGCGGCGCCTTGCTGGGGGCTTGGATGGGGCTGGGTGGCAAAGCCGCTCGTGGGACCCCCGAGCCCGACGGCTATCTTGGCATTGGGCCCCGGGGGGCGTCGGCTGGGCGTCCCGGTTCTGCCCGAGGAAAAAGGGGCCTCGTGGAGAAGAAAGACGCCGAGGAAGGAGAAGCCTCTGCGGCGCGGCAGAGACCCCCGACTCCCCCCCTCCAGCAAAGGAGGCCCAAACGGAGGGGGGGCCCCGCCTGGCAGTCGCTGCTGAGTCCTTTGCCCCCCTGAATATGGAAAGTCCCCTGGAGTCCATTCTTAGAGATGCCACAAGAGCCTTGGCCTTACTCAGCAAGAAAGAAGGTGCTGGATTCCTTATGGCCGGGGTCTCCAACCTTGGCAACTAAAGCTGGCTGGGGCATTCTGGGAGTTGAAGTCCGCCAGGCTTAAAGTTGCCAAGGTTGGAGACCCCGGCCCAATTGGATGTAGGTGCTCCATCCCTGGAGCTGTTTAAGAAGAGACTGGACAGCCTTTTGTCTGAAATGGGGCAGGGTCTCCTGTTTGAGCAGGGGGGTTAGACTAGGACAGGGGTCAGCAACCTGGAGCCACATGTGGCTCTTTCACCCCTGTGCTGCGGCTCCCTGTCGCTCAATATATGTGTCGCAACCGCCAATGTGCAACCCCCGTCGGCATGTGAATTATTGAGCTTTTCGACCCCTGGTAGGCCAACTATCGATACATCCAAGAAAAGAAAAGTTTCATAAGAAAACAAAACTTTTAATTCAACTACATATGGTAGTTTTGTGGTCACTGAAAAAATAGGCACGGGAAAGGTTTGTGGTTCCCAGCATTTTTTTTTTCTGTGGGAAACAGGTCCAAATGGCTCTTTGAGTGTTTAAGGTTGCAGACCCCTGGACTAGAAGACCTCCAAGGTCCCTTCCAATCCTGTTTTTCTATGTTGTGGGAATAAGGTCCGTTTCTGTTACATACAAGTAACTCTGTTCCTACATCTTAGTTTCATGTGTGCTGTTGGACATAACTCTGGATTTCATTTTTGTCTCCTGTTGTGGAATGATCCAGAGATCGAGGGATGATTTCACTTCATCCATTCTCCTTGTTAGTTCGTGTCCTGGACCAGCTGCTGTTCTAGCCTTCTGGAACTTTCTCAAGGGAGAGGAACCAATGGGAATGGCCTGCCTCAGGTGCCCGATAGATCCTGTTGCTTGGGGATTTTCCTGGGTTTCCCATCAGGGGTTTTGTCAGGTGCCTTTGACTGGGGATGGCAACTTGGTTTATTCAGGGAGATGGAAATCTCAGCAACAGCAGCTGGAGCAGCTTTGGAAGAAGTCTCAAAGTGAATATGGCTAACCACGAATCCATGCCCACGTTTGGGTTTATATCATGTCCAATTGGGCAGTGAATTATGCCTACTTTTCCCTTATTATATTATTTTCCCTTATTATATTGCCATCTAGCAGGCTTATACAGGATGGTAAATGCCTTCATTTATTTTTCATTTCATTTCATTTATTTATTTGTAGAGTATGTATTAGATAATATATATAAGTATAAGCATGAACTGAATACATAAAATGAATAGAATAGAATTTTTTATTGGCCAAGTGTGATTGGACACACAAGGACAATTCAAAATTAAAGAAACAAGGACAATTGAAAAAAGTATGATTGGACAATTAAAGGGATGAATGATAAGCCATGATGTCAGGGTTCCAAGGAACACCCCCAACGAAATAAGACCCTGAGGCTTGAGGTTCCTCAAAGTCATGGGAAGGAATGAGCTTCATCATTTCCTACGGAGTTGCTGCATGGACAGTTTGTGCAGAATTTCGCAAACCAAGTTGCTTAGAATCACTGTAGGGTGGACTCCAGAGGGACCGTCTTCATTGGTGGCCCGGAGGTTGCTTTGTCCTCCCTACGTGGGGGTGGGGGTGGGGATGCGCCTCCTGAGGGAGTGAATGGGAGATGTGTCGGTTGTCTTCTGCCACCTGCTGGGTGGATCCCTCCACTTCCTTAGTTTATCCTAGAAGCGGGCCAGGATTTTGGGTCTGGGAAATTGGGACTGCCTCATTGTGGGGAGGGGAGCTTTTGGAAGCCTTTAGAGAATTGTGGTGCAACCCCTCCTGAAGACAGCACCCGTGGACCCACTAACTGGTTTTCAAACTTCTCTTTTTAGAGCAGATGGTTGAGCTGGTGGTGGACCAGTTCCATGGCAACTTATCTGGACCTTTTTCAGATAGGACGCAGGATTTGTTGTACCTTGATGAACGTATCTTTTCTTTTATGTACACTGAGAGCATATGCACCAAGACAAATTCCTTGTGTGTCCAATCACACTTGGCCAATAAAAAATTCTATTCTATTCTATTCTATTCTATTCTATTCTATTCTATTCTATTCTATTCTATTCCATTCCATTCCATTCCATTCCATTCCATTCCATTCCTGTTTTGGAATGAAGATAGCATTGTTCCCTTTCCTGGAGCAGGGGTCTCCAACCCTGGTAACTTTAAGACTTCTGGACTTCAACTCAGCAAAGCTGGCTGAGGAACTCTGGGAGTTGAAGTCCATAAGTCTTAAAGTTGCCAAGGTTGGAGACCCCTGTCCTGGAGGACCTACGCTGTGACATGGATGGGAAAAATAAGACCCCCTCGTGATCTTCTTAGACCTCTTGACAACTTTTGGTATCATTGTCCCAAAGGTGTTTTTTCCGGAGTCAACTGGACTTCCTTGTTTTTCCTTTTGAAGACCTTTTGCTCATGTTTCTTGAATGAGAAGCGAAACATTTTCAAAAGGAAAAACCAGAAAGTCCAGTTGCCTCCTGAAAAAGCACCTTTGGGACAACCATGACCTGGAGGACGGAGAATCTCTACAGACTTTTGGTATGATTGATCATTTTTGGACTGTCTGTGAGGGTTGGAGTTGTAGGTGTTATTTTCCAATGGAGGAATCAGTTTGAAGTGCTCCTTCCATACTTGGGCAGCTCCACTGAGTGTGGTGGGGGAAGAGACCTCCCTTACTTGTGGGTTGCCACAGGGGGTCAGCCCTATGTGTATATGGGAGAGGTTGTGCAGTGGTTCTTGGTACGTCGTCATCAGTGTGCTGGCATTACTCAATTGTATCTACATCATCAATGGGCCTGTAAGGGAGATGCTGTGGTCATCCTTTAGCAGTTCCTAGAGATTCTCAGGGTCTGGATGGAATTGGACTGCAGATGATTCCTGGCACGTCGCCATGGATATATCAGGCTCCTTGGCTGCTGTGCTACACATCAGGTTCACAATTTGGGTGTTTCTGATTAATGCGTTTTGTTGGCTCAGCAGGTGGGACGTTACAGCCAACCATGCCTATGCCCAGTTTGGCTGGTCTGCCAGTTGCAGCCTCACTGGGGAAGGAGGACCTGAATGCAGGAATTCATGTCCTTATAACCACCAAGTTCAACTACTGTAATGTGCAGGTGGCAGTTTTTGGGGGTTGTTCTTAAAGAGTATTTGAAAACCACGATTGAGCCAAAATACAGTAGCCCACCTCTTTAGGGAAGCAAGAATACCATGGGAATGGGCTACTTAAGAAGTGGCTGTGGTAAAACAAGGGCATACAACATCAAGAATGAATGGAGGGTCCGAGGCCTTTTCCATGGCTTATATGGCAGGAGGGCCTTACTCCCTCTGTTGTTGAATTCTTAACACATTTAGTAGCCCCGTGGAAAAGAAAATGAGAACATGAGGATAGTGGCGAGGAAGGAGACACCTACACCTACAACTGTGTCCGAACATACTTTTAGCTGTGGAAACATTTCATCGCAATTACAGGTTCCACTAGGAAATGTAGGAACAGTTGATTCTGGAAGCAGCACTGACAACGTGGAAGTTAGTATCTAGCAACGGTTTGTTTGCTCGTTCTGAAAGTCCACTCCGGCTCTCCTCTCCTGCTGCTCCATGCACACACACACCCTTTGTAGCATTGTTTTCTTTGCAGATCAGGCCTTGACCCACGGATGGACAGCTATGCTCCTATAGAGGAGGGGGTGGGGGCAGTAGTAGCAACCTGGGCGAGCAGAGGAAGGGCTGATGGGCAACTTTGCAACTATTGACACGTTGCACGATGCAATGTCCTGTTCCAAAGGATTGCAGAGCATGATGAAATGCTCTTGACGCACGGGCTGAAGTCAAGGACCTTCCCAGTTCTCTTTGGCAGGTGAATGGACTTGGCTGGAAGAGGTCAGGCAGGGAGCTGTTGCTGTCCCAATGGCAGCCCGTAACGGTCCTCCCAGCGGTTGGAGCTTCTCCGTTAGGAAATCTCTTCAGGGAGCCAGACGGGCCCTGTTGCAACCCCTGGCGGTTGAGCAGGTGGAATCCCAAAGTGACCCTTGGCAGGCTAGAGAATGGCTGCAGGAAATGTTCGTACAGGGCGGGACTGATGAATGATTGGCTGCACAGGGACCCGGAGCAAGATTAGGGGTTGCTGAGGCCATGCCATGGCAAGCAGCCAATTCCTAATGGGTAGCTTGGCCAGAGAAGGTTCATTCAAGGCGGATTCTGTCTTTTGCCATGGCGGTGCAGTTGGCCAAGTTCTCTAGCTGGCAATCTGAAACCTCAATGCAACCACACAAAGACTGGAACACAGGCCCTTGGAAGGAAGCCCCAGACTTCAGAGAAAAGCAGCCGGTGGGTTGTGCCAAAAAATACAAAAACATGACACCCACTTCTGAAAGCTTCCACCCAGGCCTCCGGTAGCCACCAAAGAACTTCCTGCTAGTGGCTTGGGCGGTTCTGAGGCTCTCTTGGGGCTTGGTTTGCCTTGTCTTCCAGGTTGCTTCTGCCTTTGGTGTGGCTGCTGGTGGCCAGAAGACATGAAGGTTAGGTCTGGTCAGCTGAGGGCTGCCTGGGTCAAAATGTGTTGCAAAACCCTGGCTATATCTCTCCTCTCTCCCTCCCTCCCTCCCTCTCCGGGAGAATTAAATTGTTCCCCTTAAAAAAACAAAGAGGCGATCGAGAGGACTTTTAGGGGTTTGGGGCAAATATAAATGAAATCTCAGGTCTGACAGGAGGAAGGTTGACATTAAATCATTTCTGAATGTTCTGGGTGGGATATTTGTGTTGCCCATTTCAGTTGAAAGGTTCAGCTGGACTTCTTTCTAAGTTTGCTTGGTTTTTCCAAGCCAATTCTCAGGCAAACAGAGGTGCTGCTTTTAAAGAGTTCTGAGGCTCTGGCTAGAGCCAGCCCAGCCCGCGGTGTCTCATTGTCTTGCTATCCTGTCTCCTTCCCAGGATCTTTGTGAACCGCAGCTTGGCGCTGGAGAAGATAAAATGCTTTGGTTTTGACATGGACTACACCCTTGCAGGTAAGAGGCCCCGAATGCTGAACCTCTGGAGTGCCTGGGGTTGCGGAGGGATTGGGGGGGGGGATAATCAGCTGCAGTTTTTCATGTCTTTGGGCCACTTTTCTGCTGAAAAGTTGCCTGACAGACCCTTGTGGCCTGTGTCTTAGTCCACTGATGGCTAACCTTTTTGCTATCGTGTGCCAAAAGCGGGAGGAGTGCGGGGGGGCAGGGTCACACGCATGTGTGCCCACATCCATAATTATATGCGCCCCGCCCACCACGCATGTTCGCGTGAGCTTTACAAAGTTGCTTGTGCTACTCTGCGTGATGTCCATTTCACAAAGAGACGATGTCAACGTTTGTGCTCTTTTGAAACCCACTTTTCAATTTTTGAGATGACCCCCAAGACCACAAAGCTCAGTTAGAAACTGCTGGTCTTTTTAACCTTGCCTACATTTCCTTTGGCCTTTGTGGCAAAAAGATGAGCCAGGAATGGGAAAGGGAACTTTGCTCTTTTCTGCTGCAGTGTACACATCCCCAGACTACGAAGAGCTCACCTTTGAGCTGCTGCTGGAGCGGCTGGTGTCCATCGGGTACCCACCCGAAATTCTGGAATACAAGTACGACCCTGCCTTCCCCACCAGGTAACAAAATACCCGGGTTATTCAACCAGGTGTTAAATAAAATCCTCCCAAGTCCAGCTGCTGTTGGAGACTTTGATATGAATTGTGGGAGGGGGCCGACCCAGGTGATCTTGTCTTTCCGTTCTTCAGGGGGCTGATCTTTGATGTCCGGTATGGGAACTTGCTGAAGGTGGACTCCCATGGCAATCTCTTGGTGTGTGCGCATGGCTTCCATTTCCTCAAGGGGTAGGGTTCATCTCATCCCTCCTTCATCGCTGTGGGGTTCGTTTTCTGCTGAGGCGACTGTAATAGGACATGGCAAAAAAATATTTGCATTGCCCCCTTCCTCTCCTGAAGGAAGGAGGAGAGCTAAGGGCTGACACCCCCCTGCCTCCCTCCCTCCCTCCCTCCCTTGGATCTCTTCCAGTGGGGCCCAGCTGGCTTTCTGGAGGAGCTCCTGCGACCCGTTGGGCCCCTGCAGATGCTGAAGGAAGCTTTGTGGTTCAAAACAGGGGCCGTACCCCCTCCTCACAAGAGCTCCTTTACTTCGGTTGGATCTAGGAGCTAAGTATTTGCAACCTGGTTAACCCCCCCCCCCATGGCTTCCTTGTCAGAGGTCAAGCAAGGAGTGTGCAACAGTGAAAATGAAAGAATAGAAGAAGAGTCTCCTTCCCCACTCCTTTCTCTCTTTCTTTCTTTCTCTCTCTCTCTCTCTTTCTCCCTATGCTGTTTCCCCCATTAACAGAATTCTAGTGTTAGACGAGACAACCCCCTGCTTTGAAGGCTTCAAGGTATCTTCAAAAGAAAAAGAAAATAAACATATCTATTTAACAATAAGCATACATTTCCTGACAGAACAATTAACCAGTGGAATGGCTTAACTCCAGAAAACGTAGGTGCTCCAACACTGGAGGTTTTTAAGAAGAGATTGGACAATCCCTTGTCTGGAATGGTATAGAATTCCAGGAATTCTATCAGGAATTCTCCTGCTTGAGCAGAGGGTTGGACTAGAAGACCTCCTGGGTCCTACAAGGTTCCTTCCAACTTGGTTGTTCTGTTCTGCTCAGCATTAGGATTTTTATTTTTTTTTAAATGTGGAAGATACAACCAAATTTTTATAAAGCAAAGGCCCAGGGTCCCTGCCAGTGAGCCAGGTCTACCAAAGCTGTAGCCTGGATTTGGGGCAGCCACCCCCACAAGAGAGCTGGTCACGAGGGGGGCTGAGAAAGAGGTTCTCTGGATCCTTTTACAGGTTCAGGAGAACTGGCGGCTCGGGACAAAAGTCTTTGTAATGTGTGCCTTCGCTGCAGCTTCGTTCCCATCTCACGGATGACTTTTTCTGTTTTTCTACTTTTTAGCAGTGAAATCTGGAATTACTACCCAAACAAATTTATCCAGAGAGACGACACGAAACGTTTTCATATTCTGAACACTTTGTTTAATTTGACAGGTATTTGCAAAGGGAGAGTTGGGAAGGGAGAAGAAGGGTCAGCCTTAGGGCAGTTTCTTTCTAAAGCATTTTGTGCTTACAGTCGTACCTAGGTACTCATCTTTATTTGGTTCCGGGAGGCGCACCGAGTACCCAAAACGATGAGCACCAATTTTTTCTCATAAGGAATAGTGTAGTGAGTCACAAGGCAACTGACAATAGACAAATTCTAGCTTGTGCATTGAGTACTAAACAAATGATGAGTGTCGGGACAAAATTTTTGCATCAAAATGCGTTGAGTGTCAAATTTGATGAGTTTCAAAGCAGTTGAATACCAAGGTACCACTATATTTTAAACCATTTCCCACAATTTACTTTGGCTAAGCTTATAATAACTTATTTAGCTTATAATAGCTTATAAGAGCTGTGGTGGCGCAGTGGTTAGAGTGCAGTACTGCAGGCTACTCCTGTTGATCACCGGCTGCCAGCAGTTTGGCAGATCGAATCTCACCAGGCTGAAGGTTGACTCAGCCTTCCATTCCTTCCAAGGTGGGTAAAATGAGGACCCAGATCATTGGGGGACTCTTTAAAGAGGGCTGTAAAGCAGTGTGAAGCAGTATATAAGTCTTAAGTGCTATTGCTATTACTTAGCTGAGCCAGTTTAAGATCCAGCAGCTGCATTTGCACAACACGCGAACCTTGTGTTAACATTGCTTAGAGTTTCTTGTGGTTTAGCCTGTGGCACCAATCCAGGTGAGGCTTCCAAGAGGAAATGGATTCCTTTGAGGAGCAAGTGGAGACGTTTGGCAAGTGCAGTCTTTGTACTCCTAGCGTGACGCAAATGATTTCCCAAGCATGGCAACTTTGCAGGCAAAAGTTGACCGCTTCTGGTTTCAGTTGAGCTGTCAAAGCGGAGTGAATTCTCCCGGCAGCCCCAGCCCCTGAAGTGGGGGCTCCCCCTTGGCCCGTGGGGGTCCTTCGCTCACCCTTTTCTCCTTCCCCACAGAAACCTACCTCTTGGCCTGTCTCGTGGACTTCTTCACCGGCTTCTCCAGATACACAAAGTAAGCCTGGTGGCTCAAGCCCTTGGATTGATTTGGGCTTGGCCTCATTTGGGTGGGAGGGCTTCAGAGCCTTCTGGGAACCTCCGTGTGCCAAGGGGCAGAGGCTGGGCACTCTGTGCCAGGTTGCCATTTTTCTTTTGCTCCTGGTCTCCCCCTGCGGTGAGGAACTGTGGCTGAGCTCACCTTGTTCCTCTTTCACTCTCAGCTGTGAGACCGGCTACAGGCAGGGCAACCTCTTCATGTCCTTCCGCAGCATGTTCCAGGATGTCCGAGAGGCCATGGATTATGTTCACCTTTCAGTAAGCAGACGAAGGGGGGGGGAGGAGGAGGAGGAGGAGGAGGAAGAAGAAGGAAGAGGGAGGAGGAAGGAGGAGGAGGAGGAAGAAGCAGGAAGGAGAGAGGAGGGAGGAGGAAGGAGGAGGAGGAAGTAGCAGGAAGGAGGGAGGAGGAGGAGGAAGGAGGAGGAAGGAGGAGGAGGAAGAGGAGGAGGGAGGAGGAAGTAGTAGGAAGGAGGGAGGAGGAGGAAGGAGGAGGAGGAAGGAGGAAGAGGAGGAGGGAGGAGGAAGTAGCAGGAGGGAGGAGGGAGGGAGGAGGAAGGAGAAGGAGGAAGGAGGAGGAGGAAGGAGGAGGAGGAGAAGGCGGCTAGGCAAGAGAGAGGAGGTGGAAATGAGCTTCAGATAGACTTGAGATATTTCTTTGCATTATTTATTACAGTAAGTCACACTTAAGAGGCAGCGGGGTCTAGTGGTTGAGGTGTTGAATCAGGAGTGGGAAAACCTGAGTTCTAGTCCTGCGGTGAGCATGATGCTAGCTGGGTGATTTGGAGCCAGTCCCTCTCACTAGGAAAGAAACGGAGGCAATGCAGATCCCTTTAAAAAATGAGGTTGGAAAAAGGACAGAGAGGTCCAGGACAGGGATGGTAGGCACACTGGTGCACTTATGCACGCCCCTTATGCAGTTCCGAGGCAGCTTAAAAATAACTTCAAAATACATTGATAAAAATCACATTAACTCTTGGTAACTTAACAGGAACCTTGGAGATGAGGGAAGAGCTAGAACTTTGGGTCTGCCTTGGTTTGCTGGGCCACTTTCAAGCTGCCCACCCACCACAATTGGCAATCAGCATCAGGAGCTGCCCCGGCCAAACTGCCACGCCAGAGACTCACAACTGCTCGGCCTGGGTTGTGGCCCTGAACTCACGTGGCCCCCTCTGTTGCTCTCCTAGGGCTGCCTGAAGGAGAAGATGCTGAAGAACCTGGAGAAATACGTGGTGAAAGACGTGAGTGATACTTGGGCAGGAGAGAAAGCTGTTGCAGAATTATGCCCATTTTCAGCCCCTGGAATCCCATCTCAATAGGCCTTCTCTTGAAGTCCCTCAGGGCGCTGCTGCAGGGGGCTGTTGTGACCCAGGCCCAAGTAGGTAGTAGGAAACTCAGTCCGTGAAAAACAAGCAAACTTTATTCAAACAGCTGAAAATTACTTCATTCCCAGCATAGTTCAACTAAATTAAAACAAATTCTTCCCAACACAAATTCCTCAGTCCTATTGCAAACCTTGATCCAATTAGGCAAACTGCCAAAGGCCTTTCTTGACAAATGTTCAGAAGACATTGATACAAAATAAGTGCAAGACAAAGCTATCAACGTTGTTTTCCGGCAAAGAGCCCAAACACCATTGCTGGTCTTTTAAGCCTCATGGGAGGGGCCAATCATCTCCTGGCCCTACTCCCGAGTCGTCCTCTTTGCTTGAGCTGCTCTTGCCTTCTGGCAGCTCTTCTCATGCGTGCATTAGGAACAGGCTCCTCCTGTTCCTCTGCCTCACTACTGTCAGCCTCTGGAGGCTCTGGAGTCCGCACCTCACTCTCCGATGGCCCTGGCCTCACCTCAGTTGCCAGCTCCGCAGGCTGCTGGCAGACCACAACACAGGCAGGCAGGCTCTGATCTGCAGCTCATTTCTGTCTCCTTTCCTACAGCCCCGTATTCCTCTTCTGCTGAGTCGCATGAAGGATGCAGGGAAGATGTTTCTTGCCACTAACAGTGACTACAACTACACGGATGTAAGTCGGGCCTTCCAAGGGTAGGTGAGGCAGGGCCTGCTTTCCACCGTGCTTGGTTCAAGGTACGGTGGTAGTGCCTGGCCGACCGTTTGGCTGCTCACGGACACAAATAGTGTGGCGGGAGGAGGTCAGTGGCAGGGAGAGGCGTGGAATAGACCCCGATGGGGTTTTGCATCCTTGTCTTCTGCGTAACGAGGCCATTGAACCCTGGCGGGATTTTCACTGCAGAAGAGAGTAGCACTGGGCTTATTATCTCTTTCCAGGCAATCATGACGTACTTACTTGACTTCAGTGAAGGAAACACGGTAAGCCAACCTGTGAGATGTTTCAGGGCCAGGTGGCCATTAGCAGCAGCATCTGGATGGTCAATTTAGGAGAATTGCAGCAAGCAGCAATGTAACAGGGCTGGGGACAGTAGGGGATGTTGGGGCTGCCCTTCCTTTCGTGTCTCGGGTTTGGCTCCCTGGGAAACAGCTGCTATTAAGTCCCACGTGCTTTAGCGATGTAAATCAAGGGTCTCCAACCTTGGCAACTTTAAGACTTGTGGACTTCAACTCCCAGCTTTGCTGGCTGAGGTATTCTGGGAGTTGAAGTCCACAAGTCTTAAAGTTGCCAAGGTTGGAGACCCCTGATGTAAATTGTCAAGAGAGTTTCCAATGTAAGTCTGCAGCGATTCTCAGTCATCTGCAGGTCACGGTTGTCCCAAAGGTGCTTTTTCAGGAAGCAACTGGACTTTCTTGTTTTTTCTTTGAAGAAGTTTCGCTTCTCATCCAAGAAGCTTCTTCAGCTCCGACTGGGTGGTGGGGACCAGAAGGATTGATATTCCTTGCAGACAGCTGGTCATTTGAGTCATTGAGGCCACTTGGAGGGTTTTTTTTGTGTCCTCAGGGTCACTTGAGTGGTGCTCCTGGTTCCTGTAGTCTGGAATTCTTCTGGAAATCCAGGAAATACTCAGTTCATACTCAGTTCCTAATCCTTTCATTCCCCACCATCCAGTCAGAGCCGAAGAAGCTTCTTGGATGAGAAGCAAAATGTCTTTGAACCAAAAACAAGAAAGTCTAGTTGCCTCCTGAAAAAGCACCTTTGAGACTTCCAATAAGTGGTGAAACCCAATTTTTTTTACTACTGGTTCTGTGGGCATGTCTTGGTGGGCGTGGCGGGGAAAGGATACTGCAAAATCTCCATTCCCACCCCACTCCAGGGGAAGGATAATGCAAAATCCCCATTCCCTCCCCAGTCCTGGGGGAAGGATAATGCAAAATCCCCATTCCCTCCCCACTCCAGGGGAAGGATAATGCAAAATCCCCATTCCCTCCCCACTCCTGGGGGAAGGATAATGCAAAATCCCCATTCCCTCCCCACTCCTGGGGAAAGGATACTGCAAAATTTCCATTCTCTCCCCACTCTGGGGCCAGCCAGAGGTGGTATTTGCTGGTTTTCCGAACTACTCAAAATTTCTGCTACCGGTTCTCCAGAACCTGTCAGAACCTGCTGGATTTCACCCCTGCTTCCAATATAATGTAGCACTTATTAAAGTCGAGGCAACAGGTTGTAACTGAAGAGGGAGGGAGGGGGAGAGAGAGAGAGAGAGAGAGAGAGAGAGATGGATGCAATCATTGTGAGCTTGTTGTGACGAGTACAAAACCTTCAGGGCTTTCCAGATTGCCGAGTAGCCTAACTTCTTCCTTTTCCGACAGCAGGACAAATCCCAGCATCGACCGTGGCGCTCTTACTTTGATCTGATTGTTGTCGACACTCGCAAGCCCCTCTTTTTTGCTGAGGGAACTGTCCTGCGGCAAGTCAACATAGTACGTGCCTGCCAGGGCCGAAAGCAGAGTGGCTGGTGGGGAAGAGTGGAGCAGGATCTAGGACAGCCGTGTCAAACTCGACTTCATTGAGGGCGGCCCGAGTGCTCTGCCAGCGAGAGAGAGAGCTCCGTTTTCGCCTGCGACAACCTCCTGCAACCCTCTGCCAGTGGAAACGGAGCTCGGGAGGGCCGCACTCTTCAAAAAGGAAACAGATGGGCAAGGATGATAAACTAGAAGAAGCTGGAGGGAAGGAGTCTCCTGCCAGGGGTTGAGCTTCCCAGCCTGTCCATAGACCTGTGGGTTGGAGGGATGGTCTGTGCGCTGAGTTGGGTTACTTGAAGTAATGCCCTATCTTTGTGTTCAGGACACGGGGAAGCTGCGAATTGGGACCTACACAGGACCCCATCAGCACTGCGCTGTCTATTCTGGAGGTAAAGTGGCCTGGGTACCCCTCTGGGCCTGCTGCCTTTCCGATAGCCGTTCCCCTTACAGACCTTGGGAAGAAGTACCGTGTGCTTCTCATTGCAGGCGGATGGGAGAATAAATCGGGCCTCTCTTGCACAGCAGGCTAAAATCCCGCCATCTGATAACTATGCCAGGTTTAAAAAGTGCTGAATGCATTTCCAACCCATGTTCTGCCTTCATAT
Organism: Ahaetulla prasina; assembly: GCF_028640845.1. Lineage (NCBI taxonomy): Eukaryota > Metazoa > Chordata > Lepidosauria > Squamata > Colubridae > Ahaetulla > Ahaetulla prasina. The sequence continues at coordinate 1,126,986 of NC_080547.1, forward strand.
AACAAAGCAGGAAGGTGAGCAGAAAGAGTTGCCGGTGGCCGAGCCAGTTTCTGGCCGCAGACGACCCTGGAGCCTTCCGCTCTCAGATTCTGCAACTATTCTTTGGGATTGGACAGCAGGCGGTAAAGAGGCCGTTCCTCTTGTCTCCACCCCCATGGCAAAGTGGGGTAAAAAAATACTCACAATTCTCCAGTCTCCATGGCTCTGGAGGACTGGCAGCAAAGTAGATATTCTCCATCCCTTGGCTTTGATCCCCCACCAGAACTGGCAAGCGGAAGACCAGTTTCCCTTCCTTCTGCTGTTGGCTGGGCAGACATGGCAGCCATGGCTTGGGGCACCCCCCCCCCTTGCCAATAGGAGAGGCCCCTTGGGATGAATGGTTGCTCTAGGCGGGGCTGGGCTGGCAGAAGTGGAAAAGCCCCCTCCTCTGAAGGGAAATGAGGGGCAAGGGCCAGAGACGGCCTCCTAAAGTCTGTCCTTCCTGCTACTAAATGCAGGCAGTCCTCGACTTACGACCAGAATCGAGCCTGAAATTTCTGTGGTTTGAAGTGAGACATTTGTTAAAGTGAATTTTGTCCCATATTTACGGCCTTCCTTGCCACGGTTGTTAAGTGAATCATTGCAGTTGATAAGTTGGTAACCCGGTTGTTAAGTGAACCTGGCTTCCCCTTTGACTTTGTTCGTCAGGAGGTCGCAAAAAGGGTCGTGAGTATGAACCAGTAGCCAAGCCCCTAATTTTGATCGGGGGATCATGGGGATGCTGCAAAGGTCGTAAATGTGAAAAACGGCCGTAAGTCATTTTTTCAGTGCTGTTGCAACTTTGAATGGTCACTAAATGAACCGTTGTAAGTCGAGGACTCCCTGTATCTACCCAGAGATTGAAGGCCTTGGCAGATGCATCCCCAGTGCTGGAGTGAATTGCCCCCAATATGCCAATAGTAACGGCCCACATTAATACATTGCTTGAAGGTGAAAACTGAAAAGTGATCCACATAACACAGTATGGAATTGTGGCTAATAGGTTAAAAAAAAAACCCCATAGTTAACCTACGTGAGAACGAAATATGTCCCCCTGATTCTAGGTTCCTCAGACATGATCTGTGACCTGCTGGGCGTGAAGGGCAAGGAGATCCTTTACATTGGAGATCATATCTTTGGGGATATTCTCAAATCTAAGAAGAGGCAAGGATGGCGCACATTCCTGGTGGTTCCGGAAGTGGCAAAGGAGCTGCAAGTGTGGACTGAGAAGAGTGGTGAGATTCCACCCGCCTGTGGGGAGAGAGATGGCCTTGGGGGTCCCCTACATCCTTGGGGGGGGGGGCCTCTGGCTGGAACTTGTGGCTCGGTCACCTTCCAACCGTGGTCTGATCTAGAACCTGCACCCGTTTCAGAGCGGAATGAGATTTTTCGCCTCAAACTCTTGGCGCCGCCTGTTTCACCACCAGGGTTTCACCTCCGCGTTATTAGATCTCAGCATTTTGGGCCACGGCCCCTCCATCCCAGTCCCTTTACCGCAGCCCATTCGTCGCAGGACAGTTCGCGCCGGGCTTTTGGGCGCGCAGGACAGTTCGAAGCCAGCCAATTGGGGTAGGGGCTCGGGGGCTTTGGGAGTAGAGGGGGGCTGTAGTTCAGAGGGAGGGTCTGTCTTCAAACTGCCCTGTGCGCCCAAAAGCCCGAGGCGAACTGTCCTGCGACAAATGGCTGAGGCGAAGGGTGCCAAAGTGCCGAGGCATGATAACGTGGAGGCGAAACCCTGGTGGAGAAACAGGCAGCGCCAAGAGTTCAAGGCGAAAAGTCCTGGACCCTTTCAGAGACCTTTCATTTGCCCACCTCAAAGAGCCCCGGTGCCCTCCGTCCCTGGGAGCTGCTCTGGCTGTTTTTTCCCATCTGTTTTGGATCATCAGCTAAAGCCATCTTCTCTTTACAGAACTCTTCGACGAGTTGCGGCGTCTGGATGCGGTCTTGGCCGAACTGTACCAGTGAGTAAGATCCTTTGTGTCCCATTCGCATTTTGCCTGGATCGTAAGCCGATGCTCTTCACGGCCACATTGATGTGGCCAGACCGAAACTTGGCTGCCTTCCACACCTTGGCCTGAATTGGCTGCTGGTGCTGCCCTTAACAGTTTTAATGCAGAATCATTTAAGGGAAGGGATTGGTGGATTGCCTTGGCTGTGTTTTTGCTCCACTCAAAATCACCTGATGCCGGGAAAAACAGTCACTCTGCTTAATATCTGGGTGGATTTAGAGAACGGAACAGAGTAACAGAGTTGAAAGGGGCTTCAGAGGTCTTCTAGTCCAACCCTCTGCATAAGCAGGAGATTCTATACTATTCTGCACAAATGGCTGTCCAGTCTCTCCAATGATGAGGCACCCACGACTTCTAGAGCCAGGCTGTTCCACTGGTTAATTGGAATTCATATTGTTAGGAAGTTTCTCCTTAATCTGAGATTGCATCCAGCGCAGAGGTGAAATCCATCAGGTTCCGCGGAACCGGTAGCGGAAATTTTGAGTAGTTCGGCGAACTGGCAAATACCACCTCTGGCTGGCCCCAGAGCAGGGTGGGAATGGAGATTTTGCAGTATCCTTCCCCTGCCATGCCCACCAAGACACACCCACAGACCTGTTAGTAAAACCATTTGCATTTCACCACTGATCCAGCACGACTTCTACATGGAGGGATTGTAGGGACATCTGCTGACTGTAGGAGGAATGGTCACGAGGCAGCTTGGGAGAGTGTCTCAAGGCGGGGCTGAGCTGGCTCTTGCTTCCTCTTTGGGTGGTTTGGCTGGGCATCAGTCTGAGCAAAGGAAGCTTCTGGGCTCAGGCCTCCTTGTCTTTTCCAGGCACTTGGACAGCGGAAGCAGCGAATGCCCAGACATCAGCTCCATCAAGAAGGAGATCCAGGTCTCACATCCCTCTCTTTTGCTTCCCCCCCTTCATGTTATTTGGGGTCTCAGTCCTGCATGGCAGGTCTTGGAGCCAGGCTCAGATCACTCCCCCCACTTCATGGAGCATCGGGGGTGCCCTGGCCTTCCAGAGAAAGAACTACAGAAAGTTCCCAAAGAAAGATGGAAGAAAATACTGACTAGCCTCAAGGGGGACCTGGCTGCAGGGAGAGGAGATGGTGGGGAATTGGGCAGGAGGGGAGCAGCCTCTCCACCCCCCCCCCCGAGAGAGGCCTGGGCAGCACCCTGCAGATGCCCCCATGTTGATGGCAGCTCCCCATGGTATCTATTATACAGAAGGGCTGGGAGTCTGGAGAGAATTTCATCTCTGCTTTCTTGGCATGGAAATCTACAATTAAAGGGCAGGAAGGGCCTGATAGCGGTCCTAGACTTTCGGGGGAGGGGGGGAAGGGTGTTGGCTCATGTTGTTCTGGTGATCCACCAAAGTTATAGAAGTCACAGAATAACAGAATTGGAAGAGACCTCGGAGGTCTTCTAGTCCAACCCACTGCACAAGCAGGAAACCCTCTACTATTCAAATGGTTGTAATTGTCTCTGGAAATCTAACTGTAAAAATCCGGCTCCTAAAGTGGCCGCTTTTCTCTTGCAGAAAGTGACCCACGAGATGGACGTATGTTATGGGAAGATGGGAAGCCTCTTCCATTGTGGTTCCCGCCAGACGCTCTTTGCCAATCAGCTGATGCGCTACGCAGACCTCTATGCCGCCTCCTTCGTGAACTTCTTCTATTATCCTTTCAGCTACGTTTTCCGGGCACCAGCAGCTCTGGTATGTGGGGGGAGGGAGAGGAAATGGGGTGCAACTGACCTAGGGGGCAGCCTTTTTTCCCAGCAGCTCCATGCTGCTCCTGGTGGGAGGGGCTTTGGCTGCTTCCATTGGGTGCCTGAACGGGAATTCCTGAAGGTGGCTCTTCCCTCTCGGTTTCATTACAGATGCCGCATGAGTCAACCGTGGAGCATATCAAAATGGAGACCACCGAGATGGACTTTATGCACCAGCTCAGGCAGCAGGTGAGTAGACCTAGGCCAGAGTCATTTGGGTTTTCTTCCCCGCTTCTTCGGTGGCCTTTCCCTCTTTTCTTGAAGACGACTTTACACCCATCCAGGTTGGAAAAGTCCCCGTGGCTTTGTGCTTCTCCTGCCAGGAACAGGCGGTGAGACGAGTAGGTCCAATCTCTTTGCCACAGAGATGCCACTGACCTACTCAGGGCTCAGGGAGACCAAGCATAACGTTGGCATAAGAGATACTTTTGGGATAAAACACAAATGCCATCATGGACTGAGACCTGGTCCCAACTGCCATCATTAAAGGAGTCTGTGGGTCCTTGAGTGTTTGTTTAATACCCAGGTCAGCCACAGGGAGCTTTGTGTCCTCTACCTGAAGTGAAATTTCCTACCTACCACCGGAGGCACTCTCTAATTTGCTAGTTCTTAGAAATGTTCAGAAAATTGTCGCTAACTACATTTCTTACTTTCACTTTCATTTCTAGGTGGAATGATTTATACTTGGAGTCAAGATAAATTGCAGCAATGCAATTAAGATCATTTCGCATGCAATACATTCTTAGCCTTTCAACTCCCAGAAAACAATGGATGATGGATGCTTCCACAGTTTAATTCTTCTTCCAAAGATGTATATTTTCTTCTAAAAGGCTTAGGAAAGCTTAGAGACACCCAATGGCAAATGCAGGAGAGAGCACACCCCCGCCCTTGCTTTCCCCAGGGAAAAGCAGCCATCTTCTCCATCTCTCCAATTGGAATTTTCCCTTAAATGGGGAGAAATTCTTCGTTGCATTTGGTTACCAGGGACACAGCTGGACCCTCTGGATGGGAAGGGAAAGGGCAGAATTCAAATCCCTAGAGGATTGCAGCACAGGCCACCGGAGAAAGAACTGACCGTGTCTTCTGCTCTATCATCTATCATCATCCGGGTTGAACCCAAAACTCTACACTTCCAGAAGGCTTGGTCTATAACCCATCACCTCTGCCAAAATAAATATGTTTTTGTGATGTCTCCTTGAACAAAATGATTTCATTGGGGTTAGGATATGTAAGGAAGGACTTCTCATATTTATATTTTTATTCCACATCTCAGGAAAAAAACAACTTCTGAAAGTGTTCTTTTAATTTAAGGCAGCAACTGAGTGGTGCGGTGGCCTAGAAATGGAGCTTTGCCTCACAATCAGGAGGTTGCGAGTTCGATCCTAGTTAGAAGCTCTGCCCCAGCTCCCCATTTTGGCCGGCAGAGTGCTGCAGGAGGCCGTCCAGGCTGAAAATGCCCTGCCCCCGCCCCGTTTTGGCTGTCGGAGGCACCGTGGGCTGGTCCTTTGCTATTTCCAGGCCGGCCCTGGGGCTTAGAGAGTGCTGTAAAGCACTGTGAAGCTGTATATAAGTCTAAGTGCTGGGCATGGCTTAGCTCAACTGTTCTGTAGTAAAGTGTTTGCTGCTGTGAAAGTAAAACTGAAAGTTAAATTCCTCTCCTCCGCTTGTGCTTTGCATTTGGAACATATTTCAGGTGGGGAGAGGGAGTAGAACTCCTTAGCATCAGAGCATGTTAATAATAATATAGGAAATACTAATGCTCTGATGGTCATTTTGAAAAATTCTTTCTTAGTGAGCACCTAGAAGCCAAGAGGAAAATACATGGCAAATTTCAAGCTTGTAGGCTTTATGGTTCTGGAGATTTCGTGATTAATGCATGAGTAGTTTTTGCTTTTATATATATATAGATTAATATTGACAGGGAGCTGCTGGGTACCACTGATGTCACTTAGTTTGGGTCATGAAACTTCTGCAAGAAAAAAACCAAACTCCAAGAGCACCAAAGATCCCTCACTTCAACCCTGAGCTACAAATACTCCCCTTTTTTGAGACCAATATTTATTTACTTGCGAGCACTGAGTGAAAACCTTTCCTGACTAGACTAAAATGGATTTCTGTAAATTTGTCACTGAACATATTATAGTAACCCCGCGAACAGCCTTCAGCAAGCAGTCCACACAATTTGGCAGAAATATTTCTGCAGCCACAAGAACTACATATTTCCCTTTTGGAATTAAATTGAATTAACACAAATTAAGTTGAATTTTATCTTCATTACCAAGCTATGTAATTTTATTGTGCCAGCACAAGATTATACCTAATATATTTAATAATATATCTTATCAGAAAAACAAAATAGGTGAGTTCATGTTGGGTTACAAAACCGCATATAAGAGAAGCCAGGATTAGCAATGTTTTTTTAATGAATCCTCCCCAAAACAAAATAAACAATGAAGAATTCTAAACTACAGATAGTTGATTCTCAATCTGTTGTTTCACTGTCCTGAACAAGACATTTTATCTTCATAACTCGATGAGGGATATATTTTGAATTAAATATTATAGCAAGTGTTTAAGGATAGATGGTTTTTGGAATAGCAATCTTATCTTATGCAAAGTAAGTGCTCAAATAAAAAAATACAACTCGGAAATTCTAAATTCCTGAAGATGGGATTTATATTCCCCTTCCAAGTCAGAGTTCAGTAAAACAAGGCCTTCCGATGCTTCTATTTAACAGGCTAGTTTTTGAAGTCCTGAGATCTGTTGCATGTACCTTCAGTCCCCTGGGACTTGGGTGCCTTGAAAGCTACCTGGGATCCAGGATTTCCCCCCGGGGGCCCTTCTGGCCACAGAGCAGAAGAGATCAGAGAGACCCGGGGGTCAAAAGGCAATTCTCGGCTACAGCCCCTTTTCTCCTGGGCTGGATGTAGCCACCTGACTAGCAGAGGCTGACCCACTTGCTTCGGGTTTTGGGAGTGCTTTTTCCTTTCGAGCCAAAACTCAAAAAGTTAAAAAAGTACATCTGAGATTTAAATGATGGATCTGATGAATTAAAAATGCTGAATTGAGGCAGCTGGATTCTACAAAATGACTCTTAAAAAATACAATCAATGTTTAAAAATATATATATATTTCTTGGAAACAAAACAGGATGTATTATACGAAGTTTTCAACTCAATAGGAAGTATTTACAAGTATAATGAATTAAAGACAATCCAGAGGTTTCATTGAGCCAGGAACTGACCCTTAACAACGAAGGGCTTGGTCAGAAGAACAAATCAAGAGACCATAAAAAAACTGTGTTCTCTATTAAAGCTAATTTGTGGGCTTTATTGATACATCATCCTACTCCCTTTTAATTAAGCAAGGTCAGTTAATGAACTGCGTTCAAAGTATTTCTGTACTGCCAAGAAATTGGTGGCGATCCTTGTATGTGTCATTCTCTAGGGCTGAGAATTCACCGGAGAAAGAACTACAGAAAGTTCCCAAAGAAAGATGGAAGAAAATACTGACTAGCCTCAAGGGGGACCTGGCTGCAGGGAGAGGAGATGGTGGGGAATTGGGCAGGAGGGGAGCAGCCTCTCCACCCCCCCCCCCGAGAGAGGCCTGGGCAGCACCCTGCAGATGCCCCCATGTTGATGGCAGCTCCCCATGGTATCTATTATATAGAAGGGCTGGGAGTCTGGAGAGAATTTCATCTCTGCTTTCTTGGCATGGAAATCTACAATTAAAGGGCAGGGAGGGCCTGACAGGGGTCCTAGACTTTCGGGGGAGGGGGGGGAGGGTGTTGGCTCATGTTGTTCTGGTGATCCACCAAAGTTATAGAAGTCACAGAATAACAGAATTGGAAGAGACCTCGGAGGTCTTCTAGTCCAACCCCCTGCACAAGCAGGAAACCCTCTACTATTCAAATGGTTGTAATTGTCTCTGGAAATCTAACTCTGTAAAAATCAGGCTCCTAAAGTGGCCACTTTTCTCTTGCAGAAAGTGACCCACGAGATGGACGTATGTTATGGGAAGATGGGAAGCCTCTTCCATTGTGGCTCCCGCCAGACACTCTTTGCCAATCAGCTGATGCGCTACGCAGACCTCTATGCCGCCTCCTTCGTGAGCTTCCTCTATTATCCTTTCAGCTACGTTTTCCGGGCACCAGCGGCTCTGGTATGTGGGCATAACCGAGGTGGGGGGAGGGAGAGGAAATGGGGTGCAACTGACCTAGGGGGCAGCCTTTTTTCCCAGCAGCTCCATGCTACTCCTGGTGGGAGGGGCTTTGGCTGCCTCCGTTGGGTGCCTGAAGGGGAATTCCTGAAGGTGGCTCTTCCCTCTCGGTTTCATTACAGATGCCGCATGAGTCAACCGTGGAGCATATCAAAATGGAGACCACCGAGATGGACTTTATGCACCAGCTCAGGCAGCAGGTGAGTAGACCTAGGCCAGAGTCATTGGGTTTTCTTCCCCGCTTCTTCGGTGGCCTTTCCCTCTTTTCTTGAAGACGACTTTACACCCATCCAGGTTGGAAAAGTCCCCGTGGCTTTGTGCTTCTCCTGCCAGGAACAGGCGGTGAGACGAGTAGGTCCAATCTCTTTGCCACAGAGATGCCACTGACCTACTCAGGGCTCAGGGAGACCAAGCATAACGTTGGCATAAGAGATACTTTTGGGATAAAACACAAATGCCATCGTGGACTGAGACCTGGTCCCAATTGCCATCATTAAAGGAGTCTGTGGGTCCTTGAGTGTTTGTTTAATACCCAGGTCAGCCACAGGGAGCTTTGTGTCCTCTACCTGAAGTGAAATTTCCTACCTACCGCCGGAGGCACTCTCTTAATTTGCTAGTTCTTAGAAATGTTCAGAAAATTGTCGCTAACTACATTTCTTACTTTCACTTTCATTTCTAGGTGGAATGATTTATACTTGGAGTCAAGATAAATTGCAGCAATGCAATTAAGATCATTTCACACGCAATACATTCTTAGCCTTTCAACTCCCAGAAAACAATGGATGATGGATGCTTCCACAGTTTAATTCTTCTTCCAAAGATGTATATTTTCTTCTAAAAGGCTTAGGAAAGCTTAGAGACACCCAATGGCAAATGCAGGAGAGAGCACACCCCCGCCCTTGCTTTCCCCAGGGAAAAGCAGCCATCTTCTCCATCTCTCCAATTGGAATTTTCCCTTAAATGGGGAGAAATTCTTCGTTGCATTTGGTTACCAGGGACACAGCTGGACCCTCTGGATGGGAAGGGAAAGGGCAGAATTCAAATCCCTAGAGGATTGCAGCACAGGCCACCGGAGAAAGAATTGACCGTGTTTTCTGCTCTATCATCTATCATCATCCGGGTTGAACCCAAAACTCTACACTTCCAGAAGGATTGGTCTATAACCCATCACCTCTGCCAAAATAAATACGTTTTTGTGATGTCTCCTTGAACAAAATGATTTCATTGGGGTTAGGATATGTAAGGAAGGACTTTTCATATTTATATTTTTATTCCGCATCTCAGGAAAAAAACAACTTCTGAAAGTGCTCTTTTAATTTAAGGCAGCAACTGAGTGGTGCGGTGGCCTAGAAATGGAGCTTTGCCTCACAATCAGGAGGTTGCGAGTTCGATCCTAGTTAGAAGCTCTGCCCCAGCTCCCCATTTTGGCCGGCAGAGTGCTGCAGGAGGCCGTCCAGGCTGAAAATGCCCTGCCCCCGCCCCGTTTTGGCTGTCGGAGGCACCGTGGGCTGGTCCTTTGCTATTTCCAGGCCGGCCCCGGGGCTTAGAGAGTGCTGTAAAGCACTGTGAAGCTGTATATAAGTCTAAGTGCTGGGCATGGCTTAGCTCAACTGTTCTGCAGTAAAGCTGCTTGCTGCTATGAAAGTAAAACTGAAAGTGAAACTCCTCTGCTTGTGTTTTGCATTTGGAACAGATTTCAGGTGGGGAGGGGGAGTAGAACTCCTTAGCATCAGAGCATGTTAATAATAATATAGGAAATACTAATGCTCTGATGGTCATTTTGAAAAACCCTTTCTTAGTGAGCACCTAGAAGCCAAGAGGAAAATACATGGCAAATTTCAAGTTTGTAGGCTTTACGGTTCTGGAGATTTCGTGATTAATGCATGTGTAGTTTTTGCTTTTATATATATATATATAGATTAATATTGACAGGGAGCTGCTGGGTACCACTGATGTCACTTAGTTTGGGTCATGAAACTTCTGCAAGAAAAAAACCAAACTCCGAGAGCACCAAAGACCCCTCACTTCAACCCTGAGCTACAAATACTCCCCTTTTTTGAGACCAATATTTATTTACTTGCGAGCACTGAGTGAAAACCTTTCCTGACTAGACTAAAATGGATTTCTGTAAATTTGTCACTGAACATATTATAGTAACCCCGCGAACAGCCTTCAGCAAGCAGTCCACACAATTTGGCAGAAATATTTCTGCAGCCACAAGAACTACATATTTCCCTTTTGGAATTAAATTGAATTAACACGAATTAAGTTGAATTTTATCTTCATTACCAAGCTATATAATTTTATTGTGCCAGCACAAGATTATACCTAATATATTTAATAATATATCTTATCAGAAAAACAAAATAGGTGAGTTCATGTTGGGTTACAAAACCGCATATAAGAGAAGCCAGGATTAGCAATGTTTTTTTAATGAATCCTCCCCAAAACAAAATAAACAATGAAGAATTCTAAACTACAGATAGTTGATTCTCAATCTGTCGTTTCACTGTCCTGAACAAGACATTTTATCTTCATAACTCGATGAGGGATATATTTTGAATTAAATATTATAGCAAGTGTTTAAGGATAGATGGTTTTTGGAATAGCAATCTTATCTTATGCAAAGTAAGTGCTCAAATAAAAAAATACAACTCGGAAATTCTAAATTCCTGAAGATGGGATTTATATTCCCCTTCCAAGTCAGAGTTCAGTAAAACAAGGCCTTCCGATGCTTCTATTTAACAGGCTAGTTTTTGAAGTCCTGAGATCTGTTGCATGTACCTTCAGTCCCCTGGGACTTGGGTGCCTTGAAAGTTACCTGGGATCCAGGATTTACCCCCGGGGGCCCTTCTGGCCACAGAGCAGAAAAGATCAGAGAGACCCGGGGGTCAAAAGGCAATTCTCGGCTACAGCCCCTTTTCTCCTGGGCTGGATGTAGCCACCTGACTAGCAGAGGCTGACCCACTTGCTTCGGGTTTTGGGAGTGCTTTTTCCTTTCGAGCCAAAACTCAAAAAGTTAAAAAAGTACATCTGAGATTTAAATGATGGATCTGATGAATTAAAAATGCTGAATTGAGGCAGCTGGATTCTACAAAATGACTCTTAAAAAATACAATCAATGTTTAAAAATATATATATATTTCTTGGAAACAAAACAGGATGTATTATACGAAGTTTTCAACTCAATAGGAAGTATTTACAAGTATAATGAATTAAAGACAATCCAGAGGTTTCATTGAGCCAGGAACTGACCCTTAACAACGAAGGGCTTGGTCAGAAGAACAAATCAAGAGACCATAAAAAAACTGTGTTCTCTATTAAAGCTAATTTGTGGGCTTTATTGATACATCATCCTACTCCCTTTTAATTAAGCAAGGTCAGTTAATGAACTGCGTTCAAAGTATTTCTGTACTGCCAAGAAATTGGTGGCGATCCTTGTATGTGTCATTCTCTAGGGCTGAGAATTCACAGGAGAAAATGGGTCATCGTAAGTAGTTTCAACTATTCAGATGGGCAAAGGAATGTAGAGAGGTGAGGTGGGCATCGCATTTATCTGCTGCAGCAGGAGTGAGGAGCCTGTGGCTCACAAGTCTTCCAAAACTACAGCTCCCAACATACCTCACCGGTTAGTCATGCCGGCTGGAGCTGCCGGAGCTGCCAATCAGGATATCAGATTCCATTTCAAAAGTCAATCTCGGCTGGGTTATCTCACTGCCCATCGTTTTCTCTTCTCTTCTCGGAGGAAGTATACAGGAAGTTGCAGCAGATATACAGAGGGAAGACCAGCAGTCTGCTGTCCAAATTCATCACTACTTGTTCCTAAAAAGCAAAGAAATAAATAGATACCAGACTGAACATAAAAATGCTTTCAGAAACCCTGCAAAACAGGTTTAGAGAACAGGCTGGAAATTGTGAAACTAATTTCCTAATGTTCTCATGTAACTTCAGAGGCAATTTTCAATCAAGCATCATCGATCAGAATGTACAGAAGGAGAAAACCATTATTTCCCTAAATATTTTCTCTAGCTGCAATTTTTTAAAGATTTTCAGCGATTTTGAACCTTTCCGGCATCCTCCACCCAAACAGCAACCACTGAAGGGGCCAGCATATCCTGCCAGCTTTCATGTGTATCAGGAGTTTTCAAATCAGTACTTCTCGTAGGTTTAAGTGCCTGAATGGAATGAAAGGAATTGGCCGCCTGTCGCAATTGCTTGCAACCGAGTAGCCCACGAGTGATATTCTTACAAACATCCTTCCTTCTTGTGCCCAGATATTTTGCAGTTCGTGAGGAAAGGAATGCTCTCCAATCATTTGACGAGAGCGGTGATAGATACTGCATTTCGCCCGACTTTCTCCTTAGTGCTTCGCAAGAAGGAAGACGCAATATGACGCTCTTCTCTTCTGCAGGGAGAAAGACAGGCAGCCTTCCAGCTTTGAAGATGTGGCCCAACTACTAGACCTTCTTGACATTCAGTGGAGCTGAAGCAGTCAGAAGCCCTCAGCGAGAGGGCAGCCTGCAAATAGTGTTGTCACAGGACAACACAGTTTCAAGATAGGGTTGAATCGGACTTCCGGTTTGGCTCCGCTGTGTTAATGGCGGCAATTTCAGTCCGCCCGTTCTTTGTGATTCTGTGAGAGCTGTTTAGACAGTGCTAATCTTCTGTCAACAGCTCGTAAATCTCTGCCTCGGGCAAAGAGGGGGAGATGAGCATTTGAACTGAAGTTTGAGCCCCCAAGAAAAGCCCCAGAATGATTTCTGGTGGTTTGATGGGAAACGCTCCTTCGATAGTTCAAAAAAGCTCCAGAGTCCAGAACGCCTCTGCAAAAAGCAGAGCAAAACGCAGCGTCCATCTCCGTGACTGAAGAGGATTTATGATAAATTTTCAACACGGAAGAATCGAAAGCAGGAAGGCTGGCATTTGCTTGTAAGATGATTTTAACTCCCTGACAGAGAAGTTATTTGAAGAGTGGAGATGAAGAAAGATGGCTTTGTTTTTGAAAGTGAAAGCTAAGGAAATGCTGATTACAATTGCTGGTGTGGAACCTCTAAGAAGAAAATAACAAGATTTTTTTTCTAAATGGAATTCTTTTTAAAAAAATCTATTTCTTTTATTATCTTTTTTACAGTGTTTAAGAAGAAAAATTTATTGGGTTTTTTTTCTTTTATTCCTCCCCTTTTTTTTTTCTTCTTCTTCTTCTTGATATTACTTAGTTTAAAATGGCTTTTAAGCAAAGAGATTTAACCACTTCTAAATTATTGGAAATATCTTCACTTCAGGTACGGAAATTGAAAGAAGATATTAAAGACAGTCTAAGGAATTTTTTACAGGAGCTTATGGAGGCTCATCTTTCAGAAATAGATCAAAAATTTAATGAAATGGAGAGAGAAATACTGGATTTTAAAGATTTGGTGGAAGAGCAGAGTAAGGAGATGAAAAAATTAAAGGAATCAATTACTCCATTATTGTTATCTAGTACACAGACAGAAGAAAGACTGAATGAATTTAACCAAATTAATTTAGATTTGCAAAGGAAAATAGATGAAGTTCAAATTAATTTGAATTTAGAAAATAAAATAGATGATATTCAGGTTAAGGCTGATAAGGCAGAGGAAGAAAGGGTTATATTACAATATAAATTAATGGAATATGCTATAAGGGTAAGGGGTTTAAGAGAATTTAAAGAGGAAAATTTGAAAGAGATTTTTATTCAGGCCTTTGCCCAGATAGAGGGAATGGAACCAGAAGATTTTGAAGTTAATATTGAAAAATTTATCGTGTTAATTCCTGGTGGGCAAGGCAGAAGTGTTTACCGAGAGATGTGGTTATTTATTTTACAAATAAGAGGATTAGGTATGGAATTTTGCAAGCATTTTATAAAAGTAAGTGCTCAAATAAAAATACAACTCGGAAATTCTAAATTCCTGAAGATGGGATTTATATTCCCCTTCCAAGTCAGAGTTCAGTAAAACAAGGCCTTCCGATGCTTCTATTTAACAGGCTAGTTTTTGAAGTCCTGAGATCTGTTGCATGTACCTTCAGTCCCCTGGGACTTGGGTGCCTTGAAAGCTACCTGGGATCCAGGATTTCCCCCCGGGGGCCCTTCTGGCCACAGAGCAGAAGAGATCAGAGAGACCCGGGGGTCAAAAGGCAATTCTCGGCTACAGCCCCTTTTCTCCTGGGCTGGATGTAGCCACCTGACTAGCAGAGGCTGACCCACTTGCTTCGGGGTTTGGGAGTGCTTTTTTCTTTCGAGCCAAAACTCAAAAAGTTAAAAAAGTACATCTGAGATTTAAATGATGGATCTGATGAATTAAAAATGCTGAATTGAGGCAGCTGGATTCTACAAAATGACTCTTAAAAAATACAATCAATGTTTAAAATATATATATATTTCTTGAAACAAAACAGGATGTATTATAAGTTTTCAACTCAATAGGAAGTATTTACAAGTATAATGAATTAAAGACAATCCAGAGGTTTCATTGAGCCAGGAACTGACCCTTAACAACGAAGGGCTTGGTCAGAAGAACAAATCAAGAGACCATAAAAAAACTGTGTTCTCTATTAAAGCTAATTTGTGGGCTTTATTGATACATCATCCTACTCCCTTTTAATTAAGCAAGGTCAGTTAATGAACTGCGTTCAAAGTATTTCTGTACTGCCAAGAAATTGGTGGCGATCCTTGTATGTGTCATTCTCTAGGGCTGAGAATTCACAGGAGAAAATGGGTCATCGTAAGTAGTTTCAACTATTCAGATGGGCAAAGGAATGTAGAGAGGTGAGGTGGGCATCGCATTTATCTGCTGCAGCAGGAGTGAGGAGCCTGTGGCTCACAAGTCTTCCAAAACTACAGCTCCCAACATACCTCACCGGTTAGTCATGCCGGCTGGAGCTGCCGGAGCTGCCAATCATAGGATATCAGATTCCATTTCAAAAGTCAATCTCGGCTGGGTTATCTCACTGCCCATCGTTTTCTCTTCTCTTCTCGGAGGAAGTATACAGGAAGTTGCAGCAGATATATAGAGGGAAGACCAGCAGCCTGCTGTCCAAATTCATCACTACTTGTTCCTAAAAAGCAAAGAAATAAATAGATACCAGACTGAACATAAAAATGCTTTCAGAAACCCTGCAAAACAGGTTTAGAGAACAGGCTGGAAATTGTGAAACTAATTTCCTAATGTTCTCATGTAACTTCAGAGGCAATTTTCAATCAAGCATCATCGATCAGAATGTACAGAAGGAGAAAACCATTATTTCCCTAAATATTTTCTCTAGCTGCAATTTTTTAAAGATTTTCAGTGATTTTGAACCTTTCCGGCATCCTCCACCCAAACAGCAACCACTGAAGGGGCCAGCATATCCTGCCAGCTTTCATGTGTATCAGGAGTTTTCAAATCAGTACTTCTCGTAGGTTTAAGTGCCTGAATGGAATGAAAGGAATTGGCCGCCTGTCGCAATTGCTTGCAACCGAGTAGCCCACGAGTGATATTCTTACAAACATCCTTCCTTCTTGTGCCCAGATATTTTGCAGTTCGTGAGGAAAGGAATGCTCTCCAATCATTTGACGAGAGCGGTGATAGATACTGCATTTCACCCGACTTTCTCCTTAGTGCTTTGCAAGAAGGAAGACGCAATATGACGCTATTCTCTTCTGCAGGGAGAAAGACAGGCAGCCTTCCAGCTTTGAAGATGTGGCCCAACTACTAGACCTTCTTGACATTCAGTGGAGCTGAAGCAGTCAGAAGCCCTCAGCGAGAGGGCAGTCGGCAAATAGTGTTGTCACAAGACAACACAGTTTCAAGATAGGGTAGAATCCAGGATCATGTTTATCTCTCCTGCTTCTTATGAGAACCCTACTCTTTCTTCTCTGACTCTGCTAGCTAAAATGAACCAAAAGCTTTCCACATACAAACCTGATCTTTTTCCAGGGTTAGTATCTGGTATCCTGCAGTTCTGCTACAAATAAGCTTTCCACTGCTATGAAAAGAAGCCAGGCGCAGCCTAAGAACAGAAGAGAAATTATGCAAAGTGGTTTCAAAATTTGATAAACAAACAAATGAATAAATAAAATCAATGGAGAAAGGAGGTTGTGTTTTTTTCCTTGAAGGGAGGGTGAAAGAGTTATTGCATATGAGATGGTCAGCAAATCAATTTTGTTAAACCCTCCCCCATATAATTGTGTACACAAAAAAGTGACAATAAAGGTTATCTTATCTTATAAATGGAAAAAAAATAAAAAGGAATCTCTCTTCTAGTCTGATTACAGTGCCCAGAACTATGAGTAGCCAACCCAAGAGTCCTTTGGGCTGAAAACACACCCAGTTGGCTCATTAGCAGATGTTTTCGAAAAAGGTACGGGAGTCCCTGCGGATTTTACTCTGCTAGCCGTTGTCGTTGCTCCTCTCTGTTTCGAGGGCCAGCAAATCAACGTTGTCTCAAGATGTTTCTGCTATCATGTGCCCAGCATGAGGTCATGGAGTCTTGTTACTTCCCACTGAAGTGGTACCTTTATCTAAGCACATTTGCTTGCTTTCAAACTGCTAGGAGCTGGGGAGAGAACAGGAGCTTGCCACGTTGCGTGGCACTTGGGTCTCAATCCCAGGCTGTCGACCTTCCATCCGACAAGCTCGGTGTCTTTTAACTGCTGAGCCATCCAGTGCCCTTGTTTGGTAGAAGGCGTGACACGTCTTTGCACTTGGGAAGAAGACTTGGACTGTTACCCCTCACATTAGGGGTCTCCAAACTTGGCAATTTTAAGACTTATGGACTTCAACTCCCAGAATTCCCCAGCCAGTTGTGCTGGCTGGGGAATTCTGGAG
The DNA here is from genome assembly GCF_028640845.1 of Ahaetulla prasina. Taxonomy (NCBI): domain Eukaryota; kingdom Metazoa; phylum Chordata; class Lepidosauria; order Squamata; family Colubridae; genus Ahaetulla; species Ahaetulla prasina. The sequence goes on from NC_080547.1 coordinate 1,143,815, forward strand.
GTTGAAGTCCATAAGACTTAAAGTCGGTAAGTTTGAAGACCCTTGCTTACATTTATGATCATGGTGACAGGCTGGTGTCTGCCATTATCCTAAACACAAACTTCTGTACATCTGCAGGGATTTGAACATTATGGTAAATACTTTCAGTATTTCTACCCCCCACCTCGCTCGCTGTTGCTTCAGTGATTTCAACAAAGAAATGACACTGACCAGCTTCCCTCCAGCGACTGCTGGTGAATGCAGAAGCCTACGAGAAGAGCGAGTTCCACGGTGCTTCTCTCACCTTTTAGCAATGGAGAACCAGACGAACAAGGGTGGGAACCCACCTGAAAGCAATATTTCTTCGGGGCTGCAAACTGACGGAGCCACTGCAGGGCTGGTTTAGCGTGTTGCGTTTGAAGACAATGTAACGATTGGTGTATGTGACCAGCAGATCAAAGCCAAAGTTGAAGCCTGTCCATCGCCAGCAATACTTGCAAGAAGACAGGGAAAAAAAGGTAATTGAAGAAATGGCTGTATTGTAACGGAGAGCCTTTAAGTAACCTGCGAAGGACCTCCTCCACTTTGACACCTTGTGTATTTTGTGTCAGCTCAGGAAATTCAAGACAAGGGTGGCTTAAAAAAGCTGTCATCGTTTTTACATTTTCCAACCACAAAGTATTTAACCTTGTTAAATAATCTAGTTAAGAAAACACCGTTTTGGAGAAACAAACAGCTTATGAAAACGGTAAACGAATTACATTTTTAAAAGGACATGGAAAAATATTTGTGCTTACATCACCATCTTTGGCAAGTTTTCTGCCACACCGCATACTGTTTGCTTCTAGTTCCTCTTTATTAATCTCTTGAGGCCTTGAACATATAAAATAACTTTCTATAAAACGGCATTCTATCACATGAAAGCACAAGAAAAGTATTCTAACTGGTTGCACACAGATCTTAACGCCTGAACACATTCACTTTTCCCCAGGAAGTTCTCTTCTTAAGTGTCCTGAAATGCCTTCCTGGCCAACGCGTCGAAGAGTTATGCTAAAATGACCACCTATGTACATCATGGCTGGGTAACCAGCACCCTGGCAGGTCACCAGGAATTCCTCGCACGCTTTCCCAGAGCAGGAACGGATATTGTGGCTTATGATGGAGAGAAAGCTGAAGGAGCAGGGAAGAGCTCTTTTGTCCAGAGCTTGTGAGGGTCTCTGCCGCTGGGCTGGGGGTAATGAGGTTCAACATTCTGCTCTACTTTCTCTATGCTCCCCCTAAGCTACAAAGGAGAGCAGGAAGTACTTTCCATGCCCTGAAAGTCACCTGGCAAAGGATACCTGCCCTCAATACAAAGGTTGCTGGACTTTAACCCAAGGCTAAAACGCCATAATGTGAATACCTGAAGAGGACCTATTGTGACTCACAGAACAGCACCAGAAGTACAAGAACCAAAAATTAAGTTATTAACTGACAACTACTAGAAGAGGAATCTGCCCAACTCAAAGGGACACCACCCAAATACAACCATAATATCCCTTCAGAATTCCTGTTCTGCTAGATGGTGCCCTTAGTGCACAGTCACTTCACTGGAAGAAATCTCGCAATCTTTACAAACTGTCCAACTTTTGTTCTATTCTGAATAATTGGGAACAATCCACTAACCTGGATTACTTTCCATAATTCAGATGCAAGCTATAAATAATTCAGAATTATCTATTCTCTGCGAAAAGTACTAATTCATACAAAACAAGTCTTCTATCTGTTTAATATCTTCAAGTTTTATAATAGCTTCCACAATTCCAAAATAAATATTTAAACTCAGAGGCTTAAAGTTTAACATACCAAAATCTTTTTAAATATATCAATTTTATTAAAGTTTTAAAGACAGAATAAAAACTAACAAAAATGAAGAAGAAACTAAAAAGACAAAAATGCAAAGAAAAAGAATTACAAATAGAAAGAAGCAACTTCTGATTTCCTTTGCAGCAAAGGGAAGAATAATTAGATCTCTCTAGCTCTTACTCTCTATAATACAGTATAAAGTTACCGTATATACTCGAATATAAGCCGATCCGAGTATAAGCCGAGGTCCCCAATTTTACCCCAAAAACTGGGGTAAACTGGGGACTCGAGTATAAGCCGAGGGTGGGAAATGAGGCACCTACCGGTTGAAACCTCCCTCCTCAGCTGAGAAGGCTGGCGGCTCCCCCGCCCCGCCCTCTCACTGCACCGGCAGGGCTTCCCCGCGCCGTCCGGTAAAATGTGAAAAAAAGGAAAAAAAAAAAAACTCGAGTATAAGCCGTATATACTCGAGTATAAGCCGAGGGGCTTAAAAACAAAACAAAACTCGAGTATAAGCCGTATAGACCCGAGTATAAGCCGAGGGGACGTTTTTCAGCACAAAAAACGTGCTGAAAAACTCGGCTTATACTCGAGTATATACGGTATATCTTACTCTAGGCTTACCAAAAAACCTCACTTCTTCTTTGATCTATTCTTTTCCGATCATCAATGTTGTAAGTGCATTTTGTTCTGTTTCATGCAAAAACAAAACCCAACTCAGGGGCCCCCAACCCCTGATCTGTGGTCCAGTGCGTGGCTGCAGCCCATTTGGAACTGGGCTGTGGTGGGCGAGGGCGCACATTTGTGAAAGCAGTGTGCCTGGGAACACCCCCCCCTCCACAATACTGCACTGCTGCTGTGGGGCCGTCGAGGGAGAGATCGTGGACATTGTTGTGACTTGTTTCTTAGCTGCCACAAATGTCCATATTGCCTCAAAGAAGTTACTTTCGCCATCTCTGTCAATTCCACCATCTTCCCCAAGTATTCTTTTGTAGTCGGTGGTGTTGGACTTTTCCACTTTTGATCATATGATAAAGTATTGCTGCAACTATACCAAAAATCTTTTGAAATAAGGAATATCTAGGCTGCTTTTCAGTTACTTAATAAGATAAGCTGAATTTTGTTTTCTCTTTATAGGAACATAGCAAGATGTGTTTCTCGGTTACAGAGCAAGAGGCATTATACATACCCAATGTCACCGTCTTGTTCTGCTCTAAGCATGGCAAACCACTGCTGTTTGTAAACAGAGAACAGCCAGTCTAAAATTTAGAAAGACCAAAGTGGGCCTTTGGTAAACGAGGCACGAAAGTTAAGCAGCACTTCATATCTTTACAAGGCTTCTATGCTATCCCAATCAAAACCGACTCTGAGCAGCTTATTTACCCCATTTATGCAAAAGTTTTTTAAAAAAACAAGAGTCTAAAAACAAATACCGTAGCAAAACATTTAAATCGCTTCACGATTTAACCAGCAGACCCTGTAAGCAGCAACCTTAGAGGAGGAAGTGGAGGCAAGAAGAGGAAAGGTTACGACCTCCTTTAGTCTTTCCCCACAGTGGGACGTCAGAGAACTTGTGGTCCACCAGCAGCCTGCAGAGGTGGCAGTGGAGTCGGACAGTGGGGAGGCTGGGGAGGACGATGGGCCAGTCTTGGAGTCAGGGGAAGGCCCAGACGGGGGCTCTGCATCGGAGACAGAGATGGGGCCAGGGCCATCTGGGAACGATGTGCAGACTCTGGAGCCTCCAGAGGCGGACAACAGGGAGGCAGAGGAACAGGAGGAGCCTGTTCCTAGTGCACTCATGCAAAGAGCTGCCAGAAGGGAAGAGTAGCTGAAGAAAAAAGGATAACTCAGGAGTAAGGCCTGAAGATGATTGGCCACTCCCATGAGGCTTAAAAGAGCAGCAACAAGCCGTTGGGTTTTTTGTAGAAAAGCAACCTTGATTCCAGTGCCTCTTGTCAGCATTTCTTGAACTTTGTGTGGTTTTTGCCAAGAAAAGCCTTTGGCAGGTTGACAAAGACAACAAAGGTTGGTGATAAGGCCGAAGGACTGTTTATGAAGAATTTGTTTTGGACTAAGCTGAGAATGAATTAATTCTCAGCTGTTTTAATAAAATATGTTTGTTCAGGACTAATTGTGTTTGCTAATCACTACTTGGGCCTCGGTCACAATATAGAGAAATAATTTAAACCTAGCCATACACTAGCTTAAGCGCCTGAAGCTAGATTCAATGATTCACCAATTTTACTACCACGGCACGTCCACACAAACTGTTACTTGCTATATGTGGGACTCTTCCAAAGACCCATAAACTCAATTCTGATTTTACTTTCTAAAGTGTCTGGCATGATAGAGAAAGAAAACAGGCTATTCCATTCTTACCTGCAGGGATCAGGCTGTCTCGTTCAATAATTCTTGCGGATGCAAGATCACTGATTATATACTGCAGCCTCAGATATTTGAACACAGGTATAAATGCATATCCTTGTTCTGTTTCCAAGAATGAGATCCCATCCTCAAAATCTGAAAAGTAAAATATATTTTTACTATTAACTGAAAAGCAGCACTGCAGCCTGTAGGCAGTTTATCAGTCCCAACTGAGAAGTCAATTCGGATACCGTTTAATAGGATTATATCCTGATTTGCTTTTGAAAGTAAAAGTGATTCAGAGGGAAAACTAGTGGAAGGTTATGCTTTATAAATTTCCCATCCCAAAGAAAAGAAATACATATTGGGCCAATACGGAACAACCCATAATGAAGAGTTAGCTGAAGATATTGTATATCCTGCTTCAGAGATTTCCAACATGCAAAATATTCCCAAAGCATTTTATACAGACCTTTCCTGCGCTTGGAGAACCAGGCATCTGCTCCACTTAAAAGCTGTTTCAATGATCCATTCCAAGAAGGCACTAGCTGAAGGAACATCCACTACATAAAATAAAGGAACAGCCATAAGGTTCACCTGACATATACACTAAGGAACTAAAGCTTGAGGAGGACGGTGGCTCACAAGGTTAGGATGCTGGCCTATTGGCAGGTTTGCATTCGAGATCCGGTTGCTGCCGTGGAACAGGGCAAGTTCCCATCACATGCTCCAGTTCATGCCGACCCAGCAGTCTGAAAGCAGGCAACTGCCAGTAGATAAATGGGTACCACCTCAGTGGGCAACTTAACAGGGACATGAAAGGAGTCACCAACTGGACAGCCTCCAGGCAACAGTGATGTCACCATTCAATCCTTACAATATCCAAGCGCAATCCCGATACAAATGTAGTAGTAACTAAAGCTTTACACAAACATATGTACACCGTGTTTCTACTAAAAATTGTTTATGGATAGCGAATATTGTGACATGCATTTGGGAATAAAAGCATCACAACAGCACTTTAACTGCAGTCTAGTACAATTAATTTCTTGGAATTTTTAATAAAGTGATGAATTTGTTCTTCTGTTAGAATGCAATTAAAGGGATAACTGGCCACATCCTTATAAGGAAAGCAAGGAGAAAAGATAACAGCAAAAGAGAAGAAAGAGGTAGCTTTTATGAAATAAGAAAAGAAATAACCAAAGAAATGGTTATAACCCAAGAAATAGTTATTCTGAATGCACATAACTTTTTTTTGGTACTTCTTTAAGTATGTTGTGCTATCTTGTAATCCAGTGTGATTCTAAGTTTTAATGGGTCATTAATAAATTAGTACCAAACAAAGAATATGATTACCCATCAAAGATACTAAACTATCAGAACAGGAGAGGTAACATCGGTCTATAAGAATACTGTCAATTTGGAAGAAATGGCAGTGGGGTTTTAAAGATGATTTTTGCATCATTAAAACAAAACTTGGAACAAACGGATGCTATTAAATATTGGTACCTTCTTTAGAGCAGTATATATGTCCATCTCCACTTGCATGACAAACAGATTAGAGGAACCGATCAGCTGTTTCATGAGGTTGATGCTGAAACGAACAACGTGGCCTTTGAAACGCAAAGGGCATGAATTGTGTACCGTTCAACAGATGATCTGATTATATTTTATACTAAACATGTTCCCACAGTATCTGGGTTAGTCCCAAAAACTCAATACCTGAGTTCTTTGAGGAGTTCCACACTCTGGTGGGTCATCAGGTTGTTCAAGAGCCACTCAAGACACCTAGATTTAAAATAAGGAAGTCCTTTCATAGCACACAGGCAATGCGATGAGATGCAATGTATGTTTCTAGTAAGCTGCTGCTGAGCACTTTCCCCCAGATGTTAATAGTATAATAGGGAGACCACAGCCATTATACTCCAAAGCCCATTTAGTTGACTATCATAGGCTGCATACTGTGATCGTTCTATTTTTAACATTTAATTTCCTATACATGCTTCCAATGTTCTGTCATAAATAAGCAGCGAGGCTTCTGCTGAAAAATATTACATGACACGCTTCTCAAAGCCCACATCACATTAGAAAATCAAACGGGAGACATACTAATTTTCTTCCTCAATAAAACCTCTTAGTGCCAATACTTACTTTTTTTTCAAAGAATCTAATCCATATGTTCCCGCAGAATTATAGTAACCACATACAGTTTTTGCATTAATTGTTTCCTTCATTGTCTCACCACATTGCTGAATTAAGCCATCCTGTAAAGATATAATGATGCAAAATAAATCCTTACTCGCGGGCCTAAGGCTACAGGGGGTGCCCTCACCTCAAGCTACCTGGCAAAAATGCAAACAATGACTATCTAGAGCAGGGGTCTCCAACGTTGGCAACCTTAAGCCTGGAGGACTTCAACTCCCAGCAAAGCTGACTGGGGAATTCTGGGAGTTGAAGTCCTCCAGGCTTAAAGTTGCCAAGGTTGGAGACCCCTGATCTAAAGATACTTTGGCTTCATCTGGAGTATATTATATACTACCAGTCTCAACCATGATTATACAAAATTATACTGTATTTGTAACAGAAGGAGAAAAGGGAAGGATTGGTACCCTGATGTTTAAATTTGAGATAAGAGGCACCCTAACTTTCCTGAACACATTTCCAAAGGACACATAAGGCAGCCCTGTGGTTCCAGCATCAATCATTCATTTATATGTCCCCATCTAGGAAGGGGGGGAGGGCAAGAAACAGAGAGAAAACGTCTTTCTCAGCTCTGCCATTCAAGCTGAGTTAGAGACATTTTGATATTGCTAAGCATGTGCTTGAAAACATGGCCCTAGGGTAACGGAAGCGATGTGGCAATGACCACGTGCTCATCCCCAGACTAGAAATGAAGATAGCAACAGCACTTAAGACTTATATACCGTTTCCCAGCCCTCTCTAAGTGGTTTACAGAGTCAGCCTCTTGCCCCCAACAATCTGGGTCCTCACTTTACCGACCTCGGAAGATGAGACTGAAAGCCCTGTCCTGTGCCAAGCAAAGCAGAGCGCCATTTCCACTCACCAGCTGTAACATGCTGGCAGCTGCCAGGAGGGCAATGACTCTGCTAGGGTTTATTAAGACTTCATCCCGGTAAAGTGAGCCAAAGGCAACCTGTAAGGCTGAAGAAAACCACACCCTAAGGCTACTCATACATAGAAAACAAGTTATACATTTATTTTTTTCCAATTCAGCATGGTTTATTAAGGGTGATATACAAAAAGGGTTCTTTCTCAAATTATTTTACACATAGTAACAAAAACAAGATGCCCAGAATATTAAGAAGTGGTAGATCAGGTGCTATTTTTAAAAAATGCAAAACCCTAAGCAGGACAAATGGTGAATTTAAGTATAGGAGTCACCACATTTGGGGTCTAACGTAAGCACCTCACCCTAGAAAACTCCCATTTTAGATATGTGTTATTTCACCAACAATAAATACCATTTTTTCTACCCCACTTTGGTTAATACTATCCCCAAATGTAGAAATCCATTTTTCTGATGAATTACTTAGCAAAATGAGTTTTGCTAAAATGTACTTTGCAACAAGGAGATAAAATACTGGAAAGTCCTTCCAAAGATAATTTATAACTGCCCAGCTTTGTTCTAGAACACCTGATCCAAGTAATCTATTTCAATTTGAAACTTTTATGTTAGAAAGAATCTAAGGAGGAGGATTCCTTGCTTACCTTCTATGTCAATATTCTGATCAGGAATTTCCAATTCTATTGTATCCATTCCTGATTCTCTCCAAGACCCACTGAACATACTTGAAAAGTAGCCAGACTACAAACAAAAAAGTCATGTTTTTAAATAATTTTACAACCCTTGGAATTAAAAGTTTTTTTATGATAAGAAGGTATAACAATATTATTTTTGTAGTAAGAGGAACTAAGATAGTTACACTTGAATTAATTTTTTTATTTGTCACTCCTAATTTGAAGATATGTTTCTTAAATTTGAATCTTACTCATATTCTAAACCAATTGCTTCATTTGCCCACCAACCCCCTCCAACTCCATGCACTGGTTTTAATACTTTTATCTCAACAGAAGAAATGGGTTTTCATTGCATCTAAAATGGCAAACGATGGAACGATTGCTCCGGGAACTGGAACTAAGATCAAGCTCTGGTCTCAAATTTGGTTAGTAAACTAGCAGTAAACCACACTTTATCAACTTGGCTGTAACAGGGCACTGTGGTTTACTTAAACTGGAACCAGCATGCAAAGCCAAGAGGCCAAAGCTGTGTTATAAATTATTTATATAAGTGGACAGATTGCATCTAAGAAAGATAAGTGATCGGAAAAAATATATAACAGCATCCCAAATATATACTATTACATAAACCTTGCCCCAAAATTCCTGCGGCCACAATTATATATAGGTATTGAAGGAACTACATGCAACACATACAATTATGGGGGGGTGGGAAGGAGGGGCAGAGTATGATACGTTGACGTTTCTATAAGAACACAGATAGGTAGATAAATTAATACATACAGTACATACACTTAGGTATACCTTTTCATTAAAGTGCATTTCTTATAAAATTGAAATTGCTAGTTTTTGATCCAATGAGGAGAAAAATACTGTTTACTAGAAGTTCACATCCCAGCTGGAGGTGACTCATTATGAGCTGCTATCACTCACTGATGTTTAAGCCTGAGAGATTAAAAAAATAAAATCTATTTGTACAGCAATATTGTTCTTGTTCCATTTCCTTAACCCTGACAAATCTGTATTATTCATAAATCGTGTATCGTATATCATTAGCTCTCTGCTGCTCTTATATGTATAGCAATAGTATATTGTGACTGCAGACTAATATTTGTCTAGCTGCTGTTTTTCAGCTTGACTTCTGACCACTATTGGGACCAGAATTTCAGTCATAAGTCAGGATGGTTGTAAAGCAAGTCATCACATGACCAGACCAGATTTTATGACCATTTTTAGTGTCCATTAATTAAATCACATGGTCATTCAGGAAATCCAGCTTTCCCAACTGACTTTGTTGTCAGAAGCTGGCTGGGAAGGTCACAAATTATGACGACATGACCGCAAGAAGCTGTAAATGTGAGACAGTTTCCAAGCACTCAAATTACAATTGTGACCGTGGGGATGATGCAACAGTTGTAACTTTGGGGATAGATGGCAAGTCACATTTTTCAAGACCCTCATAATTTTGAACCACCATGGAAAGATAATAAATCGAGAATAACCTGTAATACTCGTACAATACACCTAAACATGGTTTGCTAAAACACCATTATTAAACATTATAAACTTGGATGGACTTATAAATTGTATGTTTGAAAGGCCTCTGAAGGGCAGAGAAAGAAGCTGGCTTAATAGTGCATGGATTGAGTCTCAAGGAGAACGACATAGCACCTGTGTTTTCCGGACCCCATTCAAGGCAGCAGAGCTCTGCGTTTGAGTCTTAAACGGAAAGGCCTGAAGCCTGCTTCCTAATGACAGTGGAGGTCCAAGGAAGAAAAAGGCCATTTTTACCTGACACAGGTATATCTTGTGCAAGTTCCATTCTTCTCCCAGGGCACATATTTTAATATCACTGTTTTCACCATTCAGAAACAGAGTCTGATAAATATACTTCGAAGTGCTCTTTAGCTTTTTCCTGAGTTAGAAAAACAAACAAACATTAAGTGTTGAATTCTTACACATATATGATATAAATATCAAGAAAAAAATCTGTAGCTCACTCAGGGTTGCCCTGTAGGGTTCCCGAGGTCCTCTCAGCTTCGATGTTTGTTTGCAGACATTTCATCAAATGTGTTACATCCATACCAGTGGGGGGTTTCAACATTTTTTACTACCGGTTCTGTGGGTGTGGTTTGGTAGCCGTGGCATGGCTTGGTGGGTGTGGAAGGGGAAGGATACTGCTTGGTGGGCGTGGCAGGGGAAAGATACTGTAAAATCTCCATTCCCACCCCACTCCAGGGGAAGGTTACTGCAAAATCCCCATTTCTTCCCGATAAGCTGGGATTCAGGAGGCAGATGGGGGTAGGGCCAGTTTTTACTACCGGTTCTCCGAACTACTCAAAATTTCTGCTACCGGTTCTCCAGAACTGGTCAGAACCTGCTGAAACCCACCTCTGATCCATACTATCATTTATTTGCTTTAAATCCTCCTTTATATTTGTTTCCATTTCTCTTATCTCTTGTAAGAGAACATCACATTTATCTGATTGAGTCGGTGATTTCTCAGGAGATTTTTTCCTCGCTTCCATTTCTAAGGCTTTTCCCACTCGAATCAGGTGTAACTCTGAAGGTCTAAGGCCTACTCTGGGTCTTTGCCAAACACTTTCCACACTTTTGCTGCACATTATCAGTGTGAGGGAAAGTGGGGGTTTCCTGCCTGTTGATATATACCAGTAGTAGCTTGCCCTGCCAGTTTACAAAGCGATCCGGTTCCCAGCCCTGTGACTATTTGCTTAAGAGTATTTCTTCTGCATAATTGTTTGTCTAGAATCAACTTTGATTTTCTGAATATTGGCTGCCAGAGGGAAAGTGTTCCAGGCTATTTCCTTCATTGGTTTATTTATTTTCTCATTTGATAAAAAGAAATTTCTTATAAAGGTGGTAAACTACTGAAGTTTGCAGATGACACAACAGTGATTGGTCTCATTCGAGATAATGATGAATCCGCGTACAGACAGGCGGTTGAACAACTAGCCTTGTGGTGTGACCGGAACAATCTGGAACGGAACAAACTCAAAACCACAGAAATGGTGGTGGACTTTAGGAGAAACCCTCCCATACTTCAATCTCTCACAATACTAGACAACAGTATCAACAGTAGAGACCTTCAAATTTCTAGGTTCTACCATATTTCACGACCTAGAATGGACACCTAACATCAAAAACGGCATCAAAAAAGCATAACAAAGAATGTTCTTTCTGCGCCAACTCAGAAAGCTCAAACTGCCCAAAGAGCTGCTGATCCAGTTCTACAGAGGAATGATTGTCATCTTCACCTCTATAACTGTCTGGTTTGGTTCTGCAACCCAACAAGACAGACACAGACTTCAGAGGATAATTAGAACTGCAGAAAAAAACAATGGCTACCAACCTGCCTTCCGTTGAGGACCTGTATAATGCACGAGTCAAAAAGAGGGCTGTGAAAATATTTACAGACCCCTCACATCCTGGACATAAACTGTTTCAACTCCTACCCTCAAAAGGATGCTACAGAGCACTGCACACCAGAACAACTAGACACAAGGACAGTTTTTTCCCGAAGGCCATCACTCTGCTAAACAATTCCTTCAACACTGTCAAACTATTTACTGAATCTGCACTACTATTAATCTTCTCATCGTTCCCATCACCCATCTCCTTCCACTTATGACTGTATGACTATAACTTTGTTGCTTGTATCCTTACGATTTATATTGATATTGTTTCCTGATTAGTTGTACCCTATGACTATCATTAAGTGTTGTACCTTAGGATTCTTGATAAACGTATCTTTTCTTTTATGTACACTGAGAGCATATGCACGGAAACAAATTCCTTGTGTGTCCAATCCCACTTGGCTAATAAAAAATTCTGTTCTGTTCTGTTCTAAAGAACAGTTTTTATTCATGGGCTGTCAGACTCCTGAATGAGAAATAACATAACTACTTAGTATGATGGACTTGCAGGGCCGGCGCAACATGTAACATGTTCACAGTGGTGCAATAGGACTGGGTGTTTTGTTAATATGATTTATTGGGTCAGGGATTTTCTATCTTCACTTTGAGTTATATTGTGTTGGGGGGGGGTGCACTGAGGGAGCTCAACCAACTTCATTGTACGTATGTTGTGCACTGACAATGAAGGTTTGAAATATTTGACAATCTGTTGTCTGAAATGGTATTAGGGTCTCCTGCTTGAGGAGGGGGCTGGACTAGATGACCTCCAAGGTCCCTTCCAGCTCTTCTCTTATTCTCGGGAGGCGTCGAAGCGGGACGTGACGGGACGGTCAGCCCTCCCCCCCCCGGCCCGCTGAAGTGCAGCGCCTCACCTGGGCCGCTCACCTGTCTCCTCCCCACCTGGACCCCCCCTCCCCTCCCCACGGGACCCCCTCTCTCCCCCGGGCGACAAGGGACCCCTCCGGACCCTTTCCGAACGTACCTTCTGGGGGTGCTGAGCAGCCGCTCCTCGCCGTCGCTCTCCTCGCCGCTCTCGCTCTCGCTCAGCCCCTCGCCGCGCTTCCGTTTGGGGAGGGCCCCGTCGCCCCTCCGGCCCCCCGCCGCTTCCGCCCCCTCAGCCGCCCCGGCTCTGGGCCCCCACACGCGGCTGCTCAACGAGCCCATCCTCGCCCGTCCGACCGCCGCCGCCGCCGCCTCTTTCTCCTCATGGGGACGCGCGGCCGGCAACGTGAAGGAAGCCCACCCCTCACTTTACCGAGGCGGCCGCTGCGCATGCGCTCCCGCCTCGGGATGGAGGGAAGAGGCGGCGCGCGACCGCCCTTTGCGCATGCGTAGGCGCCTTGGCCGGCGTCCGGGCCAATAGGAGAGACGCGGCGGCCCCAGAGACGCGCGTCCCTAGAGCGGCAGAGTCGGTGGCGTCACTTCCGGCGCGACAGTGGCAGGGCCATGGCGAAGCAGGCGGCCGTCCACCGCGCGGGCTCCTTGAAGCAGCAGAACAAGCCGCACAAGGCCGGGAAGCACCGCGTGAGCAGCGCGCGGAGACAGGGAGGTGAGAGCGCGGAGGGCCTCCTTTTCCCCGGGGGAGTCCGGGTCGCCGCGGAAGCAGGGAATCTCGGTGGACGGCCCAGAGAGCCTCCAGTCCAGGAGCAGTCTATCCCACCCGGGCCGTCCCCGAGGGCCGAAGCGGGCTGTGGCCAGAGGCCGATCCAATTCAGCGTCTCTTATTCGTCTTGGAGACCGAGGCATTCTGGAAATTCAAGAGCAAAGAGGCTGAGATGAAGTCCCCGGCTCTCCCATCTTGGCAACTTCTGGACTTCATCTCCCAGAGTCCCCCTGTCAGCGTGGCTGGGCTGGGAATCCTGGGAGTTGAAGTCCACAAGGCTTAGCAGTGGCCAGGTTTGGAAATTCCCGGTCTACTCAAAGGCAGCACCTGCCGTTTTTATCCAGGAAGCCAGCAAAATCTCCTGCCATTTCCCCCTCTTCCTTCTCCAGGTCGGGTCCCGGTCAAAACCCTCACTCGTCAGGTAAACCGCAACTGGTCGAAACAGGACCGCAGGCACCGGGCTTGGCAGCTCCGCCGGCAACACCAGGAGGCTGTGAGTCGTCATCAGTAGAGAGCAGAAAGCCGAACTGGGGCCGCTTGCTCGGAGGAGCCTCCCCTAGCTTGGTTTCTCTCTCTGCAGGTGTTGGAAGAAAAGCGGAATTTGGGGCGCAAGGATGGGCCACCACACCTGATGGTCCTGGTGCCGCTGCACGCCCAGATCGATCCCCAGGCGGCCTTGAACCTTTTCCGGAGTAACCAGGATTCGGTTGTATTCCCAGCAAAGGGGGGCCCGCCTGGTTTTGCCCTGCTGTGTCCCCGGTCCAAGCTGCGCTGGCGTTTCGTAGTAGCTGATGCAGGTGAGTGTCTCATTTTGCAGAACCATCTTGGCAGCTTCTACACCTGCAAAATAGTTCTACGGTCTTTCCTGCGTTTTCCTGAGGTATTTCAGAGAGTTGTAACTTCCATAATTCTTATTCTCCAGGAAGCCTTCATACAGTGCTGGATCTTGCCAAAGTAGCTGATACTCTCCTTTTCCTGCTGGATGCTGCAGATGGTTGGGATGATGTTGGCGATCTCTGCCTCTCCTGCATCTTTGCACAGGGTCTCCCCAGTTATGGTGAGTCTAGTGCCCAATGCAGCCTGTTTTTTCATCCATCCAGTAAGATACCAGATGTTTGGCAGGTTACAATCCTTGCTGTAAAGCTCCTTGTCTTCTTGTAGGACTTGGGAACTATGCTTGGTTTTTTATAACTAACCCAGCTATCTGAAATATCTGTTCCCTGACACTAAACTTAGGTCTTTGATTAAATGAGTTTGCTTCCCCTGATGCTCTGTAATTGTTATTGCTGCTTTGTTGTTACTCTTTCCTCATTATACTTTGCCATAGTGGCACAATAGTTAGAATGCAGTACTGTAGGCTACTTCTGCTGACTGCCGGTAGTTTGGCAGTTTGATCCTCACTGGCTCAAGGTTGGCTCAGCCTTCCATCCTTCTGAGGTTGATAAAATGAGGACCCAGATTGTTGCCTAATGCTGACTCCATAGACCACTTAGAGAGGGCCATGAAGCGGTATATCAGTCTAAGTGTTACTGCTAGTACTAATAGCAGACTCGGTGATGATCCAGAGGAAAGGCCAACTTCTCCAGCTGTCTGTTGTTAAGCAAGCCTTTCTTTTTGTTCCCCGCAGGCCTTGCTGTTCAGGGTCTGGCTGAGCAGCCGCCAAAGAAGCAAACTGATTACCGGAAAAAGCTCAGCAAGGTTACTGAGAAGCGGTTTCCTGGGGCCAAGCTTTTTTCTCTCAATACGGAGCAGGAATCTGCGCTGCTATTACAGCACCTGGCCAGCCAGAAACAGCAGCACTTGGCATTCCGAGACCGGCGGGCTCACCTGCTGGCTGATGCTGCCGAATTTGTGCCCAGCTCTGACAGTGCCACGGTGGGGACCTTAAAGGTGTCTGGCTATGTGAGGGGAAGAAGCTTGAACGTCAACTCCCTGGTACACATTGTTGGACATGGAGATTTCCAGATGAATCAAATGGATGCTCCCCCAGACCTCTTTGCCCTGAACCAGAAATGTCCAGAAGGACAGCTGGCAAGTAGGAAGAAACAGGTGGGGCCTCTTCCTGTTCAGGTGTGACTGAGATGCCCCTCCCCCCCAGAAGGGGGCGTGGTCTGAGCTGCTCTCTTGTGCCTCTTGCAGGGTGACCTTAGCAGCAGCACCGCTGCTGAGATGGAGGAAGAGGTGAAGGTGCTGAGCAAGGCTGATCCTGCCAAGCAGGAGTCTCTGCAGGCAGAAGTGGTTCCGGATCCAATGGAAGGAGAGCAGACCTGGCCCTCGGAGGAGGAGCTGAGGGAGGCAGAGGGTCAGTCAGAGATGACTTGGGACAGGTCGTGCCTTGGTTCATGTGCTCTAAGCCAGGATTCTCCCAACTTGGCAACTGTAAGACTTGTTCAGTTCCGAGAATTCCCCAGCTGGCCAATGCCGGGAATTGAAGTCCACAAGTCTTAAAGTTGCCATGTTTGGAGACTCCTGTCCTAAGCCATGTTTCCTTACATGGGTTCCCCAGTTTATGCTCTGTACTGCTAGCCGTAGCTTTTAATTACACTGGCTGGATTCAGGTAGGCTAAGATGGAACCAGGTTATAGCGTGTGAATGTTGCACGTCCTCCCTCAAAAGAGCCAGCTATCTAACCACGATTCCATTGAGAGGATTGAGGCCGTGTAGATCTGCCTCTCAACCATTTCTTCAAGGGATCATTCTTATTATTTAAATTTTAAAAACACATCTATTGCATCTATCTTTTAGAATAGAATAGAACAGAACAGAATAGAATAGAATAGAATAGAATTTTTTTTGGGCCAAGTGTGATTGGACACACAAGGAATTTGTCTTGGTGCATTTGCTCTCAGTGTACATAAAAGAAAAGATACCTTCATCAAGAATTCTAAGGTACAACTCTTAATGATAGTCATAGGGTATAGATAAGCAATCAGGAAACAATATCAGTATAAATCGTAAGGATAGAAGCAACAAAGTTACAATCATACAGTCATAAGTGGCTTATTGTATTATAAAACACTATATTTCAGTATATATTATTTATACAGTATTGGACAAGAGGCATTCAGATTTTGATGATTACGATAAAACTTTAAGGATAATTTAAAAAAAACACCTTGAAGGGCTTAATTTTATTCAAGTATTCTTCCTTTTGGTGGCCTGGTTTACTCTATCAAAACAACAACAACAACGTTCTCAGTTCTTCAGATTCTTGATCTGTACATAAGCGGTGCCAGGCTGGATCGGACCCCTGGCCTACCCACCCCACGGTCTGCTGTCCTTGGCCAGCCCAAAGATGGCCAAGGAAACCTACTGGTCTCTAAGCAGATGGCTTTCTGTTACCTTAAAGGAGGACGTAAGAAGTCCCTGCTATAGGTTGAAGTGGGATGGGCCCTAATAATCTTGGCTTTCCACTGATTCTTCTTTTGATGGGGAGAGGTTCTCTGGCAGTAACTCTCTTTCTCACTATGCACAGAATCCCTTAAACAGAGGAAGAAGGTGGCCAAGAGGGTCCCCAAGGGAACATCTGCCTATCAGGCTGCCTGGATCCTGGACGAGGCCGAATGGAGAAATGGCAGTGAGGAGGAGGAGGAGGACGAGGAGGAGATTATGGAAGAAGCCATGCCCCAGGTAACGGAGTAGCCATGGTTTTGATGGTAGCCTGGAGAAGAGTCTGTGCAGGATGAGACAGGCCCACTGGCAGGTGGGGGCTCTGCAGGTGGACGTGGGTACGTGGCAGGCGCTGAGGTCCACAGGCTGGGGAGGCCTCCTCATGCTCTCTGCCCACGTGGCTTCTGCTCTGCCAGGATGGGAGCAGCAGTGAGGAGGAAATTGCTTCTGACGAGGAGGAGGACTGCGAAACCATGACGCTGCCTGAGACGGAGCAGGCTGAGGAGAAAATGGAGGAAGAAGAAGCAATGCTGGAGAAATACCGCCAGGAGCGACAGGAAGAAATGTTTCCCGATGAGGTGGACACCCCCCGGGATGTGCCAGCCCGGATCCGGTGAGGGCCTCAGCAAATGGCCAGGGACATGGGAGGAGTTGGGACCATTCAATGGAGTCGGTGGGGGGGGGGGAGCTGAGGCAAGGCCTGGCCTGACTGCCCTGGGTGGCTGCTTTAACATGGAGGCTCTGCTGGGTTACAGGGAGATGGGAGAGGGCAGCAGGCAGGCAGAGAGGTTGGAGACAAGGCAAGAGAATGATCCCATTGGCTCCCTCAGGTTCCAGAAGTTCAGGGGACTAAAGAGCTTCCGAACATCCCCCTGGGATCCCAAGGAGAACCTCCCCAGAGACTATGCCCGGATCTTCCAGTTCCAGGACTTTTCCCGGACAAGGAAACACACCTTCCGGCAATTGGAAAAGGAGGAAACAGATGGAGCTCAGGTTGGTCCTTTTTTCAATCTCACTCTGCTTAACAAGGGTTGGTTTTACATTTTTAATTTTTAAAAACGATCATGGTGGTTGTACTTTTGCAAGTGTAACGTTTTCATACTTTAATTCATACTTTAATAATTGCTTTAATTAAAGCATATTAATATGCTTTAATTCAGGGGTGTCTAAGCAACTTTTAAGACTTGTGGACTTCCAACTCCCAAAATTCCCTGGCCAGCCACCCTAGTGGACACTTCTGTTTTTCTTGTGCGGAGTATCCAAGCTCTAACCGGAGAGCCTTGGAGCTCAATCTCCAGAGTTGTATCAAAGCATTTGGGAGTTTAATGGGAGCTGCCTCTTGTGATAGGTTTTGGTTTAATTTCTAGAGGGGAAAAAATAAACGAAGCCCATTATACCAACATTACCGTCCACCTGGTATTTGAGAACGGGTTTTCTGCGCTTTGGGAAGGACGCTAAGTGTGCAAACCAGCAGAATTTAACCCAGCTTTGTTACCTTCTGTGCTGTGAGGAGGATGCCAGGATTTCCGTGTGACCTGCCTGTGTGCTCCTTCCTCAGGTCGGCTGGTATGTTACAGTCCACCTTTGCAATGTCCCGGTTTCTGTTATGGAGAGTTTCCAGCAGAAGCAGGAGCCTCTGGTGCTTTTCACGCTACTTCCCTATGAGCAGAAGGTGAGTCCAGAAGAGAGAGGGGGGTCATATTTTTTTTCCCCCTCTGGGGCAAGGAAAGCCTGGCTTGATCGTGACTGGCCTTGATCAAGGCCTAGAAAAAACTGGCTTTTCTCTCCGGGCTGCGAATCATTCTGGAACCAGCTGAAGATCCCTTGGTGGCCGGAGAAGCTCAGCCTCTGATTGCTCTTCTCCTTCTTTTTATTCTCTCCAGATGTCTGTGCTGAACCTCCTGGTGAGACACCATCCAGGATACAGTGAGCCAGTAAAGTCCAAAGAGGAAGTGATCGTTCATTGTGGGTTCCGCCGCTTCCGGGCCTCCCCTCTCTACTCTCAGCACACCTCAGGTGTGTCCTCAGCCCCTCCCAGGGGAGGTGAAGCCCCTGCAGGTGCCCCTCTAAAGAAGGGATGGGAACCCTTGTGGACTTTTTGCTTCTTAATGACCTTTGGGCTGAGGATGGTCAGAAAGGGCTGGGTGAAATTCCTAGTTTTGCTGGAAGGAGTTTGACAACCCTGAGTCAAAGTAGGGGTCCAAATAGGTCTCGTTTGCAGGGCATTGAATGTCTGAATGTCTGAATGGCTCAAATCTAGTTCAGAATGCAGGGAAATGAGAAGGTGGATCAGCTCTTTCCTGCCTCCGTTTTGCCATGTGCATTTGGGGGAAAAAAATTCAAATACTGTGATGTGTGAAACCAATTTCCCCACATTCCAGCTGCAGCCTTTTGAGGGTCACTTGAGCTTTGCAACAGTCAGCCCGTATTTTAAACCTGAAACTGCTAGCATATGTTTATGTAGCTTCTTCCCCCAATCTGTTTCCTTCCACTGCCAAACGGTTTAAAACCATAAATGCAAATAAAGGTAAACACTGTTTTTGTTTTTTGATCTTTGTAAGCAGCTCTAGAAGCTTTTCTGAACTGAAGTGCAAGGTAGAAATTCTTTTAATTTTAAAGGACAAATGGCTTAATGTCAGAATTTATGCTTGGATTAAACACCAAGGTTAACATTACGCCAGAAACCAAACGATAAACAATACCCCCAATGGAGGAGCTCCCAACTCAGACAAACAATCAGACAGCAGCCTAATCGCCCAGAGCAGTCCGTCAATGCTTACAGGGCAAGCCACATGCATAGAAGCTGACAGCAAACCCCACTCCCTTTGTAGCACTGATGGTGTTGCATAGTTGGGTCATGAAACATTGCATGAAAACAACCAAGCACAGAGAACAGCAAAGGGCCCCTCATGTCAACCCCGAGCTACAAATAATCTATCAGTCAAGCCAAACTAAACATGCAACCCCCTCTCCCCTCTTTGCAGCGGATAAACACAAGCTGGAGAAGTTTTTCCATGCCGACACTGCTGTGGTGGCCACGATCTATGCTCCCATCACTTTTCCGCCTGCTTCGGTGCTGCTGTTCAAGCAGGAGAGCGATGGTGAGTTGGGGTTTGGAAAGATACCTTGGGTCAGTATGGCCTTCGCTGCCTTGGCATCCTCTTTTCTGCGGCCTTTTCCAGCAGCTTCCCTTAACCTTGTTACCTGCAGATGGATCGGATGACCTTTCCCTTCATGTGAGGAAAGGGGGGATTCTCAGATTGTCTGCAGGGTGCCAGGAGGGGAGATGTTCCTCTGCAGCCATTGGGAAAGAAAACCGGCATTTTCCTCTCCTTCTAGCTTGTCAGCCCTCACTCTGGGTCCCTGTGGGGCCTAGAGGAAGAATGTCCCAGAGCACATCCTATTTTCCGGGGTGAGTGAGGACAGGCCGTGTGGGGCTTCCTCCCCAGCAAAGCTTGCCAAGGGCTGGTGCATTACCTTGGGCTTGTTTTGTTGGTGACGCTGCTCTGGTTCCTTCAGATTTGTGTTAAAAGTCGCAACTAGTGGTAATAAACTTGTTGCTGAACTACAGTTCCCAATGGCCCGAACCGGTATGCTGAATACATCGTAGTCAGGGGTGGGATTCAAAAATTTTAGCAATTGGTTCTCTACCTGGTTGCTGGGTGGGCGTGGCCATGGTGGGCGTGGCCTACTCGGCCTCCTGCACCATGGGGGGGGGCACGTTTTCACCCTCCCCAAGCTCCAGAGGCTTTCCTTGAGCCTCCGGGAGGATGAAAATGGGCCTGTTTCTGGACTCCCGGAAGGCCCGTTTTATGCCCTCCCCAGGCTCCCGAGGCTTTCTTTGGGCCTCCCTTGGGCTCCCGAGGCTGGAAATAGGCCCGTTTCTGGAACTTCCAGGAGGCCCATTTTTCGCCCTCCCAGAGCCTCTGTGCAGGCGCTGTACTTACCTGGCATCCAAAACAGGCCGCATGGAGACTCCTGGGAGGGGCAGGGCGGGGCCAGCCAGTTCTTGCAACTACCAGTTTGGTGAACCAGATGTAAAATTAGCATCCGGTTTTCCCGAACTGGTCCAAACCGGCTGAATCCCACCCCTGCTTATAGTCCATCTACAGTTCTCCCACTTGGTGGCCACGTTATCCACGAGGGTAGCTGATGTCACCGTAGCTTGGATTTTCGCCTGGGCACTTTGTCTGCCCCTTTGCTGATCTTGGAGTCAGGCAGATTCGATTCCTCAGCAAAGCAAATGCTGGTTATTGATTGGCCGGCCTGAAGTTGCACATCTGCCCCTGGAGTCACAGGGTTCTCACTTGGGCTTGTTTGCAGGCACGCAGAATCTCTTGGCTACGGGCTCCCTGCTCAGTGTCGATCCCAACCGGCTAGTCGTTAAACGGGTGGTACTCAGCGGTCACCCGTTCAAGATTTTCAGCAAACTGGCCGTTGTGCGCTACATGTTCTTCAACAGAGGTATGTATGTATCTAAAGTATACATTGTCGTATACAAAAGTATACATTGTCGTATCTAAAGTATACAATGTCGGCTGGCGGCCCCCAGGGGAAGATCCTTCTCTGTGGGGGCCCCCACTCTTTGGAATGAACTTCCCCCCGGTTTACGACAAATACCTGACCTTTGGACTTTTCGCCGCGAACTGAAAACATATCTGTTTGTTCGTGCGGGGCTTTCTTAAATTGTTTAGTTTTAAATTTTAAATTTCTTTTTAGTTTCAATTTGGGGTCTCTTAGTTTTTTAACTATTTTAATTTCGGCCACACTGTATAATAAGTTTTTTAATTTATTTTAACTGTATATTGTTTCTTTTTTACTTTGGCTGTACACCGCCCTGAGTCCTTCGGGAGAAGGGCGGTTTATAAATCTAATAAAATAAATAAATAAATAAATAAATAAGTCCCTGGAAGGGTGGGGGAGGGGAATGGAGCAGTGGCTTCATTGAGAGAAATGGACCCATTCAAAGTTTGGGCAGTGCAGGGCTCACCTGTCTGCATGTCGCTCTGTAAAGTAAGGATACCCAGTTCTGCCCACATGCAGTGTTGTTGGAAACCCCTCCCTCCCTCCCCAACACACACACATACACACACACGGTCTGTGCTGGGTATCCTTACTGTATAGAACCTTTCCTTGTCTGTGACTATAATCTCGGGGTTTGCTTTGAGTCCTGCTAGAGTCCTAGTTCTCCCTTCTCCCTCTCCTGCAGAGGATGTCCTGTGGTTCAAACCGGTGGAGCTGCGGACCAAGTGGGGCCGCCGCGGCCATATCAAGGAGCCCCTGGGTAAGCGGGTGAAAGATTTTGGGGGGCGGCCCAGCGGATCTCCCTTCCTCGCCGGCTGCGTGCCCTGACTCTCCGTCTCCTCTTTGCTGCCAGGAACCCATGGCCACATGAAGTGCCAGTTTGACGGGCAGCTGAAGTCCCAGGACACGGTGCTGATGACCTTGTACAAGCGGGTTTTCCCCAGGTGGACATTCGATCCCTACGTGCCAGAGCCTGCAAGGTGGAGGGACGGCATCCAGCCTGGCCTAGAGGGAGAGGAGAAAATGGACTAGCTGCTCTAGCAAAGCAACTATTTATGCAGGGGAAAAATGCTATTTCCTACAAAAATAAACCTCTTGGGATACTTAGTATTTCTTCTGATGTCCAAAATCTGTGAAGCAGCCAGTTGTCCTATTTGATTTGCCTTAACATGTTTTGCATTTCGTGGAGCCATTGGAGAAACTACCTTGCAGATGGGTTTATGTGGAAGAAAGTTTGGCTCCGAGTAGCAGGGCTTCCATCTCTAGTAAAGAGAGACGCTGAAACAGCCACACCTGTAAAGGAGTCTTCAGTGAGATTTGATCTCTGGCTGGCAGAGAGGAGAGTAAAACTGATTTTACTATGTTCTTCAGTATTCCTTGTCTTGAAACAACGGTTTTATTGAAACAGCAAAATTCCTTTATTGATCTTAACAGCTACTTAACAGCTCATGATTCCTTGCACAGCGGTTTGGATCAGGCAAAAATTAGAACACCTTTTTTCCCCAGCTACCGTTTCTGTGGTGGTGAAGCTTCTCTACTCACATTCCAGGAAAAAAAACAATCCAGAATCAGTTGCATCCCTGGAACTAAAACACCCAACTCTGGCATGGTGCAGGAAAGATACAACAGGTGCTGTTTGCAGCTCAAGGACCCAGATTGTTGGATGGCCAATATGAGCTTAGAGTGGGCTGTAAAAGCACAATGAAGCAGTATATCAGTTTTAAGTGCTATTGCTAATATATACGAATGAAGTTCGATTGCCCTCAGAAAAGATCCATAGATGGGATTGCTAGATTGTTTGGCATGTTTCACTCTGCACTGGTTCAGTCTGGATATCGAATTGCTCATGTTCAGAAGTTAGAAGAGTTGGCCTACGATATTTGTATAAAGGCATTCATGGGAATTTTCTTTTAACCCTTTGCTGACTTGAGCCAGTAAAACCCAGCATAAAGGCTCATAACCCCCTTATACTTGTGATTTTTAACAAAATTCCCTTGCCATGAGCTGTATGGGAGTGAGAATTAACAGGAACCTCACAGGTGGCATCGGTGTGTCTGAAGCAGCTGCAAGATTTCGCCTGGCCTGGAGTTTAAGCTCCATGTTAGTGAGGCAAACTCCCTGCACGAGTGTAAAATTCAGCTTCACAAACTCGGTTGACGATCAAATCAACTTTTTTTGGGGTGTGTGTGTGTGCGGATGAGAAATGCATCTCTGGAACGGAGACTGCAAGGACCTTCCACCTTGCCCACCATTGTAGGAAATTTGGCATTTCACCGTATCTACAGGTAGTCCTCAAGATATGATGTAAGGGAGCCTGCCCATTATGGTTGCATGTTGCCATAGTCGTTACATGAAGTATCTCCCCTAACAACTCCACTCCCTGTATTCAGTAAAAGCTCACCTTTTGTGCAGAATAAATGGGAAGGAGCCAAGGTTTTAAAATATTGTATTAGTCATTTTTTTTACTGCATCTTGTCTACCTGTTTCAAAGCAGGGACTAACATTCTTTTTAAATTTAGAAATAGATGAAGGCAGAGGTACAATCAATGTTAACATGATATGATTGGCATTTTTAAAAGCATTTCCGCAAAAGTTCCAACTACTTGTCATCTACGGCAGGGATGGGGATCTATGGCCCTTTTATGACTTGTGGACTTCAACTCCCAGAATTCCTGAGCCAGCCAGCATGGCTGGCTCAGGGATTCTGGGAGTTGAAGTCCACAAGTCATAAAAGGGCCATAGTTCCCCACCTCTGTTCTATGGGGACAGCCAGCCACATCGCTTCAGCGCCAAGATGGGGAAGAAATCTGGAAGCTCTTAGTCGTCCCCGCCGCACAAAAGGAGCAGAACTTTCCTGTAGTCCCCTGAGGTGTCTCCCTAGAGAGGGAAAAACAAAACACAGTTCATTTTTATTTTATTAATGCAAATTCTATCAAAGCTGGACTCACTGCTCCTGCCTTAGTCTTCACCTCTGAATTACAGGTATGCAGAATAAAAGTTCACGGTATATTTAATATGGACCGCTCTTGCTTTCCTGGAAGCAAGGGGGCCCACAAGGTGTAGTCGGAAGATGGTGCCATTATGATGCAACTCTGAGAAAATAGGCTGCGCTTCAATCACACCCTTGGGACTGCTGCCTTCATGTTTTTCACCATAACCTACAGATGACTTTGACTGGAAGTGCTCCAATAAGATAGGGACAGTTTTGTTGGGAACACCTCCAGATACAGATTAAGACAGGGGTCTCCAATCTTGGCAACTTTAAGCCTGGAGGACTTCTGGCTGGGGAATTCTGGGAGTTAAAGTCCTCCAGGCTTAAAGTTGCCAAAGTTGGAGACCCCTGGATTAAGAGACTTGGAAAGGACCTTGTAGGTCATCTAGTCCAACCCCCCACCCAAGCAGGACACCCTACACTATCTGACAAATGGCAGTCCAGTCTCTTCTTGAAAGCCTCCAGGGATGAAGCTCACACAACTTCCTAAGGCAACCTCTGTTCCACTGGTTGATTGTTCTCACTGTCAGAAAATGTCTCCTTATTTCCAGGTTGAATCTCTCCTTGGTCAGTTTCCATCCATTATTCCTTGACTGGCCTTCAGGTGCTTTGGAGAATAGCTTGACCCCCACCTTCCTCCTCTCTGTGGCAGCCCCTCAAATATTGGAAGGCTGCTATCCTGTCTCCCCTGGTCCTTTTGTTGGTTAAAGTCAGATGAACAGAGTTGGAAGGGACCTTGTTGGAGACCCCTGGATTAAGAGACTTGGAAGGGACCTTGTAAGTCATCTAGTCCAACCTGCCGCCCAAGCAGGAGACCCTACGCCATTTCTGACAGATGGCAGCCCAGTCTTTTCTTGGAAAGCCTCCAGGGATGAAGCTCCCACAACTTCTGAAGACCACTTCTGTTTCATGGGTGGATTGTTCTCACTGTCAGGAAATTCCTCCTTATTTCTAGGTTGAATCTCTCCTTGATCAGTTTCCATCCATTGTTCCTTGTCTGGCCTTCGGGTGCTTTGGAAAACAGCTTGACCCCCTTCCTCCTCTCTGTGGCAGCCCCTCAAGTATTGGAAGATGCTCTCCTGTCTCCCCTGGTTCTTCTCTTCCCTAGACTAGCTGTGCAGAAACTCGGTGAGATCAGACGCCACAGCTCACCTTAATGAAAGAGTAGAGGGATTTTCCGTACATGCGCTTGAACTCAGCCTTAATGTCAATCATGTCAATCTCGCAGCGAGAGACCATCAGGCGGATCAGAGTGTTGTCATCCGTGCCTAAACCCTGGTTTGGGGGTTGGAAAAAGAAAGATAAGCCAAGTCACACCACGTGCTGGATCTCAGCTGGCAAAACGTTTCGTTGTCCCTTTAAAAGCAGCCACTTGCTAACTGGGGGGTCCTCGATGGTCTCTGAGCATGGTGGTTTTTTTGCAGATGTTTTACTACCAAACTAGGTAACATCATCAAAGTAGCTGAGGTAGCACTGAGGAGGAAGCGTCTCAGTCATCCAGGCGGAATTTTCTGGAAGTTGAGCCGTGGTGACTGGGCTTCTCTTATCTTTGGTTTGAAATGTCTTATGGAGATTCTCAGCCATCCAGGTCCTGGTTGTCCCAAAGGTGCTTTTTATTTTTTTCCCCCAAGAGGCAACTGGACTTTCTGGCTTTTCTTTGAAGATGTTTCGCTTCTCATCCAAGAAGCTTCTTCAGATCCTTGGTTTGAAATGTTTCGCTGCTTATCCAAGGAGCTTCAAGCTTGAATAAGTAACCAATCATTTCAAACCAAAAAGAAAAGACCTCCAGCTGCCACGACTCAACTTCCACATAGGACTGAGGAGGTTAATTAGTTTGGTAATGAAACTTTTGCTAAAAACCACCGTGCTCAGAGAGCACCAAGTACCTCAAAATTCAACCCTGAACTGTAAATATTCTCCTCTGTCAGCACCCGCTAATTGTGCTATAAAACCAAGCTCTTAGTCCAGTATTTCTGAACCTCCATAATGTGTGGACTTCAACTCCCACAATTCCCCAGTCAGAATTCTGGGAGTTGAAGTCCACACGTTAAAAATCACAGAGATTGAGATAGAATAGAATTTTTTATTGGCCAAGTGTGATTGGACACACAAAGAATTTGTCTTGGTGCATTCGCTCTCTGTACTTAAAAGATACCTTCATCAAGAATCATAAGGTACAACACTTAATGATAGGGTACAAATAAGCAATCAGGAAACAATATCAATATAAATCTTAAGGATAAAGCAACAAGGTTACAGTCATAAGTGGGAAGAGATGGGTGATGGGAACGATGAGAAGATTAATAGTAGTGCAGATTTAGTAATAGTTTGACAGTGTTGAGGGAATTATTTGTTTAGCAGAGTGATGATGTTCGGGAAAAAACTGTCCTTGTGCCTAGTTGTTCTGGTGTGCAGTGCTCTATAGCGTCGTTTTGAGGGTAGGAGTTGAAACAGTTTATGTCCAGGATGTGAGAGGTCTGTAGATATTTTCACAGCCCTCTTTTTGACTTGTGCAGTATACAGGTCCTCCATGGAAGGCAGGTAGCAATTATTTTTTCTGCAGTTCTAATTATCCTCTGAAGTCTGTGTCTGTCTTGTTGGGTTGCAGAACCAAACCAGACAGTTATAGAGGTGCAAATGACAGACTCAATCATTTCTCTGTAGAACTGGATCAGCAGCTCCTTGGGCAGTTTGAGCTTTCTGAGTTGGTGCAGAAAGATACCCTGGTAGAGTCTCTCTTGTTCGTGCTGAAACCTGGCAGAATCCCCAGGACAGGATTATCCAACCCAGGGGTCTCCAACCTTGGTAACTTTTAAGACGTGTGGTCTTCAACTTCCAGAGTTCCTCAGCCAGCTTTGCTTTGCTTTGCTTTGCTGGCTGAGGAATTCTGGGAGTTGAAGTCCACAAATCTTAAAAGTTGCCAAGGTTGGAGACCCCTGATCTAATCCATTCTGGAAAGGCTGGGGATGAAACACCAAGTTTTTCATGCAATGCCTGAGCCTGGATCATGTAATTACAGGAAATCAACCCTTTAATAGGACATGCCTCTTACAGAGCTCCTACTCGGTTTGCAGCCAGTTTTATGCGTGTGTTTACCTTCATAGATTTGTACAGCTGTTCAGCAAAGTAAGCGGGTTTATTTCTCATGCACTTCACTGAGGGGAGAGGAGAATAAAGGAAGACAGTAATTAACCATTCTTGATTAAAAACAAATATTAAAATCATTGCTCAGAAACTTGTTATTAAAACAACAATTTTCTAAACGAAAATACTGCATACGTTCAGCATGGCCTATCCAAAACTCTTTACTTCCGATGTTCCTCTATATGGCTAGTATCTAATGTCTAAAATGCTGGAACTGCCATCCTCAACTCCAGCGTCTTCCAGATGTGTGGGTCAACTCAGAACATGTGGCTGCAGCAGGTTTTTGGACCAAAAATGTCCCAAAAGTGCCTTTTTCCAAGAGGCAACTGGACTTTCTTGTTTTTTCTTTTGAAGAAGTTTTGCTTCTCATCCAAGAAGCTTCTTCAGCTCTGACAGGATGGTAGGGAATGGAAGGATTTACATTCCTTGCAAGCAGCTGGTCATTTTCCTCCTTTGAGAGGGTCGTTGAGACACCTGGAGGTTTATCTGTTTACCAGACAACAGGGAATCTCCTTGGCTAGCCTACATTCAGGAACTTGCTTTAAGCAGAAGCTACCAGATCCAGCAATTCATTGCCCTCCCTCCATGTTGCAAACACCCTGGAAGCAAGTTAACCTGCAAAGCAACTGTCACCAGCTAGAGAGGAATAAAAGCTGATGTGGAGTCCTCACCTATTGCCAGCAAGGCGTCTTCAAGGTCTCCAGACATTTCGGATTTAATACTCTCCGTAATATCTTTGTTAGCAATGTTCTTGTATTCATCAAATACTAAACAAATAAATGATTGCAGATTTTTATTAGCACGCAAAAGAAAAGCAGTTCCACAACCTCCCAAACATGGGGACTTAGATATGTTTATGAGCTCCTCTGTGATTTCCATATTCAGATTTCCAATATTCCCAATTTTCTCATTCATACTGTATATTTTTTCTTTAAAAAAACACCTTAGAAAACAGCAGGTCCTGAATGAACCGAAATGAGTCTATGGTGGCCACAAGTAATGGGGAAATCACACCATCGAGCCTTGAGTTGCAGAACATTAGGATAACAGAGTTGGAAGGGACCTTGGAGGTCTTCTAGTCCAACCCCCTGCTTGAGCAGGGATCCTATACCATTCCAGACAAAGAGATTCTACACAATCTCTTCTTGAAAACCTCCAGTGATGGAGCGCCCATAACTTCTGAAGGCAACTTCTGTTCCATTGACTAATTGTTCTCATAGGAAATTTCTCCTTGGTTCTAGCTTGGCTCTCTCTACTGGAATTGTTAGGCAGGCAGGCAGCCTTGACTATTCAACCGGTCCACAGAACTCCACAAAGAGTTAATAAATGGTTCTCCTGAACCGGTTGACCCCCTCTTTTCTGTGACAGCCCCTCAAGTACTGGAAGACAGCTATCATGACACCCCTAGTCCTTCTCTTCTGTAGACTAGACATCCCCAGGGCCCTCAACCTTCCAAGCCTCCACACCCTTTGTTGTCTTTGTTGCCCTTTTCTGCACACTTCCCAGGGTCTCGGCATCTCTTCTGGATCGTGGTGACCAGAATTAAACAAACAATAGAGTTAAACAACAGCGACTCTCATTCCCGGCCTCTAACTGACCAATCATCCATGGCTTCTCAGTATAGCTTAGATTTGGAGGGTAGATCTCATTTTAATATTCATTTTAATGTTCACTCGATTCCCATGATGTTCCTTTTTTTTTACAAGAATCCACCACCAACTTCACCGCTTACCCCTTAGCAGATGGCTCCTGCTTCTGGAGCACAAGATCATAATGAACTGGCCCTCACTGGTGCCCCATTTGTTCTCCCCTGCTTCATAGAGGCACTAGAGGAAAGCAGCACAAAGAACAGTTTTTGCAAGGAGCCGAACAAACAGGCAGGGAACAGGGGGGACTTTGGGGTTTGAGGTTTGGAGCCACAACCCAGCACATCTGCACCAATCCAGGCCACCAGGCAGCCTCCTTCCTGTTCTCACAAGACAGTAGCGATGGGCAACTTCACAAGGATAAAGAAATGGAAGTCTCCACCTCCGAGCTGTAAGGCACACAAGGGTAAAACTGGGACATGACTGAGGATGAAAAACTAATCATTTTGGTCCCCCGGGGATACAATATTGTTCACAATAATCGGTTTAACCTTAGCAGGTCTTAATGCACCTGGTATAATGGTCTCAATGGTGACATAGACCAGGGGTCTCCAACCTTGGTCCCTTTAAGACTTGTGGACTTCAACTCCCAGAGTCCCTCAGCCAACAAAGCCAAAGTCTTAAAGGGACCAAGGTTGGAGACCCCTGACACAGACAATGGGGTGGGGAGAAGGAGGCCATCATTGTGTCACCCCAAATTGCCATTTGGCTGCTAAAATTTTGGTGGTCTTGAACAGGCCCTGCAATATCCCCTTGTGCTCACCTGCCTTTGTTCTGGAGCAGGGGTGTCAAACTTGCAATGACACGTCATCATGTGATGTATCACAACTTCCCCCTCCCCTTTGCTAAACCGAGGGTGGGCATGGCCAGCACGTGACGTGTCTGGCCCGCGGGCCGTGAGTTTGACACCCCTGTCCTGGAGGATTTAAGGAGGCAAAGAGCAGGAGTTAAGTTACACCTCAAATTCAAAGAAAACCAGTATAGTATAGCCTTTATTGTCACTGTATATCGTGTACACCAGGGGTCTCCAACCTTGGCAACTTTACGACTTGTGGACTACAACTCCCAGAATTCCTCAGCCAGCTTTGCTGGCTGAGGGATTCTGGGAGTTGAAGTCCACAAGTCGTAAAGTTGCCAAGGTTAGAGACCCCTGATGTACACAACAAAACTGGTTATCAGTTAACAGTTTGGAAATCAAGCAGCAAACTGCCTATTCATTCCTGCAAACGGGATTACTCACCTTGGCATCCTCTTGGACCAGGCCCTGGTCAACATAGGAGCTCTCATCTCTGTTGCCCTGGGAAGAAAAGGGGGAGGGAAAGAGACAAGTGAAGCTGAACAGCGATTTCAGATAAGGACCAGCAGGAAGGAGGCAAGGAGAAGGACCTTTAGCAGAATCAGTGGGATGCAGTGGGAACAAACACTCAGCACCAACCTCTTAAAACCCTTTTCTTGGGACCTTGAGAACAGGTCTGTCTACCCAGCCGCAGAAGAGGGCAGCCCAACAAACCATCTTCTCCAGTGAACGAGAGAAACTGGGTTGAAGAGGAGGGCCATAAATAAGAGGGGGTGGTGGTGGTGGTGAAATCATTGCGTGATGCCAAATCCTCCCTTAAAACTCTGATCCGTGCCAAGTTTGAAAGAGGGCAACGCTCAGATGGAAGTATTTGTCTTTGAGAAGATTCCTCTCCACCCACCACAAGTTCTCAGTACTTATAACCCAGTTTAGAATTTGTCAGCGGTGGCCCTGTCCATGCAGAAGACCCAAAAAAGTTTATTGCCCAGCAAAAGAGACCACGATTTTTAATAGAATGTGCTGAAAATCCCAGGCCTTCAATGCAATTTGAAAAGATCATAGAGACGAAGGACGGAAATCCAATGGGTGCTATCAGTGTAGTGAAAATCATTGAATATTTCTGAATAGGATGCACAGTTATAAACCACAAGTTCATTGCTGGCTTATCACGCCAACTACAGTTTAACGTCATGTTCCCCAAAGAGATAGGTGGATTATTATTTGCATCCCTAACGTATTCCCAGCTTCTTTTTGCACATACACACACAAGTTTTGAACCACTCCACAGGATTGCAAAGAAAGCTATGACTCATTTTCACATCTGCAAAAATACTTGCTTGACAAAGACAATCCATGATTTAGGGCAAGGAGTGAATTCGTCTACTATGTGACTGTTGTGGTCCGCCAGCAGCCTGCAGACCTGGCAGCGGAGTCGGACAGTTGGGAGGCTGGGGAGGACAATGGGCCAGTCCTGGAGTCAGGGGAAGCCCTGGACAAAGGCTCTGCGTCAGAGGCAGAGATGGGGCCAGGGCCATCTGGGAGTGATGCACGGACTCCGGAGCCACCAGAGGCGGACAGCAGAGAGGCAGAGGAACAGGAGGAGCCTGTGCACGCATGCGAAGAGCTGCCAGAAGGCAAGAGCAGCTCAAGCAAAAAGGACGACTTGAAGATGATTGGCCACACCCATAAGGCTTAAAAGAGCAGCAACGAGTCGTTGGGTTTTTTGTAGAAAAGCAATGTTGATTTCCGTGCTTCTTGTCAGCCTCTCTTGAACTTTGTGGGGGTTTTGTCAAGAAAAGCCTTTGGCAGGTTGCCAAAGACATTAAAGGTTGGTGATGAGGCCGACGGACTGGCTATTAAGAATTTTGTTTTGGACGAAGCTGAGAATGAATTAATTCTCAGCTGTTTTAATAAAATAAGTTCGTTGGGGACTGAATTGTTTAGTAATCACTACTTGGGCCTTGGTCACAACAGTGACGAGCGATCTGAGGCATGACAAGAAGAGCCAAATACTTACAGTCGACAGGGAGACCAGGACTCTCCGGAACTTGGAGGAGGTATCTGAAACGATGTCTTTCTCAAGGGAGGTTCCATATTCTGCAAAAAGGCCCAGAGATATATCTCAAAAAAGCATTTGTAGGATTGGCGGAGCTGAGGAAAGCTTGACAACTATGGCGACTTCCTGAAAAGCAACCACTAACGTGCAGGGGTGTCTCTTGAGCATGTTCAATAAAGTCAGGGTGGTGTCTGCAGAGGTGGAGAGGGTTGTGAGAATAACCTTGAGGAACAGGAGGAAGAGCCACAGCTGGGGAAATGGTCGGATACAAGAAATTACAAGGCTCCTGCTGGGGCGGCTGCTGCGGCGGCTGCAGCTGGGCCTCCGAACTTCCGGGTTTGCGGCGGCGGCGGCGGCGGCGGCAGCGGCTTCCTCAGGGGACTGGGAGCTTCTTTGTCATCGCTCTCTGTTATTGGAGAGCCTTTGAGCTTCGGCGCTGGAGCCTTTTGACCACCAGCGCTTCTTGCCATCTTTGCTGGTGAGGCCTGAGATGAGATGAGTGGCAGGTATCAGCGTTTTCTTTGGGCCCTTGTGCTGGGGCGCTGGCCGCTGCGGTCGCGGTGTAGCTTTCGGGTTGCGGCGGCGGCGGCAGCGACCTCCTCATGGGACAAAATTTTTCTATCAACGCTGGAGAGGCAGAGGGTCGGACTTATGAGAGGCAGAGGGCCCGAAGAGTCATCTGGAGGGCCCAATCCCCTGAAAGGGAGTTGGAGCTGGAGGTGAGGTTGGCCCTCATTTGGACCCTCAGCAGTTTGGACTAGGATGGCCCATGGTGGCGGCGTCGGCGTCAGCTGGGAATCCTGGCTGTCGGCGACGCGATGGCCTTATCATCTGATGGGCTTGTCCTGGATTGTGTCCCTCACTAAGACTAAGACTAAGACCAAGATTAAGACTGTGATTAAGACCATATATCGTCTTCTAAACATCATTGGTTGGCTAGACTGGCTCAGAGGAGAGTGGCTGATTCGATTGGGTGTCATCTGGACCTAGGACGAGTGGTGGCCGCTGGGTTTGGAGATGGAGTAGCGGCCCCATGGAGCCCTAGATGTCCGCGGTCCGTCCTGCCAGCCTGAGAGCCCGGTTTGCTGTGGTTGACATCTTGACCGGCTTCGATGGGCTGCTTACCGTACTTTTTGATATGCGAAGATTTTCAACTGCGGACCTTCTTGCCCTGCGAGATTCCCCTCTCTCGCAGGTTTGGCCCTCCACACTACCGAGGGCCCACCTTGAGGACGGGTTTTGGAACCCCGAGAGCTGGCATGCTAAATCCAGGAGACTTAGGGGATTTTTAACTAATTGTTTTAATAGATTTTTTAAGGGGAGTTTTAATGGGGATTTTAAGGGTGAGGGATTCTTAAGGGGTGGGAGGGGTAGGGCGGGTGTTGGGGGAAACCCGCCGGGTGGGAGTTTTAATGGAAATTTTAAGGGGGGGAGGGAAACCGACGGGTTTGGGTTGGGGGTGGGTGGGAGGGTTAGGGTGGGTGATGGGGGTAGCCCGTCGGGAGGGAAACCAGTTCCAGCGCATGCTCGTGGCGACTATCAAATCGGTTCGGAGGTTATGGGGGGGGAGTGTGTTCCTTTGTGTGAGGGTGAGTCCATCTGCACGGTAAGTGGGAGGGGCAGATATGGCGGAAGGGGGATCGATCGGTTTAGGGGTCACGCGTTCGATGTATACAGGCGATTGCGTGCCCGATCCCCTGACTTCTCCGTTCCCGGATGGTCAAGACCCCCAGAGCCTGGGCCTTCGTCTGATGTTATGCAACGCACGGTCCGTGGCCAATAAGGCCCCCCTAATACATGATCTGATTCAGGGGGGTGCCGCGGATATTATAGGCGTTACGGAGACCTGGCTGGGCACTGAAGGGGGCGTGCCCCTGGTTGAGATGTGCCCACCGGGTTTCCGTGCATTCCATCAGCCGAGGCCCAGGGTAGGGGTGGGGGTGGCGGTTGTTATTAAAGAGAGTCTAGAGCCGAGGGAGACCACTGTACCTCAGATTGCCGGGTGTGAATCCTCTTTGTGAGGTGGGGTCATAGATGTCAGATGGGCTTGCTGGTCGCACCTGGCTCCTTGCTGCGTGACAGCGGCCCTGCCCGAGCTCCTGGAGGTGCTTGCCGGGTGGCAGTGGAGACCCCCAGACTTTTAGTCATGGGGGACTTTAACTTGCCATCTGCTGGCTCGTCATCGACAGTAGCTCGGGAGTTCATGGCCTCCATGACGGCCCTGGACCTGACTCAAGTAGTGGATGGCCCTACTCACATTGGGGGAGGCACACTGGACCTGATTTTTATCTCTGGTCAGTGGTTGAAGGATCTGGACTTGGGAGATATAGTCACAGAGCCTTTGTCATGGTCAGATCACTCTCCTTCGCCTGGACTTTCTGACCGCTACCCAACACCGCAGGGAGACGGAACCATTACGTTGGTACCGTCCCAGGCGCCTGATGGACCCAGAGAGGTTCCGGACGGAGCTTGGGCCATTCCCTGAGGGTCTGGCTCACGGCACGGCAGAGGAACTGGCCGCAGCCTGGGAACGGGCTGCGGCTGGGGCTTTAGACCGTGTCGTGCCTCTGCGGCCTCTGACCCGGCGCAGATCCCAACCGGCTCCTTGGTTCTCCGAGGAGCTGAGGGGGATGAAACGCCGGAGAAGACGCCTAGAGAGTTCTTGGAGGTCCAGCCGTTCAGAGGCTGATCGGGCACTAGTTAGATCCTATACTAGGACCTCCCTAGTGGCACGGAGGGAAGCGAGGCGTTGCTCCGCCCCCCCCCTCATTGCGCCGGCAGATAACCGCCCAGCTGCCCTGTTTCGGGTGGCCCGCCCCCTCCTTCACCAGGGGGAGCGGGATGACCCGTTGCAGGGACGTGCTGAGGAGTTTAACGGTTATCTATACGATAAAATCGTTCAGCTTCGGGACGGTCTGGACCAAAATTGTGGCGATTCGGACGGGCGCCTGAGGGCGGTCTTGGTGATATTGTTTGGGATGAGTTTGACCCTGTGGCTCCGAGGACATGGACAGGTTGCTGGGTAGATTGAATGCCACCACGTGTTTATTGGACCCGTGCCCTCCTGGCTGGTGCTGGCCACTCAGGAGGTGACACGAGGCTGGCTCCAGGGATTACGAGCGCTTCTTTGGTGGAGGGAGTCTTCCGCCGCCTTGAAAGAGGCGGTGGTGAGGCCCTCCTCAAGAAGCCTTCCTGGACCCGGCTGTTTTAGGTAATTATCGTCCGGTCTCCAACCCGCCGCGGCGAAGGTTGTAGAGAGTATGGTGGCATATCAGTTTCCCTGCACCTGGAGGAAACTGTCTATCTAGACCTGCTCCAGTCCGGCTTCCGCCCGGTTACAGCACTGAGACGGCTTTGGTCGCGTTGGTGGATGATCTCTGGAGGGCCAGGGATAGGGGTTGTTCCTCTGCCCTGGTCCTATTAGACCTCTCAGCGGCTTTCGATACCATCGACCATGGTATCCTGCTGCGCCGGCTGGAGGGATTGGGAGTGAGAGGCACCGTTTATCGGTGGTTCTCCTCCTATCTCTCCGACCGGACGCAGACGGTGTTGGCGGGGGGGGAGAGGTCGGCCCGCGCCTCACTTGTGGGTGCCGCAGGGCCGATTCTCTCGCCCCTTCTGTTCAACATCTACATGAAGCCGCTGGGTGAGATCATCAGTGGCTTCGGTGTGAGGTACCAGCTGTACGCTGATGACACCCAGCTGTACTTTTCCACACCGGGCCACCCCAATGAAGCTATCGAAGTGCTGTCCCGGTGTCTGGAAGCCGTACGGGTCTGGATGGGGAGAAACAGGCTCAAGCCCAATCCCCCCAAGACGGAGTGGTGGTGGATGCCGGCATCCCGGTACAGTCAGCTGAGTCCACGGCTGACTGTTGGGAGCGAGTCATTGGCCCCGATGGAGAGGGTGCGCAACTTGGGCGTTCTCCTGGATGAACGGCTGTCTTTGAAGACCACCTGACGGCCGCCTCCAGGAGAGCTTTCCACCAGGTTCGCCTGGTGCGCCAGCTGCGCCTTTCTAGACCGGGATGCCTTATGCACAGTCACTCACGCCTTGTGACGTCTCGTCTGGATTACTGCAATGCTCTCTACATGGGGCTCCCCTTGAGGGGCATCCGGAGGCTTCAGTTAGTCCAGAATGCAGCTGCGCGGGTGATAGAGGGAGCCCCTCGTGGCTCCCACGTGACACCTATCCTGCGCAGGCTGCACTGGCTACCTGTGGCCTTCCGGGTGCGCTTCAAGGTGTTGGTGAACGTCTTCAAAGCGCCCCATGGCATAGGGCCGGGCTATCTACGGGACCGCCTGCTGCTACCGAATACCTCTCACCGACCCGTGCGCTCTCACAGAGAGGGACTCCTCAGGGTGCCGTCGGCGCGACAGTGTCGTCTGGCGACGCCCAGGGGAAGGGCCTTCTCTGTGGGGGCTCCCGCCCTCTGGAACGAACTCCCCCCAGGACTCCGTCAACTTCCGGACCTCCGAACCTTTCGTCGCGAGCTTAAAACTCACCTATTCATCTGCGCTGGACTGGGTTAGTTTTTAAACTTATGGGTTTTTAATGGGTTTTATTCTAAATTTTAATCATGGCCAATTTAATAAGTTTTTTAATTATATTTTAATCGTATTTATATTGTATTATTTTGTATTTTTTATCAGGCTGTGAACCGCCCTGAGTCCTTCGGGAGAAGGGCGGTATAAAAATTTAAATAAATAAATAAAATAATAATAAATAAATAAAATTGAGTCCAAAGGAAAGATGGGACACAGAAAGCAGAAGGGACCCTCCCTACCTGTCTTTAGGATAAAAGCAGGGAGGGGGGAGTCGTATTCAGAATTGCAAGAGTCTGTAACTAACTGTGATGGAGTATGAAGCTGGTGAAGGCATTTGGGTGGGGGAGTATCAACAACAGCACCACTACTTCTCAGTGAGGAAGCATCATATTCCTGCACTGGGGGGACTGGCAGAACCTGGGGTTGGAGTGAAAAGGGGGATCAGCCTAGAAACCCTACATAAGCACAAGCGAACTAAGTCCAATCCTCCTTGAATTCCCTTAGACCCTTATCTAACTCCTATCAGGTACTAACCATTAGTTGGATAAGATGCCTGTGCATAGGTGTGAGTACCAATAAATCAGTTTAACTGTAAACCTGGTATTTCACGTCTGACAATTCCAGAGAGAGGCCCAAGACAAGAGACTGTGCAGTCCTGAACTGTATATGGGGGAGGGAGGAAAAGATTCAGAAGAGCCGCACCCCAGAATCTCCCAGGGTATATTTGGTAGGTTAGAAGGTTTTAGTCTGGCAAGATTATGTCCACTGGGTGAAAGTAAATAAAGAAAGGAATTCAATTGGATCTCACTGTGTCATCTTTCGACTTAGATAGGACAGAAATCCTATAATAAATATAATTTTAATATTCACAACTTTGGTGCTCAAGTTTGATCTTCCTTGAATTGCTGAACAGCAATGTGTAATCAGAGCTCTGCCTCTTTTTCATGTGCACCATCATGGACGCCATCTTGATTTCTCATGTGGACCGTCACAAATGCCATCTTGATTTTTTTTGACCATGGCCTTCCCCAACCCCTGACAAGGGGGAATCCCTCTAAACTCCGAGATTGGGTCTGCACAAATTCTAGGGAATGTGCCTAAAGGAATTCTCTGCGATAGGTCTGCCTATCATCAAACATAACATTCGAATGGCATTCAGCGCTTCCAGCTGCTTTTCGTGCCCAGCTGGCCATGTGATTCTAGAAAGCTCCATGAATTGGCTGCAGGCGAGCGGCGGAGGCTATGGGAAGGAATACTCACGACGGTGGTAGGTGTCATTAATCCTCCGGAGTTCCTCGTTGGTACGAGAGGCCAAGATTTCTATCAGGCAGCCCTCATCTGTCCCAGCCCCCTGCAAGACAGACAAAGAACTGAAGCAAGATTTTTCTAGGAACATCTCCAGGCCTCAAAATAATTTTCACCGACCTCAAAGTGGAAACCGAAGCTCTTGGTTCTCAAGCTGGGGGAATTTTATGTATGAAAATGCTGGCTGCAGTAATATAACGGAAAGCTGAGTCTACAGTATTTCTTGCTCTCACAGAATAGCCCGAAGTAAGGAGACCAAAAACCAGGAATGGATGGAGAACGTGCCTACAACTTCAGGCGGCTCACCAGATCCTTATTTTCCAACCAATTCCCATGGTTTATGGTCTATCTTCTAATATCAGGCTCAAGTGGTCTCCAACCCACAGAAGCTTTTGCGATAGCACATTTGTGGGTCTTTAAAGCACGGCTGGCGGGGGAATTCGGGAAGTTGAGGTCCACAAGTCTTAACGTTGCCAAGGTTGGACACTCCTACTTGACTCAGTCTACGATATGCTAAACTGAGCCAGGGTCATCTTTAGGGGAAGAGGAGATAAAGAGTAGAGCCACAGTCATGGCTGTAACTGCTCGCTTCTTTTCTTACACGGAATATACAGGGCTGGAAGGGACCTCGGAGGTCTTCTAGTCCAGGGGTCTCCAACCTTAGCAACTTTAAGACTTGTGGACTTCAACTCCCAGAGTCCCTCAGCCGGCAAAGCTGGGAGTTGAAGTCCACAAGTCTTAAAGTTGCCAATGTTGGAGACCCCTGTTCTAGTCCAACCCTGTGCTTGAGTGTCAACATGTGCCAATACTTGTACAGAAAGGGTGGAGCGTCAATCATGTGGCTGCAGAGATTCTCCTTGACCTTTGACCTTCCCCAAAACCTAGCTGAAACCATGTTGGCAGGCAGCATCTACAGTAGAGATGGGTGAGGAACCTCCATGCTACCCACTTCCTAGAATCTTGAAGCCAACTGTTCAAAGAATATATTCCAAATGTCCTTTGGAGATACAGGTGTTGGTCTGATATAAAATAGCCCCATGGATCTCTGGATCCACAAAAAACTCTGGTTCTTTGTTGTGGTTAAAAATTATTATTTTTTTTTTGCAAACCTTCATTGCTCTTTTCAGCTCCTCCACATCGTACAGGGTGATAGGGGTCATCAGTCCAATAATAACGTTCTCAAAATTCCTACTCAGCTCAGACTTCAGGTCATTAATCAAATCCTGTTGGAGAAAGAAAATGATTGGATAACATCACAATGCCTAGTGTCGTTTTTTGTTTCAAGTGCATCACCCAAAATTAAACATTACTTCTAATTTTCTTCTAGAACTGGTGCATTTCCTTCAAGGCAGAAGTGAAAAGCTATACGACAGCTGGTGTTTCAATTTTAAGGACATAAACCCAGATCAATCTTTTTTGTGGACCACAGACTCTCACATTTGACGTGGTCTTTGGAAACAATGAATTTTGCCTGAAAATTCTCAGGGCCATTTTTTAAAAAAATTCTTTGCTTCTTCCATATCTCCTTCTTTGTTCCTTATCAATCTTGTGATACCTTTCTGCCCCTTCTTTCTGCTATGTACACAAAATAAAAAGTTTATATATATATATATATATATATATATATATATATTTATATATATATATATATTTATATATATATATATATATATAGTCTTTAGTTGTTGGGTTTTCTCCGTGTAAAATTGGAAGTGTCTTGGTGACGTTTGACGAAGTCTCATTCGTCATCTTCAGGCTTCAGCCGTGCTTCTGGGAGCAAGCAAATTTCTCCTAGAAGCACGAAGCTGTAAACACCTAGCCTGAAGATGATGAATGGGATTTCGTCGAAACGTCGCCAAGACACTTCCAATTTTACGTGGGAGAAAACCCGAACAACCAAAGACCTACACACAAACACCCGCGAAAACCTCAGAAAACACATATATATATATGTATACACAGCAAATGTGTACATATGGGTATGGGTATATATGGGTATGGGTATATAAATATATGTGTCTTTTGAGAGTGGGTATCCCAATTTCATTTTTAATGTTTCCCAGTGTGTTTACCAAAAGAAATAATAATAAAGATTATCTCATCTCATCCTCTATCTTATTATTTAGGAAGTCTGTTACCTCGTAGCACAGACTAATGTGATTTGTGAGAGTCAATTCTCCTCAAATAAGCCCTAAAATCAAAGGAACCTACCAGGATTCTGACAATTGGTCAAAAGAATCTTCTATTGAAACGAGTGAAATAAAGCCGGCCTTTAGGTTGTGGAAAACTTTAGGTTTAGGTTGTGATAAGAAAAGCACAAGCTTGTGTGTTAAACATGTGATCAAAACCACAAAATGCAGGCGTGAGTATTTTTTATAATTTGCTTCAAACTGCACTCAGGCTTCTTTCAATCTTACGGGAGGACGCACCTTTGTTCAGCTGTATAAATGTGCCTTTTTGGGGCAAATCTGGGCTCCGTCTCTTTGTTTGCACCAAGCCACACCTGGCCCTGCCCAACACAATTAACCTTTAATTTCAATGATTTAATAATAGTTAATCCATCTCCTTATTTAAACATTTACAACCTTCCAAAGAGATAAAGAGAGAAACAGAGGGGGGGGGGAAATCAAACAAAGAAAAGGTTTGGCATTAGCAATAGAAGCAATCCGTTTTACTGACAGATATCCCTGGGTTAATGGAGTTGAACAATTCACTTTGCAATCTGTATGTGAATCCAGTCCCAGAGTTCCTACTCAGTGCTACCTACCCGGCCAATGGAGGATTTGTAGGCGATCTTAATCTCCTGCCGTTGGGACAAGTTCCTGTTGACCAAAATCTCAATGATGGCATCTTCATCAGTACCTGGGACGAGAGACCAAAGATTCAGAGAAGGGCAAGAAAAAGGACCAAGGAATTGAAACTAGGAGCACAATATGGGGAGAAGCTGGCAGGTGAGATCAGGTACTTGTGTGGCAAGCAGGAAAATCCAGGTAATCAGGACCTCTAGAGCGAGGCCACTGGAAACAAATCATTTGGAAAAAAATTTTTTTATCTGATTTTACTGCACGAATAACATATGCACAAAACTGGAAACAGGAACAGATGCCAACAGATGAAAAAGTGATAGGGAAAGTTTTACAGTGTGCCGAAATGGACAAGTTAACAAAAGAAATTAAAGAGAAAGAAGAGACAGATTATTACATAATCTGGAATAAACGGTATGAATGGCTTGAGTTTAGAAATAAAGGAAAAAATAAAGGGGAGAAATTAGAAGGTACAGAATGTATTAGGAATGTACAATATGTAAATAATAAATATATAAGAATCTAGAAAAGTAAAGCTATTAATATTAGATAATTTAATGTAAATAAAGAAAAGGAGATGAGAAAGAAAATAAAATAACAAATGTGATATGGCGGGGAAGGTATAAAAGCGAAAGAAGACCACTAAGAAACGCTGTTTAGAAATAGGAAATATTTATATGTTTTACGTTGTGTGCTTGTCAGACTATGCATCACATTAAAACAAGAAAAAAATAAGAAAAAAATTGTATTTTTATTTCTTATACACATGTTGTAAATGTACATTTTCTTATCCATAATTGGTCATACATATACAAAGTGGTGGGATTCAAATAATTTAACAACCGGTTCTCTGCCTTAATGATTTCTTCCAACAACCAGTTCATCAAACTGCTCAGAAAGTTGACAACCGGTTCTCCCGAAGTGGTGGGAACCGGCTGAATCCCAGCACTGCATATACATATTTTTTCTAAAGAAAGCATCAAAATAAGGCATTTTGATTACACTTGGGCTTGCTCTTCCACCCTTTCTTTCTCCTCATTTCACAACAAACTTTCTTCTCCTTCCTCTTTCTTTCCCTTTCCTCTCTTCCCTCCTCTCCTCCTTTCTTCCTCCTCCTCTCCTTCCTCTTCCCTACTTCCCCTTCCTTTCCCCCACTCCTCCCCTCTTTTCCCCCTTTCTCGCCTTCTTTCCTACTCTTGTCCCCTGTCCTTTCTTCCTCTCCTTTCCCCTTTCTTCCATTCCTCTCTCTCCCTCTCCTCTTCTATCTTACCCTCT
Source organism: Ahaetulla prasina (assembly GCF_028640845.1). Classification (NCBI taxonomy): domain Eukaryota; kingdom Metazoa; phylum Chordata; class Lepidosauria; order Squamata; family Colubridae; genus Ahaetulla; species Ahaetulla prasina. Next base: position 1,185,278 of record NC_080547.1, read on the forward strand.
CCTCCTCTCTCCTTTCTTTCTCCTTTGTTGTGCAATATTTCCCCTATTTGATATCCGAGCAACTCCGATTTTCTAATAATATATACTTTCTTTTTAATATCTTTTCAATTGTATCCAATCTGTCATGTCTATCATCATAATTGTACATTTATATTTATAATCTTCTTTCTTTTCTCCCCCATCCCCCTTTTCCATTTACTCTGGTGTCATCTGGGTTTCTATTTCTTTATTGTCTTCTCCCTCGTTTAGTTTTCTATTATCTAAATCATTTATCTATCATCTTTTATTCATATTTCTTTTCTAACCATACATAAAATCTTCCCCATGTCTTGAAATACACCGGTTCCTCTTTATCTTTTATTCTTAGAGTTAATCTATTCATTTCCGCACAGTCTAAAATCTTTTTTATTACTTCACCTTTTGACGGGATTTTCTCTGCCTTCCAATTTTGCGCAAATACAATGCTTGCTGCTGTTATTAGGTGTATAATTAGATACACATTTTTGCTATATCTCTCTGGCAAAATACCCAATAAAAAAAAATCTCTGGTTTTCATTCTGTAGGTTTACGTAACATTTCCTCTAACCATGTCTGTATTCTAGACCAGGGGTCTTCAACCTTGGCAACTTTAAGATTTGTGGACTTCAACTCCCAGAGTTCCTCAGCCAGCAAAGCTGTCTTAAAGTTGCCAAGGTTGGAGACCCCTGTTCTAGACCAATAGTTTTTTGCTTCTGTACATGACCACCACATATGATAATGTGATCCTGGCAAATGTGAACATTTTCAGCATTTAGCACAAATACCAGCGTTTGGACCTAACTCAGAAGAAGGCCATTTCTTACAGTCTCTTTGATGCATACCTATGCGATTTCTTTTATGAATATTCTCTGCACAAAGCAAGTTTAGCCTTCCCATCTCCAGCTGAGCAGGGTTTACAATTCCCAGCAGGATGTCCATGGAGCCAAAACTGCTTTTTCCAGAAGGGAACTGGACTTTCTTGGTTCTTTTTTTTCTTTGAAAATGTTTCGCTTCTCAATCAAGTTCTTGTCTTGAACTGAATCTTGGATGAGAAGAGAAACGTTTTCAGAAGAAAAAACAAAACCCACGAAGGTCCAACTGCCTTTTGGAAAAAGCACCTTGGAGAATTCGCAGCAGGCAGAAGCTTCTGGCTGGAAATTTTGGGAACTCCAAGGGTTCCAGGTAAGAGAAGAGGATCTAGCACCATGATGGTGAACCTGTGGCACGCACAGCTATGTCACCCGGCTGGCGCGGCCTTGCCTGTTTATCTGTCCTTTGCGCGCACGGCAGTGCTGAAAACCGGTGTGTGCATCCACGCCAGCCAGCTGATCATCGGCCACGCATGTGTGCTAGAACCCGGAAATTCAGCTTTTTCGGAGCGCGGTCCTGACAAGCCCACGCGTGAGTGATGTTTCCGCGCGACCTTTTTCAGCACTTGGTACCGCAAGCTTTCTAATGTCCTGATCAAAACGCGACTTGGAGGCAGAAACTTTACAACTTCAGAGCAATCAATCAAGAATAAAACGGATGACTCACCTAAGCCTTTCATAGCTTTGCGAAGAGCCTGGGCATCGGCCTCAGGGTTGAAGTTGGAGGCCCCCTTGATGGTTCCCCTGTTTCCTGCCTAAAAGCCACAGAAGGTCAAAAGTCAACGCCCAGAAGAGATGGAACCACAGAGGAAGAAACAAGAAAAAAAATAATAATCCAGATTTCCAGGGAATCGTTGACTTAGGACCATAAAAGAGAGTCCAAAGTTTCTGTAGCTAAACAAGATAGCCGTCAAGAGCATTTTGTCCCATGTTGTGATCTTTTTGCCACAGTTGTTAAGTGAATCATGTGGCCATTAAGTGAATCTGGCTCCCACCCTCCCATTGACTTTGCTTGTCAGAAGCCAATTGGGAAGGTTGCAATGGAGATCACGTGCCCCATCATAAATACATGCCAGCTGCCAAGGGTTTGAATTCTCATTCTCATTCGGCAGAAGAGGTTGTAGAAAAAATGCTTTTAAAAATAAAAAAAAAGGCTCTGACAATCACGTGGCTCAGCATGGGCGGGGGTGGAGGTGCACAGAGATTTTTGCTACCAGTTTTCCGAACAACCCACCGCCATTGCTATCGGATCGGGCAATCCGATCCAAACCAGGAGCATTTCACCCCTGTGATAATCCCAGAAATGGACTTGGGAAGAGCCACTCAGTCCCAAAACAAGGAATTTGTATGTGTGTATGAGTGTGCCTCCAAATTAATCTTGACTCCCGGACAAGCCTTTGCAGATTCGGAAGTGGTTTCTTCTTTCTAGGGACGAGGAGATCCAAATCGCCCCAATTCACCCAGTTGGTGCTGGGACAAAGGCAGAGCTACAAACCATGATCTCCTGGTTTCTAGCCCTGGGCCTTTAATCCCTCCATCAAACTGGCTCTCTTCTTTGAATTAGCCTTGACTCCTGATGACCTCATGAATAAATCCCTGCCAATTATTTTTTTTTCGGGGAGAGGAAGGTTCTCCTTGGCCGCCTTCTTCCTGGAGCGGAGAGAGAGGGAGGGATCGGCCCAATTTCCCCCAGTCTCTTACAAGTCTCACTGCTTCTTGTCCAGAGTTTCAACCACTACACCCAACTGGCTCTCAAGGAAGTAATTAGGAGCTGCCATCCTACGCTTGGAAACTGATGGTGAGTTCTTAGCATGCTTTTAAGGCCACCTGCACAGGAGTCCACTCTGGGCAGCCACAGAACCTTTGCTGCCACTTAAAGGAAGGCTGGAGAAAATCTTCTGCCCCAACCAGCCTCACTAGGGGAGTAGGCCAGGTTGAACCCCGTGGACCAACAGTTCAGCTGCCACAAAGCCGTTCCAAACAGCCTTGGAGCTTGTCTACACACTCAAAGTAGCAAAGGGAGGGAAAGTTACCTGGGTTTGGACCTAGTGCTAAACCAAGGTTTAACTATGGCTTGCTGAAGACACCACAATTGGCTACCTTGGCACAAGAAACACAGCCTTAAACCACCATTCATGGCACACCATGGCTAGGGTCACCCCATTCACTGCACCCAAAACAAAGGAGCTGAATTTAGATTTACTGTGACCAGGAAAAGGTTTTCGGTTTCAGTCAGAGGCTAATTATGTTGTGCAGCAGAAAACAGACTACACACCACAACAGACCACTGGCCAACTGCTGCCTTTGGTGCCACACCAAGCCCTTATCGTAGCGGTTCCCAAGAATAACATTTAGCCCGTCAAGAAGCGTCTTTCCATCTGCTTAATTGCCCTGAGCCAACAGCTCAGGACATTGGCCCTTTGATCAGAGCCAGGGTGTGCCAGGCACCGCCTGGTCCTGCATGGAACCAAAACCACGTACCATGGCAATAAACGTCCTGCAATTCTCTAGCAACCAGTCAGCTCTGCAGATGGTCCCTGCAATAAAAGAGAGAATTAATTCCGATAAGGCTCTGCAAACATAGGAAGGAAGGAAGAGCTATGAACCTCTGTGGCACCTTTTGGTATTAAAGAGGCATATTAAACAATGTCTGAGGCTTGGAAGGATTATGGGTGGGAATGAACATCCACAGCAGGGAAACATGTACCAAATGGGTGTATGTGGGCGCTGAAGACTTTCAATCTCTCAACCCCCTCCCCCCCGTAATTGTATAAAACTGCCATTTTTTAAAAAGGAACTAATCGTACTAAGTCTATGCAAATAATTTCATTCCATTTTAATGGCACGTAAGCTATACCAAAGGTAGGTTGAGTGAAAATATCAACATGCCCTCGCTTGCAGAGTTACAGGCTCTGACAAAGCAACACCCTCAAACCTGGGTGAAAAAACACTGAACAGCAGAACAGGTCAGAATTATTTACCGCCGAATGTCTGAAGTTGCTAAAAAGGGCCTAAAACTTCGTAATTTGTGATTAAGCCGACTTTGGCCTTGGACTATATCCGAAGGGACTGATGGAGGATCTCCTCTGCCTCCACCTTCACCTCCTTCCTTCATCGTTTCCACCTGCCTGCAAGGAAGCGGGGTCCCAGCCTCCTGCCTTCCCTCCAGACACATCCCAGGTGAAGAACAGCCCCCCCCCCTTTCTGATCTGGGCTCAGAGAATTGTGGCTGAAGTCAGTAAACGGGGTTAAATCGAGGGGTCCTTAATGCTTGGAAAGCACCCATGACCCCTTATTTCAACCTGACCTTACAAATATTCTCCTTTACTGTGTTGAATTATACCGAAGGATAGCGGAATAGGAAAACTCGGTGCGGGACAATTCAAGAATTCAATTTTAAAAATATTTTAATTTTTGCCATTCGCGTTTCATTCTGTCCCTCCTTTTGCATCATTTCTTTAACGATTCAATCCTACCATTTCTTTGATATTAGTGTAACTCTTGTCCTGCAGCGAGCTGTCCCAGAGCGAACTGGCCATCGCAAGTTGACCGCGATGAGTTAGTTGTGCCAAGTTGGCCATGCCAAGTTGTCCTAGACTCAAAGGGAAGGAGGCTCGCTATAGATACACAGGCAATGTTCCCTAGGCAAAAGGGCTAAAATAATGTTTAAGTCCAGAACTTCGAGATGACATCTGGAAAAGGTTCAAGCCAAGTGAATATATAGAGAACAACCCATTTATAACCCATTTCAGTAAAGATAGTTTTAGCCTTTGGGTAGAGTTTTTTTCCAGGTCTGTCCTAGCTCGTGAGGCTAACCACACGCCTATGAATTTTGGTTATGAAGCTTCTTGCTTGCAAAGCAATTCAACCTATGGCTTAACTATGTCCTTAGTGTAGCCTTCCCTGGCACCAGGGGTGAAATCCAGTAGGTTCTGGAGAACCGGTAGCGGAAATTTTGAGTAGTTCAGAGAATCAGCAAATGCCACCTCTGGCTGGCCCCAGAGTAGGGTGGGATTGGAGATTTTGCAGTATCCTTCCCCTGGAGTGGGGTGGAAATGGGGATTTTGCAGCTGACGTTCCAACGGTCACTGATGGGAACTGTGATGGTTTAACCACCCACACAGTCTAACCGGACTTCTTTAGGACAGCCGTCCCGAGTCCAGTGGGATGATCAGGGCCCCCTCTTCTATCTTCAAACGAGATAGGTACACAAACAGTTACATATACTTGCCTATGGCGTTTTCACATACACGCGTGTCCTGGCCAGAATTCGGTTCAGATCTCCGTTCCTTCCCGCAAGAGTTCTTGGACTAGCTCTCAGCACCGTCGACCCCGCCGAGGTGCCACCACCGTCTCCCGGAGGGCTTACCACCGTCTCCCGGAGGGCTTGGCGCCTGGAGAATGTTCAGGAGTGGCCCCTGGGTGGGTCCGAGGGGTCGAGCCTGTCCTCAACGAGATGTCGTCTCGCTTAGTGTCCCATCTGGGGTGCCACGGAAGCTGTTGTAGAATGAAGAGACACAAGCCAGCTCTTCTGGGAAGGAAAGGTTTATTATATATGCGCAGGTTCAGGGTACAGAACAAAGCTGAGGGTCTGAACAAAGTCAGGGACTTTCCAACACGGATATATATACTTTCTGGTTACGTATAGGCTGCGTATACAGTGTTTAGCATGTTATATTCCATATATGGTTATTATACCAAGAATTAGAGAACTGATACCAGACATAAGGGAGGAAACACAAGATGCTCATCACGCTATCAGGATACAGTTAGTGCTTAACAAGAGGATATGATTATCTGAGCTCAGCAGATTTAGGGGTGCAGCTTGGACTTTCCATGGCCATATATCAAGCTGAGAAAGCAGTTTCCTTAATAAAGCTGACAAGCCATTTCCTTAGCCTGGGAGAGTCTGCTTGACCAAAGTTTTTCCCAGGCTTGAGGCCTGTTATGTGTATCTTTGTTCTGAACAGAGTTTGCAAGCCACCTTATCCCCTGCCATGCCCACCAAGCCACGCCCACAGAACCGGTAGGGAAAAATTTTAGATTTCTCACCCCTGGCTGGCACCCTCTAGACACTGTGGATGTTTTCCCACAATTCCTTACTAGCCAATTTAGATGACTAGGGAATCCCAAAATGGCAAACTCAACACAGCTTGGGCAGAATTGCAAAGACATCCCTAATGTGGGCTAGGCCAAAACCAGAGGAGTTCCCTCCAAAATGGAAATTTCCACATCTGTCCCAGCCTGGATGAGTCATTTCTGCCTAAAGCTGGCAGACTTAATCTGCCTGGTATTCATTTCATGAGTGAGCCTCCCTCCCCTCTCCCAGGCAGCTTTTATTGTACACCCCCCCCCACCAATTCCTACCCAGGAGGCAATCTTTGCATAGGCAGAAAATCAATTATATGCCAAGCCACATACTTATTAATGCCCCCGGAGCTTCAATAAGTAACTGAAAGCAAACAAAAAGGATTTTAAAAAAAACCCGGAAGGTACCACTAAAAACCTCCACACGATGGATGCAAATCCAATAATTCACGCCGCTTTCCCGCCTTGCCATGTAAATCTGATCTCTCGCCACGGAATAAGGCTGTCGGTTGGTCTTATTTCCATCTCTTTTGCAACCGCTCCATGTGGAGCAATGGAAAATTTTGGAGCCACATTTCCGGCTCTGCCTGCTCCACTCTGGGTTTCGCTTGGGAAAAAACAAAACAAAACAGGCCAGCAACTCTGAATAGCTGTTTACCGAAGAACACGTCTGATTGCTTTAAAAAAGATTGCTCTCACTTCTTCAGATATGCGAGCAACCTCTTGTGTATTTGGGCGTGTAGTCGATTGTCTTGAATGACGGGTTTGACCCTTTTCAAGCCATCATGCTGTTGACAACCCAACATTAGACTGTCATCAGAATCGCGAGTCCTGATCCCTGATCCCCCTGCACCGCTCAGCAGGGAAAGCAGCCGCCCCTCCTGGTTACCGTCAAAATCTCCCACACAGCTGCTAGGGAGCACTTGGCATTCCTGCCGGCACCAAAGCTAAGACCCTTTAGACTAGGGGTCTCCAACCTTGGCCGCTTTAAGACTTGTGGACTTCAACTCCCAGAACTCCTCAGCCAGCAAAGCTGGGAGTTGCAGTCCACAAGTCTTAAAGCTGCCAAGTTTGAAGACTTCTGGTCTATGGAGATTCTCAGTCATCCAGGTCATGGTTGCCCCAAAGGTGTTTTTTCAAAAGGCAACTCACTTTGTTTTTCCTTGAAGATGTTTTGCTTCTCATCCAAGAAGCTTCTATAGTCAGAACTGAAGAAGATTCTTGAATAGGAAGTGAAACGTCTTCATAGCAGTATTCCGATACCTGAGGGGCTGCCCCAAAGAAGAGGGAGTCAAGCTATTCTCCAAAGCACCTGAAGGCAGGACAAGAAGCAATGGGTGGAAACTCATCAAGGAGAGAAGCAACTTAGAACTAAGGAGAAATTTCCTGACAGTGAGAACAATCAGTAAGTGGAACAACTTGCCTGCAGAAGTTGCGAATGCTCCAACACTGGAAATTTTTAAGAAAATGTTGGATAGCCATTTGTCTGAAATGGTGTAGGGTTTCCTGCCTAAGCAGGGGGTTGGACTAGAAGACCTCCGAGGTCCCTTCCAACTCTGATTCTATTCTAAAACAAGCAAAAAGGAAGAAAGTCCAGTTGCCTTTTGAAGAAGCATCTTTGGTTTAGCTTCTCTGACTTACCCAGAGCTTCCCCTTCTTCCTCTGCCCTCTTTCAAAAGCCTACAGGGTGACTAAAGTTCGCATTGCAATAGAGATCCTCACCCCCCAGCGATAGATGTGACCCACTGGAGCTGACACAGCAGTCCTTGGGTTACATCCATGCGTTCAACAACTGTTCAAAGTTATGAGGGCACTGAAACAATGGACTTACAACTAGTTTTCAACATTCTGGCCATTGCAGCAACCTTGCATAAGTTGGGGTAGTTCATATTTATGGTTCCCTCTTTCCCACCTCTTCAGCTGAAGGTACAAAATATTATTATTAACATGCATACGGCAAAATTGTGCCCAAAGCAGAACCAGTATTCCAGAATCTGGAATCCTCCGCCAAGTTTTGATCACATTATAAAAAAGTTGTTGAGACTTTGGAAAAAACACAAAGAAGAGCAACTAGGATGATTAATGGAACTGGAGACGGAAGCATATGAAGAACGGTTGCAGGAATTGAAGGAGCCCCAAGGAGCAGTGGGGTATTCGATCCTTCAGTTCTGTGACCCCCCCCCCCATGTTGGGGGTGAAGGCACGATACTCGGTCCCATTCCACGTTCTCTGGGAGCAATGCTCTGAACCGGGGGGTGGGGGGTCTCCAACCTTGGCAAATTTTAAGACTTGTGGAGTTCAACTCCCAGAACTCCTCAGCCAGCAAAGCTGGGAGTTGAAGTCCACAAGTCTTAAAGCGGCCAAGGTTGGAGACCCCTAGTCTAAAGGGTCTTAGCTTTGGTGCCGGCAGGAATGCCAAGTGCTCCCTAGCAGCTGTGTGGGAGATTTTGACGGTAACCAGGAGGGGCGGCTGCTTTCCCTGCTGAGCGGTGCAGGGGGATCAGGGATCAGGACTCACGATTCTGATGACAGTCTAATGTTGGGCTGTCCACAGCATGGTGGCTTGAAAAGGGTCAAACCCGTCATTGAAGACCACCGAATACATGCTGGGAGTTGAACCAGGATTCTGGGAGTTGAAGTCCACAAGTCTTAAAGTGGCCATGGTTGGAGACCCCTGCTCTGAACCATCAACTAACCACAAGCGCTCAGTGTGTATCTGCTGAACCACCAAAAATGAACTGAGGTTTACGTTAATCAAGCTCAGTATATTGAAGGAACGCAGCTGGTTAAGCATGCAGGGAATGTGGTGTGTGGGACCGTTAAGAGTTGAGCAGGGCCGCTTAGGGTTATTCTTAGCAGCACATAATGCAGTTTGCAGGGCTGTCGATCCCTGGATGTGCTGGCCTTGCATTTTTCGACCTTGTTCTCAGAGGTCCTAATTGCAAGCAGATTATCCCCCCCCCCAACTTTCATGGAGAATGGACTTCCTCCGTTTTGCTTCGCACATCATGTTTGCCATAGATTTGCCTGGTGCACTGCAACGACTCTGTCATGGTAGAATGGAAGGAATGAGCTGGAAGGGACCTGGGAGGTCTTGTAGTCCAGCCCAGGGGTGAAATCCAGCAGGTTCTGACAGGTTCTGGAGAACCGGTAGTGGAAATTTTGAGTAGTTTGGAGAACCGGCAAATACCACCTCTGGCTGGCCCCAGAGTGGGGTGGGAATGGAGATTTTGCAGTATCCTTCCCCTGCCATGCCCACCAAGCCACGCCCACAGGACCGGTAGGAAACAAATTTGGATTTCATCCCTGGTCCAGCCCCTGCCTAGACCGTTTGAGAGAAGTGACTTTCTCGAAAGCCTCCAGTGATGACGGAGAGCCCAGGATTTCTGCACTAATAGTTGCGGGTAGAAGGAACCCAGGAGTGGCTTCTGTCATAAGATGCCGCAACGGTCATAAGGGCGAAGTCACTTTTTGCCAGGGCCGCTGTAACTTCGAACGGTCCCTAAACGAAGGGTTGTAAGTCGAGGACTGCCTGCCCCCCCCCTCCCCCGGTGCCGACGGCTGGGAGACTGCGGGCGGCAGAGCGGGCGAAAGGGGATCGGCGACGGGCCGCCCTCGACCGCTCTCCAACAACTCCCGGGCGCGAAGAGCGAGCCCAGAGCCCCGCCGGCCTCGCCGCGTCCGTCCGTGGCCCCAAGGCGGGACCGTCCCGCTTTCCCGGGCAGGAGAACCGGGCAACCCGCCACCCTCGGGCGCCGTCGCGGCTTCCCACCGCCCGCTCGGTCGGCACCGGCCCAAAGAGGTTCGCAGCCGCCCCGCTGCCCGCCATGAGCCGCCCGCCCCGTCGCTCCCGGCCGCCTCGCCTCGCCCGGCCGCCTACCTGCCTGCCTGCCTGCCTGCTCTCGCCGCCGCCCTGGAAGCCGCTCAGCCCGGCTCCGCTTCCTTTTCAGGGACGGCCAGGCCCGCCCTGGAGGGAGCGGTCACGGGGCAGCGCCTGATTTCCACGCCTGGCGGCTGCCGGGACTTCCGCGGATCGGGTTGCAGCGCAGCCGGGAAAGCAGCGGGGGCGCCGGCAGGGAGGGGCGCGGAAGGCCGGACGGAGCCGCTTTCCCTGAGGTCCCCCGACGGCTCCTTGGGCGCCCCACTATCCCTCCCTCCCTCCCTCCCTCCCTCCGTATCTATCTATCTATCTATCTATCTATCTATCTATCTATCTATCTATCTATCTATCTATCTATCTATCTATCTACCTACCTACCTACCTACCTACCTACCTACCTACCTACCTACCTACCTACCTACCTACCTACCTATGTCTATATCTAACTCTACCAATTTCTCTCTATCTCTATTTCTCTACCTATGTGTCCGTCCATCCCTCTCTCCCTCTCTAACTCTGTTTACCAATCTCTCTCTCTCTGTTTCTCTATCTACTTGTCTTTCCATCCATCCATATTTTGGATTGTTTTTGCAGGCTTTGCAGGCATTGACACTTTTGTGTATTGTGAGCGGGTAAGTTGTCCCGCATCTCCGTTCCCACATCCTGGTGGACTTGACAGCCTAGGTTAGGGTGGGACGGCTTCCCTCCAGAAGTTGTGGGCGCTCCATCACTGGAGGCTTTTAAGAAGAGATTGGACAACCATTTGTCTGGAATGATATTATAGGGTCTCCTGCCCTGGGCAAAGGGCTGGACTAGAAGACCTCCAAGGTCCCATCTAACTCTGTTATGATTCAATGATTGAATGATTCTGCAACCGCACCCTGGAAGCCCCACCTTGTTTGGAATCCAGGTGAGTCCTGGCAGCTTTCCAGGAGGAAAGGCCTGGATTGTTTAACCTCCCAGGTGCTCTTAGAGACACCAGATCACTTCCAAGTACAAAAAAGAAAAAGGGAAAAAATTGTCCACTTAACATATCCTGACAATTGGCGCAAATTCCTGATAAAGAAGCTCTTATTTTATGGGGCATTTTGTCTGCGAGAAGATGATAGAAGGGGGAGAATGATAGAGAGGGAAAATGGTGCGCCTGCTTCTTGTGCAAATGAAGCTTCACATGCGTGTGAATGCCTGCTACTCGTGCAAATGGAGCTGTGTGTGCAAGTGCATGCCCAGCTCGGTTCCAAACAGGCCACGGCCCAGGGATTGGGGACTCCTGCTATAAATCAAGGTAGGCTTTTTTTGTTTTTTTTCTAAAAAAAGCACATAATTCACTGTTCTTCGTTTATTTATTAAGTCAGATAAGTTTTAACTTTTTTCCTGCTTGAATGGATCAGAATTTAGAAGCCATTTTAATGTGGTTTGGCTATGGAAAACCATCCAGCTCCATTGCTAGTGATCACTTGTGCTTTGCCTACATTCTGCATTCTAGAGTTGAAGAAGTCGTGTCAACTTCACACATCCAGAAACGCTGAAAAGCAACTGGCTAAGAATACATTGAAAAATGTTCCTGCTCTTTAGCCTTTTTTTTTTTTACTCTTTTTACTGTATTCGAAGAAGGCATATAGGATGACATGACAATTGGTCTTGTTTAGTATAGGCATTTTGTGACTTCCCTGTTTCTCTTGGAGAGTAAAAACTCTCCAAGTCACAAAAAGGAAAAAAACGAAGTCACAAAATGCCTATGCTAAACAGGACCAATTGTCATGTTATCCTATATGCCTTCTTCAAATACACAGATGGATGCCCTGTTGCAAGAATTCTAAAAAATGATTTATTTTTGCAGTTAATATTGCTGTTATAATCTATATAGTCTTTCTGCCTGCCTGCCTATCTACCATCTGTAACACAAATGGACAATGCCGTATCATTTTAATGCTGGTGGCTAAAGCTGAAGAAGCTTCTTGGATGAGAAGCGAAATGTCTTCAAAGAAAAACCAGAAAGTCCAGTTGCCTCTTGAAAAAGCACCTTCGGGCTGGTGGCTATACTTTTGAGTGCCAGAAGGTGGCAGTATGACCACATACAAGCTGAATGAGAAGCTAGTTTACAGCCTTTAAAATGCTGAAAAAATACAGTTGATTGATGCTAATTGTCTTCACCCCTTGGGACTCATGCAATCATACAAACAGGATATTTTCTGATATTTGTTTACATATCTTTGTTACAGGCATAAGGTGTGTGAACCATTTTCTCAATCTCTAAATAGCAAATGTTCAGGGAGAGCAGAAATATTTGGAGTAAGTGTAAAACTGGAAAATAACATATGGGAGAGCTCTATTTCTGTCTTGGGTCTACTCTAGAGCAACTGTGTCTTATGCATCAGGCAGATAGCAGCTATCTTTTGTTCAAAGCCTGTGAGGTTTTTTGAGATTTGCTTGAATCATTTTGACGGTCAACAGTTTCTCACTGGATGGTCCTAGGTTGAAATGCTCCAGTATTACCACATACATGTAGTTCTCCACTTCTAACCATTCATTTATTGACCATCTGAATTTAACACCACTGAAAAAAGTGACTTATGACCAGTTTTCACACTTACAACCATTGCAACAATCCTGGGGTTACGTGATCAAAATTCAGACTCTTGACAACTGACATTGTGTTCCTATGACAGATGCCATGTCCCAGGGTCATCGCGAGCAAAGTCAATGGTGGAACAAGATTCAATGAACAGCTGTGTGACTAAATTAAAACCTCCAGTTATACAGGTTGTTAAATTGGGACAAAACTCCCTTAAAAATTGTCTTACTTTAAGCAACAAAATTTTTGGACTCAGCTGTGGTTAAAAGTCATGAACTATCAGGCAACAGTTACGGGAGAGGAATTATAAATTAACAATGTCCACAGCATATAAAGAAAATCAATACAAAATGTTTTATAGATGGCATATGCCACTTGAGAAACTGACAAAAATGTTTAAGGATAAATCAGCTAAATGTTGGAAATGTCATCAGTTACCAAGATCGTATTAGAATAGAATAGAATAGAATAGAATAGAATAGAATAGAATAGAATAGAATTTTATTGGCCAAGTGTGATTGGACACACAAGGAATTTGTCTTGGTGCATATGCTCTCAGTGTACATAAAAGAAAAGATACGTTCATCAAGGTACAACATTTACAACACAATTGATGATCAATATAGCAATATAAATCATAAGGATTGCCAGCAACAAGTTATAGTCATACAGTCATAAGTGGAAAGAGATTGGTGATGGGAACTATGAAACGATTAATAGTAGTGCAGATTCAGTAAATAGTCTGACAGTGTTGAGGGAATTATTTGTTTAGCAGAGTGATGGCCTTCGGGAAAAAACTGTTCTTGTGTCTAGTTGTTCTGGTGTGCAGTGCTCTATAGCCGCTTTTGAGGGTAGGAGTTGAAACAGTTTATGTCCAGGATGCGAGGGATCTGCAAATATTTTCACGGCCCTCTTCTTGATTCGTGCAGTATACAGGTCCTCAATGGAAGGCAAGTTGGTAGCAATTATTTTTCTGCAGTTCTAATTATCCTCTGAAGTCTGTGTTTTCTTGTTGGGTTGCAGAACCCAACCAGACAGTTATAGAGGTGCAAATGACAGACTCAATAATTCCTCTGTAGAACTGGATCAGCAGCTCCTTGGGCAGTTTGAGCTTACTGAGTTGGCGCAGAAAGAACATTCTTTGTTGTCCTTTTTTAATGATGTTTTTGATGTTAGCTGTCCATTTGAGATCTTGCGATATGATAGAACCCAGAAATTTGAAGGTTTCTACTGTTGATACTGTGTTGTCAAGTATTGTGAGAGGTGGAAGTATGGAAGGGTTTTTCCTAAAATCTACCACCATTTCTACGGTTTTGAGTGTGTTCAGTTCCAGATTGTTTTGGTTGCACCACAAGGCTAGTCGTTCGACCTCTCGTCTATATGCGGATTCGTCATTGTCTCGAATGAGACCAATCACTGTTGTGTCAACTTCAGTAGCTTAACAAATGGATCATTGGAGATGCAGTCATTGGTATACAGAGAGAAGAGAAGTGGGGAGAGCACACAGCCTTGGGGGGCCCCTGTGCTAATTGTACAGGTATTTGATGTGATCTTGCTTAGCTTCACCTGCTGCTTCCTGTTTGTTAGGAAGCTTGTGATCCACTTACAAGTCTGTTCCGGTACCTGTAGCTGGTTTAGCTTAGTTAGAAGAATGTTTGGAATGATGGTATTGAATGCTGAACTAAAGTCTACAAAGAGGACCCTTGCATAGGTCTTTGGAGACTCAAGATGTTGTAGGATGTAGTGCAGAGCCATATTAACAGCATCATCTGTTAATCTATTTGCTCGGTATGCAAATTGCAAGGGGTCTAAAAGCGGATTCGTGATGGTTTTCAGGTAGGAAAGCACTAGCCTTTCAAAGGTTTTCATGACTACAGATGTTAGAGCAACTGGTCTGTAGTCATTCAGTTCCTTGATGGTGGGCTTCTTCGGCACTGGGATGATGGTAGAGCGTTTGAAGCAAGAAGGAACATAGCACATCTCTAGTGATTTATTGAAAATATGGGTGAAGATGGCATGTCCATCACATTATCATATGTGATGGACATGCCTGGAAGCCAAAAACTATTGGGAGAAAGTAAAGGGTTGGTTAGAAGAAATGATTCAGCAACACATTGACTCAAAACCTGAGCTGTTCTTATTGGGGTTTCTACCAGAGAAAATCAGTAAAGAAAATACCTATTTGATTATACATGTAATTACAGCAGCAGGAATTGTTTTTGTGCAAAATTTGAAAGCCGAGAAAATACCCCTGGAAGGAGAAATTATTAGAAAAAAATTAGATTGTGCAGAAATGAACAGATTAACTCTGATGATTAAAGAGAGAATTCAGAATATTTTAAGATATGGGATAAATTTTACCATTGGTTAGAAGAGAGGTATAGCTAAGCAATGGATAATTATGTAAGAAAATGATCGTAATGTAATTGTGGAAAAATGGTAATAGTTTAAATTGAAGTGAAGAAAGAAACAACAAAATGATGGAGCCAGGAAGAAAACACCGAGATGTCAGATGAAAGGAATTACTGATGTTTTAAATGTATGTTTGTCTATAAAAATAAAAAACTTTTTTTTTTAAAAAAAGTCATGGACTATCTGTACAAACTATCTTCCCCTCTTCCCTTCCCGTGCATCTTTGTTTAAAATCTAAATTACCCTTCTGGAGACTAAGCGTGCATACCCTACCAAGTCTTAGTTGGTTTAACCATGGTTAGGGAATATAAACCATTGTCTGAGTTTTTCACTTTATGTTAATACCTCTGGAACTGAGCTGCAAAACCTCAGATGGACACTAGATGGCAGCAGATAATTTGTTCTTTCATTCTCTCATTCATTTATCCATTCATTCAATTTAGGGGTTCTCCAACTTCAGAAACTCTGAAAAATTAAAAAAAAATCAATAATGGGAACAATGTCAGGAAGGAGCTACTTAATTGGATAAAAAGTTACAGGAACCCATCCCAAGACCTGGGACAACAGCCAGGTTTTTGGATACCTTTTCGAAGATGTTTTGCTTCTCATCCAAAAAGCTTCATCCAGTCAGAGCTGAAGAAACGTCTTGGATGAGAAGCGGAAAAAACAAGAAGGTCCAGTTGCCTTCGTTGCTGCATACAGCTCTCAAAGGGTCTCCCTCCACCTCTTCTTGGCTCCAGAGAAGCCCCTGGAGTGTGTGACCACCAAGGGCAAGAAAGACGACTCAGCATAAGCTGCCCTCCCCTGCACCAACAGAGGGCCTGATCCTGCCAAGACAGGCCTCTGCACTTTAGCACAGCTTCAGTTGGCTCAGTGTGAACCAAGCATCTTCCTTCCTAGACACAAGGACAGTTTTTCCCCAAACGCCATCACTCTGCTAAACCAATAATCCCCTCAACACTGTCAAACTATTCACTAAGTCTGTGCTACTATTAATCTTCTCATCATTCCCATCACCCATCTCCTCCCACTTTTGACTGTAACTTTGTTGCTTGTATCCTTACGATTTATATTGATATTGTTTTCTGATTGCTTATTTGTACCCTATGACTGTCATTAAGTGTTGTGCCTTATGATTCTTGACGAACGTATCTTTTCTTTTACGTACACTGAGAGTGTATGCACCAAAGACAAATTCCTTGTGTGTCCAATCACACTTGGCCAATAAAAAATTCTATTCTATGGGGGCTCCAGTGACGTCACCCTCCTGCTGGGTGCTCAAACAGAGCACTCCGTGTTAGAAGATTGTAAAAGTCAGTGAAACAGAAAATAAATCACTGTTCACTGAGCTTAGCATAATCTCTGGGTGAAAGAGATTATCAGAATTGTGGAAGAGTGGCAGGTCTGACAGGGGGTTTGCTCTCAAGAGCGAATTTTCCTGGATTTATGACCCCACCGAATTCCACTCCTTCCAACTTCAGCACGCCCCTGTTTTTATCAGGGAAAAGGAGAGGAATGTTGCTTCTGCTCTAGAGAACTTATTAAATTGATTGATATTCCAAGCAGACGGGAATTTCACAAGCGTTCGAACTTTGATGTAGAATCAGCACGGCAAGTACCGACTCCCTTTTTGAAATTTGAAACCTTTCTTTGTCTTTGATTAATTGACTTTTAAAATGGCGTCTAAAAGTGAAAGTAAAATTTTTTAGTACGATGAAGCAGCGTTACTTGTGGATTGTTACAAACGGAGTTTTTTTTATACTGAAAGGAGGGAAGGAGAGTTATTAAGTTTGAATTCCTGATTCTTTTGAAGACAGAATGGCAGCTAAACCTTTAAAGCCTTCTGGAAGAAGGGGATCTGAACCAAGTCTTGAGGAAAATATTGAAAGAACAATTAAAACTTTCTGAAGATAGGCAAAAGAGATGATGGAGAATTTTAATGCAAAAATAAGAGAAGATATTCTTATGGCAGTTCAAGGACTGAGTAAAAATTGAAGGATTGGAAGTGGAAATGCAACAGATCTCCCAGTCAAATAAGTATTTAGAAGATGAAATGAAAGGTGTTCAGAAAAAAGTGGATCAAAATGAAGATCAGGTTGTGATATTACAATATAAACTTATGGAAGGAGCTCTTAGAATTGTGGTATGCAAGAAGAGCGTGGAGAAGACTTAAGAAAATTATATCAGAAGCATTGGCTGAATTTATTGAAGCGGACCCCAAGAGGTAGCTTACCAAATTGATAAAATATATAGAGTTAATTCTGGATTGCAAGACAGAGAAAGCTTCCTCGGACATTGTGGTTTATTTTGTGAAAAGGACTATGAGAAATCAAATTCTGCAAGTTTCATATCAGACAACTTTAAAAATTGGAGAACAGGAGTTGAAGGTGTTGAAAGAGATTCCTTCAAAGATGTTAAGAGACAGGAAGCAATTTGCTTTTTTTACACAAGAACTTAAAAAACATCAGATTCAATTCAGATGGGAGGTGCCAGTTGGACTGACACTATTCTATCAAGGAAGGAGATATAGAATTGACACGGTTTTAAAGGCAAAGGATTTTCTTTCTACAGTTTTGAAAGTCGAAATAGAAGTGATAGAAAAACATCAAGAGACTCAAGAAGGCGTGGTGACCCAAGAGCCTTTATTGCTGCCAGTATTAGAGGAACCACAAGAGCAAAGGGTGACAAGAGGAGCCCTTAAGCGTAAAGAAGAGCAACAGTCTCAAAGTAAAAGTCAGGATCCCATTATGGAAGCTGTGGGAGGAGCTAGACGGAAGATACCGGAGGAGGAGCTTCGTTGTCTGCTTCAAAGCTTCAGGAGGCCAGTAATGGCAAATAGAATCTTGTCATGGAATGTTAATGGCTTGAATTCAGCTCAGAAAAGAAGGAAAATATTTCACTACTTGAAACAATTTAAAATGATGTGATTTGTTTGCAAGAGACACATATAAAATTATCAGACCAAAAATATTTAATTAATTCAAAATTGGGTAACCATTTTGTTGCATCAGCTTTGGAAAAGAAGCATGGAATTGTTGTATATATCAGGAAGGATATACCAACTAAGCTAATTGAGGCAGATATTCAAGGAAGATTTATTGCTATTGAACTGGTGATAGATGCAAAAGACTTTGTTGATAGGTATTTACGCACCTAATCAGCAACAAGAAAAGTTTTACAAAATGTTACATGAGAGGTTGACCTCTGGGATTATAGTTCGTTTATTTTATTAGGAGACTGGAATGGAGTAATTGATACAAGAAGGATAAGAGAACTTCCTCCAAGAAGATACCTATACATGCAAAATTACCAAAATCTTTTTGAAATGATGGAAGACTTTGAGTTTAGAGATATATGGAGGTTACGGAATCCAGATGAGAGAGATTTTACTTTTTTTCTGATAGGCATCAATCTTTTCACGCATTGATTTTATTTTAATTTCTAATGACTTGCTTTCTAGGGTGAAGAAAACGAAGATATTTCGAGGTGTTTAACTGACCATAGCCCAGTATGGATGGAATTATTACAAGGGAAAAAGGTGGTAGAACATGGAGGTTGAATGAAAATCTGTTTAGATATGAGGATAATGTAACTTATTGTAAGAAACAGTTAAAAGAATTTTTGATTTTAATATGTACAAAGGGACACCTATAGGAACTGTGTGGAAGCGAGCAAAGCGTTTATTAGAGGATATTGATTTTATTTGGACAACAGGCAAAGGAATAATAAACAAAAGCAGCGTAGATATTTGGAAGAAGAAATTCAAAGGAAGCAACAGTTATTAATTCAAAACCCACAAGATCATAAACTTAAAGAGGCTATAAAAACATTACAGAGTCAATTTAATATGTTAATGGCAGACCAGGTGGCAACGAATATACAATATGCTAAACATAATACTTTTGTAATGCAAATAAACCTGGGAGATGGTTGGCATATAATTTAAGGAAGAAACAGAAAGCACGTGTCATACAAAAATAGAATATAAAGGTAAAGAGACATATCAACAGGATAAAATTAAAAGGCATTCTCAGAATTTTATACTGCACTATATGCAAAAGACAAAATATTGATAGGGACATTTATGATTATTTGAAAGATTATAAGGTGAATATTCTAACATTAGAACAGAGGGAGGAGCTGAACCGCCGATAGCTACTGGAGAAATAGTGGAGGCAATTAAACAATTAAAATGGGAAAACCCTGGTACAGATGGTCTTACAGCAACTTATTATAAAAAACACAGGATGAAATATTAGGCCCACTTAAAGAATTATTTAATCAGATACAATTAGGAGTGGAATACCCCGTCATGGAAAACATCTTTATTTCACTGATACCAAAGAGGAGCAAGACTGCTCTAAACCTGGTAACTATAGGCCGATTTCACTTTTAAATAATGATTATAAGATTTTGTAAAATAATAGCAAATAGATTAATGTTAGTTTTACAACAAAGAATTCATACTGATCAATCTGGTTTTATAAAAGGGAGGCAGATGAGGAATAATGTTAGACAGATTATTAATATATTGGAATATTTGGAAAAGAAGAATACTTCAGCGGCACTTATTTTTTTGGATGCAGAGAAAGCCTTTGATCGATTGCATTGGGATTTTTTATTTAAATTAATAGAGAAAATGCAATTTGGAGACTGTTTTATTAGAATAATTAAAGCGATTTATGGAGAGCAAACAGCACAGATTATAGTAAATGGTAGTTTGACAGAAGTTATTAAGATTGCGAAAGGAACAAGACAGGGATGTCCCTTATCACCATTATTGTTTGTTTTGACTCTGGAACCATTATTAGATAAAATACGAGAATTAATGAAAATAGAGGGAATTAAGATTAGACAATATGAGTACAAAGTTAGAGCTTTTGCAGATGATGTAGTGGTTACGTTAATGAATCCTATAAATTCAAGTAGATTTTTGTTGGAAGTAATTGATAAATATGGAAAGGTATCAGGATTTAAAATAAATCAGAATAAAACAAAAGTGATAATTAAAAATATGTCTATACAACAGAAACAAAAACTAGAGGAAATGACAGGATTTGAGGTAGTAAAAAAGGTTAAATATTTAGGGTCTATATTAGCTCATCGAACAAGAAACTTTATAAGAATAATTATGACTTGCTATGGCAAAAGTTCAGAATGATATGAGTGGCTGGAAGAAATTGCAGTTATCCCTATTGGGAAGGATTGCGGCTATTAAAATGAATGTGTTACCTAGATTTTGTTTCTGTTCCAGATGATACCTATAATTAAAAGGATAAAAATTTGGAAGATTGGCAGAGTGGGATTAATAAATTTATATGGCAGGGTAAAAAGGCGAGGTTAAAATGAAAATAATACAGGATTCACGGAAAGAGGTGGTTTAAGAATGCCTAATTTTAAACTATATTATGAAGCAGTAACCCTTTCAGTAATAAGTGACTGGTTTAACTTAACAGAGGAAAGAATTTTGAATATAGAAGGTTATGACTTGTTATATGGATGGCATGCGATTTATTTTATGGAAAAAGTGGATAGGGCTTTTAAGAATCATGTGTTGAGAAGTGCTCTTTATGGTCTGGAATAAATATTCCTATAAATTAGATTATAAGATTCCTATATGGGCGAGCCCTAGACATGCAATAGAGAATATAAATATAGCACAGAAACAGGAAATGATTACATATAAAGAACTTTTGTATGCTGAAGGAGGTACACTGCAATTAAAATCATTACAGGTATTAAATGAAGAAGGAGGAATTATACTTGGTTTCAATATGGGCAAATAAGTGCTAGATGGAAAGAAGATCAAAAATTGGTATAATGCAAAGGAGGAAAATTTAATAAAGCAAATTAGAAATCAGACCCAGGAGCATATAAAGAGATTGTATAATGTGTTGCTGGAAATAGATTGGGAAAAGGATTTGGTAAAGGATTGTATGATAAAATGGGCACAGAATATTCAGGAACCAATAATGTTGGAAACATGGGAGAAAATTTGGGTTAGAAATGTTAAGTTTACACAAGCACAGAATTACCACTGAAAAACCATTGCAAACAATCCTGATCAAAAGACAACTGAATGACAAATAAGTCAATGGTGGAACAAGATTCAATGAACAGCTGTGTGACTAAATTAAAACCCAGTTATACAGGTTGTTAAATTGGGACAAAATCTTAAAAATTGTCTTACTTTAAGCAAAATTTTATTTTGGTTATGTAAAAGTCATGAACTACCAGGCAACAGTTACGGGAGAGGAATTATAAATTAACAATGTCCACAGCATATAAAGAAAATCAATACAAAATGTTTTATAGATGGCATATGCCACTTGAGAAACTGACAAAAATGTTTAAGGATAAATCAGCTAAATGTTGGAAATGTCATCAGTTACCAAGATCGTATTAGAATAGAATAGAATAGAATAGAATAGAATAGAATAGAATAGAATAGAATTTTATTGGCCAAGTGTGATTGGACACACAAGGAATTTGTCTTGGTGCATATGCTCAGTGTACATAAAAGAAAAGATACGTTCATCAAGGTACAACATTTACAACACAATTGATGATCAATATAGCAATATAAATCATAAGGATTGCCAGCAACAAGTTATAGTCATACAGTCATAAGTGGAAAGAGATTGGTGATGGGAACTATGAAACGATTAATAGTAGTGCAGATTCAGTAAATAGTCTGACAGTGTTGAGGAATTATTTGTTTAGCAGAGTGATGGCCTTCGGGAAAAACTGTTCTTGTGTCTAGTTGTTCTGGTGTGCAGTGCTCTAGCGTCTTTGAGGGCAGGAGTTGAAACAGTTTATGTCCAGGATGCGAGGATCTGCAAATATTTTCACGGCCTCTTCTTGATTCGTGCAGTATACAGGTCCTCAATGGAAGGCAAGTTGGTAGCAATTATTTTTCTGCAGTTCTAATTATCCTCTGAAGTCTGTGTTTTTCTTGTTGGGTTGCAGAACCGAACCAGACAGTTATAGAGGTGCAAATGACAGACTCAATAATTCCTCTGTAGAACTGGATCAGCAGCTCCTTGGGCAGTTTGAGCTTACTGAGTTGGCGCAGAAAGAACATTCTTTGTTGTCCTTTTAATGATGTTTTGATGTTAGCTGTCCATTTGAGATCTTGCGATATGATAGAACCCAGAAATTTGAAGGTTTCTACTGTTGATACTGTGTTGTCAAGTATTGTGAGAGGTGGAAGTATGGAAGGTTTTCCTAAAGTCTACCACCATTTCTACGGTTTTGAGTGTGTTCAGTTCCAGATTGTTTTGGTTGCACCACAAGGCTAGTCGTTCGACCTCTCGTCTATATGCGGATTCGTCATTGTCTCGAATGAGACCAATCACTGTTGTGTCAACTTCAGTAGCTTAACAAATGGATCATTGGAGATGCAGTCATTGGTATACAGAGAGAAGAGAAGTGGGGAGAGCACACAGCCTTGGGGGGCCCCTGTGCTATTTGTACAGGTATTTGATGTGATCTTGCTTAGCTTCACCTGCTGCTTCCTGTTTGTTAGGAAGCTTGTGATCCACTTACAAGTCTGTTCCGTACCTGTAGCTGGTTTAGCTTAGTTAGAAGAATGTCTGGAATGATGGTATTGAATGCTGAACTAAAGTCTACAAAAGGACCCTTGCATAGGTCTTTGGAGACTCAAGATGTTGTAGGATGTAGTGCAGAGCCATATTAACAGCATCATCTGTTGATCTATTTGCTCGGTATGCAAATTGCAAGGGGTCTAAAAGCGGATTCGTGATGGTTTTCAGGTAGGAAAGCACTAGCCTTTCAAAGGTTTTCATGACTACAGATGTTAGAGCAACTGGTCTGTAGTCATTCAGTTCCTTGATGGTGGGCTTCTTCGGCACTGGGATGATGGTAGAGCGTTTGAAGCAAGAAGGAACATAGCACATCTCTAGTGATTTATTGAAAATATGGGTGAAGATGGCATGTCCATCACATTATCATATGTGGTGGACATGCCTGGAAGCCAAAAACTATTGGGAGAAAGTAAAGGGTTGGTTAGAAGAAATGATCCAGCAACACATTGACTCAAAACCTGAGCTGTTCTTATTGGGGTTTCTACCAGAGAAAATCAGTAAAGAAAATACCTATTTGATTATACATGTAATTACAGCAGCAAGAATTGTTTTTGTGCAAAATTTGAAAGCAGAGAAAATACCCCTGGAAGGAGAAATTATTAGAAAAAATTTAGATTGTGCAGAAATGAACAGATTAACTCTGATGATTAAAGAGAGAATTCAGAATATTTTAAGATATGGGATAAATTTTACCATTGGTTAGAAGAGAGGTATAGCTAAGCAATGGATAATTATGTAAGAAAATGATCGTAATGTAATTGTGGAAAAATGGTAATAGTTTAAATTGAAGTGAAAGAAACAACAAAATGATGGAGCCAGGAAAAAAACACCGAGATGTCAGATGGAAGGAATTACTGATGTTTTAAATGTATGTTTGTCTATAAAAATAAAAAACTTTTTTTTAAAAAAAAGTCATGGACTATCTGTACAAACTATCTTCCCCTCTTCCCTTCCCGTGCATCTTTGTTTAAAATCTAAATTACCCTTCTGGAGACTAAGCGTGCATACCCTACCAAGTCTTAGTTGGTTTAACCATGGTTAGGGAATATAAACCATTGTCTGAGTTTTTCACTTTATGTTAATACAACCTCTGGAACTGAGCTGCAAAACCTCAGATGGACACTAGATGGCAGCAGATAATTTGTTCTTTCATTCTCTCATTCATTCATCCATTCATTCAATTTAGGGGTTCTCCGACTTCAGAAACTCTGAAAAATTTAAAAAAAAATCAATAATGGGAACAATGTCAGGAAGGAGCTACTTAATTGGATAAAAAGTTACAGGAACCCATCCCAAGGCCTGGGACAACAGCCAGGTTTTTGGATACCTTTTCGAAGATGTTTTGCTTCTCATCCAAAAAGCTTCATCCAGTCAGAGCTGAAGAAACGTCTTGGATGAGAAGCGGAAAAAACAAGAAGGTCCAGTTGCCTTCGTTGCTGCATACAGCTCTCAAAGGGTCTCCCTCCACCTCTTCTTGGCTCCAGAGAAGCCCCTGGAGTGTGTGACCACCAAGGGCAAGAAAGACGACTCAGCATAAGCTGCCCTCCCCTGCACCAACAGAGGGCCTGATCCTGCCAAGACAGGCCTCTGCACTTTAGCACAGCTTCAGTTGGCTCAGTGTGAACCAAGCATCTTCCTTCCTAGACACAAGGACAGTTTTTCCCCAAACGCCATCACTCTGCTAAACCAATAATCCCCTCAACACTGTCAAACTATTCACTAAGTCTGTGCTACTATTAATCTTCTCATCATTCCCATCACCCATCTCCTCCCACTTTTGACTGTAACTTTGTTGCTTGTATCCTTACGATTTATATTGATATTGTTTTCTGATTGCTTATTTGTACCCTATGACTGTCATTAAGTGTTGTGCCTTATGATTCTTGACGAACGTATCTTTTCTTTTATGTACACTGAGAGTGTATGCACCAAGACAAATTCCTTGTGTGTCCAATCACACTTGGCCAATAAAAAATTCTATTCTATTCTATTCTATTCTATTCTATTCTATTCTATTCTATTCTATTCTATTCTATTCTATTCTATTCTATTCTATTCTATTCTATTCTACTCTACTCTATTCTATTCTATTCTATTGAAGGAGACCAGGGTGTGTAGATAGATATAAATTACAATGTCCTTCCTGTCAAAGACTACTTCAGCTTCAATTGCAACAATACACGAGCACACAATAGATTTAAGCTTAAATGTTAACCGCTCCAATCTTGATTGCAGAAAATATGGCTTTAGTAACCGAGTTGTTAATGCCTGGAATACACTACCTGACTCTGTGGTCTCTTCCCAAAATCCCCAAAGCTTCAACCAAAAACTGTCTACCATTGACCTCACCCCATTCCTAAGAGGTCTGTAAGGAGCGTGCATAAGAGCACCAGCGTGCCTTCCCTTCCTGTCCTATTGTTTCCTTTCGTTATATCCATAACGATATAGTCATTACATATTTATACTCATATATATGCTTATATTTTGTGTAATTATTTATAGTCATTACATACTCACACTCATATATATGCTTATATATTGTGTAATTATTTCATGCTTATGCTTATATATACTGTGTGACAAAATAAATAAATAAATATAAAACATGATAGATGTAAACCATGATAATAATAAGCCAGGAAGCCGTAATTGGCCTCTGAATTTCCCAGAATGCCTCTGGGGGTGGGGGTGGCTGGCACTATGAGTTGAAAACTTCACCTTCTCTTCCCTGCACCGCTATTCCAATCGAGGGTCCTCGGGGTGGGGTGGGGTGCATGCTGGCAGCAGAGGATTATGGGAATCGGAGTCCAAAAGACTTTGTGTAAGCACTCAATGGGGTGGGGATGGGAAAGCTTGCAGGGAACTGCCTTGTTTAGAATCAGCCGCGGGTGTAGTGGGTGCTAAATGGCTGGGAAAGGGGGCTACAAATCCATCCCCCCTTGGGATCATTTAGAAAGGCAGCCCTTTCAAGCAGGGGTCTCCAACCTTGGCCACTTTTAAGCCTGGAGGACTTCAACTCCCAGAATACCCCAGCCAGCAAAGCTTTTCAGGTGCTTTTCAGCAAAGCTGGCTGGGGTATTCTGGGAGTTGAAGTCCTCCAGGCTTAAAAGTGGCCAAGGTTGGAGACCCCTACTTTAAACCTCCCCACCCCTCCGCGCGGGGCTCCAACGTCACGATGACGGGAACCGAGAGTCAGTCTATGGAAAAGGTTGGGGTATCGGGAACCCCCCCGCCAGACACTCCGAGCGAAGAACCTGGCGGATTTACACGTCCCGTAATCCCCCCCCCCTCCCACTTTCCCCCGTTTCTATCTGGGATTTGTAGTCTCCGGGGGGGGGGAGCGGGTCCGGCGCCTCAACCGCGGAGGGAAACTACTCTTCCCAGCATGCCAAGCGGAAGAACGGCTGGTGCGATTTTGAAAAGAAGGTGGACGGAGCGGGAGGGGGGGCAGAAAAGTAAAAGGAGCCCCTTCGCGAAGCTCCTCCTCCCCCTCCTCTCCTCCCCGCTTGGGGTTTTCAAGGGGGGCCAGGCAGCGGCTGGGGTGGGGGAAGAGAGGAAGGGCGGGCGAAGGGTTCCCTCCTCCTCCTCCTCCTCCTCCTCCTCCTCCTCGCTCGAGGGGGGGGGAAGCGGCCCTTCCTGTGACGGTCCATTTCCTGGCCGGAGCGGGCCGCGGGCGGAGGGGGAGACGGGCAGCGGCGGCGGCTGCTCGGCATGGTCTTCTCGCTGCCGGCCCCTCGGCTGCCTCCGCCGCCCCCCGCCCGCCGCCTCTTCCTCCTCCGGCCGCTGCTACAGTGTAGCGATGCTGCAGGGCCGGCGCGGCGCCCGCAGCGGAAGCCGCGAGGGTAACATTGTGGCCCGGCCAGGTAGCTGCGCCCGCGGGAGGCCGGAGGGGGAAGGGAAGAGGGAGGGAGGAGGGGGGAGGCCGCGACCCTTCGGCCAGCTCCTGTGGGGAGGGGGAGGAGGAGGAGGAGGAGGAGGGGGGCAGAAAAGTAAAAGGAGCCCTTCATGAAGCTCCTCCCTCCTCTCCTCCCCGCTTGGGGTTTCAAGGGGCCAGGCAGCGGCTGGGGTGGGGGAAGAGAGGAAGGGCGGGCGAAGGGTTCCCTCCTCCTCCTCCTCCTCCTCCTCCTCCTCCTCGCTCGAGGGGGGGGGAAGCGGCCCTTCCTGTGACGGTCCATTTCCTGGCCGGGGGGGGCCGCGGGCGGAGGGGGGGACGGGCAGCGGCGGGGGCTGCTCGGCGTGGTCTTCTCGCTGCCGGCCCCTCGGCTGCCCCCGCCGCCCCTCGCCTGCCGCCTCTCCCCCCCCCGGCCGCTGCTACAGTGTAGCGATGCTGCAGGGCCGGCGCGGCGCCCGCAGCGGAAGCCGCGAGGGTAACATTGTGGCCCGGCCAGGTAGCTGCGCCCGCGGGAGGCCGGAGGGGGAAGGGAAGAGGGAGGGAGGGGGGAGGCCGCGACCCTTCGGCCAGCTCCTGTGGGAGGGGAGGAGGAGGAGGAGGAGGAGGGGCAAGGAGGGGCTGCCCGCGCCTCCTTTCTGTGGGGGCTTAAAAGGCTCTTCGGCTGCTGCTGTGGGGAGGAGGGCGCCCTGACCCTCTTCCTCCTCCTTTGGGGGATTTAGGACGGCAACCCTGGGCCTCCTCGGCCTCTCCTGCCGGCCTCTCCTGCTTCTCTTTCTCCCCCTTCCCCAGCTCCTGGCTCCTCACCTGAGCCCCTTCCCATCCCTTCCAAGAACACCTCCCTAATCTTGTCCCCTGAACCTCTGAGGCCACTGACCGACCTATATAAATAACCTCTCTCTTTTTTTTCTCCTCCCCTCCACAGGTCTGAGTGCGAATCACAGCCGGGCTCTGCCTTCCTGGACGGGGAGAGCGAAACCCTCCTGGGCTGCCCTTTAAGGAGGGGGAAGCAGAAGAGCTTGCCTCCCCCCCCTCCCCAATCATTCCTTTCGTCCGGCCGCCTGGCAGGGAGTTCTTCTCCGTTTGACCTTCTCCCTCCCTCTGTGGGGTCTGTGGTGGAGGGAAGCCTGACACCCCCCTAGCTGAAGAAGAAGAAGAAGAAGCCAAGGGGGGGGGACACACGACAGGTTGGCACTTTGGGGACCATGAAGAAATTTTTTGACTCTCGCCGGGAGCAGGGAGGATCCGGAGCCGGTTCGGGCCCCCTTGGAGGCGGGAGTAGCAGCAGCAGCACCGGGCCTGGGAGTGGATATGTTGGCCGAGTCTTCAATGTGGGGAGACAGCAGGTGACGGTGGAGGAGGTGGTGGCAGAAGGTAAGCCCCATAGCCCCGTCTTCCTCCCCTCCCTCCCCACAGCTAATCCAATTAGGGGGCAAACAGGCTTAAATTTAATTTGGGCATTGATCTTCCACAATCCCACAGTCTTGTCTTGTTGTGGAAAGCTCCTCCTCCTGAGAATTCCCTTTTTAATTAAAATGTGCTATGTATATATATATATTTATATATGGTGCTGAGGGCTAAGAGGGATGAATGTCATAGGCAGCAGGGTCTCTCCAACCCAGGCAACTTTTAAGATTTTTGGGACTTCAACTCCCAGGATCCCTCAGCCAACCAAGCTGGCTCCCAAGAATCCTGGGAGTTGAAGTCCACGAGTTGCCAGGTTTGGAGACCCTCCGGCATAGGGGGACAACCCAGCCTTGAGTTTCCAATCAACAGGCAGCCCTAAAACAGTCCCTCTGAGAACGTGCTCTCTCCCACCCATTTCCTTCACCCGCGTAATAATGTACCAATCCTTCCCCCTTCCTTAATGGTGTTACGTAATGTGCTTGGCTTCGCTGATGCAAATGCCGGTGAGAAAGCCGAGCGAGGGCTGTAAATAAAGGGATAATGAGATGCATAGGTGGAATTTCCTCTCTGTATTCAGAGCCTTTGCTGCGTCACAAGGCTGAGAGGTGGCCCGTTTGTCACCAGGGGTTCCGGGCCCCAAAAGCTGGGGTTCTCTTTTAACCCCGGCAAGGGGCTCCCTAAAGATTACACTCTGCCCATGGGCTATGCAGAAAACAAAACAACAATCCTGGCTTGCATTGGAGCTAAAAACACACTTGCTTTTGCCTGTGAAAGCTCAATTTTGTTTTCATCCTTGGTTGGTTTATTAATCAGATTAATTTAGCCGCTGGTGCCGGTGTAAGGGGCAAATTCTGTAGGGAAGAAGCAGGGTTGACCTTCCAGGTTTCTTTGTTTCTTGATGTGGTGATGGACAGGCATCATTGGGGGGGGAGGGGGAGAAAAGAGTTGAGGCTTATGCAATGCATCATGAATGCCCAGCGAGAGAAAGAGGGAAATTGCTTAGCGGAATGCAATAGGGGTGATCCTGGCTTCCTTAGGGATGGGCAATTCTCTATCCTTCTGCTAGGGCTGTTCGCTCCAGCATATATGAGAGACCAAGTGGTGCATCTTCCATGCCGGGCTTTGGAGTGGAACCAGCTGAGATGGATTCCGATTCTGAGCCCAGGTTTCCAAGTTGCTGCTGGTCAGGATAGATTGCCGCAGACAGGGCACAAGGGATTGGGCAAGCAGCCAGACCTCCTCATGTCTCTCCCACTTGCTCCAACAATTATGAAGCCTGGACAAAATGCTGACTCCCAAATTTACGCGGCCGACCCTGGGCGGGGTGAATCTTGCTGATTCAGAGGAGATCTCGTCTAGGCAGGGATCTCAGGAGGGGAGCTTTCAGTCAGGTGGGTCCTGCAGGGAAGTTACAGCCTTCTTTGTGGTTAAGTAATTACTGAATGAGCCTCATGAGCTGCTTGCCAGCTTCATGGAGAGAATGTGATCCCTTCGTTCCACCTACCTCACCCCGAAACTTACCTGCTTGTACCTCAATTTAGTGAGGTTGGAATGAGGGCAATGTGGTTGGTCTCTCTAAACTACGGCTTATTTTTATTGGAAGAAATCGGTGTTGTTCTCCCGTCCTTTCCCCATCCTGGGGAATGTTGAGACCTACGTTACGATTGTTGAAATGGAGATGGGCTAAAGCAGGGGTCTCTAACCTCGGCAATTTTAAGACTTGTGGACTTCAACTCCCAGAATCCCCCAGCCAGCTTTGCTGGAATTCTGGGAGTTGAAGTCCGCCAGGCTTAAAGTTGCCAAGGTTGGAGACCCCTGGGCTAAAGTGTAGATCCGGGAGTATCAGAGCAGGAACTTAAGCTAAGCTTGGGCTGAAGACCCCAGACTTATTCCCTGGGCTGGGGAAGGGCTGGCTGGACTCTGGGCCAGTTTGCCTTTTGGGGAGAAGCTGAGTTGTTGGCGGGGGGGGGGTTGGGTTTCCAGGCTCCCTTATTCAAGTCCCTTCTGCATGCAGGTTCTGGTGTTGTGTTAATTAATCTTCATTGGCCAGTTTCCTAAGACAAATCTGTTGTGAAACTGGAGTAAAGGTGTTGCTTATGGTGTGCAAAGTATGGGTGGAAGGTTACGTATTAAAAATTAAGACTCAGAAGGGACCTTGGAGGTCTTCTAGTCCAACCCCCTGCTCAAGCAGGAGACCCTGTACCATTTCAGCCAAAAGGCTGTCCAGTCGCTTCTTAAAAATGATGGACCACCCACAACTTCTGAAGGTTTCCACTGGTTAATTGTTCTGTCAGGAAATTCCTCCTTAGTTCTAAGTTTCTTCTCTCCTTGTTTAGTTTGCACCCATTGCTTCTTGTCCTGCCCTCAGGTGCTTTGGAGAATAGCTTGACTCCTTCTTCTTTGGGCACCCCTGAGATATTGGAAGACTGCTATCATGTCATCCCAAGTTCTTCTTTTCTGTAGACTGGCCATACCTAGTTATCCCAACCGTTCTTCATACAGTTTTGCCTAATCATCTTCATTGTCCTTTTCTCCACTCTTTCGAGAGTGTCAACATCTTTTTTATATCGTGGTGACCAAAACTGGACGCAATATTCCAAGTGCGGTGATCTTACCAAGGCATTATAAAGGGGTAGGAATGCTTCTGTGATCTTGATTCCTGAATCCTGGGAGGAGTTGTAGTCCAGTTCTCTGGAGGGCCTCTGTGTGAGACAGATGGATGTTCTGTTTAAAACTAGGCCCATAAGTTTGGGCCTAAAATCTCACTTAGATGTGAATCTTTGTGAGTGAACCTGAGCAACTCAAATCAAAGGATGGCGGTAGCTCAGCATAACACTTTGCATATTGCATTGAAGTTATGAATAATTTAGCCCTGAAAGAGTAAACTACCAGGAGGAGGTCTTCTTTAACTTCGTGAAGAAACCTAGTCTGAAGACCATTTGCTCTCTTAAGACACAGAATCCTTTGGAAGGGTGTCCTTTGGCTGTAGGGTGAGTCAAAATATTTATAAGCAGCAAGAGAGTTTATACGGCATTCATGCTCGCACTTAAATCCTTGCTGAAATTTTTTTAATGCCTGAATTA
This sequence comes from Ahaetulla prasina, assembly GCF_028640845.1. Taxonomy (NCBI): domain Eukaryota; kingdom Metazoa; phylum Chordata; class Lepidosauria; order Squamata; family Colubridae; genus Ahaetulla; species Ahaetulla prasina. Next base: position 1,216,106 of record NC_080547.1, read on the forward strand.
TGTATTGGTTAAACAGAGCTGTGAAGCAATAGCAAAGCCAGCAGGTCCTTAAGATCAAAGTGGCTGTTGTGGGCATAATTGTTAGTTCTTCGTTCTTTCTCTTTGGTTGCGACAAAAATTAAGTTTCAAGATCTCACATGGAAGGAATTGCTGGCTCGGGAATTCTGGGAATTGAAGGTCATCAAAGTGCCATAGTTGTCCACCCCCACTGGCTTAATGGTACCAAGATTGGTTCTGAATACAGTTGTGCTCCTGGGGTCAAAGTAGATAGAGCCATGTCTAGGAGGGCTATCATTAAGTGATGTACCTTAGAATTCTTGATGAACGTATCTTTTCTTTTATGTACACCGAGAGCGTATGCACCAAGACAAATTCCTTGTGTGTCCAATCACACTTGGCCAATAAAAAATTCTCTTCTCTTCTCTTCTCTTCTCTTCTCTTCTCTTCTCTTCTCTTCTCTTCTCTTCTATCCTATCCTATCCTATCCTATCCTATCCTATCCTATCCTATCCTATCCTATCCTATCCTATCCTATTGAGCTTTGACTATTGCATTAGTTGTGGCAACAGGAGATGTGAAAATTCTCACGTTCACCCTTGTCTTTGGTTCGGATGATTGTAATTTATTTTACACAGGGCTGCTCTTGAACAAACATCCATTGGCACACCTTTTTTTGTTTGTGGGAAAGTCTTATTACTGCCGGTATAGCACCATTGCTGTGGAAGCTTCACTGTCTACTAGTGAGCCATGCAAGGAGTGAATTAAAAGTGCCAGTGAGCTCACTTTATCACCAACTTTCGCAGGTAGATTCTGCCCCTTCCTGAAGTCCCAAGTAAGCAGGTGATGAATGTGCCAAAAGGTTCGATGGGAGCCACTGCATTTCCTGGCTCACCTGGTAATCTGCGCTCCAAAGAGAGGATGGGGACCCCCTCTCCTTTCATGGCTTGTTCAAGCTTTTGAGAAGCTGTTTGTAGAAGGATCCTGTTTCTGGACTGTGGTTTCTTTTATTTGACTTTGCATTGGTATTTCGTTACTCTCGTTCTTCCTGCAGTCTAGTTCAGGGGTCTCCAACCTTGGCAACTTTAAGACTTGTGGACTTCAATTCCCAGAATTCAATATTCCCCTGGGGCGGGAGGGGAGACACCGAAGAGCATCCCCAGACCCCTCTGCTCACCTGGCGCGCCATGACCTGCTGCAGCGCATTCTGGCACTTGGCATAGGTGTTGTCCCTCATGATGATCATGATGACGGGCATCAGCTTGTCCACCAGGGCGAGGGGGCCGTGCTTCAGCTCACCGGCCAAGATGCCCTCCGAGTGCATGTAGGTGATCTCTTTGATTTTCTAAGCAGGAGGAAGCCCTGCGTTAATCTCAGCTGCCTCGGTTGAGAACCAAAGTGCTCCCTGTCCTTGATCTTCCAAGAGATCTACTATTTGTCAAGGGAAAGTCACGTGTGGAGTTCCTACGTGAGTTCCTTGGAAAATGAACAACAACTCCTTCCTTCGGCTTCCTTCCTTCAGTCTCAGAAAAGGGGAAACCGTGAAGGAAGAAGATTGTGGATACTTTTAAGACATGGGGCTCCAACCTTGGCAACTTAAAGATTTGTGGACTTCAACTCCCGGAGTTCCTCAGCCAGCTTTGCTTTGCTTTGCTTTGCTTTGCTGGCTGAAGAATTCTGGGAGTTGAAGTCCACAAATCTTTAAGTTGCCAAGGTTGGAGCCCCCTATTCTAGTTAGTATTGTTTCAGACTGAACTGGTACATGGTATGCATGTTTATAAATAAATAAATATTAAGCTAACATCCCCCTGGAGCCAAACTTAACTCCTGGTAGCATCACACACAGGTGGGTGGAATTTTCTCAGCAGCGAAACACAACCAGATTGTCTTCCCTTCCTTGGTGATGTTGACTTCCCAGTCTAGTCTACAGCTTTGGAATTTCAGCCCCCCCCCAATATTAACAAGACCCCCCCCCAACCTGCTTAATGTTAATCTGTCAAGGTTAGCTTAGAGCTGTGAAGACCTGGGCTTCATCAGGAAACATCACAGAAGAAGGAAAGAAAGTCTGTTTCCATTGCCAAGAAAACTCCATGATCGGAGGGCCCAGCTTAGTTTTGTGAGCAATGAATCAACCCGCAGTTCTTATTGGAAACAAAATGACCAAGCTCAAATTATTCTAGTTTTGGCACAATATCTGAAGACTCGGATTTCTAGAAGAAGGTGTTGTGGTCCACCAGCAGCCTGTGGACCTGGCAGTGGAGTCGGACAGTGAGGAGGCTGGGGAGGACCATGGGCCAGTCTTAGAGTCAGGGGAAGGCCCGGATGAGGGCTCTGTGTCAGCGGCAGAGATGGGGCCAGGGCCATCTGGGAGTGATTCCTAGTGCACGCATGCGAATAGCTGCTAGAAGCAAAAAGGACAACTTGGGAGTAAGGCCAGAAGATGATTGGCCCCTCCCAGAAGGCTTAAAAGAGCAGCAATGAGCCATTGGGTTCTTTGTAGAAATGCAACGTTGATTCCATTGCTTCTTATCAGTATCTCTTGAACTTTGTGGGGTTTTTGCCAAAAAAAGCAGGTTGCCAAAGACGACAAAGGTTGGTGGTAAGGCCGAAGGACTGTTTATGAAGAATTTGTTTTGGACTAAGCTGAGAGTGAATGAATTCTCAGCTGTTCTAATAAAATAAGTTTGTTCAGGATTGAATTGTGTTTGGTAATCACTACTTGGGCCTCGGTCACAACAGAAGGCTCTGATGTTTGGGAAACATAGAAGGAAAGAGAAGATAGCAGGGTGGATGGACTCCATTGCTGTGGAGATGGGGCACCATTGGAAGATCTGAAAGGCCAGATTGAGAGCATCTTGTCCTAGAAAAGTTCCATCTGTGCGGCCTTTAAGAGTTGAAACTGGCTTCATAGAACAGAAGTGATCAATAGAAAGACCCAGGATCTTTGAAAAATCCATAAAGTGTAGAAAGGTTGGAAGAAAAGGGAAGAAGAGGACGGTGGACGGACTCTGTTACAGTGAGATCAGGACACGAATGCAAGATCTTCAAGACCAGGTTTGACTTGATGACACATAATCCCCCCGTCCCCCTTCTTTCCGCTTCTTCTGTGTCATTCTTTAGAAGGAAAAGATGATGTCACAGGTCCTTCTTAAGCTGCTTCCTGATAGGCTCGTTTTCTCTCTGGGGACCTTATTTCAGGGAACGTTTTACACACATCAGCATTTTAAGAGTTGACAGGGACTCATGCCAAAGACTCTCCTAGGTCCCACCAGAAGTTGGTAGGGGTTCTGTGAAGACTGTTGAATAAGGCTCCAGGACCCCCCTAGTCAAAAGGACAGATGGAGGCAGGCATATTTTGGGGAGGGGGAGACAGTTATTGGAATGGCCTCATGGACCCCTGAATCTCTTGGAGGATGGATGGGACCTCTTGACAGTGGGATTGGATGGACATAATTGTGTTGGGTAAGACCAGGGGTTTCCACATTGGCAACTTTAAGACTTGTGGACTTCAACTCCCAGAATTCCTCAGCCAGCAACCTTGACAACTTTAAGACTTGTGGATTTCAATTCCCAGAATTCCCAGCTTTGCTGGTTGAGGATTTCTGGGAATTGAAGTCCACAAGTCTTAAAGTTGTCAAGGTTGGAGACCCCTGAGTAAGAGAGTCCCCGACATAGCCATGGTGCCTCTCCTTCTAAACTGTCCCCTTATAATAAGCAGAGCCAGTTTGGGGAATGGCCCCCAGTTCCCCTCGTTCCTGTCTCTTCTGCAATGCAGACAGCCCCCTCCCCACCAATGCAGTCCAGGTGGACTGATGTGGAGCTTAGTGCCTTCTTCTTAAGAATAGAATTAAAATCAGTTAAGGAAGATGGCTTTGGTTGGATGGGGAAGTACCCCTTTAAAGGGAGCGGGGGGGGGGGGGGGAGGAGCTGACACACCCCCCCCGCCCATCCCCATGCTGTGCCCTCCCCCTCTTGCTTTCCAGGGAAGAGGATCAAAAGGAAGAGCAAGACTCTTTCCAAACCTCTTGGCTGTCTCATGACTGCACACTTCTCGGAGCTGAGTCATGTTCCTGTGCACAGGAGCAGCTCGTTCACTCTGACACTTCCCCGGTTCTTTTCCTTGCAAGTCGGCTGTTGTCGGCTATCAGGCGGTAGCAAAAGGAAGATCTTTTGTTTCTAAGCCGCTGGTTAAGGTTGCCTTTGTTGTTTTGGTTTCAAGCCACTGGTTAAGGTTGCATGATTGCAGGATTTTGTGCTTCTGCTTTGCCAGAGCTGCCCTTCGCTGAGTCACTGTCCGGTCTGCACCCCATGGTTGGAAGGAGGTCAGCCCAGAGGGGGAGATTGCGCAAAAGGCAGCTTTTTTGGCCTGGGGGAGCCCGCATCTGGGCTCCGTGAATTTCCTCAGTGGATGCCAAATCTGTGAATCGCTGGCTGGCTGTGTTTATATACCATGCAGAGCTCCGGGCCAGTTAAACTAGCATTTAGCAATATGCTAAGACTGGTTTCTATTAAGCTGAGCTGGTACTTTTGTTGTTCAGCAAGCTGTGTCAGTTGTTTGCTCAGTTTTGGAATGTTGTGGCCTCAGAAACGAGATTGTTTTCATTAAGCACGCTAAGACTGCTGTGTAGACCCACCCAGACTTGGTGGGCATGGGGGGACAGTCGCCATCTCAGTAGATCGCAACCTTATAAAAAGGTCTGAACAATTCAATCAATCAATCAGAATAGAGCTGGAAGGGACCCCCGGAGGTCTTCTAGCCCAACCCCCTGCTCAAGCAGGAGACCCTTATACCATTTCAGACAAGTAACTGTCCAGTCTCTTCCGAAAAGCCTCCAGTTAGAAAGCCCCTACAGTTTCTGAAGTTCCACGGATTAATTGTTCTCGCTGTTAAGAAATTTTTCTTCAATTCCAGGTTGCTTCTCTCCTTGATTAGTTTCCATCTGTTGCTTCTTATCCTGCCTTCCGGTGTTTTGGAGAATAGATTGACCCCTTCTTCCTTGGGGCAGCCCCTTGAATAGTGGAATATTGCTATTATTTTGTGTCTCCCCCCCTCCTGGTCCTTCTGTTCTCTAGAGCAGGGGTCTCCAACCTTGGCCACTTTAAGACTTGTGGACTTCAACTCCCAGAGTTCCTCAGCCAGCAAAGACCCCTGCTCTAGACAGACCATCCCCAATTCTTGCAACTGTTCTTCATATGGTTCAGTCTCCAGGCCTTTGATCATCTTAGTTCAGTCACCAATTAAAATGGCACTTTGGAACAAGAAAAGTCGGTTGCGTATTTATTTGCTGGATTGGTGTCCTGCCTTTCCCTTCAGCAGCTCAAGGCAACCTAAGTGGCCTCTGCATTTGGCGGTTGGATTACCTGCTGGTTAAACTTCCCATGGGGATGAACCGTCCACCCAGGAAGTCTCCCTGCGAGAGCCTGTTCAGCCGAGTGGCAGCTTGTAAACTTTGTGTGAATGACAACCCAGTGTTGTCTGGCATCTTGGCGTCTTCCTCAATGCCAGCGTGCTGGGAGAATGTGCCAAGCCATCAGAAGAGATCATTAGGACGTTGGGTAAAAGTGGAAGTCACTCCAAGCTCCGCATCCAGATGCCTCCGATCACACAGGGATGTGATATGGCACCCGACAGGTTTGGGGGCGTAGCACAAACAATTGGAGGCATGGAAGGAATGACATCCTATTAACTTGCCCTCTGATCGGTAATTTAATCTTCTTTAGAGCCGAATAGGCCAACCGTCAAGTCTTGCAAGTAAAATAGACTCCCGCCAAATTATTCCGTGGCAGCTGGGAAGGTTTTAGTCTTCTTCTGAAGCCTCCTTGGGTTGGTTCTCAGCATCTTGTCACGCAGCAATTCGAGACTCTGTAGTTGAAATTGCCGTGTTCATGGCTTCATTATGCAAACTTACAAACTGTGGAAGGGTGTTCTTTGATGAGAAAGCCTGCAAGTCGCTTACCTGCTGCCCGGCTCCAAACAGGATCAAGTTTCTAGGAAACAGATAATGAACATTTTGAGTCTTTGGCTCAATCTTCACATTCCTTTTCCTCGGGAGACAGCCTGGCTATTTGGCCCTGGAGAACTTTTCTGTGGAGTTCCAGTGGAATAAATTTGGAAAGCCCTGCGCAGGGTGGCCTCCTTCACAACATCCTGCGCAAGGTGTGTTTTTCAACTCGGCACCACTTGCGTTCTTTTTTTTTTTAATAAAACATTTGTTGCTGGGGTATCCAACCTCGGCAACTTTAAGACTTGTGGACTCCTTCAGCTCCCAGAATGCCGGCTGGGGAATTCTGCAAGTCCACAAGTCTTAAAGTTGCCGAAGTTGGACACCCCTGATTTATTGTACAGGTAGTCCTTGACTCACAATAGTTCGTTTAATGACAGTTCGAAGTTACAACAGCGCTGAAAAAAGTGGCTTATGACTGTTTTTCACACTTACGACCATTGTAGCATCCCCAGGGTCACGTGTTCAAAATTCTACTCTTGTCAACCGGCTCAGATTCGTGAGGGTCGCCGTGTCCCTGGGTCATGTGAGGGGCCCCTTTTGTGACCTTCTGACAAGCAAAGTCCATTCATCTGACTAACTTAACAACGGCAGTGTTTCACATAACAACTCTGGTTATAAAATGAGGCAAAACTCACTTAAGAACTGTTTCACTTAGCAACAGAAATTTTGGGCCCAATTGGGGCTGTAAGTCGAGAACTATCTGTAGACACCCGTGTGCCCAGTAATAATCCATTTTTCTGGAAGGGGAGGTTGCAGCTACATCCTTGCCTTGTAACCCTTGTTATCCCCTGATAACTAATAACAACTAATAATAACATTTTATTTTACGGTCACTTTGAATGTCTCCACTAATTGGCATACATTAAAATGAAATTTCATTGCATACAGCTCTCAAAGGGCCACCACCTCCAATATATGCTACACGAACACGACTGAATAAATAAATGCAAAATTATGCATATACCCACATATGTGATATCACATTATACTCATTTTGGTGAGTAAATGACTACCTGGACCAGTGGTGGTGGGATTCAGCCAGTTCGCACCACTTCGGGAGAACCGGTTGTTAACTTTCTGAGCAGTTTGGCAACTGGTTGTCGGAAGAAATCATGAGGGCAGAGAACCGGTTGTTAAATGACTTGAATCCCACCACTGACCTGGACACATCCATGGGGGTCTCCAGCTGACAGTACGGGAGTTGTTTGTGACTGCCACCTTCCTGGGTGTGTGGAATTAGTCCTGTGATTTCTTGGTGATCGTCCATCCAAGTTATTAATCAGCTTTTGCCCTGTTTAGCTTTGGGAAATCAGCCAGCTTCTGCTCTGTGGCTCTTCCAGTTGCAACAGGCCTTTTTTCCGAGCCCAGATTTAGCCCTGGATCTGAATGGAGCTACTGTTCCACGAGCTTCATTTTTGGAGTCCATTGATGGACTTGCTGTCATTGAAAGAGGCCGCGAATGAAAGATTCTCTTTCAGCTACAGCTGGGTGAATGTTTCATGCAGTCCAGCCTAGTGGTTAGTTCAAAGCCTTGGGGGGCAGAACCCGAAGCCCCCGAGTCAAATTTATAGCGTCTAAATTTAATCATCATTGAATTGAGGGTTTTTTTTAAAGAGACTCTGAGAGGGTTGGAAGAGACTTTGAAGCTCATCCTTGTCCTGTCACTTAAGTGTTTGGAAAGTGGCCCCTGGCCTGCAGTGCAAAGCCAGATGTTGCTTAGGACTCTTTGGGAAAAGCTGAAATATCTTCTCTGATTGGATTCATTCAGTTTTATTGTCCCACTTTCCCCTCCTTTCCCAATGCCATTAAAGGTCAGCATAAGATAAGAGATTTCGGTCCTGTTTAAGGAATAAACTCAACTCCTATCAGTCCTAAAAGTTTGTCTGGTAGGGAGATCAATTTAAATCCATGAACTCCCTTTATTTTGAATAACTGGGCTGGTCTATTATGCTGAGCTATCATTTCAAAGTTTAGTTTTAACTAAAGACATATTACCTGAGTGCACAAACACCAAACCACAGGGGTGTCCAACAATATCAATATAAATTGTAAGGATACAAGCAAAATTACAGTCATACAGTCATAAGTGGGAGGAGATGGGTGATGGGAACGATGAGAAGATTAATAGTAATGCAGTCATAGTAAATAGTTTGACAGTGTTGAGGGAATTATTGGCGTTTGGAAGAAACTGTTTTTGTGTCTAGTTGTTCTGGTGTGCAGTGCTCTGTAGCATCGTTTTGAGGGTAGGAGTTGAAACAGTTTATGTCCAGGATAGGAGGGCTCTGTGAATACTTTCCCAGCCCTCTTTTTGACTCGTGCAGTATACAGGTCCTCAATGGAAGGCAGGTTGGTAGCCATTGTTTTTTCTGCAGTTAAGATCAAGGTTTCAAGTGTTCTTACTTGGCCCTTCTTGCTTAGTTTTAAGGCTGCTTTAGAAGACGAAGCACCCCCTGCGTCTATGAGTAGGTATGGCTAACAAGCCGCCTTGTCTAGCCAAGCTCAGCATAACATGTGGATGTGAGACTCTTTCCTGAAGAAAGCTGGGTGTGAGGACATTCTGATCCTTTTGGGCTTCCCAAAGGTGCTTCTTCCAAATGGCAGCTAGGCTTTCTTGGTTTTTTTGACTGAAAACATCAACTGAAGAAGCTTTTTGGATGAGCACTGAAATGTTTTCAAAGAAAAAACCCAAGAAAGTCCAGTTGTGCCAAAGGAGCTTTTTTTTCAAGAGTTGGAATTTCTGGTTTTTCTGTGAAGATGTTTTGCTTCTCATCCAAGAAGCTTCTTCACCTTGAAAAAAGCACCTTTGGGACAACCATGACCTGGATCAGGGGCCTCCAACCTTGGTAACTTTAAGACTTGTGGACTTCAACTCCCAGAGTTCAATATTCCCCGAGGGGGGAGAAGGGGAACTCTGGGAGTTGAAGTCCACAAGTCTTAAAGTTGCCAAGGTTGGAGACCCCTGACCTGGATGACTGAGAATCTCCATAGGTGCCTCTTTGGGCGGGTCTGTTTGCATTCATGTCATTCATGGCTAACACCCCACAGGTGACTTGTTCATTGTTCTGATTCATAGACGTTGCCAGCGAGCGCATTCCCTACCAGATTACAGTTTGAATGAGCCACATATTTGTAGTGACTGGGGAAGAGCGCCTGATAGGAAAGAGCGAAGCAAAACCTGTATCTGATCTGTCAGTCTAGGTGTTGGGCAGAGGCCTTCAGAGCCTGGGAAAAAAAATCCCGTGCTCAGCATTCACCCAGGTTGAACTTCTGAAAGCGGACTTTCAGAAAGCGGGTGTGACTTCATTTTTGCTGTTGCCTTTCCCTTTTCCAAGAGGAGTGGGAGACAGCTTGTGGCTCAAAGCCACGTCAGCCAAGCCTGATGGAAGAGGCTGGGTTGGAGATCTCCGGAAAACGATAGCAGTCTAGGGACTGGTGAGATGAAAGAGAGTTTTTTTGATGCCTTGCCTTAAAAATAATTTCATCTGCAGTACTTTTGTTGTGTTCTGCTGTTGTTCTTCGTGTGCGTTGTTGGCATGAGCAGCTGCTGAGATAACTCCTTCAAAAAAATCACCATTCTTCAAATTCCTCTTTATTTTTTTTTAAAACACAAAATAAGGGATTCTTACTGCAGCAATTACTCTAGTTTGGATTTATGCAGACAACCATCCTGTCTGCTTGGCTAAGCTACAGAGGGGACGGAAGCCGGCAAAGAGTTGGCCACTTCCTATTGCAGTATCAGAGAGGATTTCTGGGTGGATGGTTGCTGATGGAGCAGCATTGATACCTGGCAGGCTTTCTCCAGGAGTTGTGGGTAGGAAAAGGGTAGAGTAGAGTAGAGCAGGGGTCTCCAACCTTGGTCCCTTTAAGACTTGTGGACTTCAACTCCCAGAGTCCCTCAGCCAGAACTCTGGGAGTTGAAGTCCACAAGTCTTAAAGGGACCAAGATTGGAGACCCCTGGAGCAGAGTAGAATCGAGTAGAGTAGAGCAGAGTAGAGTAGAGTAGAGTAGAGTAGAGTAGAATAGAATAGAATAGAATAGAATAGAATAGAATAGAATAGAATAGAATAGAATAGAATTCTATATTGGCCAAGTGTGATTGGACACTAGGAATTTGTCTTGGTGCATAGGCTCTCGGTGTACATAAAAGATACATTCGTCAAGAATCATAAGGTACAACACTTAATGATAAGCAATCGAATCATATTAGAAACAGTCAATATAAACCGTAAGGATTCCAGCAACAAGGTTACAGTCATAAGTGAGAGCAAATTAGAGCAAAAATGGGCATCTTATGGCCCTCCAGCCCACCTCCGTCACCTCCTTGGCTGTCCCTGTCCGGTCCGTTGGTGAGAAATCTCTCATAGATGAAAGGTTGCCTCCTGGTGCCTCCATGGACAGTTCTGTTCTCTTTCCTTAGCAGGAGGAGAACGCACAAGTGGCCGTCTTTGCTGCTTTCTGAGACCAGCAGAGGGTAACCCAGCCCAGCTAGAATAGTGTGCTGGGATCCAGGCTCGGCTCCCGCGATGCTTCTGGCTCGGTTGTGGTGGGCCGTTTGCCTTTCTTTTCTGTGAAAAGGTTCATCTGATCTACCACCCTAAAATCTCTGGCTGCTTTTCCATGCAGGCACTTAGCACGTCCAACTTGGTACATCTTGGTCTAGTTTGGTATTCTGTGGAATATTTGTCATTATAATTCGCTTTCTGAGCAATTCTTGGTATTCCTCCCTGAGCTTTCTTTTAAAAACAAAAAAACCAGTTTACTTTTACCAAATCACGAGCCGTTTCCTTACCACAGAGAGGGCCTATCTCAGGAATGGGAGGAACAATATTTGTCCCTTCTAAGTCTGCCCCTGTTCTGGCTTGGTTTCTTCATCTCAGTTATGCAGATATCGGATGAAATACGGACCAGCTGTCTGGCTTCTTCCCTAGCTTTTGCATACCTGGGAGCTTCCGTGCAGAAATGGGTTGCTTCTTATTTTGTACTCTGTTGTTGTTTCTCAAAGTTGCTTGGAGTTGGGTGGCAGCAAATCAATAAAGTTTGAAAATGTAATTGTAAATAGTGAAAAGGCAATAACTTCACTGTTATTTTGCTCAAGGGCCATTGCTGAATTGCTATTTTTTTTAAAAGTTATTTTTTCAGGTAAAAACTGGGGGTTAACATTGTAAAAGTCATTTGGGGGTATCCAAGAAAAATTCCACATCACTTTTGCTGCAGCCAAAATTGTTGAAGAAGTATCCCACAAAATTTAAATTCACTGCATTTAAAGGAGTTTGTCCTTCCTTCCTTCCTTCCTTCTTTCCTTCCTTCCTTCCTTCCTTCCTTCCTTCCTTCCTTCCTTCCTTCCTATTTCTTTCCCATCTTTATTGTTTTTACAAATAACTTGAGGCATATTGCCCCCAGCAATCTGGGTCCTCATTTTACCAACCTGGGAAGGATGGAAGGCTGAGTCAACCTTGAGCTGGTCAGGATCGAACTCCTGGCGATGAACAGAGTTAGCCTGCAACGCTCACCATCTACTGGTGATTGGCCCAAATTACCCGGCTGGCTTTCATGCTTATGGTAGGACTAGAACTCGGTGTGGCCTACTCTCTAGCCTCGGATCTTAACCGCTTGGCCAAACTGCTTTTTCATTCCTGATGCTTGAGCCTGCTCCTTGAAAGCTCTGTTTAGCTATCATGAGTAATACGTTTGGAGCACTGTAATTTTTTTTAAGGGCAAAGTATCAACCAATAATACTTGGGAAATAGCTTGACCCCCTTCTTCCTCTCTGTGGCAGCCCCTCAAGTATTGGAACACTGCTATCATGTCTCCCCAGTTACAGACCCTGACAAGCTAGTTAGCAACTGTGCCAAATAAATGCAAAATGGTTGTTTTGGGTTGGGACGATACTATCAGCCTTTGGCCAATTCCTTTAGTGGTGGGTGAAACTTTTGGGCTGCAGTGTGAGGCCAGTGCAGCAGGTGACCCAAGGAGCTGTTTTTCGGGCAGTATGTTGGGTACCATTCAGCAGTGAGAGAGTTGGGAAATATTTGGGTATCATTAAGATCTTTCTGGTTGCTGCGCAGCTTTGCTGTCTTCTTTAAAAGGGCCGTGCATCAGAGCACCAGCGTGCCTTCCGTTCCTGTCCTATTGTTTCCTTTCGTTATATCCAATTAATATAGTCATTACATACTCATACTCATATATATGCTTCTATATTGTATAGTTATTTCATGCTTATGCTTATATATACTGTGTGACAAAATAAATAAATAAAATAAAAGCTGTTTCCCCCACCCCCAAATTTAGGGGAAAGACATGACCGCATGGGAAAGAGAGCTCCATCCACGATGTGTGCCTGCTGAATTGAATTAGTCAACAGGATTTTTCTTCCTCAGACTCCTAGGCTGTAGATATTAGAAGGCAGTTTAATTCACCTTTTGTATTGTATTTCCAGCTGTTTTTTTAGGGGTGTGTGTGTGTGTTATGGTTTTATTGTTTTGAGCCACTCAGAATTGGGTTTTAAGAAGGACTTTTTCTTAAAAGATTTTTTAAACAAACAAATTCATAAGTGAAAATAATTGTCACAGGGGGTTGCGATCATCCACTGACCATCTTCTACACTGGAATTCACCTACGATATATACTTGTGGAGAAGCCAAGAATTTTAGGTGCCAAAATACATCCAAAGAATTGGGTTCTGCTTCTCCACAAGTAATACGGTAGTTTTTCTTTAAAAAAAGTACGGGATATCCCATACATAGTTGCATATCCACAGGTGAGCAAACCCTCAAATTTTTAACAAAAATACCATGAAAAATGTGCTACCCACAGATAATCCAATTGTGAAAATTAAAATCTCTCCCTCTCCCTCCCTCCCTCTCCCCCCTCCCCTCTCTGTCTCTCTCTTACCGCAGCAATTTTTTCCATCTCAACTCACAAAAGTGCTGGATGGAAAGTGGTTTATAGTGGGTTGCATGGTGGCCTCCACACCCTGAGAGTGTGGCCCTGAAATGTCAGTGTTGTGATTTCGGCTCATTTTGTGGGTTTCTGGGTAGTTTCAAGAACGCTTCCTGCTCCTGTCCAGTGGAAAAGAGGCCTTGTGCCACTCAGCACACCCTTTGCAGGGTAGAATGTGGTAAAACGGTGCACGGTGGGAACATTGATTGTGGTTTGGCTCCAAGGACTGCGGCTTCTTCAGTGGAATTGGGCAGTGGATCCACGGTGGTGCCATCCAATTAAGCCCTGGGGATTATTTTTGGAAGCCCAGGCTCTCTCGGGGAGGTTCTTAGGCTTGTATTTGCATCTACGTTGAAAGGGGAGGATTCATAATTGCAACTCGTGAGTCACAGGCACGAAACTGACTCTGCAGGGGGAAATGTTGTCTTTTCGTGGCTTTGATCCTCTCTCTTAACGCCAAGCATCCCTGCCTAATGCAAATTAATGGAGCAAGAAAACACCGTGCGGAACAAAACTCTTGTTTGCATAACTGTTCCTATGAATATGTTCCCGTCTTTGATTTTCCAAACCTGCCCGCTTGGACAGTGGTTCTTCCTTGCTTGTTTGCATCTCTGGAAAAAAGGCTTTAAGCAGATACATACGATACACTCCTCCAGATGCTTCCCCAGATGCTGGTGAGGAGGACGAGGAAGAGGAGGAGGAACCAGCTGCAGGCATGTCAGGAGGGGAGTTGGTCAGTGGCTTTGAGGCAGGGGTAGTGAGTCCAAGTGAGGGGCACTGCCGGCTGAGTGGGATTTGGGTGAAGCACGGCTGCAGCGGGAGAGCCCTGACGCTTCAGGTGGGGAAGCACACAGCTGGAACTGGCCAGTGAGGAGGAAGAGGAACTGCCTTCTGCACCTGAGCCAAGAACACGTAGGGAAGAGAAAAGGCAAAAGCGGCGAAGGTTAGCCCGATTACACGCAAGGAGTCAGCCTCATCCTTCTTAATGGGCTGCACCATTATTTAAGCAAAATACTGGAATTATAATAATCTACTAATTTTTAATCTTGGAAATCTTTGCATAGAGAGCACCATTTAACTTGTAATAATAATAATAATAATAATAATAATAATAATAATAATAATAATAATAATAATAATAATAATAATAATAATAATAATAATAATAATAATTTAATTTGTATACCGCCCTTCTCCCGAAGGACTCAGGGCGGTGCACAGCCAAAATAAAATACAAAAACCTACACATACAATACTAAGAACAACCCTTAAAAAACTTATTCAAGTTGTAGGTGTCTAAATAGGGGTTGCTCTGCTATTCATATCCCAATTCATGTGGTTCCTCACTCTGGGCCAGGTAGGTCCATAGTTAGATTATTCCAGGGGTCTGCAAACTTGGCTTTGCTGGCTGGGGAATTCTAGGAGTTGAAGTCCGCCAGGCTTAAAGTTGCCAAGGTTGGAGACCCCTGTTCTACTTTGCTGGCTAGGGAACTCTGGGAGTTGAAGTCCACAAGTCTTAAAAGAGCCAAGTTTGCAGACCGCTGGATTATACTATCTGACCTTGGTTCTCTCTTGCTTTTGCAGGTGGCTTCGCTATCGTATTTCTGGTGAGGACCAGCAATGGGGTGAAATGTGCCCTCAAACGAATGTACGTGAACAACGAATACGATTTACAAGTTTGCAAACGGGAAATCCAGATTATGGTGAGTATGTGGAGCCCTCGTGATCCCGCTGTATGGTATGTTTACACGAGATGATAAGCATTTTTAAGAGACGGAGCAGGGGGAAACAGCAGTTACTGAGAGAAGTCATGCAATACTAGTTGATCTTTTAAACCTTGAAGGAGCGACTTGTTTAAACTCAGCAACTTGGAACTGGGCCATGGAGATCAGATGTAAGGCTAAGGGTCGAGGAACAAACAGCAAACAGGCTGGTTAAAGGGGAAAAAAAAAACTACCAGGAATTTTCTTTGTTCAATTAGGAAATTGGTGGTCTTGCATGTCGGTTTGTTTATGCTGTGGTTTTACAGTTCAGGTGTGCCTTTTGTTCTTTTCCAGAGGGATCTTGTGGGTCACAAGAACATTGTCGGGTACATTGATTCCACAATCAACTCGGTGAGCAGTGGAGACGTCTGGGAAGTCCTAATCTTGATGGATTTTTGCCGAGGTAGGTAAACATTCATGGGAAACCATATTTGCAAGCCATCTATACTACTCCTTGAATTCTCCAGAGTTCTTACTTATTAAACCAAAAGAAAAACAGACTTTTGACTAAATTGTAGGACTGATTTGGGACTGCCATTTTCTCGGCTTAAGCTGAAATCTGATCAGTGCAGTTTTTACTGTTTTGGAGCAAATTAATCACTAAAATCTCCCATCCATTATTTTTCCTATTTTGCAGAGAGTGGGGAAATGGTGAAAACCATTTTCAAACAGTTGCTTCTCTCCAAAGCAGAAAATTATGCCTTAAATGCCACATTTCCTTTAACTGGGGTAGTTGGGTTATTGACTCTGGGCAAGTCAGGGGGAAAAAAAAGGGAACATTGAAACCTTAAAATTTTACAGTAATTGTATTTATAGAACATAGTTCATTCATTTATTTATTGAGCCGTGGTGGTGCAGTGGTTAGAGTGCAGTATTGCCGGCTGAATCTGCCCACTGCCAGGAGTTCGATCCTGACCTATTAAAGATCGACTCAGCCTTCCATCCTTCTGAGGTCCATCAAAGGAGGACCCAGATTGTTTGGGGGCAACATGCTAACTCTGTAAACTGCTTAGAGAGGGATGCTATTGTTGTTATTGGGTTTTAATTAATAGCAAAAAAGGAAGAACAGAAAAGCAGAACACAAAGATGAAGGTGATAAATAAATTTCTTCTCTTCGACAATGTATGCAACCTAGTTGTTATAATAATAATAACAGAGTTGGAAGGGACCTTCGAGGTCCTCTAGTCCAACCCTCTGCCCAGGCAGGAAACCCTACACCACTTCAGACAAATGGTTATCCAACATCTTCTTAAAAAATTTCCAGTGTTGGAGCATTCATAACTTCTGGAGGCAAGTTGTTCCACTGGCTAATTGTCCTCACTGGTAGGAAGTCTCTCCTTAGTTCTAGGTTGCTTCTCCCCTTGATTAGTTTCCATCCCTTGCTTGAGTTTGACTCCCTCTTCTTTGGAGCAGCCCCTGAGATATGGACACACTGCTATCATGTCTCCCCTGGTCCTTGTTGAATAGGCAACCAGCCGCATACAAACCACAAATAATTTGGTAGGGTGGATGGGTTATAAAAAGTCTCTCTTGAAGGAGAAGCATTGCTGTTTATTTATTTATTATTTATTGAATTTATATCCTGCCACAGTCTTATGATTCTTGGCTCTGCAAAAGTCTGTGTACTTCTTTTGAGAACAGAGATGGAGAATAGTTGCTGGCCCGAGAATGCTCAGGGAGACGGTGGCTCCAGGTTTCCTCCCCCCCAGCACACTCACACGCGTGCATGTGCACACACCCACACCCACACACACCCACACACACACACACACACACACCCCTTGCCTGGAGTGCAGCTACAGATCTCCTCCAAGCAGAGTTGCTGAAATTGTCATTGCTAATGTGACAAAAGTAGCTACTTAGTAAACACATCCAAAGTGCATTTAATGGGGATGCACCGAGTTCTGGCTCCAGTCCTGTCCACTTTCAGAAGCAAGCTCTCTAGCCCACCCCCCCAAGGACACGAGTGGTCCCTAAATTTTCATGCCTTTGCAGTCAAGAGCTTGCAACCACCCTGCCAACTCTGAGTGGGACCTGGTTTCGGAAAGCAGCCGTGAATTTCTAACCCCAAATCTTCAGATTTGAAGACACCTGCAAACATTTTTGGCTTCCCGCCAGCGAACGAAGCAGTTGCAGCTTTCTTTTCCCTTGCACGAAAGCTGTTTGGAGTCTTTGCAGGGGAGCTTTCCCCCAGCTTCTTAGAGATCAGTATGGAAAAACCATTTAGGTCCTTTGCGTTTCTGTAGAATTTGGAGGGGAGAATTGCGGCTCCCAGGTGAACGCCTCTTGCCTGTGGGAATCGCCCGCTGGTCTGCTTAGAAGAGAAATGGGGGAAAGATCCAGGAATTGACCTCCTTTAGTGAAGAACCGCTTGGCAGCCTCTTGGCAGCCGTTTTATTTATCTCTGCATCAGCTCCCATCAATACCAGCTTTCCTTCTTTAGAAGTCTGAATTGATGGAGGAGGAACAGAGAATCAATCACTCCTCTTAAAGGCTTCACCTCTCTCTTTGCCAGAAATAGCGATGTGCGTTCTTCTTGCCACGGATCCGAGGACCTTTATTTTGCACGCCAAGGATGTGCAGTTGGGCCTCCCGTCTTCTCTACGTCTGGCTCAGAAACAGCTTTCAGGCAGCCCGTATAAAAACGGAGCTCTGAGCAAGGTGCACATTTTAGCTTGTCACCTTCCCCCCTGCACCCCCAATGCCTTGGGAGAGTTAGAATAGAATAGAATAACAGAGTTGGAAGGGACCTTGGAGGTCTTCTAGTCCAACCCCCTGCTTAGGCAGGAATCCCTACACCACTTCAGACAAATGGTTGCCCAACATCTTCTTAAAAATTTCCAGTGTTGGAACATTCACAACTTCTGCAGGCAAGTTGTTCCACTGGTTAATTGTTCTAACTGTCAGGAAATTCCTCCTTAGTTCTAAGTTGCTTCTCTCCTTGATTAGTTTCCACCCATTGCTTCTTGTGCTGCCTTCAGGTGCATTGGAGAATAGCTTGACTCCCTCTTCTTTGTGGCAGCCCCTGAGATATTGGAGCACAGCTATCATGTCTCCCCTAGTCCTTCTTTTCATCAAACTAGACATACCAAATTCCAGCAACCTTTCATCATATGTTTTACCCTCCAGTCCCCTCATCATCTTTGTTGCTCTTCTCTGCACTCTTTCTAGAGTCTCAGCATCTTTTTTATATCATGGCGACCAAAACTGAATGCAGTATTCCAAGTGTGGCCTTACCAAGGCCTTATAAAGTGGTCTTAACACTTCACGTGATCTTGATTCTATCCCTCTGTTTATGCAGCCTAGAACTGTGTTGGCTTTTTTGGCAGCTGCTGCACACGGATGGCTCCTATGTAAATGGTTGTCCGCTAGGACTCCAAGATCTCTCTCACAGTTACTACTACTGAGCAAGGTACCACATATACTGTACCTGTGCATGGCCAGCTTTGCACAACATGCCAACTTAGGCTAAAACGAGGCTAGGGCAGCTGAAGGTGTCGTGCAGTCCCTCCAGTGTTCTGTCCAGTGACTTTGTTCAAGCCAGACCCTCAACAGTTCAGCATAATAAGGTGGCTTCCTTCTGGATCAAGTGAACATCGGAATCATTTTGCTGAACCTGGATTTCAAATCCTTGTGCATGGATCCGCCTGATGGCTTTGCCATTCCTTCTCTTCTTTCCTCTCCTCCAGGAGGCCAGGTGGTGAATTTGATGAACCAGCGCCTGCAGACGGGATTCACGGAAAATGAAGTCCTGCAGATTTTTTGCGACACTTGCGAAGCGGTGGCCAGGCTGCACCAGTTCAAATCCCCGATCGTCCACAGGGATCTGAAGGTAGCAATTGTGGGTCTTGTACAAAGGCCTGGGGCGGTTGGGTGTGTCGTGAGAGGTGAGGCACAATATCTGTTCCTGCCTTTCAACCTGGACGAGCTTTAAGGATCTCCTCCAGATGGCAAGAGGATTACACAAGGAATGGCAGGAGTGGTAGATTATGCCACTTTTTAAAGCAGGTCTCCAACCTTGGCAACTTTAAGTCTGGAGGACTGAAACCCTGCAGGTTTAAAGTTGCCAGGGTTGGAGACCCCTGCTCTTCTTTGCTGGCTTTGCTGGCTGGGGAATTCTGGGAGTTGAAGTCCTGCAGGTTTAAAGTTGCCAAGGTTGGAGACCTCTGCTATACTTTGCTGGCTTTGCTGGCTGGGGAATTCTGGGAGTTGAAGTCTTCCAGGTTTAAAGTTGTCAAGGTTGGAAACCTCTGCTCTACTTTGCTGGCTTTGCTGGCTGGGGAATTCTGGGAGTTGAAGTCCTCCAGGCTTAAAGTTGCCAAGGTTGGAGACCCTTGTTTTAAAGCATTTAGTCATACAGACATACAGAGCTATAGAAGCTTCTTGGATGAGAAGCGAAACATCTTCAAAGAAAACCAAGGAAGTCTAGTTGCCTCTTGAAAAAAGCACCTTTGGGACACCCGTGACCTGGGTGACTGGGAATATGAATTTGTAGATTGGTTGAAAAGCTACTTTTTTTCACCCCAGTGGAATTGCTGACTTCCTGCTTCCCCTCCAGGGAGTAAAACACTTCGAAATACATCAATAAAAGTAGAGAGATCAGATCTCTTGCCTTTCCTTACTACATTTATGGAGCTGCCCATCTCGTATAGAACATTGAGTAACATTCCATAGGAATGACTCTTTGACAATTAAAAGAGGACAGAAACAGAACACAAGCACCACCAATAATTACGAGGATAGCTCAGGGCCAACAACATCCACCTGTTTGAGCTCAGGTAGGAAACCCCTGGAGTATCCCAGGAACTGGTTTGGCTTGAAATGTTTGTCTCGTGGAAATACCTGATTCTGGACAGCATGTGTTCCAGAAGTTATCCATTATCCAAAAAACACCCCACTGTCCACCTGTTTGCCCTGAGCTTATCACAGTTACCTGCCTCTTTTATTTTCCAGGTGGAGAACGTCCTGTTACACGATCGCGGCCATTATGTCCTCTGTGACTTTGGGAGCGCCACCAATAAATCCCAGAATCCTCAGCTGGAAGGAGTGAATGTAGTGGAGGAAGAAATTAAGAAGTGAGTCTACCTGTTTTCAAGGTGTTTTTTTTTTTTTAAAAAAGACTTTGTTTACCTAAAACATTGTACATCTATCAGATTCAAAATAATGCCACCGTTTATCTTGGGCGTTTCATGGCTGCGTTGATCCACCCATTTCCATAGGAATCCCAAATCCCCAGTTGTGTAAGCTATGAGTACCAACTATAAAATCCCAAAGGTTTAAGATTTTAAGTAACTCTTCATTAGGAAAAAAAAAAAGATCTGAGGACTAAGCAGCAAGATACAGAAATTGAGGGCCAATGGTGACGTCAGACATTCCAGGAAAAGCAAATATTTCTACCTTTGGAGGGACTTTGAAAAAGCTACAGCAAATTGAGAATATTTGAATGCTTTGAGAATTAGACGAGAAACTAATCAAGGAGGGATCCAACTAAAGAGAAATTTCCTGACAGTGAGAACAATTAATCGACTTCCCTTCAGAAGTTGAGGGTGCTCCATCACTGGAGGTTTTTAAGAAGAGATTGGATAACCATTTGCTCAGAACAGTATTGGGCCATGATGGTGTACCTATGGCATGCGCGCACCGGCCAGCTGATTTTCAGCGCTTCTGGGCCCACCAGAAGTAGGGAAACAGGCTGTTTCCTGCCTCCAGAAGGCCTCGGGGGGTGGTGGGGAAGGCCCGTTTTTTGCTGACCCCAGCCTCCAGAGCCTCTCTAGGATTCTGGGGAGTGCAAAAACAGCCTTTCCCACCCCCCTGGAAGCCCTCCGGAGGACGAATACGACCCCTTTGCCAACTTCCGGACTAGGAAAGGCCGTTTTTGCACTCCCCAGACTCCTAGAGAGGCTCTGGAGCCAGGTGAGAGAGAAAAACAGGCCTACCGGGCCATCGTGTGCCAGGAGCGAAGGGGGGGGGTGTCGCACACAGATGCACAGGGACGGGACACATAGAATTATGGATGTGGGCATGCGTGAGCATGAGCGCGACCCCCCCGCCCTCCCTCCTGGCACGCTATGGCAAAAAAGTTAGCCATTACTGGTATAGGGTCTCCTGTTTGGTCAAGGGGTTGGACTAGAAGACCTCCATGGTCCCTTCCGACTCTGTTATTCTGTTATTTCAGGCTAGGAACTGCCAAGTTATCTGAGGAAACATTTGAAAGATTACTTGATGGCCACATGGCAGGAGTTTAAAATAAATAATTATTCCCACACTGAGTAAGAGATCCTGAGGACGATCCTTTGGGTGGTTGCTCTTTATTGCTGGTCGAATTTCTAGCATGCATGTAAAATGAATATGAAATTGGAATAAAGATATTGACAGATTCCTAGAATTTTAATATTTGTGCTTATGTTGGAGGCCATTATTATACCTTTCAGGTTCAAATAATCCCAAACTGTCTGTGTTTTATTTTGGCACCAGTAATTACATAAACCTGACATTTTATCTCAGGACTAGGAGGGAATAGTTACTATTTCTAGGAATCTAACTATTATGGGTTGTCCCATTTTGGCGGGAGAAAAGGTCCCCTTGAAATCGTTTACTTTTCAACCTGCTCAGCCATTTCAAATATTAACTTTAAAGGTGGTTCAAGGGACAGAAAATCTTGATTGACTTTATGGGAGGGATAAGGCCATGAGGTTGCTCAGAGTGTTGTAGCTTACTCTTTGATTGCAAAAACACAAATTTGGGCTTTGTTGTAGGTATACCACCCTCTCGTACAGAGCTCCAGAGATGGTCAACCTCTACAGTGGCAAACTGATCACCACAAAAGCAGATATCTGGGTACGTTGCCTTAGGACGGTGGGCCAAGGAAGTTGCATTGTACCTTCCAAATTCTCTTTCTTTTCTGGTGTAGATGAGCACATGTCATTTTGGGATCACAAAATCAGACAAGACCGTTACGGCCAGGTTATATATGACGATATAATGAGGCATATTTCGTGGTGTGCTTTATTAAAGTGTTTTATGGAATGGATTGGTGTTAATATTTTATAGCATGTCATTCTTGACTGCAGTCTGTCTTTATATTGTTCAGGCCTGCATGTTGCTTGAAATCTGATAATATTCTGAAGGTTGTTGTTAGTCATGGACAATGTTCCTCCAGGTCTTCCTGTCCTCTACCATCCTCTGGAGTCCATTTAATCTCATGCCTACTGCTTTAGTGACTCCATCCAGCCACCTCGTTCTCTGTCGTCCCCTTCTTCTTTTGCCCTCAATCTTTCCCAGCATGAGGCTCTTCTCCAGAGAGTCCTTCCTTCTCATTAGGTGACCAAAGAATTTGAGTTTCCTCTTCAGGATCTGGCCTTCTAAAGAGCAGTCAGGGTTGATCTCCTCTAGGACTGACTTGTTTGTTCACCTTGCAGTCCAAGGGACTCGCAGGAGTCTTCTCCAGCACCAGAGTTCAAAGGCCTCCATTCTTTGGCACTCAGCCTTCCTTATGGTCCAACTTTCACAGCCATACACAGCCACTATGAAGGTAGAAATAAAAATTGAATGAAAGGAGACAGAGAAGGCCTTAGAAGGGAACAAGGCATGGGAAGCGACAGCACACGCCTTACGACATCATTATGCAAATGTTGCATATTATGCATACTGACTGACATGCGTATTGCATACTTCACATTCTAGTCATGATGATATCATGACACACATATCAAGCTTTGGGGCAGTTGACTCAAACCTGAAGCAAATCCAAATTTGCAGGGTCTTCTTTAGCAAGATTGATTAATGTGACCATGTTACAAGAATTTCAGCAACTGACCTCTTAAAACCCACTTAAAACCAACTCCTCTTCTAGGTGTCAGGCTTTGGGGATTTATTTCTTACCGTTTTTCTGTGAAGAAGTAAGGGGGAGGTTTTAAAATACGGCCGGGGCTTGTCCATGGAGTGGAGGGCAAATGGCAAGGAAGTACAGTGCAGGAAGAACTGGTTTTCTTGCAGGTTGCTCCTTCCCGGTCTCATTTTCCAGGAGAAGTAAGGAGATTAATTATAAGCGACTAATTAATCTGGGTTTGGATGAGCTGTTAGATGAGCCTGCAAGTGTCAATGTGCAAAAGTGTCTGTTTAATTCTTATCAGCTTGTGAACTGACCCATAAAGCTCATGACATCATTCTGCGAGATGCCTGTGGACTAAAGCTGTTGGAGAGGGTGGCTTGTAAATTACATTAAATAGGGATGGCTGCTCAGAGGCTACTCGCATGACCTGCCAAACTAAGTTTAATGTTTACTGCGTTCGAGATCACACCAGTGAACCATATGACACACTGAGCCACTACTAGTTGTATTTTAAACCGTCACTTCGTTGTTTGCATGTGTACTGAGAGCTTGAGACAAATTCCTTGTGTGTCCAACCACCACTTGGCCAATTAAGAATTCATTTTCTAAAAAAATAATGCTAAGAGGCGGGAAGCTTCTTGTATCTTGGTGGGAATGAGACTCTGAAGATTGGCTAATCTCCTCCTTTCAGGCCTTGGGCTGTTTGCTCTACAAACTCTGCTATTTTACTCTGCCCTTTGGGGAGAGCCAAGTGGCAATTTGCGACGGCAACTTCACCATTCCTGACAACTCACGCTACACCCAAGACATGCACTGCCTAATAAGTGAGTATCCCGCTTGGAAGGGGAGCCGGTTCTGTTGTTTTGGGTTTGCAAGTTGTCCCTTGAAACAGCCTCCGAAACATAGCTTGATTTATTTCAAGAAACCATTGTTTTATGAGGTCGGCCTCGTCTTGGTTTATTTCACAGTGGACGCTTCTGCTTCCTCTGCATGGTTTCACCAGAGAAGCCAGGAGAAGCCAGGAGAAGAGGCAACCTTAGGCCTTGGCAGGGTCTGGCCAGCCTGCTTAGCTGCCTGTACCAAGGTTGAAGGCTGCTGTAGAGCAATCCGGTTGAGCCCCAGTGCTGCCGTCTTCAACTAACCCACTTTCTCTTTCTTAGGGTACATGCTGGAACCTGACCCTGACAAGAGGCCTGACATTTACCAGGTCTCTTACTTTGCATTCAAGCTGGCTAAGAGGGAATGTCCTGTCCCCAATGCGCAGGTGAGTGACGCCTCTCTGCTGTCGGGGTGCCTGCCTTTTCCCCCAACCATCACAGAACGATGAAGGTCAGAGGATGGTTTGCCGAGAGGCTGCAGCCCATAAAAACAACGGCACTCCCTTGTCATTCAAAGCCCCTTCTCTGACCTGATGAAAAGGCCCATCCTTGCTACCAACCTGCCTTCCATTGAGGACCTGTATACTGCACGAGTCAAAAAGGGGGCTGTGAAAATATCTGCAGACCCCTCACATCCTGGACATAAACTGTTTCAACTCCTACCCTCAAAACAACACTATAGAGCACTGCACACCAGAACAACTAGACACAAGAACAGTTTTTCCCCGAAGGCCATCACTCTGCTAAACAAATAATTCCCTCAACACTGTCAAGCTATTTACTAAGTCTGCACTACTATTAATCTTCTCATTGTTCCCATCACCCATCTCCTCTCACTTACAACTGTAACTTTGTTGCTTGTATCGTTACAATTTATATTGATATTGTTTCCTGATTGCTTATTTGTTCCCTATGACTATCATTAAGTGTTGTACCTTAGAATTCTTGATGAAGGTATCTTTTCTTTTATGTACACTGAGAGCGAATGCACCAAGACAAATTCCTTGAGTGTCCAATCACACTTGGCCAATAAAGAATTCTATTCTATCCTATCCTGTCATAGAACGTAGAATCCTAGGGATGGAAAGAACCTTAGAGATCTTCTAGTCCAGCCTCCTCTCAAGGCAGGAGATCTTATATCATCCTGGTTAATAAATAGGTGTTTTGAGAGGAGCAGGAACAAACTGATTTGTTTTTCCTTCTGCTCGGAATATTTTACTAGGTGTGTTGATTGAAGCAGAACCTATACTCTGGTTGGGTTTGAGCATAAGATGCTATTACTGGATTTCCCCTCCAACCTTAACTCTCTCTTGCTTGTGTGGGGACACTTAAATTCCATATCTTTTTATTACTTCCCCCTTCAAGGGATTAACGGTGAATCCATTTTGGCCTAGTAGTTAAGGCATCAGGCTAGAAACCAGGAGTCTGTGAGTTCTAGTCCCGCCTTAGGCGTGAAAGCCATCTGAATGACCTCTGGCTGGTCCTTCTCTCAGCCCAGCCCTCCTTACAGGGTTGATGTGGGAAAAATAGAAGGAGGAGGAAAGTGGCTATGTTTGCCACCTTATTTGTAAAATAATAAAGGTATTTAATAAAGGTATTTATTATTATTTATTATCTATCATCTCTCTAAAAAATTTCATGGACCTTGTTCTTGGTAGCTTTGTGCCATGAAGGTTCACAGCTTACCTTTTAACATCTCTTTAACTTAACTTTTTTTCCTTTGCTTTTAACTTTTAACTTTAACTTTTAACACCACTTTTGTGGTGTGAAGGCATGCAATTAATCCGTGGCATGGCTTGCCTTCAGAAGTTGTGGGTTCTCCATTGCTGGAGGTTTTTGAGAAGAGTCTGGACAGCCATTTGTCTGGAATAACAGAATAACAGAGTCGGAGGTCATTTCAGGCAAATGGCTGTCTAGTCCAGGGGTCTCCAACCTTGGTCCCTTTAAGACTTGTGGACTTCAACTCCCAGAGTCCCTCAGCCAGCAAAGCTGGCTGAGGAACTCTGGGAGTTGAAGTCCACAAGTCTTAAAGGGACCAAGGTTGGAGACCCCTGGTCTAGTCTCTTCTTAAAAACCTCCAGTGTTGGAGAATCCATAACTTCTGGAGGCAAGTTGTTCCACTGGTTAATTGTCCTCATTGTCAGGAAAGTTCTAGGTTGCTTCTCTCCTTGATTACTTTAATGGTGTGGGATCTCCTGTTTGGGCAGAGGGTTGGACTAGAAACTGCCAAGGTCCCTTCCAACTTTCTTATTCTGTTTTGTTCTGTTAAGCATTAATGAGCACAGGAATTTTTTATTATTATTTTCAGAATTCTCCAATTCCTGCAAAACTTCCAGAGCCCGTGAAAGCTAGCGAAGCTGCTGCTAAGAAAACCCAGCCCAAAGCCAGGTGAGCTCACCTTTGGTCTGTCTTGATGGTTGTGGCCAAATGTGGCCCTCAATTGGCACCCCTGTTCTAGATGATCCAAACCCTCCTTGGTCTGCTCATATTTTTTTTCTTGAACCGCCATCTTTGTTCTTTTCGGAGGCGAATCGTTTCACCTGTCCCGTCTTCTCCCTCCTGCGAACGTCTCCCATTTTACCTGGAAGCTTCCTTATTGCAGGACAGTTTCTCCCCTTCGAGTCCCTGCTTGGTCTTCGTTTTGGGTTGGATGTTTGTTTCTGGAAGGTTTAGCTTGTTTCCATGTCCGCTGAAAGCTGCTCTTTGTGATGTTATTCATAGAACTGGAAGGGAACCAAAGCAATTTAGAGCAATCTGGCCAAATCTGGACAAAAGTCCTTTTTATAGACACATCCACAACAATTGCACTCAACTCCGGCAGCTGTTTCCAAGTCAACTCGGGGTGATTTTGCCTTCCTCTCCCTGCATGTAAAAGTTGAAGTCCACAAGTCTTAAAATTGCCAAAGTTGGAGATCCTTGAAGGACCAGGGTTTTCTAAACACTTGGGCCCACTAAAAGCAGCTGACTGTGATGTCCATCAAAGCAGCCATTATTCTAACCTCTTGTTTTGTACGTCTGTGATTGACAGGCTGATGGATCCTATTCCTACCACAGAAACATCCATCACACCACGCCAGAGGCCCAAAGCTGGGCAAACGCAACCAAATCCAGGAATTCTGCCCATTCAACCTGCCTTGACTCCCAGGAAGAGGCCTGCGGTCCAGGCCAGCGCCCAGCCGCAAGGTGAGGGTCCTTATTTGTTTAGTATTTATTTATTAATGGAATTTATTTGCTTCCGATCTTGTATCACGTAACTGAGTGGCTCGCAGCATAAAGACGCTCAAAAAACATTAAAATCATCAGACATAAAATGGCAAAGTAGATAAATTAAGATCATTAAGGCAAGGAGCCGAATGCAGGTAGGTGGGTGGGAATTAGCTTTTAATTAGCCGACCACCTCCGCTGTGAAACTCCCCCATTGGCTCTCCAACCCATCTGGCAGAACCAGGACTTCAGGCTATTTGGGAAAATCAGGAGGGTGGGAGCCAATCTCACCTTAGGGGGAGGTAAGATACAGAAACAGAATAACAGAGTTGGAAGGGACCTTGTAGGTCATCTAGTCCAACCCCCTGCCCAAGCAGGAGACCCTACGCCATTCCTGACAGATGGCAGCACAGTCTCTTCTTGGAAGCCTCCAGTGATGAAACTCCCACAACGTCTGAAGGCAACTTCTGTTCCATCGGTTGATTGTTCTCAATGTCAGAAAATTTCTCCTTATTTCTAGGCTGAATCTCTCCTTGTTCAGTTTCCATCCATTATTCCTTGTCTGGCCTTTGGGTGCCTTGGATAACAGCTTGACCCCCTTCCTCCTCTCTGTGGTTGTTAAATTATTTGAATCCCACCACTGCAGCAGCCTTATAGCCAATGGTGTCTGAAATATATGATAGCCTCTAAAAATGAAGAAGATCATGAGGGTGAAAGAGGCTTAGAAAGAATACTGATCCCATTAGCAGGTTAAACCTCTAATAAGGTCCAGCCATGCGCACAGAGGAGGGGGAGGACAAAGAGGTTACACAATTGCAGTGCAAAACTTTCCCCCTTGGTATGTGCATCACGAGGTTGCGCATTGCTCCAAAGGTGGCTTCGTGCTACTTGCATCCTCTTGGCAAAAGCTTCTGCAGGTGCCCTCCTGGCTTCTCCTGCCAGAATGTCTGGTTGAGAAGTCATCCAGGTGGATGGAGTGGTGCGGTAGCCTAGAAGTGGAGCTCTCGCCTCACATTCAGGAGGCTGTGAGTTCGATCCTAGGTAGAGGCAGATATTTCTCTCTCTGGACACGATGATAACTTATCTGCTGAACAAAACTCTGCATTGGTGACAGGAAGGGCAACTGGCCATTAAAACGCTCTGCTAGCTCCATTCAGTTGCCCAGACTCCACTCCTCAACGGATTATGGGATCGTAAAAAAGAAGATGAAGTCATCCAGATGGACCTCTGAGTCCTGAAGGGTTCCCAGTCTTAAAATGGGTGCGTGTGTGAGAGTGGTTCTGGCCCCACTCATTTACATTCCTTCCCTTCCTAGTCTGTTTTTTTTTTAATAGTTACTCCCCAACGTGCTAGGTGAGCATAAAAGAAGTGCCTCACCTGTGCTGCATTTAACCACCTCCCCGTCTTGCTCTCTGCTTGTAGCTCCAGTTCCTCTGGCGGCCGGCCAGCCGCCTCTTCCTGCAGCGATTCCTCAGCCAAACTCTCTGCCTCAAGCGACTCAGCCCAAGCCCGCTGGCGCTGCCCAGCCGGTGGCTGCCGTGGCCACTGCACAAGCCCAGCTCCCTTCAGCCCAGGCCACGCCGCAGCATCAGCTCTTCCTCAAGCAGCCGCAGCCGCCGGCCACGGCGCTCTTTTATCAGCAGCCCCCGCAGATGCCTCCCCTGCAGGTTCAACAGGTAAGGCTGGCAACTTCCGGCTTTTTCCCCTGGCTTTTGTCAGCTGTGTCTGTCTCCCCTTTGCTGTGAGAGTCGAGGTGGCAAAAGCAGAGCTGGCAGGTCGGTTTGCAGAATCAAAGTCCGCTTGGGACACAGTGTTTGCCTCATTTAATGACCGTTCGCAGTTAACAACAGTGACAAAAACGTAAGTCGTTGTCCAAATCCTCCTGTTTCTGACCCCTGTTTCGCTTAAATGTCCCAAAAGGTGTTTTTTTTTCCCCAAGAGGCAACTGGACTATCCAGGTGTTTTTTGAAGATGTTTCGCTTCTCATCCAAGAAGCTTCTTCAGCTCTGATCCCAATTGTGGTGGCTAAAAGAGAACTGACTTTACATCGTTATGGGGAGGGTCCATCCAAGCCCATAGAGCAGCCTTGGCAACTTTAAGCCTGGCGGACTTCAGCTCCCAGAATTCCTCAGCCAGCCAAGCCAAGCCAGGAAAGGAAAGGAAATCTGGTTGGGGAATCCTGGGAGTTGAAGTCCGTCAGGCTTAAAGTTGCCAAGGCTGGAGACCCTTCCATAGAGTGTCTTCGTGCAAGCACAGGCTCTGCCCCATTGGATTCAGTTGGCCCAGGAAGACCAAAATCACATCTGCTTTAATCCTCAAAGCTTTCACTTGCATTTGTTCCGCCATCTTTTTGCGAACGAGAAAGAGGAAAAGAAGAAAGAACGTGTTAGAGCAGAGCAGAGCGGGCTGGAAAGGCTGTCGGATTTGGGGTTTAATCCCACTTGCAGCCTCCATGACGGGTGGCCGTCTGACCTATGTGTCAATCATAGGACCCCAGTTAGGGTCCTCCCTCTTGTCTCTCAAGTCTGCTGCGACCACCCAGTTCGATGTTGAGCCCATTTTGGACTGAGTTGTCCATGCAGGAAGGTGGGTGGATTCGGAGAACCTGTCATGGCGCTCAGCTTTACCTCTTCCGGAAAACGGCAGGCAGTGACAAAGGCTTTGCTTTCCTCTCCTAGGCCCACAAGATGCCACAGGCTGCCCCGACGTCCGGGAAGCCTCAATTCCCGGCGGTACAGCAGGGAGCAGTGGCCGCCACGCAGCAGCTTCAGCAGCCGCCACCACCACAGCTGTTGGCCCAGCAAGCCACCATCCAAGCCAAGATTGCTTCCGGGCAGCAGAAGCCCCCCGCACAGCTCCTGCAGCAACCGCAGGTACCGGCTTCAGTTGCATCAGCGGCGCCCAACCAGGAACACCCGGTAAGGAACAGGTAGACCTTTCCCGCCATAGGTTCGGGCGCCACGCCTGCCATGTTCTGCACCAGGCACTACATGAGACCAACCCAATGGGCTAAGTGGTGCTCCAGGTCTACACCGTAAAGAATAAAGGCAAATTTAAGAACTCCAGCCCAGTTTGGCATTTGTTTGAGTGCAGTCAGCAGATCTTTGACTGAGTATTGTCTGAGGGTAGCCAGCAACTCTTTAGTAGATACAGATTACAGATTAACAGAGTTGGAAGGGACCTTGTAGGTCATCTAGTCCAACCCCTTGCCCAAGCAAAAGACCCTACACCATTTCTGACAGATGGCAGTCCAATCTTTTCTTGAAAGCTTCCAGCAATGAAGCTCCCACAACTTCCGAAGGCAGCTTCTGTTCCATTGGTTGATTGTTCTCAATGTCAGAAAATTTATTCTTATTTCCAGGTTGAATCTCTCCTTGGTCAGTTGTTATTCCTTCTCTGGCGTTTGGGTGTTTTGGAGAGTAGCTTGACCCCCTTCCTCCTTTCTGTGGCAGCCCCTCAAATATTGGAAGGGTCCTATCCTGTCTCCCCTGGTCCTTCTCTTCACTAGACCAGCCAGGCCCAGTTCCTGCAACCGTTCTTCATATGTTTTAGCCTCCAGTCCCCTCATCATCCTGGTTGCTCTTCTCTGCACTCTTTCTAGAGTCTCAGCATTTTTTTTAATAGTGTGGTGACCAAAACTGATCAAAACTAGTAGCTTGAACCAGAACTAGGTCCCGCTGGTGAAGGGCCTGTCAGCCAACCTTCTCTAAGGACCAACCAGTTCTGTTCTGGAAGTTGCAATGTGAACCGATCTGCAAAATCCGGGGCAGAAGGCTCCTCCAGCTAGTAAACCTGTGGAACCATTGTGCAAAAGGCATTAATAAATGTGCTTTTGGTTGCACTGTGTTCAACATGTAACATCTGTGACTCGTGTTTGTAGAAGGTAGAGGGAGTGGCCTTGAAGGCACTGGGAAGGCCTGTTGCCAATACACGTAGTCCTTAACTTATAACTGTTTGATTAGTGACTGTTTGAACTCAAGGAAAGAAGAGACTTGCAGCCAGTACTTCCACTAACCATGGTCACAGCAATTCCCATGGTCATGTAATCAAAATTTGGGTACTTGGCAATTACCATATTTTTTGGAGTATAAGATGCACCTTAGTTTTTGGGGAGGAAAATAAGAAAAAAGCTGATTGGCAGGTGGATCGGCCTCCCGGAATACCCCCAACCAGCTGTTCCCAGAGGTGAATTTTAGCAACAGATTCCTTGGTTATGAGCTCTGTGCCTTGCTTTTTTTTTTTTTTTTGCTTTTTTTTCTGCATCTAAAACATCTGAAACTCTGTTTTAGAAAAAAGTTTTTTTTCTGCCTCTGAAAGCCTCCGAAACAGCCTCAGGAAAAAAAAGCCTCTGGAGCTCTATTTGGGGGCTTTTTTTCTGAACCTTCTTTCAGCCTCTGAAACCTCCATTTGAGAAGCTGGGTGGGGCTACATTTGACACATAAGACACACCCAGATTTTCACCCTCTTTTTTGGGGGAAGAAAAGGTGCGTCTTATACTCCAAAAAATACGGTAGCATGTATTTATGATGGTTGTCCTGGGGTCATGGGATCGCTTTTTGGGACCTTCCGACAAGCATAGTCAAAGGAGGCGAGATTCACTTAACAATCTTGTTGTTAACAACTGCAAGTGATTTGCTTAACAATTATAGCAAAGAAAAAAGAAGATAATATTGGGTGTGACTTGCTTAACAACCGCCTTGCTTAACAATGGAAATTCTGGTCTTAAGTGTTGTTGTAAGTCAAGGACTACCTATATAATGATTAGAGAAATGTGACCTGCTCCAAGAAAATGTCTTGGGAAAACAATTCAGGCCATCCCGTCCCAAGTTCCCATGGAGGAGGAAGAAGCAGACGTGGACTTAACAAAATTCTGCTACTAGAAGTTTTACCCAAAAAAAGGGATCCTGACCATGCAGCTCTCCATTGGGTGGAGAGGATTCTGGTAGCAATTGAGGAGTGTAAATGATGATGGTTCTTTTTCTTTCTTTTCTTGATGTCCTCTGTGGGAGGACAGGCCAGCGTAGAGTTCGGGTTAGATTTACTACTGGAGTAAACTGAAACAGCAAAGTGCCTCTTTAGGGCTGGTGAGAGGCACTGCAGGGATTTCCACATCTGGAATACAGATTCCCATCAGTGCTGGATGCTGCCGTTGAGTGTGAATCATTGGGGAGCCAGGCGCAAATTGACCCACAGCCACAAGGTTCAGTAGATGAGATCTCATTTTGATGGGCAACCTGAAGCGAAGGCGGATGAAGCTTTATCATCAAGATAAATATTACAATTCTGCCATTCTGTTATAACTGCAGCCAAATCATTCATGTATCTGTTTCATAATTGGCAAAAAGTTCTGACCTCATAACATTAATACTCTTAAATACTTTTATTATTATTTGACCGATCGCTGGCTGATGGACTGGCCCTGCTTCGTGCTGGGAAGTGGAGTGGACGAAGCCTCTCCTGCATCAGGCAGCCCCTCTTCTCTGCCTTGGCTTCCTTTCAGCCTTGTGGGCCAAGACAGACTGGAGCAGCTCCGCTGTTTGCTTTGGCCTCCCTTCCTAGGCTGGAGACGCAAGGGAGGGAGAAGGCCTTCGCTGAGCAGAGCCGGCAGGGGCTGGGATGGTTATGTGGGCAGGATGGTTTGCAAAATTCCAAATTACTCAACAAGAATTTGGAAGGAGTGGATTCCATATTTGGAATCAAGAGCCGAAGTTAGCTCAATTTCACTGGAGAGCTTTTGTGGGCCTTCTTGGGCTTTACTCTTACTCTGCGTTGCATAATTGTATAAATGTTCATTTTGTTGGCAGGGCTCTACCATGTTTCTCTGAAAATAAGACCCTGTCTTATATTTTTTTTGAACCCCGAAAGAAGCGCTTGGCCTTATTTTCGGGGAGGCCTTATTATTTTGGGGCGCATGGAGCAAGATGGGGCTCCTCTTGCCGTCTTACCTGATTTCCAGCTCTGCATTTAAATATTTTTGGGGAGGGTTTATTTTCGGGGGGGGGAGGACTTGTTTTAGGCTTATTATCAGGGGGTGTCTTATTTTTGGGGAAACAGGGTAGTTGGAAACAGGACAGGCCTTGGGGAGCAAATGCCAAGGACTGAAGACCCCTTGACCCTCCAGAACAGGGGTCTCCAACCTTGGCAACTTTAAGGCTTGTGGACTTCAGCTCCCAGAATTCCTCAGCCAGCTTTGCAGGGCTGCCTTACTTCAGAAGCCCCAAGAGGTTTGCTGTAGGTCTCTCTTTGGGGTTCATGTAGCTCAGAGGTGGCCAACTTGAGGTCCCAGCACCACATGGATTGTCTGGGGGTCCCTTTCCTGCAATTGGGGTCCCTCTGACCGGAGTCAGTGAAAAATGATGGTGTGCTCCCTTGCCTGTCTTTACCCAATGGGCTGTGAGAAGAACCTCGGGAGACGAGGAAGAAACGCAGCCTAGACGAGGCTCAGACCAGCGATATCTCCACCCCCAGAAGGAATGAGGGTGGAGAAAGCCCTTCAGGAGGGATACTTTCTATTCTTGGAAAAGTCAAGGTAAGGGAGATCTCTGGAGAACTGCAGGCTGGACAGCTAGCATGCAAAAGATGAAGGATCCACAGCTCTTCTCACCTGCTCACTCCACTATTATGGTAGCAGCAGCTCTTGGCCAAGAGGGAGACAAGAGGTGTCTTTTGCAGGTGCAAATAATCAGATCCACACGGGAAGAGTTCCGTTAGCTGTTATATTTACCAAGCAATATAACACGGGGATCTCAAGCTAATGGTTAGCACCTGGCTCAGACTAGATGACGTTCAACAGCATTCAAGAAGGGTCAGATATCGCCTCTTGTACCCGCATAGGGATTCTGGACTAATTCCCTGTTTGACTCCTTCCCCTAACTCACCGGTCGATCTCCCAACACCCATAACCTTCAGCGAATAGAACCAGGATTTTCAAGGTTATTATCTGGAATTCTTAGAGGAGGGGTCTCCAACCTTGGCATTTAAGACTTGTGGACTTCAATTCCTAGAATTCCTCTGGGAGTTGAATCCTGGGAGTTGAAGTCCACAAGTCTTAAAGTTGCCAAGGTTGGAGACCCCTGACTTAGAGGGACTAAGTTCCCCAGACAACCTGGGAAGGCTCATGGGATTGAGGGGGGAATAGACTCTTAGGGTTAGCTGTACTGAAGCTCCATGGTTTCTTACTTCCAGAGCATTCCCCCCACCCCACCCCATCCTAAAAGGCCTTCCATTTAATGCTTACAATGTATGCGTTTATCAAGTGCTCTTTGCTTAATGAAAACCAGCGCTTTCCCTGCACCAAGAGAAGCAGCTGCCTCCATTAAAAAAAGGCCTGGAGGCTTGCCAGGAGCCTCCACTCCCATCCCTGCAGATGCTGGCAAGTAAATTTCATCCTCCCTGCACCTCCTCTCCCCCCCCTTCCTCCCCTATAGACCGACTCTTAATTATATTCTACTGTAATCGTTCCCATTTGTTTCTTTTTGAAATGCAGCTTTTCTGGCCCTTCAAGTAGAAACGGAAGAGAAGCGCCTTCCAGCCCTTCCTTTACTCTTTAAGGCTCGTGAGTTGCCGAAGCCGTCTGGTTTCAAGAGTTGGTCTGGGGGAAAAGCCCCTCCCTGCTTCCCCCCCTCCCCCAAATATTCCTGCTAGTGGAAGTAAAAGGTGCCTGAGTGAAGAGATTTCTTCGGTCATCAGTTTTACTAATTCCATGGGCATCAGGGCAGAAGGACACAGTGCTCATATTAACACAATTTGAGAGGGAGGGAAGGAGGGAGGGAGAGAGTGGGAAAGAGGAAGAGATAGAGAAGGAGAAAGGGAGAAAGAAAGAGGGAGGAGGAGAGGGAGGGAGGGGGAAAGAGGAAGAGATAGAGAAGGAGAAAGGGAGAAAGAGAGGGAGGGAGGGAGGGAGGGAGAGAGTGGGAAAGAGGAAGAGATAGAGAAGGAGAAAGGGAGAAAGGGAGGGAGGGAGGGAGGGGGAAAGAGGAAGAGATAGAGAAGGAGAAAGGGAGAAAGAAAGAGGGAGGGAGGAGGAGAGTGGGAAAGAGGAAGAGATAGAGAAGGAGAAAGGGAGAAAGGGAGGAGGAGAGAGGGAAGAGGAAGAGATAGAGAAGGAGAAAGGAGAAAGAGGGAGGAGGAGAGGAGGAGGGGAGAGGAAGAGATAGAGAAGGAGAAAGGGAGAAAGAAAGAGGGAGGAGGAGGAGGAGGGAGGGAAGAGGAAGAGATAGAGAAGGAGAAAGGGAGAAAGAAAGAGGGAGGGAAGAGGAAGAGATAGAGAAGGAGAAAGGGAGAAAGAAAGAGGGAGGAGGAGAGGGAGGAGGAGAGGAAGAGAGAGAGGAGAGAAGGAGAGAAAGAGGAGAGGGAGGAAGGAGAGAGTGGGAAAGAGGAAGAGAAACAGAGCAAAGGGAGTGGAGAGAAGGAGAGGGAGGGAAGGAGAGAGTGGGAAAGAGGAAGAGAGAGGGAGAGAGAAAATGGGATGGGGAGGGGAAAATGGAGGGAGGGGGGGAGAGAAGGAGAGAGAAAGAGGGAGGGAGACAGTGGGAAAGAGGAAGAGAGAGAGAGGAAGGGGGAGGGAGGGAGAGTGGAAAAGAGGAATAGAGAGAGAAGGAGAGAGATTGGAAAGAGAGAGGGAGAGAGAGAACTTCAACTCCCAGAATTCCCCAGCCAGCATGTCAGGAGTTGCAAAGGATCTTATTTCACAGGCCTTTTGAGGATTTGCGTGACAGATCCTGGGCTGCCTCTTCTGTTGGGTTTGAATCATCCCATTTTCATTCTGTTTGCTTTTATGGTTTCTAATTGAATTTTTAGTGGCATTTTTGTGTTGTGTAACGCTGGTTTTTATGATGTTTTATGGACCGTGAACTGCCTGGAGTCCTGCAGTCGGCCAGTATACAAGTGTTTGCAGTAAATGAGCAAATAATTCAGCTGCTTCCTCCATCTCTCTTCCATCTGAATAGCATCAAAAGTTACCTGTGAAAGTTTAGCTGAGGCTGGGTGGGAAATGGCACAGGCTGACTCAAGAAGAAATGAAAACCTGCTTCGTCAGGTTACGACTTCTGCTGTGGTTAGAAAATAGACAAGAAAATAGACTTACAACAGTTCTAGGATGGTGGAAATCTGACTTTTCCGTTGTCGAAGTGGCTGGGAGCTGCTTTTCACATTCTTTGAAGGGGTCCCTCATTTGGAAATGTGATGAAATTAAGTTAATCTTATTTAGGTATTATCTTGTTGGTGTGTTTTGGCCTCCTACATACAAGGAGGGAAATTCTGTGTATATACCGTGTTTTCCACAAAATAAGACCCTGTGTTATATTTTTTTTAACCCCAAAATAAGTGCTTGGCCTTATTTTCAGGGAGGTCTTATTATTTTGGGGCGCGTGGAGCAAGACGGGGCTCCTCTTGCCATCTTACCTGATTTCCAGCTCTGTCTCCCAAACCCGAACCAGAGGAAATGGCGGGGACCGGCTGCCCACGCGTTTAAGTATTTTTTGGGAGGGCTTATTTTCAGGGGAGGTCTTATATTCGGGGAAACACCGTAGCTCTCTAAGCCACGGTGGCGCAGTGGTTAGAGTGCAGTACTGCAGGCTACTTCTGCTGACTACTGGCTGCCTGCAATTTGGCAGTTCGAGTCTCACCGGCTCAAGGTTGACTCAGCCTTCCATCCTTCCAAGGTGGGTAAAATGAGGACCCAGATTGTTGGTGGCAATGTGCTGACTCTGTAAAACCGCTAGAGAGGGCTGTGAAACACTGTGAAGTGTATAGATGTATAAGTGCATTGCTATTGCTAAGCAT
Source organism: Ahaetulla prasina (assembly GCF_028640845.1). NCBI lineage: Eukaryota > Metazoa > Chordata > Lepidosauria > Squamata > Colubridae > Ahaetulla > Ahaetulla prasina. Next base: position 1,252,507 of record NC_080547.1, read on the forward strand.
GTGTGTGTACCTCTACACACCCGGAAAAAATAGATTGACATTTTACTTGCAGGAGATTATGGAATAACTAAATCATGCACATGGTAATAATCTGATGCTCTGTGAGGCAATCCTGCTTGGTTGCATTTTCATTTCTGTTAAATTGTTTGATGCGTTGTTCATAAAGAATTTTCTACTACAGAAGCTTCTGAATAGCTGCCATGTCTTTCCTTCCTTCCTTCCTTCCTTCCTTCCTTCCTCCCTCCCTCCCTCCTTCCTTCCATCTCCCTCCCTCTTTCTTTCTTTCTTTCTTTCTTTCTTTCTTTCTTTCTTTCTTTCTTTCTTTCTTTCTTTCTCTCTTTCTCTTCCTTTTTCTTATCCTTGCTTCCCTGTTTTGTTTTCCTAAAAGCAAGCACCTCCAAGACAACAAAAGATGTCAACCACTCCTCCATCAGCTATCCAGGGACAGAAGGTGGGGTCTCTCACACCACCATCGTCCCCCAAGACTCAGCGAGGTGGACACAGGAGGATTCTAAGTGATGTGACCCACAGCACCGTCTTCGGGGTCCCAGCCAGTAAATCAACCCAGCTGCTACAGGCAGCAGCTGCGGAAGCCAGCCTCAATAAGTCCAAGTAAGTCTGGCGCTGTCATCTGTTTCCCTTGGGGAGCATGTGTGAGTTGGAGGACGTTGAAATTAATTTTTTAAATTTTTTTTAAATATACATCCATATTGTATGTGGGCAGTGTTGATTCTGGGCATCATTCATATTAATCCAAATTACAATAACAATATTAGTAATCTTTTATCACGTTTACCAAACTTAGGTGATCCTCATATTATTTAAACAGCAGGGAAAAAATGCTTAACATCTGTAAACCTCTAATCTTTCTATCTATTATTTTTGTTTATTCTATTAAAATATATGTTCTAATATTTCCCCTATCTAATTTTATTTCTGCCTCTTATCAGCTTACTACAAGTTGCCTTAATGTTTAAAAGGCAATTGTTTCTATCCATCTTCTTTGTTCCTCTTTAGTGTTTCCATTTTTATCCATGGGAAGTTTAAGGACTTTATAGTGGACCTAAATCCAGGGGAGAACAAAGGAAATGACAGCAGATAACCCAGTCCAGGCTCTCAGATGTTCCCTTCTGAAGGAGCCGCCTTGCCATAGTTTTCCAGCTATCTTCAAGCTGTTATCCTTGAGATACGTTGCACTGCAGCTTCCCTAAGTCCATACGGCTGTGGAATTCAATTCAGCTACAGCATTTCTTGGCTTTTATGCTGCTGCATTTCCAAGGACTGCAGGCAGCTTTCAAATATCTATGGAGATTCTCCATCATCCAGGTCCTGGTTCTCCCAAAGGTGCTTTTTCAAGAGGCAACTGGACTTTCTGGTTTTTCTTTGAAGACATTTTGCTTGAAAGGACTGTTGTAGACTGGAGATAGATGATGCCATATCCCTCCCTCTCTGTTGAGAGAGAGGGCTGTTCAATTTTGACATAAATGGCCTCTTTGACCCCCTCTTTAAAACCAGCGATCCTCTCTGTCCAAAATGTGGACTTTGCTGTCTCCGAAAGAGCGGCCTTTGTGTTTTAAATGCAGGTGGACTGCTGAATCTTGTCCTGATGGGTTTGTTCTCTTTGTTGCGCCATGCGTTTGTGAAGTGGTTGTTTTGTTTCCCCAATGTACAGATCTGCCAATGGCTCACTGCATTGTACTGCATATACCAGGTTCAGATAGCAGCCTTAGAGCCCGGCCATCCAGTCCAGGGCTGGAACAGGGCAGTTAACAAGCTATGGGGGAGAGCCCAGGGCCGTTCCAACTAGAGCACCGAGGGTTCGCATCTCTACAAAGCTGGCTGTAAACGTCACGGGGAGCTTTTGTGTCCATCTCAATTTCTTGAATTAAAGTATCTCACAGGGATGTTGTAAAAAAATAAAAGGAAACGGCAGGAGAGGGAAAGCCACGATCTACTTTACTGTCTGCTCATTAGAGAGCAAAGGGGATGAAAATGAATCTGTCTTCCACTTTGCGAGAGAGATGGATTGCGCCAAGCAAGTGTGGACGTGCGCAGCCTGTGGTTTCTTTGCCTTGCTTTGGGTCAAAGCAAACTCCTTTTTTTATTGCAGTGCAAATAGCTGAAGTGTTCCTCCCATTGAGAGCGGGAGCTCTTAAGACTTCACCAGGCAACATACACATACACAGGCGTTCCAATGTGGGCACTTGGTCCCAAAAAGGTTCGCCATCAGTGGTATATAGTTGTTCTGTCCTCCTTTGCCTCCGTCCGAGTGATGGCTTAATTAGCCGGCACTATCAGCTCTGGCAGCAGAATAGCAAACGTCTGCCAAGTTCTCTGATATCTCCCTCGACGCTGGTGAGTCACTTCAGCTCTTAGTTAATCAGCTGATTTGCCTGCTACGAAGAGACACAGCAGTGCTCACTGCCTTTATATCCTGTGGGGTGTGGCTCCGTGACTCAGCACTTCCTAGGCCTGCCCCACCCCTGCTTCTGTTGTTCTCGCCTCTCCTGCCTACGAAACCTAGGATTCAACCAAGCCTGATTGCTGTCAGCTGGGTCTGGAGGCGTGGCCTGGGGGGGGAAAGAGTCAGGGGACGGAGGCCTCATTATCTCTTCCACCTGGTCTGCTTCTGACTCCTGGAGCTGAGCCAGGGAAGCCGGTGCTCCCGAGGTAAGTCCTGACGGCCCTTCCCCCTCACATTCCAAGTCACTTTCTGGCAGGAGGCCCAGCTCGGGGGGCACAGACACAACACTAGTCTTGACAGGGCTTCCGTGGTCTGACATGCCTAGCTTTGCCTGTGGCTCTTAGTGGCTTTAGTCAACAGTCAACCAGGGAATCCGCCTTCCTAACTCCTGACTTTTTGGGCTGGCTCTCTCGCTAGGTCTGCCTCGACTACCCCTTCGGGCTCTCCGAGGACCTCTCAGCAAAACGTCTACAACCCACCAGACGTCTCCACTTGGAACCCTTTTGATGATGACAACTTTTCCAAGCTGACCGCAGAGGAGCTGCTGAATAAGGACTTTGCAAAACTAAGCGATGGTTAGTTTTGGGATTGGTGCAGAAGCTGGAACAAAGGTGTCTATTTAAAGATGGCGGCAAAACAAGGCCTTTTTAGTGGCTCTTGGTTCTCAACAGACTAGCTGACGTTGTTTTTACTGCCCCGTTTTTTCGTACCTTGCACTTGCCAAACCAAGTCCTCTGGGTTTCTGTGTTCCTCACACATGTCACATTTCATGACTGGCCCCTTTGAATTCCAGGTAAACCTCCTGAGAAACCTGATAGTTCAACAGAGAACCTGATCCCAGGTTTTCATCCCGCACCTTCTGCAGCGCAGTCTGATGCATTCGGCTCTTCTCCTCTTGCACCCATATCAGGTAGGCTGTGGGGCACCCAGGGAGGGTGGAAAGTCGTCCTGGGTTGATTTGGGTCTGTCGGGCTGAATCGTGTCTCGGGCACAACTAAGAACTGGGCGAGTAGCCATTAGATGAAAGAAGAAGGCAGGAGAAAGGCGCTTTCTAGGATCTTCAAGGACTGTTCACTTGGCTTTGCTTGAATTGGTTCTATATTACCATGCTTGCCAAAAGTCATGTCCCATCACTGCAGATGCCAATTTGGGAATATTGGGTTTGGAGCAGGAGTCTCCAAACTTGGTAACTTTTAAGACTTGTGGAATTCAACTCCCAGAATTCCTCAGCCAGCTTTGCTGGCTGAGGAATTCCTGGGAGTTGAAGTCCACAAGTCTTAAAAGTTGCCAAGTTTGGAGACCTCTGGTTTATAGCAAGGATATTGAATCTGTGGGTCTCCAGATGTTGCTACACAGCTCCCACTAGCCTAAGCCAACCTAGTTCATCATGATGGATAAAATACTGGGGGGGGGGGTTGTTTTGTCGGCATTAGGAGGTACACACATTTCCCCCATCTTGAGCTAGACCAGGAAAGTGAACCGTGATGCAATGATCTCCATTACGAGACGTAATGTTACAAACGAAAGATCAGCTGTGGCACCAACTTTCGAATCCACAAAGAAGAATTGTGAGATATTCTGCAACATGACACACATTCTGCAACATGTCGGCCATCCAGTGCTACTAGGGAAACATTTTGGAAACATTTAGCTCAAGGGGTGGCCAACCTTGGCAACTTTTAAGAGTTGTGGACTTCCAACTCCCAGAATTCCTGAAGTCCGCAAGTCTTAAAGTTGGTCAAAGTTAGAGGCCCCTGTTTTAGCCAGCGCACGAGGTAGCAGCTGATTCTTGAGAGTTTGAATGGATGGATTCAAACCCTGAATGTCATTTTGCTTCTATATAACTCAGAACTGGGGATTTTTAAAACTAAACTGCTGAGATAATGATGATTTTAGGGGTGCCTCTTCTGTTTGTCTTCCTAGCTTCCTTCTGAGTCCGGTTATCATGCTGAGCACTTGTTATCATGCTGTCAATCAAAAAGGAAAGGTTATTGTGACCGAGGAGGGTCTCTAGGGCATCCTCTGTGCTCTCAGTCTCTTTCGGCTCTTTCGTGTGTCTTGTGTGTGTTGAGATGATACACTCCAATGAAGTTCTTTTGGCTCATGTAGGGAACGTTTCTTTTTCCGTGGGTACTAAGTGCATCTGGCCCCTCGTTCCCCACCTGCCTGATGCAGCTTTCTTTGGCTTTGTAGGTCAACCCAGGGCTTTGTGTACCCAGAAAATCTAGACAAACATAGTGGCTCCTGTATTAATCCTGGATGATGCAAAATGTTGAGATGGGAAGCTGCGTCTTATTTTGTTTGCCTCTAATATAGGTGGAAATTATCCAGGGAAAAAGCATATTAGAAAGGCATTGAACAAATCCAGTTTTCTCTGCTATCTTCTACTTTGCTTGACTCCATTTTCCTTCCTTCCTTCCTTCCTTCCTTCCTTCCTTCCTTCCTTCCTTCCTCCCTCCCTCCCTCCCTCCCTTGCCTTCTTTCCTTTTCTTTTCCTTCCCCTCCCCTCCCCCCCTTCCCCCTTCCCTTCTCTTCCCTTCCCTTCTCTTCTTATTTCCTTCTTTCCAGTTGAAAAAACAAAAGATATTCTGGATACCAGCCCTCCACTTCTGGCTGTTCCTGACCCTTTCATTCCTCTTCCACTGTCAGATACACCAGGTAACTATGACTTACGGGAACAAGATGATGTAGCAAAACGCCCTTATGCCCATTAAAATGTGATGCCACTCAACAAGGGGGCAAAAGTAAAAGAGCCCTCTTGGTGCCATTGTTTTGGAAAAGAGACTAGATTTTCTGTTTTTAATTTTATCAATGTCGCTAAATATCTGTTTGCATGACCTTCCATCTGTTTTTGACACTGATAAGATTTAGGGTTGTTTAAATAGTATTGTAATATTTTAACATTGGCTACTTTATTATCCATAGCATTTTTATTTATTATTTACTTATTTGAAACATTTATATAGTCACCCATCTTACCTCGAACCCTGGGCAGTTCCATGAACAATTAAAACCGTATCAATGGTAAAGCAACATAATACCCCATTAAGCCCTCTCTCCTTCTGCTATGCTGGGTCTTCACTGCTTTTCAGAAAGCTAGGAGGGCAGAGCCCTGCCTGTCATCTCGGGCGAGGGTCTTCCGTTGGGCAGGGACTGTCACAAAAAGGCAGTTTTCTTAGATCCTGTTAATCTCAAGGCCTATTTAAACACCAGCCTATTGTTTATTTTATTTATTGTATAGCACGTTCACATCAGATTTCAGTAAAAAGGAAGACGTGGTAAAATACAAAGCAGAGAGTATAAAATCTGAAATCTTAACAGGAGGATGACAGGTTGCAAATTTAATGTTTTACTTCATTTGTTGCTACCAGGAAATTAGCCAAATCTCCATTATGAAACCCTGTCACTAGGTGTGTTGGGTGGTTTGTTTTTTGGCCCCACAGTCACAATTTGGTGATGGTATTTTGCCCCTCTTATAGAGGGCTTCGGCACATCTACCATGGCCAGTGGGAATTCGATTCAGTGTTGTCCATCTCACACGAGGCTGGTCAAATCCAGGGCTTTTTTTTCTGGGTTACCAAAATAAGAAGCAGTTCCGATGCTTCTTGATTGAAGATGCCCAAAGTGGGAAGAAGATTGTACTTGTGTAGTCATGAACATACACAGGAGAGGGACGCGGTGGCTTAGTGGCTGAGACGTTGAGCTTGTCGATCGAAAGGTCGGCAGTTCAGCGGTTCGAATCCCTAGCACCGCATAACGGGGTGAGCTCCCGTTCCTTGTCCCAGCTTCTGCCAACCTAGCAGTTCGAAAGCACGTAAAAAATGCAAGTAGAAAAATAAGGACCACCTTTGGTGGGAAGGTAACAGTGTTCCGTGCGCCTTTGGTGTTGAGTCATGCCGGCCACATGACCACGGAGACGTCTTCGGACAGTGCTGGCTCTTTGGCTTTGAAACGGAGATGAGCACCGCCCCCCAGAGTCAGGAACGACTAGCACGTATGTGCGAGGGGAACCTTTACCTTTATCTTTTTAGTCACGAACAGCTTTTTCAGGCCTAAAAGTCAATGACCAAAGAGGGGTCAGAGGCCTTTTAGTAGATGCTTAGCTAAATTTTGAGAAATCCTTGATACTCCTTTTGCAAATGGTGGATACCTTGACATCACACTGGTGGCTGGTTGAAGGGGTACCAGGCACATCTCCTGAAACCTTGGAGACCACATAGGTGGCTGACGAACCTTTTCAAACCTTTCGTGTCTCCATCAGATGTCTACCCACGACGATCAAAACTGAAGTCAGTGATGCAAAGTAATACATGCCAAAGTGGGATTATGCATGATTTGTACAAATGCAAAGCCCAGCTGCTCCTTGGTGCTGATCATTCTAATATATATATATATATTGTCCTTCCTGTTCATTTTCTTTCTGAGCCTCTTGGGGCCTCAACTTTCCCCAATATGTGATTTGACTGGATTCTGATGAGATCATGTCTCCTCTCCAGCTGATGTCCAGAGAAAAGGACTCTGCTGCAGTGGGTGTTCACTCGGTTAGCTGCCCTTTGTTGTTTTGTCTCTTCTGTAGTTGCAGAGTGAGTAAAAGTAGTTTGAAGTGTGTGTTTTTATGCAAAGTGTTTTGGTGCATCTTGATTCTAAGTGAACCAAATAACTGAACAGCTGCTGAATGGATTGCATCTTGACAAAATCTCTCTCTCTCTCCCCCTCCCTCTCTCTTTCTATCTGTCTCTCTCTCCCATTCCAATCTCTCTCTTTCTGTTTCTCTCTCTCTCCCTCCCTTTCTCTATCTGTCTCTCTCCCATTGCAATCTCTCTCTTTCTCCCTCTGTCTCTCTCTCTCCCTCTCTCTATCTGTCTATCTCCCATTTCAATCTCTCTTTCGCTTTCTCCCTCCCTCCCTCCCTCTCTCTCTCTCCAATTTCTCTCTTTCCAATCTTTCTCTTTTTCTCGCCACCTTCTCCCCTCTCTCCCTCCCCTGTCTCTCCCTCCTCTGAGCATTTATGTTGATGGATTGTTTATGTACGTTGAATCTTTTGCTAGGGCATCTTGAGATCACGGGGTAGCTATAAAACAGGGGAGGCAGCCGTGAGAGTGATATTTCAACAGCCTCTGCTGGAGCAGCTTGTCAGATGCTTCTCTAACAGCACAAATCAACCCTCCTCCTCCTGCTTTGAAGTGTGGGGTGAAGGCATCGGTGGCCACTGCAGAGGAGCTGCCTGGGGGAGTCCTTGTGCGCATTTACTTTTTTTTTTTTAGTTCTTTTGTCACAACAGAATACACAAACAATTGTTATAGATAAAACAACATATTTTGAAGAAAATATACATATATGTATAAAAATATGCATCAACTATATCAATTAGATATGATGAAGGGAACAATAGGACAGGAACGGTAGGCACTTTTGTGCTCTTATGCACGCCCCTTTCTGGCTTAGCTTTACTTTGGCTGTAGTTTCCACCTGTTCAGCTGGTTGAAGTGGGCGAAGCAGTCGGGGAAGTGCTCCACACTTCCCACTGAGCCACCTTGGCCCCTCTGACCTTACACCCTCTGACCTTACACCCTCTGACCTTACACCCTCTGACCTTACACCCTCTGACCTTACATAACTGTTGACATGTGGATACTTGATAGACAGGTGAAATTTATCTCTAGGAGCTTGTTGAACAAGTACTCCAAGAATGTACATTCTTCCTATAATCAACCTATTCTCCAAAGCACCTGAGGGCAGGACGAGAAGCGATGGGTGGAAACTACTCAAGAACGATCCAACTTAGAACTAAGGAGAAACTTTCTGACAGCGAGAACAATTAATCAGTGGAACGGCTTGCCTTTAGAAGTTGTGGTTGCTCCAACATTGGAGACTTTAAAGAAGAGATTGGATTGTCATTTGTCTGAAATGGTGTGGGGTCTCCTGCTTAAGCAGACTGTTGGACTAGAAGACCTCCAAGGTGCCTTCCGATTCTGTTATATTTCCAAATATGAAAATTAAAATTAATGCTCAGACCGCAGGTACATAGATGGGTGGCTTAGGATAGGATGCCCTAATGCCATAGCAGATTTGTTGAGTTACTAGAAACCTCTTAAGTGCAGTAAGGAAATTCCAAGCCACAGCTATCTATCATAGGGGTCTCCAACCTTGGCAACTTTAAAACTTGTGGACTTCAACTCCCAGAGTTCCTCAGCCAGCAAAGCTTCTGGGAGTTGAAGTCCACAAGTCTTAAAGTTGCCAAGGTTGGAGACCCCTGTATCAGATTCCGCAGAACCGGGGAAGCCAGTTTCTCATCTGTTCTTGCATGACCCCTCTTCTTGAGTGTAGACTCAAGACGTCAATCTCAGCATGACAAGCCCTACCCCTTCTCTCCCAACCAGACATTTCCCTTTTATTTTCTGGAGGTCCTAAAATGTATGAAATTCCGGTTTCAATAGGATCCAGAAGGCTGTTTTCAAAGACAGAAAGACACACACACAACCACCCTCTGCCTACCAACAGCCAATAAGACTCGGTTAGGTGACTGAATTCAGCACTAACCTTGGAGCATTTGATCTTTTTTTTTTTATATATTTATTTTTTTCCAAACATTTTTTCATTCAATTATTAAATTATCAGGGTTCCAACTGATGCCCTAATTAAATCATGGCCAGGGATGTTTTGCGAGTTGACATAAATATTATAAAATACAAAACATAAAAGTAAGCAGAGGAACATTAAGGAAGGAAGGGAAAAAGAAGTGAGGAAGGGTAGAAGAAAGAAAAGAAAAAGAAGCATTAACCTCCGACTCGCCCTGTTGCACTAAAATAAGGCACAACTTTTTGTTTTCCCATAATAATATGAACAAGTCATTTCTATAAAGATCTATCAATCTGATCTATAAAACCCAGAGTCAAAGTTACATTCTTCTCCACATCAAGCATGAAATTCAGAAGCGGTTTCCACCTGGAAGCGAAAGTATTTACGTCCTTATCAGAGTAGTCACAGAGTGCGAATCATACTTCAATTTATTTTATTTTTTTTGCTTTATCGCATGTCCACCATAGGTGATGACTGAAAGCCCTTCTTTCTTCTCACATTTTCCAACATTCATCTGAAATACCTTTATACTTAGGTAGCTTATTCTTGGGGCATTTGATCTTAAAGAGCCTTGCATTCTGGGAAAAAACATCATTCTTACGTTCTTATCCTTATTGATGCTGCTTTTTATTTGGGGGGTGTTCTGAGGTCGATTCAAGATTGCTTTTCTCCATTTTTCACAACCTCAGCAAAGCAGCCTGCAGAAATTTGCGTGCAGCTGCAGGAGAGTCTTCACAGAACCCAGTTAATTGTAGCCCTTCAAAGCAGCTTGATTTGCATAATTAGTTATGCACTTGAGCTGGAGGGGACAAAAGACGAAGATTTCTTGTCCGCTTGAGGGGGGAGGCCATGTTACAAAGGTCACCAATGGAAGATTCCAGTCCTGCATCTGTAACTTACTTGTCAGTAGGATAAATTATCGAAGAGCAGCTCTGGAAGGCAGGAACCGTTGCACCTGCTTCCATTGCAATTCAGCTCCATGCCTTTGGAAGCCCTAATCCATGGGGGAGCAGGCAGGACCTCCTAATCCATGGAATCAGAAGCTCTGAAATATCTCCTGGCCCACCTGGGATGTTCACAGCTCAGCACCTGTGGCCATGTGTCCTGAATGGGAGGCATCCGTCCGTTTGATTGTATCCCATTGAATATGAAGGCAGTCCTCACTTACTGACCTCAACTGGCCTGGCTCCTCCATTGCTAAGCGTAGCAGTCACTAAGCAGAAAACCATGTGGCCACAACAGGCTTACGACCATCACTTCCATTTTGGGAAATGGTGGGACTCCTGAATCAAGGCATCCGGCAACTGCAGCTTGGTATTGTACTTCTCCATGAACTCTGCTTCCTGCAAGCCAGTTGCATTCAATGTGAAGATGGGTCCCAGAGCAAGTCGATGTTTTTAAACACCATCATAACTTTATAAACAATTGCTAAACAAGCGGTCGGTAAGTGAGGTGCACCTAGGATCTCAGGTAATGATGTTGTGTGTAGTTGGTCTTCGGAATGCTTTTTGTTTTCCTGGCCAGGTGTTATAAAAAGTACATCTCTGCGGTTGTGCAGCCTGGCCAGTTTGCAATCTTCTCTCTCAGTATTTCCCAACAAGCATGGCTGGCTGGGGAATTCTGGGAGTTAAGTCCACACACACCTTAAATTTGCTGAGGTTGAGAAACTGTGTCACTCAAAGCAGCTTACGGTATTTCAGATCAATGCATTTTAAAGACAAAACCGAAAAAGGCTCACAAAAGTTAGGAAGCCAGCAGAGGCAAGAGAATACAAATGGCGTCCAAGTTTCGGTTGGGCCAAAGACCTTCCAGGTTCAAAAATGAAACTTCAAACGGTATTTTCCACCGCCCGAGCATTGGCCATTCCTCAGGGAACCTTCAGGCTGGGGCTTCATGAAACGCTTGCTTCGTCCAACGCCGTTTGTAAAACAAGGTCTTTTAACCTGGCAGCTGTGCATTATTGATGAAGCTGAATTAACCTTGTCTGTCTGGAAATTGATTTATAGCCACCTGAGATGGTACTAAAAAAATGAATGCCAGACCTTCCAGTGCCTCTTTTCTCTCTGTTTTCTGTTTTTAATGGTCTTCAGATTCCATTTAGCATCCTGCGAAGTGGGCAACCTATAATCTGTCTTCTACAAATTCCCAACTGTCTCCAAAAAACCCCCCAGGATTAAATGGAACTGATGATAGAAATTCGATTAATGTTCAGTTTGGCCCTGCTTGGGAATACAATGGTACCTCGGAGCTTGGCTGCTTCAAAACTTGTTGAATTGGGTATTTTGACGTGAAAATGTTGCCCCAGCGCTTGCCGTTTGTCTAGTACTCGACGCGCTGGGATAGGAAAAGGGGGACGGCCATGGCGAATGGATAGGAAGTTGGCCATTCTGGGAAAGGCGCTGGGCTAGGAAAAAGGACAAATAGAAAGTTCTTCCCAGCTGAAAAAGGATCGCGTGGTAAGTTATGTGGTTTGTTTGGGACACATCCTTTTTAGTACTCGTCGCGCCTCCCAGAACCAATTAACGCCAAGTATTGAGGTACCATTGTAAACTTAAACACATTTTATCCCATTCTCACTGGCCAATTGGATGCCTTAGTGCAGAGGTCTTAAAGCTGCCAAGTTTGGGAACCCCTGCCTTAGTTTACACCAGAACAACTAGACACAAGAACAGTTTCTTCCCGAACGCCATCACTCTGCTAAACAAATAATTCCCCCAACATTGTCAAACTATTTACTAAGTCTGCACTACTATTAATCTTCTCATCGTTCCCACCTCCCCATCTCCTTCCACTTATGACTGTATGACTGTAACTTTGCTTGTATCCTTACAATTTATATTGATATTGTTTCCTGATTGCTTAGGGTACACTATGACTATCATTAAGTGTTGTACCTTAGAATTCTTGATGAACGTATCTTTTTTTTTATGTACACTGAGAGCATATGCACCAAAGACAAATTCCTTGTGTGTCCAATCACACTTGGCCAATAAAAAATTCTGTTCTATTCTATTCTAAAATGTTCAGGAAGTTGAATAGTGATAGGCAACATTTTGGTGAGAGTTGAATAGCTGGAAATGCCTTCCTCAAATTTCTCAAAAATGATGCCTTCCAAAGATCTTGGCCCAACGCTCTTCATTCCAAGCCATCATAACCAGAAGTTCACCTGAAGGCAAATATACATGTCCCAGGTTAACGTCGTAGGATTCAATCTGGATTGGTCAATGGGACCAGAGGTTTTGTCTTCTGAGCTTCCGGATTCGTGCTGGAGCCCACCTTCAGGGAACTTCTCTCTGATGTCTCTAGACTGGAGAGCAGTTCCTTGAAGATGGGTTCCAGCACAGGTCCAAAAGCTCAGAAGACAAAACCTCTGGTCCCGGTGACCAACTCACATTGGATCCTACAAGAAGTTCATCTACCGGAAGACTCTGGGTTATCAGAATGTGGTTGCTTGTCTTTTTTTATAGAGAAATTATTGAGCAGTGGACTTAATCCAGAGGAAATTAGGCTTTGGAAATTTAATTAAAAGATGCCTGCCTTGATATTTCAGTCAATAAACCAGCTTCCGTGTTTCATTGCAGACTTTACTATTGCCCAGCCTGGTCACATCATCAGTGCGAGACGGGAGTGTCTACTAAGTTACCCAAGTAAGATCATCACGCTAGCACTGAAGATCTGACCTAGTTGGTTAATGAAATGTCAACAAGAAAGCCACCAAGCTGAGAGAGCACCAAGGAGCCCTCATTTCCACCTTAAGCTACAAATATTTTCTTCTGTCAAAATCAATAAATGTTGATAAGTGTCTAAGTGAGTTATTAAGCTCATGGTTGTCCCAAAGGTGCTTTTTTTCCAAGAGACAACTGGACTTTCTTGTTTTTCCTTTTGAAGATGTTTTGCTTCTCATCCAAGAAGCTCCTTCAGCTCTGACAGGATGGTGGGGAATGGAAGGATTTATAACTCCTTGCAGACAGCTGGTCATTCACCTCCTTTTAGAGAGTCATTGAGGCCACTTGGAGGTTTATCTGTGTCCTCAGGGTCACCTGAGTGGTGCAAATGGGTGTGGAGCCTTCTTGCGACAGCTGAAAGGAAGGTGTTGTAGACTGGAGGTAGATGATGCCGTATCTGTTGAGAGAGGGCTGTTCAATCTTAATGTAGATGGCCTCTTTGACCCCTCTTTCAAACCAGCTACCCTCTCTGTCCAAAGTGTGGACTTTGCTACCTTTAAAAGAGCAGCCACTCTTTCGAAGACAGCAAAGTCCACATTTTGGACAGAGAGGACTGCTGGTTTGAAAGAGGCGTCAAAGAGGCCATCCATGTCACAATTGAACAGCCCTCCCTGAACAGAGGGGGAGGGATACGACATCATCTATCTCCAGTCTACGACACAGTCCTTTCAGCAGTTCCAAGAAGGCTCCACGCCCATTTGCACCACTCAGGTGACCCCGAGGACACAGATAAACCTCCAGGTGGCCTCAAGGAGCCTCTCGAAGGATGCAAACGACCAGCTGCCTGCAAGGAATATCCATCCTTCCGTTCCCCACCATCCAGTCAGAGCTGAAGAAGCTTCTTGGATGAGAAGTGAAACGTCTTCAAAAGAAAAAACAAGAAAATTCCAGTTGCCTCATTTAAAAAAAGCACCTTTGGGACCAATGTTGATGAGGATGATCCAAGTCTAGAGAAGGAGGACTTTTCTGGAGTTGAGCAGCCTCCCTTAAACTGAACCAGTTTTACTTCTTTTTGCTTCTTTCCTCTTTCTTGCTCCTTCCCGCTTCCTTCCCAGAAAAACTGATTGAGGGCCTCAAATCTCCTGAGCCTGCGCTCCTGCTCCCCGATCTCCTGCCTCTGGCCGATCCCTTCGATAGCACCTCCGATGCTATGAATGGTAAAACCTTGAGCCCTCTTGGTTGTTTGCTCTCCTGTCCTGCATGTCGACCTGTGTTAGATTGCATGCTTTGCACACTTACACACACACACACACGGTGCATCCAAAGGGCGGCACCCCCACATGTGGCGCCTGGGGTGAAAAAGCTGTTGGTCATTCCTCCCCAAGGAAACCAGGTAAACTGGACGAATCCAGGAGGCTCAAATGTCTGTATGAGCAAAACCACAGGTAGAACGTTGGAAATTAAGCCGATAAACATTTTTTTCTGAAAGAATAATACAGCCAGGTAAAACAGCATTGTTAAAGAAAAACAGACTTCTATGAAAGAAGGCATAGAGACTTAGCTGAAGTGTGAAGCGATTCAGTCCGTTCCCAGCCTCATCCTTTCCGCTCTCCAAAATATGCAAATGCCAGTTAAGGAAGACGTGCAGATATTTCCACAATGTTTTCTCCTTGAGGGTTATTAGTGTTTCTTCTCGCATTCTTTGCCAGGTTTAGCCTGGTAAATATGCTGCCTGGATGAATGAATGAATGAATGAATGAATGAATGAATGAATGAATGAATGCATGGCATGACCGGTGAAGGGTTCGGGGTCTTGTATTTGCCTCCTGCTGACCAGAGTTTTTCCTCTGGCAGAGCAACCTCATGATGGTACTCCTGAAATTTAAGGTCAAGGTTTTATGCTTGGTTTTTTTTCCCCCTGGGTTTTGCAGTTTAAATGACACTCCTCTCCAAAATTAATAATATACGGTGAAATAAAGGATTGATTGGCCCTGGGTAGCATCTTAAAATATGACCCTGTGATCTTAAGTGGCTTAATAAAAAAAGAAATGCAGAAAGTGACTTCAAAATGTTGAATGCTGCCAATGATTTAGGAGGAAGCATCGTGATTCTATACTAATAGATTTTCTAAGCTACTCCAGTGCTGCAAATTCCCCCAGGTTGATTAAAAACTAATTTTGCAGATGTAACATGGCAAACTATGGCCAAACTAGAAGGCGTTCTAGAAATCCACTTTAAACTGAAATGATGGCATTGAAATGCCAGCATTCTGAAAGCATTTTTTTTTTTAAGTTCCAGGCTCAGTGAATGCAACAACCTAGATGTTTTAAAAGCCAACCAATTTGACTTGAAGGATTTTATAAAGCAAATCCTTGCAAACCTATTTTGTATGCTGGACAGGTAATTTAATCAGCCACCTAAACTTTACAACTGAATAAAATTAGAATTTACAATGAAATTGAACTGTCCAATCTGTACATTCAGTTTTAGAGGGTTTTTTTCCCCTCCATGCATTAACCAATTTATTGTTAACCACTGCCAGCCTCAGTTTGAGAAGTTCTGTTTATACATCCAGAATGGTACAAGGTCCTGTACTGGTGTAAAAGTTCATGTGAAAGTGGAAGGCATAGGAAGTGATCTTGAAGAACCACTAACAAGGTGCCATGGTCGGATCAAAGGGGCTTCAGCCCCGGTCAAGAAAATATCTTGACAAAACATCTCAGAAGAGCCCCTCCCTAATTCAGGTGAAGATGGTGAGAGGGAAGGGAGAGCACATTCAGCCTTGTGAAATTTTAATACTGTATCTTTGCAATAAATGTAGACTGCGTGTACCTGATATTGATTGCCTGGTCTGATGGACCTTATGAGGATGATACAGAACCAAGTGGGGAAAAGTCCTTTGGGTGGGTTTCCATTCAGTGAGGTCCTGCCAACCTAGCTGAACAAGCTCTTTTCTTGGACTGCTGCTTGTCCGACCCGACACAGGTTGCAGATGTCCTCACTGTGAGTGTAGTTACCCAGGTGGTGGTTGATGCCATCAGAAGAGTAGCACTTAGCAATTGCACTTGGACTTCTATACTGCTTCACGGTGCTTTAATAGCCTCTCTAAGCGGTTTACAGAGTCAGCCTCTTGCACCCAACTATCCAGGTCCTCATTTTACTGAACTCAGAAGGATGGAAGGCTGAGTCAACCTTGAGCCGGTCAGGATCGAGCTCCTGGCAGTGGACAGAGTCAGCTGCCAACTGTGCCTTCTAGCCGCTGTGCCATTATGGCTCTTTTCAAGCATTCTGAAACTGGTGTTTTGAGTCGGGGTCATCCTAGCCTGATGCTTCCTTTTTCCTCCTTCCTCTGCTAATCCTGGTTTCTGCTCTTACTTCTTTTGTGCCTTTGGAAAAGGAAAAGATGACTTCACTGCTGAGAGTCTCATTCCAGGCCTCGAGGCTCCTGTGCCCCAGCTCCCGTCCTCCCAGGCAGATTCGGTGGCTTCGAGCAGAGCAGGTTGGTGAGGCAACTTGGGCTCAGTCACTGAAGGAACAGAGGCAGCCAACTACCGTTCCCATCGTTGGGATTTTCCTTGGAACCGAAGCTGACTCCTTCCTTGATGGCCTTTTGCTTTAACCTTTAGTCCATCCTGAGTTTTGCTAGTAGAAGTAGAACCGAGAGATCCTTCCCGGAATGCTAGAACTACAATGGGTGCAAAAATTTTAAACTGCTACTACCCTGTTTCCCCGAAAATAAGACCCAACCAGAAAATAAGTCCTAGCATGATTTTTCAGGCTGCTCGTAATATAAGCCCTACCCAAAAAATAAGCTCCACTTAAGATTGTCAGCCAGGTGGATGCATTTAGTACCGTATTTCCCCCCAAAATAAGACCTAACCAGAAAATAAGCCCTAATGCGTCTTTTGGAGCAAAAATTAATATAAGACCCGGTCTTATTTTGGGGGAAACACGGTATCCCTGGCCTTAAATTCCAGCAGATGAATCTCTTAGAATCCGTCCCGAGTTAAGAGGAATTCCAGTCACCTTAAAATTAGAACAACTACCCTTGCATTTCCTAGCAGGCAGATTTGAAAACCAGCATCCTTTATCCATGAACACTTCTTTTTGGTGTGTGTTCATCTTTAGATGTTTCTGTGGGCTTTCTTCAGATGTCTGGGGTCTCTCTTGACTCAGGGATTGGAGGAAATATTAGTTAGATTCCTTCCAAAGTCAGCACGGGGGTGAGTAGGTGGGCTCTTAGCTTAGTTTCAATAACTTCAGATAGCTTATATCTTCCTTGTATTGTGTCCAGGGGTGTCTCTAGGAGGGTCAAAAAACAAAGGGGCAGCCACAGGTGTGTAATCAAAGCCTCACCTAGAACAGGCATCACCAACCTTGGTAACATTTAAGACTTGTGGACTTCAACTCCCAGAATTCTGGTTCAACTCCCAGCAAAGCCGGCTGAGGAATTCTGGGAGTTGAAGTCCACTAGTCTTAAATGTTACCAAGGTTGGAGACTCCAGACCTAGAATAACTAGTGAGGCACTTTAGTCCCAGTTCAGGTCATTATTATTATTATTATTATTATTTGGAAAAAGAAAGGATAGCTATGTAGAGCGGACCCTGGGTTAGAAACTAGCCCCTAGCCAAGGGAGCAGCCATCTCCTTCCTTGCTATTCTCTGTGCTGTGATCTGCTACTCTGCTTCTTCTCCTGGTTCCAGATTCAGTCACTGTGGAGGACTCCTTGCTTGATTGCTCTCTGCTTTCTAACCCTGGCACTGATCTCCTGGATGAGTTCGCTCCTTTAGCTGTTTCATCCCAAACTCACAAAGGTAAAACTCCCTTTTTTAAGGGTTTCATTTGTATGACGAGATGAGGCGAAACAAAAACCCAAAGGAAGACGGTCTCAATAGAACGTGCTGGAATGCGGGCGTGTGCCCGTAAAAATATTCCTCGGCCAGTGATTTCTGCTCAAAGCTTTCATGGTTCTCTGTCCATCAGAATATGGAAACGTATTATTGTATTATTTTTTTAAAAAAATAATTTTTATTGAATTTTCAAAAGTTAAAATACACAATACAAAAAAAAGCACAATAAACACACACACAAAATATGTATAAAACACACAAAGACAAACATGTCAAAATTACATTACTCATAACAGCTTTTCCTATATTGGTATCTCTTATCCTATTTAACCTCTATATACAGATTCTACTTCTAAGTATCTCTATAAACCAACCTTCTTATTTAAATTATTTTAACCTCTATTCAGAATTCAGTCTCATGACAAAAATCTCTCTTAAGTTTTATGCTTACTCTCCAGCCAGGAATACCATCTTTTCCATAGTTGATAGTACTCTGTATCTTCCCTCTCCTTCATTTCCATCGATAATCTCTCCATTTCTGGACATTCATATATATATATATATTATTATAATTTGATCCGGTGGGATATCTGGATGTTTCCAATTCTGTGCTATCACAATTCTATATGACATCAATATGTGTAATATGATATATTGTATATTTCTTCCCATTGTCCCTTCCAGAATGCCCAATAGGAATAGTTCCGTTTTTCCCCCCTATTTTCTGCTCTGTTATTTCATCCAGCCAGATTTTTATCTTCCCCCAAAATTTCTTAATCTTAGGGCAGGTCTGCCACATTTGGTAGAACGTCCCTTGTTTGTGACGTCCCTTGTACTTTAAGAGTTCTGCTGTAGGAAACCGCTTTTTGCTAAATCAGATGGATGGGGAACAACTGTGCCAGGAGAAGAAAAAGAGTTGTTGATTCCAAAATTGCTGCTTTTCTACCTTGGATATGAACACCTTCCGTGGTTGCTTGAAAGGAGCATCCAAGCCGGTATCCTTCAAACTTCCCTTTCTATCTGAAGTGCAGAACTCTTTCCTGCCTTGGGAAAGCAGGTGTGGTTGCATAGGGTTGGTGTAGAAAATCCAGAGTTAACAAATGGTTTTTCATTTCAAAGTGAATTTTAATTTCCTGCACTGAAAGGGGATTTTAACAATTTTTGGGATATCCATTCTAACTGAAATTTCCATGATTGGAAAACAAAATTTGTCAGCCAAAACTTTGGGGTCCCCCCAAAAAACCTTGAGCCTTGCAGTTAAGAGAGAAGACTTAGAACCAGTTTCCCTTCCCACCTGCTCCCTGCCGATGGGGAAGCGAAGAGCTGCAAGGGTTCCGGCCCTCCTAACTGGCGCTCCTGACTCATGTTCTTCATCTCCATCAGGGCTTTCATTGGAGTCATCCCAACTTTTCTAAGGCACCTGGACAAATATTAATTTCGCCGTTGGCTATTGCTGAAGTCTTTCTTTGGTTTGAACAGGGTGTCTGAGAAGGGAGCGAATGTTGGCTGTTTGTAAAAATGTGCACCACGACTGCAATCCGTGAGGCCTAAGAGTGGATCTCGGATCAAGTGGTCCTTATCCTTGGGGAGTGGGGTGGGGGTGAGGTGAGCTTCGAAGGCAGATGTGAAGTTTGCAAATGGGTAGCTCAGCAGGGCTCTTGAAAGAGGCACCCCGTCGGCTGTTTTTCGCAAGGAGCACCTGTGGTGGGGAACGCCTGGGCTATAAACCCTCACCTGCATTTGAGGAGCAGAGTGAGATCAGGTGTAGAAAGAATGTACAACTGGAATGAGATTGGAGTTCGAACCTTTTCGCCTTGGCACTCTCTCGACTCAGCTTCCTGTGAAATGTTCCCATTCCTCCCTGCCTGGTGCAACTTGGCTATTTCCTCTCAGACCAGCTACTTCCACCCCAGCTTCCCTTCCATATAATTTTCATATCCATCTGCTTCTCTCCTTTCCTTCGTTTTCCAAACACCTGGTTTGCTTTAACAGTTTGCAATTCTGCCTCCCTCTCTCCCTTGCACAACCTCCCCCCCCTTGCAGCAAAACACATACGGCAAATGTTGTTTTGATGGTTTCTAACCAGCTTTCTCTGCTCTTTTTCGTCTTTTTTAAAAATTCCACCCTCCCCCCCACCCCCATCATGCTGCAGAAGATACTAACCTGATATCAGGCTTTGATGTCCCTGGGGGCTCTGAAAAAGTGACAGAAGATGAGTTTGACCCCATCCCTGTGTTAATATCCAAAAATTCACAAGGTAAGCAGGTAGATCTCAAGGGAGACGCATTGTGGTAGCGTGTTTGGATGCAATGTTCCTGCCTAGCCAGAATTCTTATGTTGAGTTTCAAGTTCTTTAGAGCGTTTGGTAGGTTATTTTCAGATCTTAAACCAGTTTATGGGGCAAAGATAGAGTTGACCATTCCCAAGTCTTCTGTTGGGCTTCTTAGACATAGGGAAATTCTATGTTGAAACTCTAGTTTAAAGCTTTTTTTAACAATCCAGTTGCCCTTCCTTCTGCTGCACCCCTGCTTTCAAGGCGATGAATGTTTCCAGCACCCTACTTTTTGGTTCTTACTTGAAATAACTTGTGGGGTTCCTCTTTCATTCTCAAAAGCAGTGTTGCCACCAAGTGGCTGAGAATCAAAAGATGTAGCTAGAGGTCCACTAGACCTTTGTGCTGGTTCTCTGCTGATCAGAATCCTGACTGCTTAGTTTTGGGGGAGGCCCAGAGTATGAATTCCCTCCCTAGGTGCTTCAAGTAGAACTACTGAACGAGTCTTCTCAGAGGGACTCGTCGTGTAGGGTTTTTGGCTATAAAAGGCAAGAGTGGGGAGACTGTTTCTCTAAGGGGCCCCGTTGGATTTCTCATCATCCTCACTCAAAGTCTTAGTTTTGGTTCTGTTCTTTCTTCCGAGAACAAGTCCAAGCCATCAAGTGACTTGGGGGAGGGTCCTTTGGGTAAAGCCAGTGGCCACCCCGCCCTGCTTAATTAATGGCCGGGGTGATGATTGAGTCAGAAGAACCAGTTATTTATTTTATTTTATTTATTATTTAAATTTCTATACCGCCTTTCTCCCGAAGGACTCAGGGCGGTTTACAGCCAAAATAAAACAATCAATATAAAAGTTAAGACTAATTCAAAAGCAAAAAATTCAACGTTGGCTAGACTATTTAAAACCGATAACCCCATTTAAAACCATTTAAAAACCATTAGGCCAGTCCTGCACGATGAAACAGAGATGTTTTCAGCTCACGGCGAAAGGTCCGGAGATCAGGGAGTTGGCGAATACCCGGTGGTAGCTCATTCCAGAGGGTTGGTGCTCCCACAGAGAAGGCCCTCCCCTGGGTGTCGCCAGCCGACATTGTCTGGCCGACGGCACCCTGAGGAGACCCTCCCTATGGGAGCGCACGGGTCGATGGGAGGCCACTGGTAGCAGCAGGCGGTCCCGTAAATAACCTGGTCCTATGCCATTAAATTGCTGAAGGGAGCAAGAAGGTACAGATACAGCCACAGGTTCCTTCTCTTATTTCTGACGACTTCCGGTTGCTCTGATTGACGGCTTGATGTTTGGAAAGCCCTCTCAAGTCTCGATGTTGGAGAACCTCTGCAAAAGTTCTCCCTCCAGGCAGCAACTCTAAGGGAGCCAAAGCTTGGGTAGATACCTCCTAGACCAAGGGTTTCAAACTCGAGGCCCGCTGACTGGCCCTGTGGGGTGCTTAGATCTATCCCGTGGGGCTGCCCTGGAAACAGCAAAGGACCGGCCCGTGGTGCCTCCGCCAGGGAAAATGGAGCGGCCCTCCTGAGTCCGTTTTCGGTGGCAGAGGGTTGCAGGAGGCCGTCCCAGCCGAAAATGGGAAGCCCGTTTTCGCTGGCAGAGCTCTCGGGGTCACCACAGGTGCCCCCGACATGAGTGATATCAAGCTGGCCACGCTCCCCCCGCCCAGGTCAAATACACCCCTGATGCAGCAACACTCCTGTCCTGAGGTCCTTTCAGTTTTATCCGACTCTTTTCTTTTTGTGTGTGTGCGTGTGGACGTCTTTTTCTTTAATTTTTTTTTAAAACTAAAAGCTGACTTTTTTTTTTTTTACACCTGTGTCTTTTGCCGGATACTAAATTGCTGTCTCTCACACTTTCAGGTGGGCATTCTAGAAACAGCAGTGGAAGCTCTGAATCCAGTCTTCCCAACCTAGCCAGGTCTCTTCTGCTAGTGGATCAGCTGATAGACCTGTAGCTGTCACTCAGTAACAGGCGGCTTCTGTAACGTACCTAAACTCCTTTCGTTCCTTTTTATTTTTATTTTTCTCCTCTTCTTCTCCTAACAGAGCTAATCTTTAGTTGTTGGATGGTTTTGGTTTTTTTTTTCTTTTTTGGCTTTTCTTTTGTTTGAAATAATGCCCAATGGCAAAGGACCCTGCTCTGAAATTGTACTTTCTGCTGGGATTTTATCTCTCCTTGTTTCCAGCACAGTCTTGATGCAGCCTGCAAAAGTTTCTTGTGCAATTCTCTACTATCTTTAAGGGAGCGCTTAACCCTGTATTAATCACTTGGCTACGATTTGTCCGTTAGTGCCACCAAAACTATAATTGTAAAAAGCAAACAAACATGTAATCTGTGTATGATCCTTGCTAGAAATACATACGACTAACCTGCCTAAATAATGCTAACTAAGATTGTCTGTCGATTTTTTTTTTCTTGATTTAAAAACCAACAAGACCTGGAAGGCTAAAGGGCAGCCAAGTAGCCTTTTCCTTCTCCAGTTCAGGGGAGTGTGTTAGGGAATCCTATCATGGATTGGGGCCTGGACAGAGTGCCTTCCAAAGGCAAAACTGAGTTCGAGGCCTGATGCTTAGATATAAAGACATTGCAAGCCCTGAAAGAAGACAGTTTGCTCCATATATACTTCCTGTTTTTTGCAACCTGCTTAGGAATGGACTTGTGCTTAAAATAAACCAATCAATCAATAAAGATACTAAAGCTACGGAAATTATTCTACGCAAAATGGTTAATGTGAACCATACTATTGTGTCAAACAGCATGGCTAAGATCTTTTCTGTTGGATGAACTACCCTTAGGAGGAGGAGGGGGGGGGAGCCATGGCGATGAGGGTTGTGGGTCTCTTTGAGGGATTGTATAAATTGTATGCACATGTCAGATTTTCTTGAAGGTAAGACTGATGCTCTGTTTTTCCTTTCTTGGTTTTTGCAATCCCTCTCTGTAGTTGCATAGCGTATTAAGACAGTAAATAGGAAGCCCTCGCCCCTTCTTGATAGACAGACTGTACTTTTTAAGTTAGAGCCTTCTGTCTTTATACAACTAGCATGAACTCCTTGCCAATCAGTTTGCAGTAAGTGCTATTCGGCTTAGGTGTATCTGAACAGTTTTATCTTTTATTTTCATGTCGATATGCTCAGTTTCATCAAACTGCTGGCTATAGTAAAGTTGTTTTCATTGGCTTCTGCCCTTCAAGTCCAAAATTAATGGTCCCTTCCAAAGTTTTTCTTCTGAAAAGGAGAATGGCTCTTACTCCGTAGTGGAAATAATCATTAACTTAACGCTAACTTTGTGTATGTGCAAATGTATTGTAGTGGTTCAAACAGTGCAGTTCCCCACCTGTGAGTGTGTGAATGGCTCAATTTCTAGGTGTTTTGGCCTCTCCTACAGGATTGGAAGACCTTCTGGTGTAACCCTGAGTATTTTTTCTCCAGCTTTCCCACAAGCCCCCTTACAAACCTCCGCCCTCCAGAAGTTAGCTCAACAAATTCTGTAAATAGAATTTTACTGTCATGTCAATCCTCTCTTGAATCTTTCTAAAGTCTACTTGCTGACACCCTTCATTATAAAACGGTGACTGCTTCTGTGTGATGTGTGTGTGTCCATAGGTCGTTTTGCTGCACTTTCCTGATTTCCCTGACAAAAACTATGGAAACGATCTTAGCAAAATTGTCAATAGTTCTTTACATTTTGGGGCAGCCTCTTTGATTCTTTGTCTTGACTCTTGATTCCTGAAGTGCAGGCAGCTGGAGTTGGATCACACGGACAAAGCTTTAGATAGAACGTTATTGTATAGTCAGATGATACTGAAAATATATGGAAAAAAGAATGGATTTTTTTAAACAAATTAACCACCTGCTGTATATTAGAAACCAAAACAAAAAACAAAAAAACCCCACCCTCCTGTGAATTAAAGTACTTTTAAAAAAGAACGTTTTAACATTTTAAGTTTAATGAACTTGTTGAAGAGTTTTGGGAGGCGTTTTACAGAAGTCTCTGGTCGTGTGAGGATAGTTCTGTGAACTAACCAATGTGAATGGGGGAGGGTCTTTTCTTAGCCACCCAAGAAATGATTTGCCCAGTTAGCTGGGTAACTGTGAAATGATTTTGTGAGTGAAAGCTTACTAGTCACCATGGAAATACTTCGGTAATAAACCGTGATAAGGTTGACTTGGGAATGGTGGATTGTTGGCTCATTGCTAAAAGTTGCGCAAAGTTGGTTTTCTTTTTTGAGGGGAGTCCCAACTCAGAGGTGATGAGTGTCGGTGGTGGTCTCGCTCTGTCTTACTCAGGGGTCTCCAATCTTGGCAACTTTAAGACTTGTGGACTTCAACTCCCAGAATTCCTCAGCCAGCTTTGTGGGATTGTGGGAGTTGAAGTCCTCCAGGCTTAAAGTTGCCAAGGTTGGAGACCCCTGCTCTGGATCACCCAGCAATTAAAGATGTGCCCGGCAGCAGTAGATTCCACGCCCAGTAGATGAGCGTTTTGTAAAGATCCTGGGAACGAAGAAGAGGTAGACAATCGCTTAGCTGCCCTCTGCAGTGTGCTGGACATCGCCTGAGTGTCCCACAAGAAATGGTTCCCTGCTCTGCTGTCTGGATCGGACCCAGTTCCCTTATCCACAGAGCACCAGGGATGAGCAAAGAGGGCCAGGCGTCTTCTCCTAAACACAAACACTAACCCCATTCCATTCGGATTAGAGATATACATTGCAGGGCTGGGATTGAGTTGTAACGAAGGAGGATGGGGGGAAAAATGAAATGAACGCATTTCTAACAGACGTTTGTGCGTTGGTAAGCAGATTAGCACACGTGTCCATATGTGCGTGAGATCATTTTTTAAAATGCCTTTTTCAAAGCCAAGGAGCTAGAGACGATATCCTATGTTAATCATTAATTTCATTACTCAGCTCGGTAACACCGTCAGTTTACTAGTTGGGTCCTGAAACATCTGCAAGCAAAACCATCAAGGTCTCCATCGTTCAACCTTACAAATAGTTCAATACAAATATTCTCTTCTGCCGTTGCTGTATTAATTATGGGCCAGTCCTACAGCATTCCAACTTCTAAAGCAACTGTCACACGGGGGCGGGCTGCTTATCCCATTTGGGGCATATAATCACACTGAAAAAGGAGCTGGCACATTTTATTTATTTGTTTCTGAACGGCTAAACTCTTTTGGGTGGAAAGACTTGGCAGACTTACTTGCAGATGCCAAAGAGTTTTGAATGCCAGCTTCCTGGGGGTGGGTAGAGGCATTGCCCTGCCCCGAACTTCACGTTGCCACCAAGGATGGACAAGAACAGGAAGTCTTCTCTGGGCATTGCTATAAGTTGGGATCGAGTTGCAGGAAGGGGTGCTGAGAATTCAGGAGCAGCTTAGTCCTGCTCGGCTCAGACTTTTTTTTTTAATCACAGTCAAAACCAAGTTTAGAAGTTGTCTCAGGCACGGGCACACTCATACACCTGCCCCTCCCCCCCGATTTCCAGAAAACACCCTGTTCAACTTTCATGCTCCAGAAGTCTTCTAGATTCGTATTGCTGTTATTAAGACATTTTGTCATGGGTAGCAATGTTGCCTCAAATGTTCCCAAATCAAGGTGCAGAGGTCAGCCACGTCACCTGGGCTCTTAAGGCAGAAAGTTCCTGATATTCTAGCTAACAATCCACTGGAAACATTTGCCAGAATATCTCAATTTCCACCCGATCCGGTATCTAAATGTGATTGAGTGCTGTCAGTCGGAGAAATCGGAGAGTTGTGTTTCATTATTTTTTTTTTCCCCCTACCTTTGAAAGACCTCCAGAAAAGTTGAGCAAGGCCTCGCTCCAAGCTTCTGGAAGCTGAGAGCAGAATGGCTGGGAAACATCAGGCCATGAAACCTGCTGTCCGGAACTAACTCCAGATGCAAATATGGATGAAGAGAAGGGTGGCCCAGATCTTCTGCCAAAGGGGTGGGAGGGAAATGTCTTGGAAACAGACATCTCATAAAAGAAATCTCAGAGAAGAATCACAGGCAAGAAGACTTGGTCAAGGCAACAGAAAATAGGAAGCCTCTGGACTGCGCAAGAGATAATTTTGGAAGCGGTTGGCTCCATGGATAAAATTTATTGGTCAGCTTGAATTTGCAACTAGGTTGTCTTCAGGTAATATTAGAAAAGAACCACAGAGGACAAATTCTACCAATGTCTCATTTCAGCAGTGTGACCAGACTCTGGTGGAGAAAGTTTATTTTCCACGATGCTTAGGCTAAAATGAACTAAAATCCAACTTTTAAAACATTTGTGTGGCTTCTACAGCGCTCTTGTACAGCAGAAGTGTCCGACCTTGGCGATCTCAAGACTTGTGGACTTCAACTCCCAGAATTCCCTAGCTGGCTGGGGAATTCTGGGAGTTGAAGTCCACATGCCTTAAAGTTGCCAGGCTTGGACACCCCTGTTGCAGAGCAATGTAATCCAGGACTACATCCCTTCCACCAGCTATTGCTGCCAAAAATCAATGGCAGAGTTGACTGTTGTATTGAGTGAACTCACAAAATCAACCTGGTTAACAGAACAAAGCCCTTTAAGCTCTCCCAACAATTGGGAGGAAAATCCCAAATTCTGGCTTGCTTATTGGTCGATATGGCACTGGTCCCCTCACATATTTAGCCCTTAACTCCCTCCGGATTATAACAATGGCCTTGAGCGCAAAAATATTGGACCTTCCTGCTATAGAGATTTTCAGGGCCATGTTTGTGCACACCACCACGAACTTCGATCAGCACAAGAGCCTGGTTGCAAGGAGTGTTTGTGGGTTAAACTGGTGAAAAAAAATCCTATATTTAAGCTAATTCTAGGACCTTAGTTCCTGCTTACAGAATTCCCAACAGCTGAAATTTGATTTTAAGAATTTGGGTTCTTTCAGAGAAATTTTTTAAAAAGCTTGGAGTCGTAGGGATTCATCTCAGAAAATTAAAATAAAGGCTATCTTACTATATAAGAGTGGCTGTTCCACTACAGATGACTCTCGAATAGGAAGAAATTCTTGGCTGGCTTTTCATTTCTGATTTTTCTCGGTGGGATCTGCAGCGCCAATAAGCAAATTAAAAACGGAGACACGGGATGGCAGAGAACTACCAATCAACAGTCAAGAATTTTAAGCATCTTCCTCTTAACCTGGCATGGCTTTTACTTTATCATGTAACTTAGGCTTTAATGCTTTTGTCAATAAAATGCCGATGCTTGTCCGGTGAGTCCCATCTTTGATCACGAGAAGCAGCTCAATACCCTAACAGCCGATGGCCTCGCCTAAGAAGTTTGTTATTGAAGTTCAGATACATTTATATAAACCGAACTGGAAATCCTGCGTTCCAGACCTTTGTTAAATTTATAAAAGACGCCTCTCTCTTCGCAGTGGAGGCTTTAGAAGTGATGCAGAGCGTTTGTTTTTGCTTAAAGAGCCCTGCAGACCTTCTGTGGACCAGATGACCATCCCTACCATCTCCAGAAGGGTTCCAACGCCGGTATTAGCTTAGCTGGTCCACCAGAAATTGGCCAATGCCCGTTGGTGAACCATGATCCCCTGCCTTCTCCGACTTCCCTCCCCTCCTTCCGAATTTGAGCGGTTCCCATCATTGTGCCCCGCCATTTCTGTGGATAGTGGCAAACGCGAAAGCCTTAGCCTCGGGCTCTCTGAAGTTTAGTTTTTATGTGCCTTTTTCCTGCCCTCCCGCTAACCTTGTAACCTGCTACTCTTTCTTGGAAGGTAAGCGCTCTTGTGTTCTAATAACCATGTGTGTGATTCATCTGATCTCTCCTGTGTGTGTAGCAAGACCAAATCCTTCCGCTTGTTTGGATAGCCTGGTTGGTAGGCACCAGGATGGGCAGACCTTGAGGGCTTTGGATGGGGCTGAACCAGCTGGGTCTGGCCAGCAAACTAGGGTCGCAATAGGCATGCTGTCCCCCTCAGTGAAGAGGTTTTGTTTTTTTCCTCTTTGAGAAAGAAAGCTGGCAGGCACCAAAGAGGGAAGTTGTTGATCCCCATTCATCCACAGGCCAAGATTAGTAGCAGCTTGATGAGCTCTTGGGAGCGGAAGGCATTCCACTTGGCCCCTCCTGAAGGTGGCCTGCAGATGGTTGCTAAAGCTTTCTCATGTCTAACACTTGAGGAGATTGAAAGCATTTCCCGCCCCCCCCAAAGGAAGCAAGACTTGATTAAAGCAGGCTAGCCTCACCTTTCATTTTGAACCTTCTCTTGGTTTTCCCAAGCATTTTCCCTCAAAGTCTGATTGCAGGAGACAGGCCCTCAGAAAAGCAAAGGAAGCTATGAGAAGACGGCAGAAGCACAGCCTGTGTGGGCTTCGCCTGAGCCCACTTTCAGTTTACCCGGAATTGAGAAGAAATGGACCTCCTCACTGCCCCATTTTCCCGCTTCGGGATCATGAGATCTAGAACCTTGGCTTCCTGTGTTAGTGATGTCTGGGACAACCATTTCCCCCTCCCCCTCATCCTCCCACGTCTTGAGTGAGGCTCGTGTGTCTGTTTTATTAACACCTTCCATCTCTCTCTAACCCACATTTTGTGGAACCTTGAAATGTGAAGTAATGCCGAGTTGTGTCCGTTGGTTGTAACTACCTGGTTTCACTTTCATATGATTTTTTTTAAAAATTTTAAACGTATTTCTCCCTCCATCTCCCCTCCCCTCCCCCGACATGTGTGCTGGTGATTTTAAATCCCACGTCATTCCACCTCTGTGGTTTACTTTTAGCTGGCATATCTTTATAAAGATTAGCAAGTAACGCTCTTGTTTTACCCTTTGTAGGGCTGCAGGGGAACCCGGCTGCATATTTCATGGTCAGCGCTGAGCCAGAGCGAAGGCCGGGGGCCACCGGTTCCTTGCCGTTGGATAAGCCGCAGCCGAGCCAACTCGGAGGGGAAGCCGACTTCTTTGTGAGGGATGGTCTCTCAAGCAACAGCTCCTTCCACAGCAGTGAAGGGGAAGGGAGCGACCATGAGGGAGACATCCTGGACTGCAGTGGATCCAGACCTCTGCTGATGGACTCGGAAGAGGAAGAGGAGGCTTGTAAAGTGAACCCCCCTCTTCAGGAAAGGGGAGGAGATTCCCCAAAGGATTTGAACCTCCAACCGGCCCAGAAGGTGCCAGGGCCGGTTCTGTTCAATGTTTTTCCACAACGAGCTGCAGAAAGGTCTGGAGGAGAGGCCGATGTGTTTGCCACGGCTCCTTTCCGAGCCTCTAAAAGCTACTGTGACGACTTGGACATTTTCACGAAGGCACCGTTTCTCTCCAAAAGCCAAGTGTTTCCCAAGCAGCTGGACGAAGGCGACGTGTTCCTCAAAGCTCCGTTCACAAAGAAGAAAAGCCAGGAGGAGGTGACATCTCACCATGGGGTTAAGGAATCTCCTGCCCCTGGGCCATTCCTAGGCTCAGCTGGGGCTGCTCCCTACCCACGTGCCCCTACATTCCAGAACCTGGAGGTGGGAACCCACGGCTCCTTCCTTCCCCAAGGTCAGTATTTGGGAGCCTCATCAGTTCAGCCCTCAAGTGATGGCCCAGAGGCCCACCCTCCCAAAGGTGCCCCTGGAGAACTTGGCCCCGTTGCCAATGACACACTCCAAAGACACGTGGGCCTCCAGGAAGGCTCCTTGGGATCAAAGACCAGCCCGCCTTTCCACCCACAGTCCTTAGCGAAATACTCCCGACACTACAGTCCAGAAGGCAGGCAAGGGGCCAGTGCCCAACCCATAGCCGCTTACAAAATTGTATCCCAGACCAACAAGCAGGTGATAGCTGGGTCGGTTTCTATCGCCTCTGTTTCTTCCAGGACTAAAGAACTGCCGTCTACTGACCCATTTGCATCTGCCCCCTTTCCTTCCAAACTGGGGAAGCAGAAGCCCTAAATGGTTTCTGCGGTGGCTTCCTTCCAGTATGTGGCTTCTGAGGGACCTTCTTTTCAAGAACTTGCAAATGGACTTCATGACACGGAACACTTCAACCGTCGTGCTCAATACCCTAGCTGTGGTGGGACCTTCCTGACCCCTAGAAAGCCGCCTCCTCAGAGCACCAATAGCCAAGGACGGGAGGCTTTGGGTTTCTTCTGCAGCCACCATCCGTTGACCAACGCATTTTTCCAGTCTAAAACTGTTTGGGTAAATGTTTATCCTTAAGCCAGTAATCCCACAGGAGATCTTGTCGGTAGGACCCTGTTTTGCCTTGATGGAAGGTTAATGGAGCATCTCAACGTCGTGTCAAATGTGTACATACCAGGAAAAGAAATGATAACCAAATGGAAGATTATTTATTTTGTTCTCTTTGTCCTGCAAAGGAGCTGAGCGGACTCTACTTGATGCTACTGTTTCTGGAGTGATTCTCCATTTGAAACCGGAGTCGTCTTCTACAATGTGCATTTTCCGTTCTCTTTGTCTGAATTGAATTCCTATCCTAAGCCGTGTTCAATCTAGGCAAACGTTGGCTAGGATTTAGGCTATAGTCTTACCTGGCAGCATAACAGACAATGGAGTAGACTACAGACCGTTTCTGTTCTTTTCTGTTCTTTGTATAAACCTGGGAAGCCGCCTGGTAGTTCAAAAGAGTTGTTGCTGGCTTTTCAAAGGGGAGTTTTTGTAACTTTTGTAAAGCTTTCCATCATTTGCTCTCCCATTTTTTGCAAAATCAGTTTCCGCTCCCCCCTTATGAGAGATCATTCAAAAATTCCCATTCCCTTGCCTTTGAACTCCACTTTCTCCAGGGCTGAATTTTCTAGTTTTCTGCTTTCAGAGCCATGTGTTTTTTCCCCCTCCTTTTGCCACTGAATTTGCAGCCCCCTGGATCTGAAAAAGCTCTTTGGCTACACCCAGCAGTCATGGCTTCCAACTCTGCGGAATGAAGGCAAGCTGCCTTTCCTTTGTTGAACCCTTGAGGAACGGTGCACTTTCCCCCGAGTCTTTGTAAACCATGAGATAAGCTTTGTCCCACTTTCTCCACCTCCTCCTCTCCTCTGCCCCCCAACCCTCTGTTCACTCGCGTGGAGGTCTGACCCCAAAATTGGTGCACTTGGTTTGCGTGTGCCCTTTCCACCACTGAACGTGGTAATTCAGACCTTTCTACCTTTCCCTGAGTGTGTTCTGTCCTTTGGAAAGGCAGGGGAGATGCGAGCAAGAGGGCACTTAGGGGTCCCCTTTTTTACTAGCTTCTCTCAAATATATTCCCTCTGCTCGTGCTAGATTTCAAAATTCGTAATCTCCAGCCCACCTGGCTCACCCCACCTAGGGTGCACCTGTTCGAAATGCTAATTTGCAACTTTGGGTGCAGTTCAGAGTCGACCCTTGTTTTCATTTTGCACTGCACGGGTGACCAAGGAAATGCTTCACCCTGAGTAATTTTTTTTTAAGGCGTTCAATCAGCTGCCATTCTAACTACAGTCGTGGGACTCCACTACAGTCAACGCATCTTCCTTCTGCAAACGTCTCTTCCCTGACAGCGTTTAAAAGTGGAAATCTGGTTCTCTTAAAAAGACTCGATCGACTGTTTAAATCCTTGCTAGGACAATCTCCCTGTCCAGCCAGAAGAACCGAGAACGGGATCCAATCTCGAACTGACTCCTGCTGGGGAAATTCAGCTGCTGGCCACAGGTTGACTTTCAGCTGTGAAGACTGCTGCCATGTGCCTTTTTTTTGGAGAAAGAAAAACACACGTCGTTGCGTATATTTGCTGAGCTGGCGAGGCGAGAAACTCACTTTTTTACCTCTTGAAAACATATCAAAGATCCCGTTCATATTTTTCTTGAGATTTGAACCTGTTCGCAGTGGGGAGTCTATTCACTTGATGTCTCCCTTTTTGAAGGCGAGGAACGCACTTTCTACCCCTCTCCCTTGCTGGGTTGCTGCATTTATTGGGTAGGGAAGCGGCATGACCCGAATTGTGGCAAATAACACCCTCCCATGTTGTTGAGACTCTTTATAAAAGACTGTAAGCCGCATGCCCAGCTCTCAACATTTTGGACAAGCGTTGTTGAGGTCTGGATTCCTTACCTTCCTTCTCTGGCCTGCCGGGAGAACTTGCACTTTTGAAAACGATCAGATTTCATAGGAGAATAAAATGCCTCTTTCCATCACGAGTGTTAAAAGAATGAGAGCAGAAACTGGTGGAAGGGGTAGAAGGTAATTGAGATGCTAAAACAGAAGGTCTCCTAATGCAGGGGGCTCCAACCTTGGCAACTTTAAGACTTGCGGACTTCAACTCCCAGAGTTGAGGTCCACAAGTCTTAAAGTTGCCAAGGTTGGAGACAGCTGTCCTAAAGCAATGGCCCCCCAACCTTTCTGGCTTTGTGGACCGTTGGGGGGGGGCACGGGAAAGAGAGGAAACGGTTCTGTGCCAGCAAGAGACGCGCACACCCGCAGCTCCATTTTTGTGTTTTGTGCCTGCTGCTCACACAAATGGAGCTTCACACGTGCGTGTGAGTGCCCACCAACGGCACAAATGGAGCTGCGTGTGTGAATTGCGTGCCTGCTGCTTGCCCAGCTCGGTTCCGAAGGGGCTGCAGCCCCCGGGGGTTATTCTAAAGGTGACAATTTTTAATCTAGTCTTCCCAGGACCCTCATTTTGACTGCTGGGCTCTGCGTCTTTTCATGCATTCTGTTTAAAGAGACCCACCTGAGGTTGTACAGAAGCCTTTTCCCACAAGATGTGATGGTTCATCCTTCTAGGAAACGGATGCTGGATATGATTTTGGGATGAATTAAAGCATCTCATCGGGCATTGCCTGCTGACACATTCCTGGACTGTAAAAACAGGAGGTTGGCTGTAGGTTGGGCCAACTCCCCAGTGGGGAGCACAACACCTCTTGGCCAGGACTTCCCTCCTTGTGCACCTACCTCATCTCTTAAGCAGGTGCTGGAGTGTTGTTGTTGTTCTTTTTTTTCTGGTTGTAGTTTGCTTTATTTTTAAATGCAGTTTTTTTTCTTTTCTGCAGAACGTATCAGCTAGCACTTGCAGAAAGAAATTTGATGGTTCAAAAATTTGGATATCTTTTGGAAGAGGGAGAGGAAATTCTCAAAAACCTGGGTGTAGACTTTTGCACCCCTGCTTCTGAAGACTGAATGAGCGCTGCGGTGCTTTTTTGTCGTCTTCAATTCAGTTAAATATTGTCTGTTGGGGTTTGAGAGGGCTCCTTAACCCGTTGGGAAGGCCCACTCTTAAGAAACCACATAGCTCTGAGGAACGTTCCCCAGGCCATCTATTGAAACGTATCATTTTAGGCCAGAATAACCATTGTGAAAAAATTAGGAAATGCAAAGAGGTCATCTATGTAAGATGACAATATGTGATGAGTCAGAACATCACAACTTTTCGAACCTGGTGCCTTGGTCTTTTGGCCAGGCTACGAGATTGGGAGCGTGAATATGCAATGCATCTGGAAGGGATTTATTTGAGGAAGTCACCTGCGATCTGTGTTCAATTATGGACAAATGTCCAGTTCTGAATTTTCCGTTCTCCCTGTTTCATCGGGGATCTATAGAAATTTTGCCGCCTCATGTGGCTCTTGAAGACAATGGGAATGTTATTTTATTTTTACATTGGAGACAAATAGAACCTCCAGATCTAATTCTGGTGTTTACACATCACTGTTACAATTAGTTAACTCAATTGCTACTAGTTTTAGTTGGGTGCTTTGAAAATCATTGCAGAAGTCACTCCCTGAAGAAAATACTTTTCAGTGGGCTAGTATTATTAATATTATTATTGTAGTAGTAGTAGTAGTAATAATAGTTTAAAAGTTCTACAAAAATTCACGTGGGACAGATGGTACTTGAATAGCAGTTCAGTGTTCTCGCCGACGGTGACTTTAATTCAGGGGTCTCCAACCTTGGCAACTTTAAGACTTGTGGACTTCAGCTCTCAGAATTCTGGGAGTTGAAGTCCACAAGTCTTAAAGTTGCCAAGGTTGGAGACCCCTGCTTTAATTGGCTTAACACATTTTAAAGCTGCCAAGGTTGAGAAACACTGCTGTAGAATACAGAATCCAAAACTCTGCAATTTTCCAGCTTATCTAATTAGTCCTTTGGGTGCAGGTATTTCTCTGTTCATATCAGTGTGTGAAAACATAACACATGTAGACCTTAACAGAATTCTTGTATTTATTTGGCATTTTTAAGCATTCCTTTCATATCTGCCCCCCTGTCTGTCTTAATCTTGAGGGTGATGGAAAGAGGTAGGCTTAACTTAATAAAAAAAACACCCCAAACTCTATACTTCCAATTCCAGGAGAATAAAAATATGAGCCAAATAATGCAATGTTGAAAAATGCAATACATTCTCCTGTATTTGATATAGTTATCACTTGGGCTTGTGTTTGTATGCATGTGTGGGCTACTATCTCTTTCTGTTTATTTTGTGAGATTTGAATTCATTGCTGCATAATATTGATGAACAAGGGGGTCATCTAAATTTGGGGAATATTCTGCTAACTGTTCCTGAAATGTAGAGTTCCAATAGGACTCTGGAGAGACTGGTGCAAGTCCTGTCATTCCTGATGGAGACACACGGATTGAAGGTGGTGAAAATCTTGATGTGTGTTTGGCTTTTTGGTCAGGTGCAATATTAAACACGTGAGCACGTTTAACCTGCTTTGCATTTTTTAAACAGTAGCAGCTGAAGGTTGTGGTGGGGAAAGGTGGCTGTGGTTTGGGAATGCAAGTGAAGTAGATGCACAAGCACACGTACCACATTACATTGCCTCCACACACACAAACCACCGTTCCTTTTGGAGCAGGGGTCTCCAACCTTGGCGACTTTATGCCTGGCGGATTTCAACTCCCAGAATTCCCCAGCCAGCCAGCTGGGGAATTCTGGGAGTTGAAGTCCGCCAGGCATAAAGTCGCCAAGGTTGGAGACCTCTGTTTTGGAAGAATCTTCCTTTTGCACCAAGGAGATCAGAGAAATAACTGCGTTGTGGGAATGGATTGAATGGCAGGATCTTGACCCGCAAAGCAGGATTGGCATCTTTCTCCTTCCTGCACACCACAACTCTCTTAAAATTTTTGCTGACCCATCTGTTCTTCTAAGAGGAGCTGGCCTTTGGGGCAGAGCAGGGGAAGCAAGGGCATGGCCCCTTTTTGTTCCCCCATTAGAACAGGGTCTCCAAACTTGGCGACTTGTGGACTTCGACTCCCAGAATCCCTCGGCCAGTGCGCAAGTCTTAAAAGTCGCCAAGTTTGGAGAGCCTGCGCTAGAAGAACCCAGTCTGAGAAGATTTGACTTGCAAGGCCGCCTTCTAACTTTTCATAGGAACCAGAAGAATCTTTCTGGGAAAGCCCGGTTGGATTTTGATGGTGGGGAATGACGGAGGCTTTTGAAAGAATCCGACTTCCAGACGACCAATAACGGTCAGCAAATGTTGGGATGACAATCAGTGTGCGATAGCCAGGAACTCTTTCCTTTTGTAATGTAAGCATTTTGTATTCTCTGAAGCGTTCAAATGAAATAAAAGTTGAAGGCATTGACAAAAGCTCACACCAAGTGTTTGGTCTCTCTTATTTTCCTACTGCTCAGGACTACCTTACTAGACCTTGTAACGTTGGCAGGTTGATGATCAGAAAATACTATCCATATCACCTTACTTTGCGAGCCTGACGGCTGCCTCCTTCGTTCTTTGTAGCAGGGGTCTCCAACCTTGGTCCCTTTAAGACTTGTGGACTTCAACTCCCAGCTTTGCTGGCTGAGGGACTCTGGGAGTTGAAGTCCACAAGTCTTAAAGGCACCAAGGTTGGAGACCCCTGCTTTGTAGGATCCATTGTCAGATTCTTACTTCAAGCTCTACGATTGGCCCAGTAGTGCAGGGACATTTCGCAAGACACCCTTTGATGCAGAAAGTGGATATGGTCATAATACAGTCAGGGAAATATCTCTCCAGCTAAACAAAAAGTGATTGCAATGAAGAAGCAACCCATTCATGGAAGTCATAGAATAACAGATTATCAGAGTTGGAAGGGACCTTGTAGGTCATCTAGTCCAACCCCCCTCCGGCCCAAGCAGGAGATCCTACACCATTTCTGACAGATGGCAGCCCAGTCTCTTCTTGAAAGCCTCCAGTGCTGAAGCTCCCACAACTTCTGTTCCATGGGTTGATTGTTCTCACTGTCAGAAAATTTCTCCTTATTCCCAGGTTGAATCTCTCCTTGGTCAGTTTCCATCCGTTATTCCTTGTCTGGCCTTCGGGTGCCTTGGAAAATAGCTTGACCCCTTATCTTAGAATCTTAGGGCTGGAAGGGACCTCAGAGGTCTTCTGGTTCAACCCCCTGCTCAATCTGCAGATCCTATTCCATCTCAGACAAGTGACTGTCCAGGAATTCTGGGAGTTGAAGTTCACAGATCGTAAAAGGGCCACTGTTCCCCACCCATTGGCCCATGGAGGTCAGAGAGCTGGGTTCCCATGATATGTACAACTCTTAGACTGGAGCAGGGCAGAGTGTGCAGGTTCCTTGACTGATATGATGGGAAATGCTGCACATCTGCAAAGGGTCGAGAGGAGTCTTTTTAGGGCCTTTGCAACATCCTCTGGCAACACACGCTGCCCTCACTGCAAAAACCCTGGAGAGACTTCTCTTATTTGGCCAAGTTCTTTTTATTCCTTTTTCATTCCCTTTATTTATGGAGGGTGGGGGGCACTTGTGTGGATTTACTCATTTTAAGGCAGCGATTCTCAAAATCTCTGCAACTGTTAAGATGTGTGGATCTCAACTCCCAGAATTCCCCAGCCCAATATGCTAGCTGAGGAATTCTGGGCGCTGAAGTCCGGATACCTTCAAGTTGCCAAGTTTGAGCAACGCTGGTTTAAGGCCTGGCAGGACTGCAATCTTCACCTTTCCCCTCCCTGATGGGCAATAAAGCCTTCAAATAAAAAAATAAAAGACTCAAAACCGGACCTATTTTCATTGTTTCAATTGCCGTCTTTAATAATTTCTGTTATTTGATCTGTACGTTGATGTTGCCATGGTTTTTAATTCTGTGGGTTACGGTTCGCTGCCCAGTTACTGTTTGATACGGGGGAGGGGGTTAAATAATTGATCCCATAGGTAGATTCTCCATCATCCCGGTCCTGGTTGTCCCAAAGGTGCTTCTTCAAGAGGCCAACTGGACTTTCTGGTTTTCCTTTGAAGACGTTTCGCTTCACATCCAAGAAGCTTCTTCGGCTTCCCCACCAGCGAGTCAGAGCTGAAGAAGCTTCTTGGAGGAGAAGCAAAACGTCTTCGAAGAAAACACCAGAAAATCCAGTTGGCCTCTTGAAAAAAAAGCCCCTTTAGGATGGCCAAATTAGGCAAAGGTTAGAATCCAGATTACTCAGGGTTAGAATCGGGGTAGCCTCTCCTGGCCCGGTTTCCTGATTGCTTATTTGTAGCCTGTGACTCTCATTAAGTGTTGTAAGTGTTGCACCTTGATGAAGGTATCTTGTCTTTTATGTACACTGAGAGCGTGCGCACCAAGACAAATTCCTTGTGTGTCCAAACACACTCGGCCAATAAAGAATTCTATGCTATGCTATTCTATTGCTTATTTGTACCCTATGACTATCATTAAGTGTTGTACCTTAGGATTCTTGATGAAGGTATCTTTTCTTTTATGTACACTGAGAGCAGATGCACCAAAGACAAATTCCTTGTGTGTCCAATCACACCTGGCCAATCAAAAATTCTATTCTATTCTAAAAGGGAAAAAAGGGGGATCGGACTTCTCCGGGGAGTTGCTCCAACCTCCCTGGGCGGGGAGCAGCGGGAGAGAGAGACCCCACTTTCCCACGGCTTCCAAGAGCGGCTCCCCATCGAACAGCCTGCAATGTCGGCTCCTGGCCGGTAGAGGCCACTCTGGCTACGAGACCGGGCGCGGAGGGCCCATCAGGCGCCTGCGCGGGCAGCCCTGCGCGGGGTCCTTCCCGGGAGAGGCGTCAAGATGGCGGCCGCGCGGCGTTTGGGGGCGGCGCTGAGGGGCCGGTAGGTGGCGGGTCGGGCTGAGGAGACCCCGCCGCGGGTCTTCCCCGTATTAAAAACACCCCTTGGCCTTCCCTGCCCCCGTTCTCCTCCTCCGCCCGCCCGCTGCCCCGTGGAACTCCTTGGGAAGCCTTGAACTCCAGCCCCCATCATCCACAGCCAGGCGCTCCCCCTCCCCTCAGCTGAGGCCTCTGCCCCTTGATTTGCTATTATGGGTCTTGTAGTCCGCCCCACAGCAGGTGGTGGGAAAGGGGGGTCCTAGAAGCCTCGAATCGACTCTCCGTCAACCTCCCCCCCCTCAAAACAGGGTCTCTCTGAGGGGCTTTGAAGCTGTCAATCATCCCTTTTGGGGGAGGGTCTCCGAAGGGGGGAGGCGGAACACAGGAGCCCCCCCCCCAAAAAAAAGGTGCTGGAGGCTTCTTGGGAGGACAACCTTGGCCATTAGGATAGAACAGAGAATGCAGAATAGGATAGAAGAAATAGGATGGAATTTGAATTATTTCCCCCCAAAATAAGGCATCATCCCCTGATAATAAAGTCCAATTGGGCTTTTGAGCGGATGCACTAAAATAAGCCTCCCCCCCCCCAAATAAGCCTCCCCTCACGAAAATATTTAAACGCAGAGCTGGGAATCAGGTAAGACAGCAAGAGGAGCCCCATCTTGCTCCACGCGCCCCAAAATAATAAGGCCAAGCGCTTATTTCAGGGTACAAAAAAAAAAAAGACAGGGTCTTATTTTCGGGGAAACACAGTAGAATAACAGAGTTGGAAGGGACCTTGGAGGTCTTCTAGTCCAACCCCCTGCTTAGGCAGGAAAACCCTACACCATTTCAGACAAATGGCTATCCAACATTTTCTTAAAAATTTCTAGTGTTGGAGGAGTCACAACTTCTGGAGGCAAGTTGTTCCCCTGATTAATTGTTCTCCCTGTCAGGAAAAATTTCTCCTTAGTTCTAAGTTGCAACTCTCCTTGATGAGTTTCCATCCATTATTCCTTGTTTGGTCTTCAGGTGCTTTGGAGGGTAAATGGGTGCCTATGACAGCCTTTCAAGTATTGGATGACAGTTATAATGTCACCCCTAGTCCTTCTCTTCGCTAGACTAGATCTACCTAGTCAGAATAGAAGAGAAGGAGAAGGAGAAGAATAGAATTAGAAGGGACCTTGGAGGCCTTCTAGTCCAACCCCCTGCCCAGGTAGGAAACCCTACACCACTTCAGACAAATGGTTATCCAACATCTTCTTTAAAACTTCCAGTGTTGGAGGATTCACAACTTCTGGAGGCAAGTTGTTCCACTGATTAATTGTTCTCCCTGTCAGGAAAAATTTCTCCTTAGTTCTAAGTTGCTTCTCTCCTTGATGAGTTTCCATCCATTATTCCTTGTTTGGTCTTCAGGTGCTTTGGAGGGTAAATGGGTGCCTATGACAGCCTTTCAAGTATTGGAAGACAGTTATAATGTCACCCCTAGTCCTTCTCTTTGCTAGACTAGATCTACCTAGTCAGAATAGAAGAGAAGGAGAAGGAGAAGAATAGAATTAGAAGGGACCTTGGAGGCCTTCTAGTCCAACCCCCTGCCCAGGTAGGAAACCCTATACCACTTCAGATAAATGGTTATCCAACATCATCCTACACCAGCATTCACAACTTCTGAAGGCAACTTCTGTTCCACGGATTAATTGTTCTAACTGTCAGGAAATTTCTCCTTAGTTCTAGGTTGCTTCTCTCCTTGATGAGTTTCCATCCGTGGCTTCTTGTTCTACCCTCAGGTGCTTTGGAGAATATTTTGACTCCCTCTTCTTTGTGGCAGCCCCTCAAATATCGGAACACTGCTATCATGTCACCCCTAATCCTTCTTTTTATTAAACTAGACATACCCCATTCCAGATTTGTGGATTTGAACTCCCAGCTGGCTTCTTAAATGGTCAAGTTTGGAGACACCCCCTCCCAAAGTCCAGGAAGTAGGGAAGAGTTGGCAACATTGGCTGGTCCTCTTTGCAGGAATTTTGGCACTTCTGTGTCGGCATCCCTAGCCCCCCTCCCACCCCAATCTGAGCAGCTTAGGTTTTAAGCCTGATTTAGCAAAGATCTGACTTAGCAAGGCACCTGCATTGAGTTTGCTGCGAATGGGCTCTAAAAAGCTGCATTTGGAAGTTTGGGCAGCTGGATGTTGCGCCTTAGTTTAAGGCCAGGCTGGAGCACAGTGTCCCATTGAATGCATGGATCTGGGCACCTTGCAGCAATTAAAAACTGCACAAAAGCAATCTTAAAACATGCGAAAGCATATGCAGGTTAATAGTCACACACGGGAGGTCTTAAAAAATAAATAAATTTGCACTGGATGAGGGAAGCTGCTGTGCTACGCATCTAGATCCCCATGCCTGGTCTCCTATGCTTAAAAGTTTGATTTAAAAACCCCCACAATTAGTTTGTCACTGTTTTTGTCCTTTGCAGCACAGAATTACAGACTTCATTCTTTTCTTTTTTTAAAATAAATTTTATTAAATATACAATTTAAAAACATTAGGCATGGTGCGACTTGTCTGGTACATACTTTACTAACACTTTTTCTTTCATGTAAATTACAATTTAACATCATGCATATTCCATATATACTTTTTGTACGTTCAGTCACACTCCAGTTACATACATATTCCCTTCGTATCTATTCAATCCTGTTTACTCCTATCTAATATTTCCTATTTTATTCTTTTTCCTCCCCTTTTCTTCACTTTGTTTCTAATTCTCTATCCCTACATTCCTTCTTTTCTCTAGCCATTTATAAAATGTATTCCAGGTTACACAGAATTCCGATTCATCTTTATCTTTGAGCTTCATTGTTAACCTGTCCATTTCTGCACAGGTCAATATTTTGTTGATTATTTCTGCCTCCTGTGGGTTCTCTGCATTTCCAATTTTGTGTGAATATCAACCTCGCTGCTGTTAATATGTGTACCATAAGATATATTTCTTCTTTTTTGTAATTATCCCTTACTATACCCCGAAGGAAGTGTTCTGGCGTCATATCTATCGTCAATTACAGACCTCATTCTTAATGGTCTCCCACAGGTGTTTAGGGAGCCCAGTATTACACCCTTCCTCATTCCACGAGGGTCTCTCAGCTTCTGGGGTGTGTGTGTGTGTGAGGATTTTGAATGGGGCTGAGCAGCCATCTGGTTCTGAAGGGGAGAGGGCACTTCAAAGCATGCACGAATGCAAATGTCATCCCTCTGAGCAACGTGTGGTTAAGGTTTAACCACACGGTTAATTTATGATGCTGCTGAAGGGAGGAGGTGTGTAGTCAGCTCTGAGCCACCTTTTTCTCTTTGGGTCTGGATTGTTGCCCAGGCCTGACTTCTAAGGCAACGACAGAAAGAAAGATGGAGCATTTTTCTTTGAAGCACGCTAGTTTCCCACTGGTTGTATTAATACGGTAATATTAATAATAAAAGGCCCACTTTAAAAAAACAACAGGAAGGGCAAGGAATCACGTGAGTGAGCGGAGACATGTCCTCTAGAGCAGGGGTCTCCAACCTTGGCAACTTTAAGACCTGTGGACTTCAACAGGTCAAAATTCTGGGAGTTGAAGTCCACAGGTCTTAAAGTTGCCAAGGTTGGAGACCCCTGCTCTAGAAACTCCAAAGTTCTAATCTTCTGTGTAGTTTTGTAATGGAGGAATGCAAAAACTGGCACGCCAAAATATGCCATGATGCTTATTTCATTTTGTTAGATATATATTTATTTTTATTTTCGCATTTTTATACCGCCCTATCTCCCTAGGGACTCATTTTGCTTTTCCTAGACTGTCTTGCTGATAATCTAGATTGCCTCAACCTCAATAAATTTAAAATGTGTGGGCTTCAGCTCCCGGATTTCCCCAGCCTCATACATGACTGGAAAGGCATTTTGCCCTCTTAGCTGTTCTTGCAAAGCAGAAAACTGGATTCCCACACGGAATGCTAAGCTGAGGGGAATTGTAAGTGTAGCACAAAAATGCCATATTTTCTTCCAAAAGGTTTCTCCTTTAGATTAGATCTTAACCTGTTTTTGCAACTTGACACCCACACAAATACGACCTGCAGTCTGGTCAACATCTGTTTTCATACAGAGAAAGATTGGAAAGGAGAAAGAAGAACAGAAATTGCTAGAATTTTTATTTTCCCCCAGCCCTCAATTCTTTAATAGGTCCCCAGATTTCCTCACCTGTCAATGGTGTTTATTGAAATATTTATTCTTCCTTCCTTCGAGTCAAAACTCAGGCTCTAAATCTGTAGGCTTTCAGCCTTTAATGAGTAATCCTCAGTCATTACTGTTTGGTTTGAAGTATGGGAAATGCCATTAAACTCTTAGCTGTATTTTTTTTTCTCCATTCAGCTTTTGTCATTTGGGATTAAGGAGTACAAATCTATCAATTAAACAACAGTACCGCTTTGTTACACCACACAAGTCTTTCCTGTTTCCTGCAGTGCCACAGATGCCAGGTGGGTGTTTCGCTTGTGCATTTTCAGTTCTGTGGGATGAAAATGCTTATTCTTTTCTAAAATGTATTCATGATAAAAAAACATTGAAAGATTATGTTTCAGTTCCACATGCCTAATCTCTCACTTAAATTAGAAGAATTTCATTTTTGTATGATGGGCAAAGGTGTTTGCTTCCTGGTGGGCAGAGAGCAGAAAGAGTCAGTGAAGCTAGCTGGCTCTGAGCCAGGCCAGGTGAATGACCCTGTTTCAAAATAATTTATTTTTTTTCTTCATTTCAGTGAGGTCTCTATTTATTCAGACACAGGACACTCCAAATCCAAACAGCTTAAAGTTTATTCCAGGAAAACCAGTCCTGGAGTCCAGAACGATGGAATTCCCGTCTCCTGCTTCCACCTTCTGCTCTCCATTGGCAAGGTTTGGAGGGGGGAGGGGTTGCACACCGTGTGATGTTATTTGGGAATATGTCCCAGTCAGATCCCCGATTAGGGGCAAAGATACCCTGGGCTGCAGTTGTTGTAGGCACCAAAATTGGAGGATATTTTAGCCCCTGCAAAATCTAATCTATTTTTTTTTATTGAAAAAGTTTTAACAAACAAAAACATTTTTCTCCCTTTTCCCCCCTCCCTCCTACAACACCCCCTCCCCCCCTCCCCCCCCCCGCTTCCCGGGTCAATCACAAGGTATTGTTATACATAAACCAAACATAGAGTAAAATTTTCCCTTCTAATCCAATTAACCTCATCCAAATCTTTTCATTGCAAAATCTATTCTTGTCAAGGGATGGAAATCCGAGAAGGGGGAACTCTCCTCTCTCAGTTTTCAGTTCACTTTTAAGAAATCGATTGTGATTGAACATAAATCTCACTGATATCAGAGAGGAGTAAATGCAGCCTGATTCTCTTTGAAATCTTTGGGGAGGGGCGAATTTTTGGTTTGAGTTTTAGTTGATATATATATATATATATTTATTTGTTTTCTGAGGTTTTATATATATATATGCTCAGGCTTTTTCCACATGACAGGATCCTACAAATGAGTTTTTCCTCCCTGCCTGTCCTTGGAGGAAAAAATAACCACCTAAGGGATGTATGGTTGAGCCAAAGGAGGGAGGGAGAGGGGATGCCATGCCATGCAGCTGCAGTCTTAATATGTACTTTCTCCCTGTATACAATTATCACAGTCTTGGATGCAAAGGCCATTTGCATAATTATCCGGCGTGTGGAAGGTTTATGATTCAGTCTTCCAAATTAGCCTGCAATTGGCATGCTTGGCTATTCATACTTAGGATATGCTAGTTGCTTGTCAAAGATTGAGGCCCCCCATAATAAGACCGGTCTCTATTTATGAAGTTTTCTTTTAGCTTAGAAGTCATTGCTGCTAGCACAGGTTCTGTATTAACTGTAAAGCAGAAAGAGTTCATAGGGTGGGGTGCATTTTAAAACTCTATCCTTGTTTCTTGGAAAGACAATGCTAACGCATCTGAAGAAGTTAGGATTTAGGATAACAGCGTTCTAGAAACTGCAGTCATGAAGCATAAATGTGCATGTGGGAACCAATAGGAAGAAATACCGTATTTTTCAGAGTATAAAACGCACTGGAGTATAAGACGCACCTTAGTTTTTGGGGAGAAAAATAAGAAAAAAGCTGATGGGCAGGTGGATCAGCCTCCCCGAATACCCCCAATCAGCTGTTCCCAGAGGTGAATTTTAGCAACAGGTTCCTTGGTTGTGAGCTTTGTGCCTTGCTTTTATTTTTTTTTGCTTTTTTTTCCCCTGCCTCTGAAACTCCATTTCAGAAAAAACTTGTTTCTGCCTCTGAAAGTCCCCAAAACAGAACTTCAGAAAAAAAGCCTCTGAAACTCTGTTTGGGAGCTTCTTTTCTGAAGCTCCGTTTGGGGGCTTTTTTTCTGAGGCTCCATTTCTGATGCTTTTTTTAGCCTCTGAAGCCTCTGTTTGAGAAGCTGGGCAGGGCTACATTCAGAGTATAAGACGCACCCAGATTTTCACCCTCTTTTTCAGGGGAAAAAGGTGCGTCTTATACTCCGAAAAATACGGGTAGGAGGATTTCGATGAGCAGTTTGAATGGTGATCATTGTTTTTAAAAGTCTTCATTTTCTTTTCTGGTTAGGCAGCTCTTTCGGATTGAAGGCGTTAAAAGCGTATTTTTCGGAACAGACTTCATTACTGTCACAAAGGTAAATCTAAAAATACCCCACACAAGCCTGATAATCTA
Source organism: Ahaetulla prasina (assembly GCF_028640845.1). Classification (NCBI taxonomy): domain Eukaryota; kingdom Metazoa; phylum Chordata; class Lepidosauria; order Squamata; family Colubridae; genus Ahaetulla; species Ahaetulla prasina. The sequence goes on from NC_080547.1 coordinate 1,297,025, forward strand.
AATTATTAGCTACAGTATATATATTTTTTTCTCAATATGCTGCAGAATTAGAACACAGAGATGGCTTACATCAGTTTTATAACATTTGGAATTCTGCACTGTTGATTTATGTGTCACATTTCAATTAAAAAAAAGGATTCTTTTCAGTAGTGAAATGAGTTGGGAATTTTTAACAATTTCCATAAAAATTAAAACAGGAAAACGCCTGTAAAAATGCATTTCCTGTAAAATAAAAATATATTTCCCATAAAATTAAATATAGAACAAAAGACAGACCCAGTTATGGTGCTCTGTCCTGCTGCAGGTTCGCCAAAGTCCAAGGCTTAACTTTTTTCTGCGTTGGTCTGCTGGGCATGAATTGAAAGCGGACACAAATAGATTGTGTAACATTTGGTAAACGTTTCCTCTCTCTCTCTCTCTCTCTTCTCTCTCCCCTATCATTTGAGATTGGACTGGCTATTGGATCCATTTCTAAGTGTTTGAACATTCAAAAGATCAGTTTGCATGTCTTCCCATTGAATTGATGGACGTTAGCCTGACATGTATCAGACCGAGTGATACGTACCTCCTCCCTTTTTTGGGGTTTGCTCAAACCAGCTCCTGACATAACTGATGAAAAATATTAGTGTCCTTTTGACTATTGAACCCGGAGGCCCCATTTACAAATGAGACTTGACAACTGCAGAAACTCTGTGTGCCTAGAGAGAAGCTCCTGGAGAGTTTGTGCTGCTAGTAGGACTCCCAGAAGTTTATGTCAGGATGGTGTGTCCAGGAATAGGAATCCAGTAAAGTGTGGTGACCCAGGCCCAAGTAGGTAGTAGTAGTGTTCAAAAACAAACAGACTTTATTAGAACAGCTGAGAATTAATTCATTCTCAGTGTAGTCCAAACTAAATCAAAACAAATTCTTCATAACACAATTCTTCAGTCATATCACCAACCTTGGTCTAATTAGGCAAACTGCCAAAGGCTTTTCTTGGCAAAAGTTCAAAAGCAGAAGACGCCGACAAGAAATAAATGCAGCAAGATAAGGAGCAAGGCTATCAGTGTTGTTTTCCAGCGAAGAGCCCAAATGCTGTTGCTGGTTTTTTAAGCCTTAGGGGAGGGGCCAATCATCTCTTGGCCCTACTCCCGAGTTGTCCTCTTTGCTTGAGCTGCTCTTGCCTTCTGGGAGCTCTTCTCATTCATGCACTAGGAGCAGGCTCCTCCTGCTCCTCTGCCTCACGACTGTCAGCCTCTGGAGTCCGCACCTCACTCCCCGATGGCCCTGGCCCCACCTCAGCCTCTGACACAGAGCCCTCATCCGGGCCTTCCCCAGCCTCCAGGACTGGCCCATGTTCTTCCTCAGTCTCATTGCTGTCCGACTCCGTTGCCAGCTCCACAGGCTGCTGACAGACCACAACCTAAAGTTCATTCTCCATATTTATGCTCTTTTTTTTTTTAATCTTCACAGGAAAGTGAGGAGGTGGACTGGAACTTAATAAAACCCGATATCTATGCAACTATTATGGACTTCTATGCTTCGGGCTTGCCCCTTGTTACAGAAGAGAGCCCTCGTACAGACACAGGTACAGTGAGAAATTCAGATGCTGGCACCTCCTTTGGGCTCCGCCAGAGCGAGGCTTCCACCGCTCCACCCACCTTGCAAAGGTGGACTCCCTGGTGGAGATGTATGCGGTGGCATCTGCCAAAGGGTCAAGATCTGCAAGATGGCCAGTGCAACACTGCAGTCAAAGCCCCCCCCCTCCCCCTTGATGTAAGGAAAGGCCAGGTGTCTCTTGTCAATCTTCTTGCAGATTTTTGACTCACAACCTAGAATTAAGGAGGATTTTCCCGATAGAATGATTAATCAGTGGAACAGCTTCCCTCCAGAAGTTATAGATGCTCCATCATTGGAGGTTTTTAAGAAGAGATTGGGCAGCCGTTTGTCTGAAATGGTCTAGGGTCTCCAGCTCGAGCAAGGGGTTAGACTAGAAGACCTCCAAGGTCCCTTCAACCTTATTACTCTGTATTCTGCTACACTCACACAGGGATAAGGCTGCTTTCTTTTGTGTGCATCCAGTGGGGGCTCAGGGAATTTTCATGCTCTTCACAAAGATGAGACCACAGAAATATGCTTGCTTTTTCTTGCAGCTATTTTTATTTGGTTTCTTTTGGGAGCTCTTTTCCTCGTGATTCTGGGTTTGAGAGAGACAAAGCCTCCTCTTCTTTTTTCCCCGTGACTCCAAGTCAAGCGTTTGTTTTTTGTTGTTGTTTTGTTTTTTTACTCCTGCCAACTGCCTGCAATTTCCTTGATAAGATTTTGGGAGGTGTTTGCCCTTTCCTTCTCCTTGGCAGAGATGAAAGGGAGGGACTGGCCCAAGGTCACTCAGCTGGGACTGAAACGTCCCATCTCTCGGTTTCTGGGCCAGCACCTTCATCCCTACCTCAAACTGGCTCTCTTGGAACATGAGGGAGGCCTGCTTTCCGTAGGGGCCAAATTGTTTTCGATCTTCTAAAAAGATTGTCTTCAACTCAAGGAGACTAGGACAAAAAAGCCCGTGTCCCAACAAGTCTGAATCTTGGCTGGGGCTATAAAAGAACAATAAAACCTCAATTTAAGGGGCCGTTGGGAGAGTGGTGTGCTTGTTACTCAGGAACGTCCATTAAATCCAAAGTGCATCATTCGCTGCAATTCTGTCACTTGCATTATCCTTATTTAAATTATACAGGATTTGTCAAAAGGTGTGTCATTTGCCAGTTGCTGTTATTTCACATTTAAGAGAGGATTGGGTCTCAGGTGATGCCAAGTGATGGAAATGATGTCATTTGAGTGTGATATACTGTAAGTGTCACGTTTTGGCTGCAGTGGATTGTCTGCCTGTTCCCTACTCCAAGTGGGGGGGGGGCATGAAGCTTGTTTTGGTTGTGTCTTCTTGGCATTTTCTGTGGTGCATTGACTTTATTTGCCAGATGTATTTGGATCAGGTAGTACTGGTAGTTCTTGCTTTACAAGCACTTGTTTAGTGACAATTCAAAGTCACAATTGCACTGAAAAAAGGGACTTGTGACCCATTTTCACACTTATGACTGTAGTAACATCCCCATGGTCATGAGGTCAAAACTTCACAACTGGTTCATATTTCTGACGGTCGCAGTGTCCCGGGGTCTCATAGGATCCCCTTTTGCGATCTTCTGAGTAACAAAGTCAATAGGGAAGCCAGATTCACTTACCAACCATGTTACTTACTTAATCACTGCAGTAATTCACTTAACAACAGTGACAAGAGAGGTTATAACATGGGGCAAAACTGTCTCACTTAGCAACAGAAATTTAGGGCTCAGTTGTGGCCATAAGTCGAGGATTACCTGTATTTTAATTCCTCTTTGCCCAGTGGGATAAACATGATTCATTTGTTTCAGCCCCATCTGAAGAAGACGATGAAGTTGTATTAATGATAAAAGAGCTGCTGGATACCAGAATCAGGTACCCTTGTCTGCTGCGTGTGCTTGGTGTATCAAGCAGTGTTTATGCTGCCTGGGGAATTCGGGTAGTTGAAGTCCACATATCTTAAAGCTACCAATTTGAAAAGCATAAAGCATTTCAAACGGTTGGTTTCCAGGCGCCAGCACTTAGGTCATCTGCCAGCCTGGCTGGGGAATTCTGGGAGTTGAAGTCCACAAGTCTTAAAGTTGCCAAGTTTGGAGATCCCTGGTCTGGTGTATCTCTGATGCCTGCATGTGGACCAGGAGCCCTCTTAAAGACAATAAGGCCCCAGAGATTCATATGGTCCCGTTCAAGACCTTGTTTAAAACCTGGCTGTTCCCCAGGCCTTGGGCTAGAGTGGGCTGTTTGTTTTGTGAAATTATTTTATTTTCCCCAGACATTTCGCTTTGTAGCGTATTTTTTAAAACTTTTAATAGTTTATGCTTTGCAGAGTTAATGATTGTGTTTGAAAGCTACAAATATAATAATAAACGTTGCTGTCCTTACACGTTCACCCTTATTACTCAAGTCCCAAATACTTCAGTTAAATTGCTTGTGTTCAGCAAAAAGTTAACCTGAAGATCATCCAGGAGAATTCTTTAAACAATATTCACATTCTGGTACTTCTGTCAATATTCCTTCTGGAGCATTTCCAGGATTTTAAAATGTGCTAGTGGGGCAAACAGGATGTTCATTATTACTTTCAAGGGCCAGAGAAAAACCCCTCTTTTCACTGCTGATTTCTTGAAGGAGTATTAATCATGCTGAGCCCTGCTTGTTCATTCTTCAGCTTCTGACAGCTGAGGTGATACATCGGGTGTTAGCGGGCGTTAAAAGTAGAGGTAAATATGAGGTCTGCCAAGTTAATCCACGAATCCATTGCAGACGCAAATGGGTATCAAAAGATCTTGTGTATAAAGCTGAGTTAACCATTTTTGCCTTCATTTCACACCTTGAAGGATGCCCTCTGGGATTCGGCCCCTGCCGTATTTCAATTTTCAGGGGGGGAAAAAAGAAGTTTGAACAAAGATGGAGTTTTATTGTTGCTGAATAGCCAGGCTGATTAGCAGAAAGATGGTTCTTTATGTTGCTGTAAAAGTATTGGGTTCAAGTTGCAAAAGTGCTTTTTCCAAAAGGCAATTGGACTTTCTTTTTTTTTCTTGAAAACATTTTGCTTCTCATCCAAGAAGCTTCTTCAGTTCTTCAGTATTGAAGTAATGAAGGGAAACGGCAAAACAAACCTTAAAAGTTACTGTTTCTTAGTTACAGAATTCAAGCCAGTGCATGAATTTACATATTTCTAATGTGGGTCAGGAGTCGGAGCCTTTTCATCTGTTGCAGTTGAGAGTTCCAGAGCCAGAATAGGATTGAGTGGGACCAGAAGGAGAGCATATAAATTCAGCCACTGCGAACTCTCCAGGCCATCTCCTCCTGATTGGCACTGACAGAATACAGTAAACAATGCAAATCTGGCACATTTTTGTAGGCTGGTTAAGTTTGCGTGACTGTATTTCGCCAGATTCTTTTCTTATGAGGGTCACGTGGCTTGAGAGGTTGCTCTGGGGTAAAACAAGAGGATCCATGGCTTTGGCTCAAGATGTTTTAAGGAAAATGTTGCTAATGCAAAAAGAAGGGGAAGGTGGCGTAACGAACTGCAGGCTGCTCCAGGGATCGGCAGTGCCACGTGGAAAGAGTAGAGAGGTCCATGTGTTGGCTGAGAATCTGAGCTTTACTTTTGAGACGTTAATGCAAAGATTTGCGCATTTGCTGCCCATAATGCTATTTCACCCATCGCGGACCTGCAGCTGTGGCTCTCAATGCATCTGCCTTAATGTTCCTCAGGCCAACCGTCCAGGAGGATGGGGGAGACGTCATCTTTAAGGGCTTTGAAGACGGGATTGTGCAACTGAAGCTGCAGGGTTCCTGCACCAGCTGCCCCAGTTCCATCGTCACCTTAAAGAGTGGAATACAAAACATGCTGCAGTTCTATATTCCAGAGGTGGAAGGTGTAGAGCAGGTAAGCCCCTTGGGGAAGGCACCAGCTGCACCCCACCTGTCTTCTCCACGTTCCCCCAAAGGATCACACAAAGCGTGGGGGGAAAACCAACAATAGGTATTGAGGTCTTACCTGTTTGAAAGATCGGGGCTGCTGCCAGGCATATTTAGGGTTTCCTTCTGGATGTTTGACCCACTCAGAATACCTCAGCCTTTTCTGAACAAATCTGGAGGCTGCCTGCCCTGCCAGGCAAGATGAGGGTGATGCTGAGGTTATTTTAAAAGATGCCCTTCTTCCCGGGCTTGGATCTCAATGCTGGGGGGCTCTGATAGTCTTGGTGTAACTTCCTGCCTGCCTGTTGCTTTTCAGGTGGTTGATGATAATGAAGAAAAAGAAGTCAAGTCAACCTGAATCGGGGAAGAGCCCTGGACTGTGGGCAGAAATTATGTGCCTGGCGGGTTTGTCTAAATTGGCCCAAATGCAGCTTCTTCATTGGGCCAATTCTGTTTTTGTTTCACTGCATAAGAAAACAAGCAAGTAGGAACAATCTTTGCTTTACATGAACAAAAAGAGGAAAGCAGACACAATAGGTAGGTTCCCAACAGTTTCTGAAATACACGCTTCCTCCCTTGGATTCAAATATTTTCTGAAGTATCTCCAATTAATCTTCCTGAATATCAGTTATCTATTTATTGGGCAGGCTCTCTTCTCATTGACACTATAGTCACTTCTGGAGATGATTTGGTCATAGAGCACTGCATTTTTTTAAAAAACCTTTCCCCCGCTACTTAGATTTCAAAAGTAATTTTTTAATTGTGCTCTCATCAGGAGGCTTAAATTTATAGCTTTCATTTTGTTTTAAAAACACCCATGGGTTCAATAAAATAACACTTAATACCACTGTCATTTACCTTATTTGCATAGAAACTATCTGGTAATACTTTGTTCCAAAATTCAGCAGACTTCACCATCCTTCTTGGTGATCTCAAGGGAGCCAAACGTTTTTACAACCCGACTAGGATTTTTTGCACTTGGAGCCTGAACACACTTATATCATGCTTTGGATTTAAATGTCTTGAATCTGTGGAGCAAACAATCCATTTGCAAGTCCTGCTTGGTTGCAGTGAGGTGTTGTTCATAGATGCTGTGATTGTAAGGAAATAATTGAAGTGTGTCGTGGGTCCAATGAAGTCCACTAAGTGCATTTACAGTTTAGAGGAATGCATGAAATGAGATCCTTTTGGGAGGACAATTTAAAAATGGCTTAGCCAGACGCTGGGGCGTATAGCTTCTGAAGACGGGCCTGGCCTTTCTTCTTAACACCAATCCTTAAGGGCAGCAAAAAAATCTTGTGAATTGGTGGGAGCCATTGAGGGCATCAGCTGACCTTCCATTACTGAATTGGGGTTTTGAAAGAGAGACGGAGGCTTACAGAGGTTTTATGTGCTGCTTCGTCTGTTTCTGGAAAATAGAAGAACAACATTGCTCAAACTTGGGGTGAAGCAGCTGCTTTCATTGCAAAGCATAAGGACTGAGACATGTGCCTTGCAAGGTGACATTCCAGTAAGAGCCCAGGAGGTTTGAGACAGCCGATTTCAAAGGTTTAAAATCAGTTTAAATTAAAGCAATTGGTATGTAATTCTGAATGTGGTCGTTCTAGAACTTTTGCCTGCACTTTGTGAATAAAGACGCATCGTGGCTCAAACGTACGTTTAACCTTGTGCTGCCTTTTCATGGCGCGAGTGCCGTTCTTTACTTGCCCCATAGGATGGAGTACCGTACAATCTACAAATTAAAAAAAGACAACTGTTGTTGGGTTAACTGGGATGTGTCCATTTGTGTGGGTAAAATTGGTCGTAAGTGCGAAGACTGGCCACAAGTATTTTTTCTTCACTGGTGTTGTACTGCCAAGCGGTTGCTAGATGATTGGTTGTCGACCGGCTGTAATGACCGGCTGTAATGACACCAACGGTGTCACTGGTGCCACAGTGTCTTCATGGCTTGTGACCACCACTCCCCTTGTATTCAAACCCCCGGGGGGTGGGGTGGGGGGGAATCCCTTGCTTCTTGTCTGGGATGGGACACAGCTTAATTTTTTTAACCTTCTTGAACCTCTTCTCCAGGAGAAAAAAAAAGCTCTCCTTTGCAACATCTCTGCTTCTGCCAAAGCCACATTATATCCCACGTGATGCGATCAGTAAATGAAGCCTTTGTGATGGCAGAGGAAAAAAAATGATGCTCAAAGCATTACTGGAATAATTCAGCATCCTCCAAGAGAGGTGGAATGGATTGCCACAGCATTTCCTGGGGGGCTGATAACTGAAGCAGGTCAAGGCCATCCGAAGGAAATCGGCCACTGACTGGCAACCCTTTTGGAAAATGGCTAATTTGATTTATGCTGGCATATTACTGCCCCTCCCCCTCCCCGAACAAGAGAAACAGTTCTTTACATTCATTTATTTTTTTTAAAAAAAAACCCAGACCTATCTATGACCTAGGCTTCATGCAAAGAAACATCAAATAATTACAAGACTGAAACTCGTTTTGGGAAGATTTGAGGCTGCATTCTCCAAAATCACACAAGAACGGGCTGTGCTTTCAAGAAGCGTTGTTGGCTGTTGAATGCTAGCATGTCACCCAAAACCTTAGTTGTGTCACTTTTGACATAGGTAAAGAGTCTATGGAGCTTCTCAGTCATCCAGGTCATGATTGTCTGAAGAGGTGCTTTTTCAAGAGGCAACTGGACTTTGTGGTTTTTCTTCCAAGACAGAACGGTGAGCTGAAGAAGCTTCTTCAGATGAGTCTTCAAAGAAAGTCCAGTTGCCTCTTGAAAAAAGCACCTTTGGGACACAGGTCAGAGGTTTATCATTCCTGCAATGGGCCCTCTGTTACCAAGCTCCGTTGTGCAGGGTCCGCTTTGCAAAATGAGGGAAGTTTCGGGGGCAACGATGGGTGGAGGAGCTTACAAGGTTTAGCCAATATCAGATCCGGAAAGGGAAGACAGAGAAACCAAGAAGCTGATCTTTCGAGAGTCGATTTCAGAAGTGGTATCAATCCCAGGCAGTCCCTTCCCGGAGCCTTTAACTCTCATTCCAAAACGTGTATTAATGGGCAACTTAAGAGTTGTTGCATTCAACAACTGCTGACGACTGCAGGCACCAGCTACCTGCCTGCCTGTTCAGGTGCTACCTACCTCCAGGTCACCAAAGCAAACACTTCCTCCTGTGCGGTGAACTTCACCGGCCCCCAAAAGTGTTTGTTCTCCTGTCCGTTTGCTTGGATTGTTCCGGTTGCGTCAGCTGCCATCCGCATCAGGACGGCTGCCCAGCACATGTGCCATCCTGGACCAGCCTTTAAAGGACCGGCAGGACCAGTTGTGTTTGTGGCTTTTTTTGAAATGGGTGGGGGGGGAGAGAAGGAAAAAGGAGAAAGTTACGTTGGATGAACATGGAGGCAGCCACTGGGGAAGTTCAGGCTGCTTGAGAAATTGGAGGAATGAGATCTTGGCCTTACATATATTTTATGATGGGGATTAGAATAGGAATAGGAGCTGGAAGGGACCTTGGAGGTCTTCTAGTCCAGCCCCCTGCTCAAACAGGAGTCCCTATACCATTTCAGACAAGTGACAGTCCCGTCTCTTCTTGAAAGCCTCCAGTGATGGAGCATCCCCCGATTTCTGGAGGCAAGCTGTTCCCCTGGTTAATGGTCCTCACTGTTAGGGAGTTTCTCCTTAATCCCAGGCTACTTCTCTGGATTGCACGACCTGTATGAATTCCACCTGCTTTTTAAATGCTAGGAATTCTGGACAACTTTCCCCAAATGTTTCATGCGTGACAGAAAGTGCTTGGAGAGGACAGACTGGAAGAGCTAGGCCAGCCTTTACTGAAGCAGGATTAGATCCTGGGTCCAACAAAGATTCAAAGCTTCAGCCATAGAAGCTAGGAAGAAACTGAAGCCCCCACCCCATAATCCATGAGAGCAGGGGCTACATTCAATAAACACAGTGTGATGTTTAGCAAAAGGTGCCGAAAATGGCAGTTTTAAGAGATGGATCCTATGGAAACGGGATTCGTAGTTTTGACACAGACACACAAATCGGAATGGGGCTGCTTAAACATTCAAATCAATATACAAAAGCCTCTTAAAGTACATTTTACAAGGTTCGTCAGATTTGTTTTCCTCGAATGCATAGATCCAGACTGGACTCTGTTGTTTCTCTGTGTCGTGTCATATATGTGGGTATATGCATAATTTTGTTATTTATTTAATTTTATTTTTAATTAAGTTAGTCCTGTTTAAGTAGCGTATATTGGAGGTGAGAGCTGTATGCAACCGAGTTTCATTTTGATATATGCTGATCGATCTGCATTCAAAGTCCATTGCAGGTGCGATGGTGCAATCTCATGCAACCGGCTCAAGCCAACCCAGAGGGCCAGGGGGGCACCGCACAAAGGCAGCCACTGCACACCCCCCACCCAAATTCAGCCTCGGAACAAGAAGCCATCATTCTTAAACCATGGTTTATTGCAACCCAGGGATGTCTGATGAAAACACGGTTCAGTGATGCATGGCTGAGCCGGGCAGAGAGAGATGGGGAGCGGGCGCAGGGGGCTTCTGCCCAAACCCCAGATAGGGGAGCCCAGCCCCCTTTCATTGCACCCCATGCCCCCTCCTCAAATTAACAGAATAGAACAGAATAGAATTTTTCATTGGCCAAGTGTGATGGGACACACAAGGAATTTGACATGGTGCGTTTGCTCTCTGTGTACATAAAAAGAAAAGATACCTTCACCAAGGTACAACACTTACAACACTTAATGATACAGGGTACAAATAAGCAATCAGGAAACCATAAATAATAAAAGAGAATAATAATAATAAAAGAAAATAAAGCCCTCCCGCCTCTCAGCATCCCGAGGAGCCCAACTTGACTCCGGGGGGTTGCAGGAGCGAGGCGGAAAAACTTTTCCCCGGTTCCCCCCTCCCCACCCTAGGATTACCCCGTGGTCTCCCATCCCCGTGGTAGCCCCCCCCCTCCTCCCCCTGGTCATTCATCCCTTCTTCCAAAATGGCGTCTGGCATCAAGGCGGGGAAGCCCCCGACCAGGAAGAAGCAGCGCGCTCCGGCTCCCTCGCTCCAAAGGTAGACTGCGCCCGCCCAGGGAGGCTCGCTCCGTCTCTCTTTCGCCTCAGACGCGGCTCCGGCTGCCACGTCCCCAGGGCCAGCTAGCCGTGGGCGGGACTTGGCCGCGGGCCCGCCTCTCCGCCACGCGAGCCAATAGCGGCGCGGGCTTTACGCATGCGCCCCGCTCCGGCTCCGCCCCGCCGCCGCCCGGCAGCCGCAGACCCGCCGCCTGGCAGGAGCAACGGGAGCAGCAGCAGCAGCAGCGAGGACGCCATGTGTGGTGAGTCTCCCGAGCATGTGCAGAGTGCTCTCCGCGAGGACAGTCGGCGGGGAGGGTTAGTCCCCGCGGGGGAGCCCCCTTGGGCCCAGCCCGCCCTGGCTCCGGGGCATGTGCAGAGTGCTGCTCCTTCGGGTCACCTGGAGGGCTTGAGGGTCGTGGGAGCCCAACCCGGGAGACCTCGATTTCCCCCCCTCCTCCCCATTCCCCGGGGAAAGGGTGTCCGGGAACGTGGGAACCGTCCGACACGCGTGTCTCTGAGGCTCTAGCCCTGCGGAAGAGCTCCCCTCCCTTTCTGGGGTCCCCTCGATGATCTCTAGGGGTCCCCTTTTTGGCCCTGGCGGGTTTGCTCCGACCTGGACGGCGGCAGTTGTTCCCCCGCTTTAGCAGAGCGGCGGCCCTTCCGGAGCCTTGGGCCACCCGGGGGTTTCTCTGCACGTCTGAATGCTGGGAAAAGACCCGGGTTGGCTCTCCCTGCTGAGGGAAGGGGAGACTCGTGTCCGGGGCCTTTGCAGGAGAGGGAAAAACAGGAGGTCGCCCGGGATCCTTAACCTGGGATGAGCCCGTCGTGGGAACGTGGCCTGGGGTGGGGGGGCATTGCATCTCTCTTCCCCTGCATGTATTAAATATCATATCTATCCTATATTACACATTATATATTCTATCATTTCGCATCTCCCCCGCTTGGCTGTGGTTTAAACAGAGCGCTGGAGGCAGGCGAGGCAGGGGGAGATCCCTGGCTTCAGGGGGGGGGGCCCTCCCCTTTTTCCCCATTTTTTTTACCTTGGATTGATTTTAGGGAGGATTTTATTGGATGGAGGTTGAGGAGTCAAGTGACACAAAGCAGGTTTAGCAAAGCCTCTGCCTGTAGTTGGCACACTAGAACTGGCGCCCCGGGGCTCCCTGTTGGAGATCATGGCAGGTGTGGGAGGGGTCGTGAGCGGGTGGGCTGCAGGTGTGTCTGTGTGTGTCTGCGCGTGCATGCAGGACAGGGTGAGTAGCTGGGCTGCAGGTGTGTGTATGCATGGGGAGGGGATGGGAAACAGGAATTGGGAAAAGAACCTTCTCATCCGCTCTCTGAAGTCCTCTTTGACTGGGTTCATACAACCCTTGCGTGGGGTTGGGTCACAGAGAGTTGGTGTTGTGGGAAGCCAGCCATTGTCTTAGCATGTTGACACTTTCTTGAGGCATAATTTGTGCTATGAACACCCCCTCGTGCGTTGTTGCACCATGGGTGGGATACCACAAGTGGAAGAAATGGGACCTTAAACCAGGGAAAGGCTAATAAACCAGGATGGATGGGCCTTACGTGGCTTTTGCTCAGGCGGGGTGAATTCTGAAAAGCCTCTAATGGAGCACTGTGTCTTCCCAAGCCAGGTGCGATACCCAGGGAGAGATAAACTCTGGGCAGGGCAAGTGCAAGATAAAAGAATCCTTCAGGGGGAAGAATTTAAACAATATATCTAAATAATTAGCATTGGGAACACTTTAACATTAGAATAGAATAGAATAGAATTTTTTATTGGCCAAGTGTGATTGGACACACAAGGAATTTGTCTTGGTGCATTAAAGTAACAGACATTGAAGAAACCAACAATTGTACACCACACAGAGACAGGCAACACCTAAATGGAACACCCGTTGCAGAGAGTCTTCAGCTTATGACCACAATTCAGCTCAACATTTCCATTGCTAAGTCAGACGTTAAGTGAGTTTTGCCCCATTTTATGATCTTCCTTGCTGCAGTTTAAGCGAACCAGTGCGGTTAAGTTAGTAGCAGGATTGCTAAGTGAATTCAGCTTCCCTATCGACTTCTGGTCAGGAGGTTGCAAAAGGTCATCACGTGACCCCAGGACACTGCAACCGTCGTAAGTACGTGCCAAATGGCCCAATTTCAATCATGTGACCATGGGGATGCTACACTGGTCATAAGTGTGAAAAACCGGTCATAAATCATTTTTTTCCAGCCCTGTTAGAACTTTTTTTTTTATTTGCATTTATATCCCGCCCTTCTCCGAAGACTCAGGGTGGCTTACACAGTGTTAAGCAATAGTCTTCATCCTATTTGTATATTTATATACAAAGTCAACTTATTGCCCCCAACAATCTGGGTTCTCATTTTACCTACCTTATAAAGGATGGAAGGCTGAGTCAACCTTGGGCCTGGTGGGACTAGAACCTGCAGTAATTGCAGGCAGCTGCTGTTAATAACAGACTGCATTAGCAGTCTGAGCCACAGAGGCTGTGAACAGTTGTAGAATAGAGTAGAGTAGAGTAGAGTAGAGTAGAGTAGAGTAGAGTAGAGTAGAGTAGAGTAGAGTAGAGTAGAGTAGAGTAGAGTAGAGTAGAGTAGAGTAGAGTAGAGTAGAATAGAATAGAATAGAATAGAATAGAATAGAATAGAATAGAATAGAATAGAATAGAATAGAATAGAATAGAATGTGGAGTGGAATAGGAAAGGAATAGGAGTAGAATAGAATAGAATAGAATAGGAGCTGGAAGGGACCTTGGAGGTTGTGTAGTCTAGCCCCCTGCTCTAGCAGGAGAACCTAAACCATTTCAGACAAGTGACTGTTCAGTCTCTTCTTAAAAACCTCCAGTGATGGAGCATCCCACGATTTCTGGTGGCAAGCTGTTCCACTGGTTTATTGTCCTCACTGTTAGGAAGTTTCTCCTTAATTCCAGGTTGCTTCTCTCTCTGATTAGTTTCCAACCATTGTTTCTTGTCCTGCCTTCAGGTGCTTTGGAAAATAATCCGAATAATTTAAAATGATGGTTGTAAGCTAAAAACTGCCTGAAAACTAAACTAAATGACTTTGGCTCATTTGGGAAATGCCAGTGGGCTCAGGGCTATCCGTCCCTCTGGGAAGTGCAGGGTGTCCCATAAAACGGGGGCCACTCGGAAGAGAATAGAATAGAACAGAATAGATTTTTTTATTGGCCAAGTGTGATTGGACATGCAAGGAATTTGTCTTGGTGCATAGTCTCTCAGTGTACATAAAATTAGTTTTAAGGGGAAATTTTATTAATTTTAAATGGGGTTTTTAGTATGGAAATTTTTCATCTCAGGCTAATTTAATAAGTTTTTAAATGGTATTTTAATCTGTATATTGTCTTGTTTTATTTTTGCCTGTACACCGCCCTGAGTCCTTCGGGAGAAGGGCGGTATAAAAATAAAATAAAATAAAAGAAATAAATAAATAAATAAAAGAAAAGATACGTTCATCAAGAATTCTAAGGTACAACACTTAACGATAGTCATAAGGTACAAATAAGCAATCGGGAAACAATATCAATATAAGAAAGTTACAGTCATAAAAGGCTTGTCACCTGGCCCAAGCCCCCCACCCCCCCCAAAGGAGGGGAATCTTGCTGCAGACCCTCTTGTGATCCCTCTTCCTGGTTCAGGCCCATCATTTGTGCTCCTCTTGTCAGCAAGCATCCCTCCAGGCAGGTGTGTGTGTGTGAATGTGCCCTGAAAGCTGCCCTTAGTTTTCCTGGCACGGCTACACACACCTGCCCCAAGGCTGCCCCCCCCCCCAAGTAGGTCACCTCTGTCCGTAACAGACGGTGGAAACAGCTCTAATTGGACTCTGAGCCCCTAATAGGGTTTGCCAGGTTTGGGGGTAACTGGCTGTGTGAATCTCATCGTTGTTGTTTGTCAGTGATGCCTTAAAGGGACGACACAAACCCCAAATCATCGTGGCTTATTCGGTAAGTCTCCGTTAGTATGTTGGCTTTTGAAGCATGAAGACCTGAAGCAGGGGGGGAAAAAATGGCTTTCAGATGATGATCCTTAGAGCAATATTTAGCAGAGTTGGAAGGGACCTTGTAGGTCATCTAGTCCAACCCAAGAAGGAGACCCTACACCATTTCTGATGATGAAGATGATGAAGACTCCGCCTGCCTAGCAGCTCTCGGAGATTTCCTAGTAGCTCAAGGTACTCACCTTTTCTCCCTCGACTGAACAGTATAGTATATAAAGTATACTGCTTTATATAAAGTAGTCCTCAACTTATGACCACAATTGATCCCCAAGTTTGCTAAGCAAGAGAGTTTAGTGAGTTTTCCCCCATTTTATGACCTTTTTTGCCACAGCAGATCAATTGTTAGTCACATTAAGAGAATCTGGCTCCCTCGTTGGGTGGTCACAGAAGGCGATCGTGAGGCTCCAGGACATTGCAGCCGTCATAAATATGAGCCAGCCATCAAGCATTCGAATTTTGATCATGTGACCACGGGGATGTGAACACTTGGTCGTCCTGCTCGCTGCAGGTAGTCCTCAACTTACAACGGCAGTTGCAACCAGCATTTCCTCGGCCAAGAAAGCCAGTTGTTAAGTGAATTATGCCTCATTTCATGAACCTTTTTTTTTTTGGCCAAGGTTGTGACGTGAATCATACGGTCATTCGGTGAGTGGCTGCTTTTCGGAAGCTGGCTGGTTGCCGTAGCGATCCCAGGGATCCTACATCCTCATTGTGAACGCATGCTGGTTGCCAAAAGTTTAGACTTTGATAGTGTGACCTTGGGATGCTGCTACAGTTGTAAGTGTGAGGACCTGTTGTAAGTCACCTTTTCGGCCTCGTAACCTTGTACGCTTGTTAAATGAATTGTTGGATGTTGAGGATGACTTGTATAAAACTCTTTGTTGAAAAAGCCCAGATTCGCACATCGCTGAGCTATAAACCATGATTGTCATCCAACAGCTGCCTTTACATGTCACTAAGCCAGGTATGCTGAGTCCCTAAGATGGCAGGCGCCTCCCCCCCGCCCCGGTGCCCCCATGATGCAGGACTGGAAGCTAACCCAAAACCAGCTTCTGTGTTTAATTGTGTTTTTCAAATCTGGTTGTGTGTGTGTGAGAGAGAGAGAGGGGGTTGAATTAGAACGTGATTTCCCAGGGCAATTCATGAGAATGCTAACAATAGAAAAGGCAGTTGATGCTATAAATAATTCGCTATGAGTAGACTGTCATTGTGCCTTCAAATTCATTGTTAGGGCTTACTTGTTCTATGGCAGCCTGTACTTTGTCTCCTTTTAAATAGATTTGAATAATATTAAGGCAATTAAGATATTTTGGGCTAGACCAGAGGTTCCCAATCTTTTTCGCCCGCGGCTCCCCCGGAAATCCGACCTGCAACTGCGCATGCGCACCAGACGCGCCCGCGGCTCCCCGGAAATCCAACCTGCAACTGCGCATGCGCACCAGACGCCCCAGAAATGGCGCATCAGCGCCGGACCCAGCGGGCGCAGATATTCCGCGGCGCCCCCATGACGATAGCGCGGCTCCCTGGGGAGCCGCGGCTCACAGTTTGGGAATCACTGGGCTAGACCGAAAATAGAATGGTGGCGAGGTATCAAAAAAACAACAACAACCAAAAACAACCCATGTAGATTTATTTTTATTGCTATTATTTTGCTTCTCTTGGGACAGCATGATGTATTTTGCTGAATTTGGTGAAAAAGGTCAATATAAGATGGGTAGCTGAATAAATGTTTTAGATAAATAAATACATTTTAAGTCCTGCTGCTACTGTCAAAATAGGACTGGGTTGTGGGCTTTGTCTCCTCTAAACAGAAAGCCCAGCTGACTGCTGCATTAGGACTTCTAATAATGATATTGTCACTGAATATGCTCTGGGAAGCATTTTCCAATGCTGACAGTCACTTTATGAGATTATCATCTTAGCTGGTTTAAATTATTGAGAAGAGGGAATAAATCAGAAAAGGTCACTTCATGTTGCTAGTCAAAGCAACATTGCTGTTTTTCCTAGAATATTAAAGGTGGAATGGTTTTTTTGCTGGTTATTCAACACTCACTGGGGTGAAATAAGAGAGAAATAATTTCTCCTAAATTCTGTCCTGCAATGGTTATAATTGATTAAGAGAAGATGTCGGATCTAAAGGAATAATGATTTTTCATCTTAGCAAAAAATAAGGTGGCAAAAAATAAGGATGGAATAAGGTATCCTGCCTTGGACGGCGGTGGGGTGGGTGGGTTGGACTAGAACGGGGTCTCCAACCTTGGCAACTTTAAGACTTGTGGACTTCAACTTCCAGAATTCCTTAGCTACCCTAACCCTAATCCACAAGTCTTAAAAGTTGCCAAGGTTGGAGACCCCTGGACTAGAGGACCTCCAAGGTCCCTTCCAGCCCTAGGTTTCTATGATCCATGCTGCCTATCCTAATAGCTGTTCTGATAAATATTAATAGTATTTATTTAAATTTCTTAGCCTATTTAATAAGTACAAGTTTCTTTCACTCTGGTTCCTTGCTGATGCATTGTTTTAGACCAGCCTTCCATATAAACGCTCCTGGGTGGAGAGGGGGGGGCAGTGAATGCAGGGGCTCCTTCCTGCCCCATAACTGCATTCCAGCAAGGAGTGGGAGTTCAATGGTGTTCAATGTTTGCTTTCTATGAAAAGGTGAGTTGGCTCAAATCCTGTTCAGTACACGGATGTGCCCATGAAATATCCCTTTCATTCAGGATTCTGTTTTAACTTCCTGTTTAGTCTACAGCTTTGGCCCTGCCTCTCTCTCTCTTTTTCCACCCTCCCCCCCCCAAAAAAACCTGCCAAGGGTGGCTCAGTCCTCCTAGGTGAGGCGAGCTTCATTCGGGGCAGTCTTTCTTTCCTTTCTTCCCATGGACAGTCCAGGGCTCTGTTGTCCATTTGACATTTCCTCCTCCTTTGGCATAAAGGTGGACAGTCACCACCAACAGGGAGTTAGTTGGCATCGAAACCAACTTAGTGGAAAAGCGGCTGCCGGCCAGGGTTGGAAGCCGGTGCCCGGCTGGACCCATCCTCCACAGCCAGGGAGGCACAGGGGACACTCGCCTCCTTCCTGGCCTTGTATGGAGAGGGCTATAAGGTTCCTTTGGCTTTCAGTGCAGGGTGCGAGACTGAGAAATCAGCTCCTCAAAAGTTGGTGATTTGTGGCTGAAAGTATTGGTGTCAGTGCCCTGAATTGGATTGGCAGAAAACCCCTTTTTTTGTAAACCCATTTGCTATTGCAGATGCTATTTATGTTGGTTTGAGCTCGGAGCTCAAACCAACAACGTAACTACCAACCCCAGCTGCTAATATTCAAAGACATTTTGAACCATGGATGCTCTTCTTCTGGCTGAATACAGCTCTGTTTGGTGTCTTCGCCCAGAAAGATGGTCAGGAAGATTAGATTTGAAGGGGAGAAGCTCATTTGGAGAACGCAGGTGCCTTTGTCACACTTGTTAAGACCTCCTATAATAATAATAATAATAAAAATGACTTCCTGGGCAATGTGTAACCTGTGAAAATGAGGCATCTTCTTCAAAGAGTTGCCGACAATTGCAAGCTTAAAATACAGGTAATCCTCCAGTTATGTCTGTTCGTTTAACAACCGTTCTAAATTATGACAGCGCTGGAAAAAGTGACTTAACAACCCCAGGCCTTGCACATATAACCACTGCAGGATCCCCGCAGTCAAGGGATAAAAATTTGGGTGCTTGGCAACCGGCGTGTATTTCCAACGGTTGAAGCGTGCTGGGACTGCCATTTCTGACCTCCCCGGGGGGGCTTTTGATAAGCAGAGTCAATGGGGGAAGTTGAATTGGTTTATTCAGTTAACAACTGCAGCGAAAACCACTGTAAAATTGGGCACGATTCGCTTAATGTCTGGATGGAAGTCTTGGTCTTATTTGTAAGTTGAGGACTACCTGTGTATGAACTTCAGTTCCTGGAATTCAGCCAGCCAGCATATTGAAGTCCAGGTCTGCTCCCTGGGAATTCTGGGAGCTGAAGTCCACCAATCTTAAAAAGTTGCCACTGTTGAGAAATGCATTTCTACAAGGCTGTCTCCCCTTTGAGTCTGCATTGCTGCACAGCCTTGCACTGAAGTATTATTAAATCAAGAGGAGTAATGCTATGATGTCAGAGTTAGTCGTGCAGCGGTTCTCATCTCTCGTAAATAATCACAGTCTCTGTTTAATTTGCTTAATTGATTTACCTAGCAACCCATCTCGTAGGAAAAACATCAGGATTGAACCTGTAAGTCTTTCTTGAATGTGTCGTTCAGGTCATTGATGTCTTCAACCGGCCCATCATTTTAGCAGTGATTAAGATGCAAAAATTAGTTCTAAGATGAAGCAACAGTTAAAAGCAGGATGAAAGAGACAGAACCTGGCTCTTCTCCTAAGGTGAGAGAGAAGTTGCACAAAACAAGACAGACACAGACTTCAGAGGATAATTAGAACTGCAGAAAAAAACAATGGCTACCAACCTGTCTTCCATTGAGGACCTGTATACTGCATGAGTCAAAAAGAGGGCTGTGAAAATATTTACAGACCCCTCACATCCTGGACATAAACTGTTTCAACTCCTACCCTCAAAACGATGCTACAGAGCACTGCACACCAGAACAACTAGACACAAGAACAGTTTTTCCCCCGAAGGCCATCACTCTGCTAAACAAATAATTCCCTCAACACTGTCAGACTATTTACTAAATCTGCACTACTATTAATCTTCTCATCGTTCCCATCACCCATCTCTTCCCACTTATGACTGTATGACTGTAACTTTGTTGCTTGTATCCTTACAATTTATATTGATATTGATAGTTTCCTGATTGCTTATTTTTAATATGACTATCATTAAGTGTTGTACCTTATGAATCTTGTCGAATGAATCTTTTCTTTTATGTACACTGAGAGCCTATGCACCAAAGACAAATTCCTTGTGTGTCCAATCACACTTGGCCAATAAAAAATTCTATTCTGTTCTGTCCTATCCTGTCCTGTCCTATCCTATCCTATCCTATCCTATCCTATCCTATCCTATCCTATCCTATCCTATCCTATCCTATCCTAATAGAATAGAATGGTGGGGGGTGTTTAATGCTATTGCAGGGGGAGGGTAGTTCCTCGTTTTGGGAAGAAGGCCCCCTCCTTTGGGCTCCATCATAAGACATTTTCAACAAGACTTCCCTACACATCTTTTTTTTTTTTTTAAAAAAGAAATCTAGAAATGCATTTATTAACATTGATAAACTGATCATTATATTTTCGTACTAAAGATTTCCACGGGGAGTCTTCCCTGCAGATCTGAATGTCCGAGCAGGTTGGGGGACGGTGTGTGTATGTGATTGTGTGTGTGTGTCCTTCAGAGAGGCAGGTCTTTGTCTGGAGGTCGTTTGCAAAGGCTTAAGCCCGCAGCTCACAAGGTGTGCAAAAAAGAGTGAACAAGCTGTGCAGTTGTTCTTCTTCTTCGGGTCTCCTGGTCGTCCTGTACTTTGCACCTCCACCTGGTGCCATGGGCAGCACCTGCACCTTTTGGGCACAGTGGGCTGCCTTGCAGTAGTTAAGGTGACCCGGCGAGGAGCTGGCATTGCTCGCTGTTTTGCTGATCTTACATTTTCTTTATACCATTTATAGTTTACACTTTGGATTGCTAGGAAATGCAGAGCTGTCAGTTGTGTCCAAAGCCTTGAGACATCAGCTGCTTTGGTGATTTGTAAAATATTTGCAGTCAAAAGCCAAAGCAAACTGAATTTATATATCTTAATACTGCAAATAGATAAATTTAGGATATAAACCTCCTCTGAGGATAACTGGGACAATCTGTACTGAAAACAGGAGGAAGTAGCAGAAAGAAGGGCGATGGGAAAGTCACATAAACGACCTTTGCGGCTTTGTAATTGGGTAATATATCACAGATTGGTGAGTAGCAATTTGATTCTAGTAGTTGCCTCAGTAGCATTTATTATTCTGGGAAGGAGGTATATTCTGTCACCCGGGCAGCCTGTGTGGCTGTTGCCATTATTTTACCCTTCTATTTGAGATCAGTCATAATCTGCCATCTTTCATGTATTACCAAAGATGGAAGAGATTCCAGAGTCGCCTTTTCATATGTCCCTTTCCCCCCCACCCCCAGTGCTCTTGTAACTCCAAACGGTCACTAAAAGAACGGTTGTGAGTCAAGGACTATCTGTATCTCGCATGAGAACTCTGGACTGATTTGTTCAATGATTCGTTGAACAAATGAATTAGGATTGAACTCTCGGCAGTGGGCAGAGTCAGCCTGCAATACTGCATTTTAACCACTGGGCCACCACGGCTCCTAGCAGGAGATTCATAGGAATGTAACTGTGGCTGTGACACCCCAAGAATGGAAGGTTCCCCGCAGGGGCATTCATTAGACAAATCAAGATGGCAGCTACGGAAACGTATCTTGACTTTTTTTGACACCCCCCCCATCCCAGACCGCATTGTTCTTTCCTTCACCCCCCACCCCCCAAAGTTTACTTTGCCTTATTTTGGCACATAGCTTGGATTCATTTATTCAGCCAAGCTTCTAACAGATTTCTAATTTTGTTCATTTGTTAGGATTTTAATGTTTTAATGCTAGAAGGCAGCCTGAGTCATTCGCTACAAGATGAGTGGTTACGAGATCCATCAATTCAATGGATAAGTCAAACAATAAACAAACAAACAAATAAATAAAGAGCTACCGGTCCATAGAATTTTTATTTGTTTGTCTGAATGATTGTATTTTATGACAGCTTGTTTTGATGACTGCACATACCTACACACACACACACCCCTCTGAAATCTTTGGATAAAGGTGTGTTAAAAATGGGTGATAAATACTTAACCTTTGTGCCGAAAGGTGTGCCGTGATGAATAGAATACGGCAGGTGTCAAGGTTAAACGAAAGCATTGATTTTGTTTATTAATACAATGTACGTCCTGCTGTAATCCAAACTGTAAAGCTGGTGGAGGATGGGCTGGTATATGTCTTATCTTTTTCCTATCTGCTGTTGGGAAGGCTTTGACGCTGAAGCAGGGCAAAGATGGATGGATGGATGGATGGATGGATAGCTAGATAGATAAGATAGATAAAATAGATAGATTAGATTAGATAGATTAGATCAGGCTTTGCTGGCTGAGGAATTCTGGGAGTTGAAGTCCAAGTCTTAAAGTTGCTAAGGTTGGAGACCCCTGGATTAGATAGATAAATAGATAGATTAGATTAGATAGGTAGAATAGAATAGAATAGAATAGAATAGAATAGAATAGAATAGAATAGAATAGAATAGAAAGATAGATAGATAGATAGATAGATAGATAGATAGATAGATAGATAGATAGATAGATATAGAGTTATTTGGAAGGGACCTTGTAGGTCATCTAGTCCACACACACGCCCAAGCAGGGGACCATACACCATTTCTGACAAATGGCAGTCTAATCACTTCTTGAAAGTATCAAGTGTGAAGCTGCCACAACTTCTAAATGCAACTTCTGTTCCATGGGTTGATTGTTCTCACTGTCAGAAAATTTCTCCTTATCTCCAGGTTGAATCTCTCCTTGATCAGTTTCCATCCATTATTCCTTGTCTGGCCTTCAGGGGCTTTGGGAAATAGCTTGACCCCCTTCCTCCACTCTGTGGCAGCCCCTCAAATATTGGAAGATGCTATCCTGTCTCCCTGGTCCTTCTTTTCACTAGACTAGCCAGGCTCAGTTCCTGCAATCGTTCTTCGTATGTTTTAGCCTCCAGTCCCCTCATCATCCTGATTGCTCTTCTCTGCACTCTTTCTAGAGTCTCAACATCTTTTTGATAGTGTGATGACCAAAACTGGATGCAGGATTCTAGCTCTGGTCTTATTAAGGCTTTACAGAGGGGTATTAGTACCTTTAGGAGCCGAATTTGCAATGAAGGGAAGGATACAGGATGTTTAAGCAGGGAATTCCTCCAGGCTGGTAGGGAGGCAGGAGACAAGTCTTAAAGTTGCCAGGTTTGGAGATCCTTGGCTTAGATGTGCTACTAATAAGGCTTAAATATACTCCCAATTAGACTTAACTATGAATACGTTAGACCTGCAAGGAATGACTTTAATGTTGTTGCCGTTTCCATTTAAAATAATCTTTTAGGTATTTTTGCTTACCTGAATTACCACGTTCCCCGGACCAGACGGGAGATCTTGGAGACCCTAATCAAGGGGCTACAGAGACTGGAATATCGAGGATATGACTCCGCAGGTAAGCTGTCCGTGCGATGCATGACTTGGCTCCCGAACTTCTTTGTCTGGTCATGCTACTGAACTTCATCTGCATCTGAACCTGTGTGTGTGTGTGAAAGGGGGGGGGGAGAGTTAGAAAGAGAGTGTTAGAAAATGTGTGTGTATGTGAGTGAGTGAGAGAGAGAGAGAGAAAGAGAGAGAGAGAGTACCCTTCCTTAGCCTTCTATGTGCCTGGGAACCACTAATTCTGCCAGGGAAGTTGTGGGTTTTTTCTTCCTGTATACTGCACCCGAGTCAAAAAGAGGGCTGTGAAAATATTTACAGACCCCTCTCATCCTGGACATAAACTGTTTCAACTCCCACCCTCAAAATGAAGCTAGAAACCAAATGAAGCACTGCACACCAGAACAATTAGACACAAGAACAGTTTTTTCCCGAAGGTCATCACTCTGCTAAACAAATAATTCCCTCAACACTGTCAAACTATTTACTAAGTCTGCACTACTATTAATCTCCTCATCGTTCCCACCACCCATCTCCTCCCACTTATGACTGTATGACTGTAACTTTGTTGCTTGTATCCTTACAATTTATATTGATATTGTTTCCTAATTGCTTATTTGTTCCCTATTACTATCATTAAGTGTTGTAAGTGTTGTACCTTGATGAACATATTTTTTTCTTTTATGCACACTGAGAGCATATGCACCAAGACAAATTCCTTGTGTGTCCAATCACACTTGGCCAATAAAAAAATTCTATTCTATTCTGTTCTATTCCATTCCATTCCACTTTATTTTATTCTTTTCTTTTCTTTTCTATCCTATCCCTCGTCTTCCCTCCCATGTCGTAGGGGTTGGAATCGATGGCGGGAATGACAAAGACTGGGAGGCCAACGCTGGCAAGATCACGCTCATTAAGAAGAAAGGGAAAGTGAAGGCTTTGGATGAAGAAGTCAACAGTAAGCCTCATTTCCCTCCTTTTCCGTTGGGGGGGGGCTGCATGGAAAAAAACGCAGCTGGTGGGCAAAGGGATAATAGGAATCTGCATTTAATTGGGTTGATGGATTTGATTTGATTTCTGCAGCCGCTCCTCCCAACACTCTGGGCGGCATATATCCTAAAACATAAAGTCAAATGAAAAACAGTTGAAACCATACCGACTGCAAGTAATGTTAACTTTGCTTCTCTTGAGTCAGGGTTTGTTTTCCCTCTGGGGGAGCCAAGATTTGAGGCCCATGGTGAGAAGACAGAGTGCAAGGTCCCAGCTTGTGTGTCTCCCACAATTTGGGTGATGGGAGAGGATGGTGGGAGATGCTTGAATGACCATTCTTGGACCACAAGCCTAAAGGTGGAATTGTGCTGCCTTCAAAATTCGGCTTCTTAGAATTCTTAGTTGTATAACTCATAGTACTGGTGCATTATTTACTATTTTCTCTTTTTGATAATCTGAACCTTACTAACTTAAGTATTTTTAGCCTAAATTTCAGCAGAGATAAGTAGATTTTGACTACCGTGTTTCCCCGAAAATAAGACCCTGTCTTATATTTTTTCTTGAACCCTGAAATAAGCGCTTGGCCTTATTGCCATGCGCTCAAAAGCCCGATTGGGCTTATTATCAGGGGGATGTCTTATTTTGGGGGGACACAAGGTAGAAAATCAGCCAGTAGCATTTTATAATATTATATCCTACCCAAGAAGTATGTTGTATAAGTAGTCCTTGACTTATGATCATTCATTTAACAATGTTATTAAAAAAAAACCAACAAATATCTATCTATCTATCTATCTATCTATCTATCTATCTATCTATCTATCTATCTATCTATCTATCTATCTATCTATCTATCTATCTATCTTTATCTTTTTCCCTCTCCCTAGAGCAGCAGGATATAGACCTGGACATTGAGTTCGATGTGCACCTTGGAATCGCTCACACACGCTGGGCCACCCATGGCGAGCCTAATCCGGTCAACAGCCACCCGCAGAGATCAGACAAAAACAACGGTAGGCCGGAATTGGTCTCACAAAGTGGCTTTCTTTGGGGGAGGATTTGTGAGTGGGGTGTGTGTGTGTAGGATTTTGCAGTAGCAAAGGATGTGATTGGCTCTTCAGAACCTGCAGGAATTTAGTCCAGCTGTTTTGGGATGTTCTGCTTTTCCTTCCCGAATAAGGGCCAGGAAGCAGAGCCTCTGAGCTTCTCTGGAATCTTCCGATGGACGAAAGAGTCAGTCAACGCAGCCAAGAGAAGCAGTGGCCAGGTCCCTGATGGGAAACTGGATCTAGATCATATTTAAGCTCTTCCTAGGCGAGACTTAAGTCTACCATCCAGGATATGGTGCTTACAGCTGACATGATAGTAGTATTCCAATAATTGAGGGGCTGCCACAAAGGAGATGGGGTCCAATTCTCCAAGGTACCAGAGGGCAGGACAAGAAGCAATGGGTGGAAACTAATCAAGGAGAGAAGCAACCTGGAATTAAGGAGAAACTTCCTAACAATAAGGGCAATTAACCAGTGGAACTGCTTGCCTCCAGAAGTTGTGGGCGCTCCATCACTGGAGGTTTTTAAGAAGAGATTGGACAACCATTTGTCTGAGATGGTATAGGATCTCCTGCTTGAGCGGGGGGGTGGGGGCTTAGACTAGAAGACCTCCGAAGTCCCTTCCAGCTCTATTTTGATAGATTGATTGACAGGGCTTCAAAAGTGACCGTTTCACCAGGTGTAAGGCACAAGCAACCAGATCCACAAGTGTAGCGTTCAAGCTGAGTTTACTTTATTGCTTTCTGCCTAGAATGCAGGAATCTTCTCAGACAGATTGCGTGTTAGATAAGCTTCCATGGAACTTGGGGAGAGGGCTCAGTCCCACCACCCTCTTATCTAACCCATGTTGTGCTCCACCACCCCTTGAGGAGGGCCTTCCCGCATAAAGACGATTTTTTTGAACGAGACGTCCTCCTTTTCTTTTCCACGGGCCTTCTTTTATGGCGTGGTTTCTGATCGCAGCCTTGAATGTGAATGTTTCTTTTTCCTTTCAGAATTTATTGTTATCCACAATGGAATAATCACAAATTACAAAGACCTGAAAAAGTTCTTGGTAAGTTCAACTCCCTGGATTGTATTTTGTGGGAGACGTTCAAAACAGGATCCGCTTAAGATGATGGAATGGATGATGTTATTAGATAAAATCTTAATTTGGGAATTTATATAAAACGAGAGGATGAAATGTTATATGCATTGGTTAATTAAAAGATTAACTGATTAAGATACTTGGACAGATATCAGATGGATGTCATGTATGATTAGATGATTTAAAGAAATTTCAACCACCCCACCGACATTGTAATTGGATTGAAGATGTTTTTATGTTTGTTTGTTTTAAAAAAAATTAAAAAAACTTTTTCAAAAAAACCCAAACAGGATCTGCTTGGGGTGGTCAGGCAGGAAATAGCCCTCTGTTCCTTAGTGGCTTGTCCCACGTGACGCCAAGCTCCTTCAGAGTTGGACAGGGTGTCCTTTTGCCCACAGTCTGGTTGGTCCTTGGGGCGTGGCACAAAATGAAAAGTATGTTTTGTTCTGTCCATGGAACAATCCACATTGTGGCTCAGAATTTTGGGTGCCTTGCGGTCCAGCTGAGCTGAAACTGAGAACAACTCGGTTATTCTTTCAACCGAGACCGGCTGATTTATTGACCTCTATGATCCTTGGTTCAAAATGACTCTCGAGTAGCTTATATGAAGCCAATAAAACAGGGGTCTCCAACCTTGACAACTTTAAGACTTGTGGACTTCAACTCCCAGAATTCCTCAGCCAGCAAAGCTGGGAGTTGAAGTCCACAAGTCTTAAAGTTGCCAAGGTTGGAGACCCCTGCACTAAAACATTAAATCACAGGTAGTCCTTGACCTACGGCTGGCCGCAACTGAGCCAGGATTTCTGTACTCAAGGGGTGGTGGTGGGGAATCACCCAACCTTGGGACGCTGCTGCTTATAAATATGAGTCAGTTGCCAAGGGTCTGAATTTTGACCCCGTGACCACGGGGATGCTACAGTGGCCATAAGTGTGAAAAAATGGTCATCATAAGTCACATTTTTCAGTGCCGTTGTAACTTCAAACAGCCACTTAGTGAACGGTTGTAAGTCTACCGGTAGAATCGTCGTATCCAACAACACCGTCCTGTAATCTCCAGTCCAGTTGGGGGGATATCGGTCTTCGTTGTCTCCAAATGCTTTCCTGAAGAGTTACATCTCGGGGGCTCTTTGGAAGCCCACCAAGATATGCCAATAGCCTGTTGCCCCTGAGAAGGTTAGCATATTGCCCCCAACCATCTGGGTCCACATTTGACCGACCTCAGAAGGACGGAAGGCTGAATCAACTTTGAGCCGGTCAGGATTGAACTGCTAGCAGTTGACAGAATTAGCCTGCAATACTTGCATTCTAACCACTGGGAGGGAAGGAGGGAGGGAGGGAGGGAAGGAAGGAAGGAAAGAAAGAAAGAAAATAGCAATAGCACTTGCTTTATAGCCCTCTCTAAGTGATTTACAGAGTCATCCTCTTGCCCCCAAAAGTCTGGGTCCTCATTTTCCTCACCTCAGAAGGATGGAAGGCTGAATCAACCTTGAGCCGGTCAGGATTGAACTGCTAGCAGTTGGCAGAATTAGCCTGCAATACTTGCATTCTCTGGCTATGTCCAGATTGACATGATACCTTGGTAAATTTTCCTGTTTCCTCCAGGCAATTTCTTTTGAATGTCCCTGATTGGAGCTGGGCCATCTTAGAAGAAATTAGAATTTAGTGTGCAAGATCTTTAGCACTTGGTCACTTCAGTAATATATTTTTGCAATCGATTTTCTCTTGACTGAGCCACATCTGTCACGCTCTTTCACGCTCGTCGCTTCTCTTCCCTGATTCAGGTGCAAAAATATCATATTTCCCCCCCTCCTTTTTCGTGTCTTTTTTCAGGAGAGCAAAGGCTATGAATTTGAATCGGAAACCGATACAGAAACCATTGCAAAGCTTGTCAAGTACATGTATGATAACTGCGAAAGCGACGATATAAGCTTCACCACCTTGGTGGAGAGAGTCATCCAACAGCTGGTACATCTCTAGTTTTTCATAAATCACCGGACAGTCTGGGTCTCATATCTTTTGCTAAATCATTGATATTGCTTAACAATAGAGGGTCAGGCTTTTAAAGCATTTTTTTACTACCGGTTCGGACGAATCGTCCCGAACAGGTAGCATTTCACCCCTGCAATACACGTTACATTTTTTATAAAAGAGTGTAACGTACCTCTGTGCTTATCTGTGTTTGTTTAGAAAGAAGCAAATCTAAGTTTCTACTATTTTTTTTCTTCCAATGACTTTTTTTTTAAATCAGAAAGGGGTTTGATCGCGCCTGTTACACGTTCAGTGCAATGGAATTGGGGGAGTCGGTGTGCATGAACGTGCGCATAAAAACATTCAAGGTCTCCTTTTCTTTCCTGTCCCAATGCAGGAGGGGGCCTTTGCCCTGGTGTTCAAAAGTGTCCATTATCCTGGCCAAGCAGTTGGCACAAGGTGAGTGCCAGTCTGTCTGTCATTCCTTTCTCCCATCTTTTTTTTCTTGTTTTGAAAAAGTTTTTTATTTTTATTTTTCATCAACATATTTAAATGTACCGTCTCTTATCCGTCGTTAATCATTATTCATTCGTCTTATCTTTTAATTTCCATTTGTTAGTTGTCCTGGCCTGCTCTTTTACCGTTTCCTTACTTTTGTTTTAATACAACCTTTTCTTTTCCTCTTCCCTTCTCTCCCTTCTTCTCTCTCTTTCTATTTTCCTCATTCCTCCTCTCCTTCCTTTTTCTCCTTCCTCTCCTCTTTCCCCCTCCTCTCTTTGTCCTCCTCCCTCCTCCTCTTCTTTCCCCTTCCTTCTTCCTCTCCTTTTCCCTTCCTTCTTTCCTCCTCTTTCCTTGCCTCCCTACTCCCCTCCTTGCCTCTCTCTACTCCTCTCCCCCTTTCTACTCCCTTCTTGTTTCCATTTTCAATTCAGATAGAAGAGATGTAATTATAAAGTAAAAAAGAAATTTGAAAGGAAGATATATGTATATTACTTTCTCCATTCTTGAAGGTTGGCACAGAGTTAATAGCCATTTCAAGTTGTGTATTTGAATATGTAATGCTATAACCAGGGCTAAGTAGTTGCTCGGGAGTAAAATATGAGTAAGTCTTCCCAATGGCTGCTGCCGCCGCCGCCCACGAAGAGTCTTGGCTGCTCATCTCAACCTCTTGTTTTGCTTTACTATACTAGACAACACAGGATCAACAGTAGAGACCTTCAAGTTTCTAGGTTCTACCATATCTCTAGATCTAAAATGGACACCTAACACTAAAACCATCACCAAAAAAGCACAACAAAGAATGTTCTTTCTGTGCCAACTCAGAAAGCTCAAACTGCCCAAAGAGCTGCTGATCCAGTTCTACAGAGGAATTATTGAGTCTGTCATCTGCACCTCTAGAACTGTCTGGTTTGGTTCTGCAACCCAACAAGACAGACACAGACTTCAGAGGATCATTAGAACTGCAGAAAAAATAATTGCTACCAACCTGCCTTCCGTTGAGGACCTGTATACTGCACGAGTCAAAAAGAGGGCCGTGAAAATATTTACAGACCCCTCGCATCCTGGACATAAACTGTTTCAACTCCTACCCTCAAAATGACGCTATAGAGCACTGCACACCAGAACAACTATTTATTTATTTATTTATTTATTTATTTATTTATCTATCTATCTATCTATCTATCTATCTATCTATCTATCTATCTATCTATCTATCTATCTATCTATCTATCTATCTATCTATCTATCTATCTATCTGCATTTATATCCCGCCCTTCTCCGAAGACTCAGGGCGGCTTACACTATGTTAGCAATAGTCTTCATTCTATTTGTATATTTATATACAAAGTCAACTTATTGCCCCCAACAATCTGGGTCCTCATTTTACCTACCTTATAAAGGATGGAAGGCTGAGTCAACCTTGGGCCTGGTGGGACTTGAACCTGCAGTAATTGCAAGCAGCTGTTGTTAATAACAGATTGCATTAGCAGCCTGAGCCACAGAGGACACAAGACACAAGGACAGTTTTTTCCCCGAGTGCCATCACTCTGCTTAACAACCAATTCCCACAACACTGTCAAATAATTTACTAAGACTGTATTACTATTCTTCTTCTCTTTTTTACTAGTATCTATCTCTTCCCACTTATTACTATAACCATGTTCCTTGTATCTTTCAATTATATTGTTTTTATATGTTTCCTATTATGATCGGATAGCTTATTAGTAACCTTGACTATCACTAAGTGTTGTATCTTTTTATTCTTGATGAATGTATTTTATCCTCCTCGTGTACACTGAGAGCATATACACCCAAGACAAATTCCCTGTATGTCCAATCACACTTGGCCAATAAAGAATTCTCTTCTCTTCTATTCTATTCCAGAAGGGGAAGCCCTCTGCTCATTGGCGTTCGGAGTGAGCACAAGCTTTCCACTGATCATATTCCAATCTTGTACCGGACAGGTAAATTGCCCCAAGCTAATGCTCTGCTTTTTCTTGTTGTTATGCCTCTGGAGCAGCCCATCTGAACGCTGCATGAAATAACTTTGCAACTAGCGTAGTGGGACATTAGGGGATGGTAGAAGTCAGGGCAAAATTGATTTCCCTTTTTAAACTTGGGAAGTAAACTTGCATAAACAGAGGGATAGACTCAAGATCACATGAAATGTTAATTCCACTTTATAATGCCTTTATAAGGCCACACTTGGAATACTGCATTCAGTTTTGGTCGCCACGATGTAAAAAAGATGCTGAGACTCTAGCAAGAGTGCAGAGAAGAGCAACAAAGATGATTAGGAGACTGGAGGCTAAAACATATAAAGAACAGGTGCTGGAATTGGGTATGTCTAGTTTAATGAAAAGAAGGACTAGGGGAGACATGATAGCAGTGTTCCAATATCTCAGGGGCTGCCCCAAAGAAGAGGGAGTCAAGCTATTCTCCAAAGCACCTGAGGGCAGGACAAGAAGCAGTGGGTGGAAACTAATCAAGGAGAAAAGCAATTTAGAACTAAGAAGAAATTTCCTGACAGTTAGAACAATTAATCAGTGGAACAACTTGCCTCCAGAACTCCAACACTGCTCCAACACTGGAAGTTTTTAAGAAGATGTTGGATAACCATTTGTCTGAAGTGGTGTAGGGTTTCCTGCCTGAGCAGGGGGTTAGACTAGAAGACCTCCAAGGTCCCTTCCAATTCTGTTATTATTATTATTAAGTAATGACGGGCTGACAGTCTTCCCCGTGGGTCTGCGTGAGAGGTCATCTTGAAAGAAACTTGAGAGGTAGAGCTTTCTGGGAGTTGCAGTCCGCCAGGCTTAAAGTTGCCAAGCCCCTGTATCCGAGGGCTTTCCCAACGCCGTGGCCTTCTTCAGAGAGGTTTTAAATAATGTAGGATAACTTGAGCCTGGTCATTTGTGCCTTGAGTAGCTGGACGACTGTCGATGTGTTTCTGAAGCCGCTTTTCGTGTTGCCCTTGCAGCCACACAGTCTGTAGATCATTCATTTGATGGCCTACCCAAAAAACTGGACGAAGGTGCTGTGGAGACCAAAACTTTTAACTTACCAGCCCTCTTGCATCTCCGAGAATAAATCAAAACACCTACAACCTTTTTAATTCGTGGTTTACTGCTTTCCATCTGAGGGGTGGGGATCAGGCCCTGCCCTGCCCCCCCACCCCAGTTTCCATCTCTTCGGCTTTTGTTTCCGGAATGGGGGACAGGCATGTGATTATCTCCCTTCGTGTCCCTTCCGAGGGCCAAGGAAGAGGGGCGCCCTGTTTTCACCTGGTGTGTTTGTGGAAAGCAGGAAGAACCCCCTATTAAAGAGGTTTCGTGTGGGAGGAAATTTGCATGCCGTTCTTGTGATGGGTTTTTTCCCCCCCACTTCTTCCCAAATTCGTTTCTGGTTCTTCTTTGCCCCGATCTCATTTCCTTCCTGTCTCCGGATGTTTGTTACTGATACCCAAATGTGAGGATGCTGGATCTTTCCCCCTGGCGCTGACTTCGTGGTTTAAAAAAACCATGGGTATCAACATGGGAGCTGGGTTTTATACTGTCCCCCAGATTGTGTGAATGCACTTCCTGTTCTTCGTAACCCTTGGCTGGCTAATCATGATCAAAACGGGAAGGTTTCAGCGGGTTTGGTGGAAATTCATTGAGGCAAATGGACAAAAGTATCCTGTCTTTAAGGAACAACAGCAGCTTCCATTTAGAAAAAAAAATATTCATTGGCTTCCTCAAATATTTAGATATTTTCTCTGATTTCAGGGGGCTGTATCAGTGTCAGGAAGGATAACCCAAGACAACCCCTTGACTTTCTCCCTTAAGTCCTGCCTGGAGAAGAGCAGGCAACCTCTCTTCCCCTCCCCTCCCCTCCCCTCCCCTGCTGTCCCTTCCCCAAGTATGTCAGGCAATCTGAGTGCAGGCTATTCATCTGCCATTCAGGGCACCTCAAGCGACAGGCCCTCCAGTCAAGGTAGCATGCAAATTATATGTCTGAGTCTGCTTGTCATAGTCTTCTAAGTGCTTCCTTGCTTGTTCGTTGCGGAGCCTGTGAACGCCACCAAGTACAGCAACATTCATTCTGGAAAATAATAATAATAACAACAACAACAACAATAACAACAACAAAACAACAACAACAACAAATATTAGTAATAATAATAATAAATTTATATTTGTATTTTAATATGGCTGTAAACCGCCCTGAGTCCTTCGGGAGAAGGGTGGTATAGAAATCCAATTATAAATAAATAAATAAACAAACAACAACAATAATAATAGAAGTATTAGTAGTAGTAATAGTAGCAATATACTTGGTTGATATTTAGGATGCTGGCAGCAACCCATATCAACCATTAGCACCAGTCAATTGTATTTGTGACACATTTTTAAATATTCAGTTGACTGAGTTTCATGTTTAATAAATAAGAGATAATAATAATAACATAATAATTATATAATAATAGTAGTAGTAGCAGTAGTCCTAAACGCTTGGGAAGTGTTCAACTAGTGATCTGTGATACGAAATCCAGCATAGTTATCTCGTTTGCTGTCTATACTGTCATAATAATAATAATAATATAATAATAATATACTTGGTTGATACCTAGGACGCTGGCAGCAACCCGTATCAACCATTAGCACCAGTCAGTCGTATTTGTGACACACTTTTAAATGTTTGGTTGACTGAGTTTCATGTTTCATGAATAAAAGAGAAGATAATAATAATAACGCCTGCTGGGATTGGCTAGAGGCCTGACTTTTGATATACTCCCTGTCTGGGTCTGTGGAGGTTTTATTTCTCTCCCTCTTAGCACAGATGCTCCCATTCCGTCCATCTTCTCTAGCGATTCCAAAGGTGCTTTTTCCAAAAGGCAACTGGGCTCTGTTGTTTTTTTTCCTCGAAAACGTTTCGCTTCTCATCCAAGGAGCTTCTTCAGTTCAGAAATTCAGAGGAAAAAGCGAAGGTAGTCCAGCCGCCTTTTGGAAAAAACCACCTTTGGGACAACCATGATCTGGAGGATTGAGGATCTCTGTAGAGCCTCCCTAGTGATCGGGTGATGTCATGGGCGATTCCCACCAGACCTGGGCCTTTCTGACGCTCCCTGAACGAAATTCCACTTTGGGATCTCCGGAGGATCTGCTGTTGTTTTTTGCTGACGAGGATAACTCGGCCTTTGCTTTTAGTTTATGTATTTATTTATTTTTAAACCCCCCTGTAAAAAGCTCTTTGGATTCAGCCTGACTCCGATGAAGACTCAGGCCGTGGTGTCGCCACCAACGGAGCAGCCATTTTGAGAGGATTATCCCCATGGGGGGACGGGGAAAGGTTTTGGAAAAGTCAGGATGGTTTCTGTCCCTGGGGGATCCAAGCCATGAACCCAGGGTGGGCTTCAGTGGTGCCATTGCAGCCTCTGCACTGACTTTTTGGATGCCCCCTGACCTCAGTCCGTTCATCCCTGGGTCACTTCCTAACCGAAGCAGGCCGGGCATTATGGAGCCCCCCTCCTGCACAGGTCCTTCTGATGTGCTAAGGGGGGAGAGGGAGGCTGCCCTTCCACCTCTCTTCCCTGTTGAAGGGAGGCTTCCTGACTTGGAGGGCTGAGGAGAGGAAGCTTCCTGCTGGGTGGGAAAGAGCACCGAGGCCACGGGTGTCCGTGCACGGTGCGCTTTGGGGCTCCCCCCCCCGACGACTGATGACGCTCTCTCTGGGGTTGCAGGCAAAGACAAGAAGGGCACCTGCAGCCTCTCGCGCATGGACAGCACCACCTGCCTCTTTCCCGTGGAAGAGAAAGCCGTGGAGTACTACTTCGCCTCTGATGCCAGGTGGGTGGCAGGGGCCGAGGGCACCAGAGAGCGATCGCTGGCCCTGAGCGTTGCAGGCTGGGTTGAACCCTCACTTCCCAGAGGGAGGCTACGTCGTCCGCCATTAAAGAGATCTTTTAGCCTTTTCAAATGCAGGTAGCCCTTGACCTACGACCGTAACCGAGCCCAAAATTTCTATTCCTGAACAAGATGGTCGTTAAGTGAATTTTGCCCCCTTTTAAGACCTTTTTTGCCACAATTGTTAAGTTGGTAAAGTTAGTGAATTTGGCTTTTCTTCATTGACTTTGCTTCAGGAAACAATGCACTGAATTGAGAGAGGAGGCAGAAGAAGCAGAAAACGAAGCGTTTGTAAAGCTAGAAAGTCCCTTTCAGTAAAACAACAAAAGTTTATGTGAACATTGAAGTCTTATCATTAATGGTTCTCCTTCATAATTCACCCTACTTTTCATTCATGGGAATTTTAAGTTAAATATTTGAGTAACAATAGCTCTTAGACCTATATACCGCTTCACAGTGCTTTATAGCCCTCTCTAAGCGGTTTACAGAGTCAGCCTCTTGGCCCCGACAGTCTGGCTCCTCATTTTACTGACCTCGGAAGGATGGAAGGCTGAGTCAACCTGGAGCCTGGTGAGAATCGAACTGCCAAATTGCAGTCAGCTGGCAGTCAGCAGAAGTAGCTTCCAGTACTGCACTCTTAACCACTCTCCCACCATGCCTCAATTGACTTTGGTAGGCATGGTTGATATAAGGAGTACAAATAATGGCATAAATTCTCTAGATCTCACATGGGTGTCCCATTCTCAGTTGGTTTATGGGTTCCTTCAAGAGCTGTTCAGCCATCCTCCACCATTCTCTCGCAGTGCTGTGATTGAACACACCAACCGGGTGATATTTCTGGAAGATGATGACGTGGCAGCCGTGGTCGAAGGCCGCCTCTCCATACATCGCATCAAGAGAACTGCTGGAGATCACCCTGGCCGGGCAGTTCAGACCCTCCAGATGGAGCTGCAACAGATCATGAAAGGTACGGATTGAGGATTAGGCCTACTTTTCAAATGTTTTGCCTGCCAAGCGGCTTCTGATGCATTCACAGTTCCTTCATGTGTACATCTACCCTCTTGTTCTTCTGTGGTCTATTGGCTAGAGCAGGGGTCGGCAACCTTAAACACTCAAAAGAGCCATTGGGACCAGTTTCCCACAGAAAAGAAAACACCGGGAGCTACAAAACCCTTCCCGTGCCTGACTATTTCTTGAGGAACCACAAAACTACTATATGTAGTTGAATTAAACGTTCTGTTTTCTTCTGAAACTTTTCCTTTCTTGGATTTATCCATTGTTGACCTACTGGGGGTTGAAAAGCTCAATAAATCACATGCCGGCAAGTGGCGATTGTGATGCATATTTTGAGTGACAGGGAGCCGCAGCAGAGGGGTGGAAGAGCCACATGCGGCTCTGGAGCCGCAGGTTGCTGACCGCTTGGCCAGACGATCCATAGAAAGTTATTCCAAGTCCCCTCCGATAGGATCCATTTGGCCCTGGTATGTAGACCTAGTCAAGGTCAGTTTTTCATAACTGTTCAGTTGGAATTCAGATCCTTCCATGAACTCTTCTTCATTGTCCAGTCATGGGACTTCCTCCCCAAGCCAGGAGGGGACGGACACATTTCTCATTTGATTTATTGTTTTTGATTATTGATTTATTGACTTGCTGATTTATTGTTGCCATCTCCACTCAGCAGTTGATAGGCTGTTTTTCTTCCTAAATATGTCAACCACCAATAAGCTGAACTCGGGATCTTCTGACGCTCGTGGGATTGACCCATTGGATTTTAAAGGAAACTTAGTTTAATTTATCCAATCTTGGTTTAATTAAATCATTTAATTTTGAAAGGACTAGCAGTTAATTTAATCATACGATAGCAGTGGCCAAAGTTGTGGAAACCTTTTGGGAAAAGTGCATTTTCTAAAACTAGCTAATAACTCCACTTTTTTTGGGAGTAGTACCATAAAATTATATATCAATGGAAAGATAATTTAATCAAGAATGTAATGCAATAACTTTTATGAAGGATTTGCTATTAGAATAGCAATAAAGAAGAAAATTGAAACACGTAGAAAAAACGAGATCTACAAAAATGATCACCATGTCTGTTAATACTTCGTTGGGTAACCTTTAGCATGAATGACGGCCTTACGACGTTTTCCCATGGAGTGAACCAAGTCTTTGAGTTCTGCAGCTGTTATCATGTGAAACCAAGATTGAATGATGGCTTCTATTAACTGGGTTTTATTCCTGGGTCACTTCTGACTAACAAGTTTCTTTAGTCGGCTCCATAGAGTTTCAATTGGGTTAAGGTCTGGGCTATTCTCAGGCCATTCCAGCAGTGGAATACGATGATCTTGAAACTCCAAAAAAAAAGTAAAAAAAAAGTGGTGTTATTAGCCATCAAACCTCAAAAATACACTTTTTCCAAAAGGTTTCCACAATTTTGGCCACTACTGTAATTAAGCCCCATTAATTGAACTGACACAACATAACTGTAAACAATTATTTCTAAATCCCGATGGTTCATGATGATGTGTTTTTTTTTTTTTTTTGGATGTTGTCTTTGCACTTTGTTGAATCCAGCATCCAGAAATGCTTCCTTCCAGAATTTTTCATTTTACTTCCCTCTTTGTATTACAAGGTTATCTTTCCTTTAATCTTATCTCTGCTGTTTGCCAGGAAAGGCCCTTGGGAAAACATTGAAAGGCAGTGTGCAGTTTTCAAATAAAAACAATGAAAGAACTACTTTTACACATTCACTGAGAAGGAAAGTTCTAATGAGTAGAATGCTGTTTAACTTCCAGATAAATGTGTGTTGGATTGCAGGATTGAAGCACCGCCAAAAATTTTTTCTTTCTTGCATTTCCAATGACATTAATCAGTTTAAAAATTTGAGTCTCACTGCGTTAACCATGGATTTTGTTCCTAAAATTTAATAAAATATAAAATACCCCAGCAATATCCCTTTATATCTAAAAAAAGCCTTCAAGAGCAGAATGAAAGTCAGATTCTTAACTTCTTGTCAATCATACCTGTATCCAAAGGGCTGATTTTAGTGTAGTTCTACTAACAGGAAATCAGTATCTTCTTTGCCAGCCTTGATTCCTAACGATTGAATATGATGAACTCGTGCAGAAGTCAGTTTTTGAAATAGAGCTTTTAGAGTTCAGGTAATACCGGTCAAAAGTATCAAAATATTTTGCTGTCCAGATGTATTGGAAGCTGCAGCTCTCTCATCTACCAATCCACAAAGCCAAATTTCAGATTTATTTCAAAACTTAAAGCACGTTTCCGAGTGATACCGTGTAAATAGCCTTAATTCCATTTTAAAGTATTACCTGAACTATAAACCCAGACATGAATTTTAAAAAGAAAACAATGTGTGCATTTGCGTGAAAAGATCTAAGCCAGAGCCTATTACAGGAACATGGTAATTTTGCACTTTCAGAACTGTGAAATGGGTTTTTCTGTTGTGTTATGGATGTAGAATTGGGCTGAAGGTGGCTTTCTTTTCCAAAATGAGAATGGCAAGGTTGCCTCTATTCAGTGAGCTTCCTTTTGTTCTTTCAAGGTAACTTCAGCTCGTTCATGCAAAAGGAAATATTTGAGCAGCCAGAATCTGTCGTGAACACCATGAGAGGAAGAGTCAACTTCGATGACTACACAGGTTCGGAATTGTCTTCTGCTCAGAAAATGTAGAATTTTTTTTTTTTACACATAACTCTTGTCTCTCCAAATGTGGTTTAAGTGGGATAGATTCAGTGCTGGGATTCAGCCAGTTCGCACCACTTCGGGAGAACCGGTTGTTAACTTTCTGAGCAGTTTGATGAACTGGTTGTTGGAAGAAATCATTAGGGCAGAGAACCGGTTGTCAAATTACTTGAATCCCACAATAGATTTCATTCACAGAGAAACTCTGTAGACTACTTGTGAGCAAATTCTTCTCTTCCACTACGGTGAATCTTGCCTAATAAACTTGCTATGGGCCAACTTGTCCCATGATCAATACCTCTGGCCAGGGGTGAAATCCAGCAGGTTCTGACAGGTTCTGGAGAACCGGCAGCAGAAATTTTGAGTAGTTTGGAGAACCGGCAAATACCACCTCTGGCTGACCCCAGGAGTGAGGAGGGAATGGGGATCTTGCAGTATCCTTCCCTTGCCATGCCCACCAAGCCACACCCACAGAACCAGTAGTAAAAATATTTGGATTTCACTGCTGCCTCTTGCTACTTGTTTATCCCTGGAGTTTGCTTTGACCGGCCATGGAGCATATTTGGTTACTGACCAATACTCTCTTTGGGGTGAGGGGTTGAGTGCCGTTGAGCCTCCTTTTGTAAGAATTGCTAAGAAATCCTTGCGGGATCCTTTGACACGGAAGCCGTTCTGCTCTTCTCTGGGCTGTTTCCTTCAAGCCTTCGCCTTGTGGTTTTCCGCAGTGAACCTCGGGGGCTTGAAAGACCACATCAAGGAGATCCAGAGGTGCCGGCGTCTGATCCTCATCGCTTGTGGGACGAGCTACCATGCAGCCGTCGCTGTGAGTAGCTGAGCTCGAGTAGCATTTCAAAGTTTTTGAACGATTAGCAATGCTCTGCAGCAGGTAAAGGTCAGCCCTGCGATTGGGAGGGCAGCTTTTTCTTGATGGTGCACAGTGTGTGTGTGTGTGTCTGTGAAAAATAAAAATGACACAACACAACACAAACATACATAACATAAACACATAGTCTGTGTTTTCTTTTTACATGACGGTTTCGTTCCTTCAGCTTTCTGCTTTATACATTCCTTTTTTCCCTTCTTTTTTTACTATCTTCAACTTTATCGTCCCTTCACATCTAGATTTATTTATTTACAATATTTTACACATTTGTTATCTTCTCTTCTCCATCCTTTTTTTTTCCTATTCAGTTTTCCTATTCTCCAACCGCTCGTACCATTTGGTTCATATTGGATAATATTCTCTCTCTTCCTTTTCCTTTATTTCTTTCGTTAATTTATCCATCTCTGCACAGTCCAGAATTTTCTTGTTTTTTTCTTTTGTTGGTATCTTTCCGTTTTTCCAGAGCTGTGTGTAGGGATTCCTTGCCACCGTAATTGTGTTGTATTGTGTCATTGTAATAAAACCAATAAAAACTTTTCAAAAAAAAAATAAAAAAAAATTAAAATGACACCCACCACCATGTAGCTGAAGCCTTGTGTCCTTTTTATGTGCTGGTGTTTTGCTAGTGCCAAGCACCTCATTCAGAGGCTCTGAACAATTAAGACCCTGGAACTATTGAAACGGGGAAGAGCTTCTATGAGGTTGTTAATTTACCAGCCTGCGGGTGGAATAAACGATACGCACAGAAATATGTACTTAAATGGGCCTGCAGCTTCTGAATGATGCTTTACTCAGGAGCCACGGTGGCACACTGGTTAGAACGCAGTATTGTGGGCAACTTCTGCTGCCTGCCGGCTGCCAGCAGTTCGAGTCTCATTGGCTCAAGGTGGATTCAGCTTTCCATCCTTCCACGGTCAGTAAAACGAACCAGATTGTTGGTGGCAACATGCTGACATGCTTAGAGAGAGCTGTAAAGCAAGGCCTGTCTCCAACTTTGGCAACTTTAGACCTGGTGGACTTCAACTCCCAGAATTCCCCAACCAGCTTTGCTCTTAGTGCTGTTGCTACTTTCATTTGATGTTCTGTTTCTTCCTTCCCCCTCTCTGTCCTCCTCCTTGCGTCACTTGCTCAGACTCGTCAAGTGTTGGAAGAACTGACTGAACTGCCTGTCATGGTGGAACTGGCCAGTGACTTTTTGGACAGAAATACTCCCGTTTTCCGAGATGACGTCTGCTTCTTCATCAGCCAGTCAGGTGGGACGGCCAAGGGCGGCCTCTGTGATCAGCTGACAAAAAAAAGAATGCAAAGTTTACCCAAAGTTTTACCAACACTACCTATCTTGTAGACGGTTTTATTTTCTAAAGATAGTCCTAGTAGCAGTGGTGAGTTGATATCGGTTCGCCCCAGATTAGGCGAATTGGTAGCAGCGGGGGCGGCATGAGGCTCCACCCACCTGCCCGGATGCTTCTGCTCATGCACGAGCAAATCGGTAGCGACGGGTTTTGGTTAGTAGAATAGAATAGAATAGAATAGAATTTTTTATTGGCCAAGTGTGATTGAACACACAAGGACTTTGTCTTGGTGCATATGCTCTCAGTGTACATAAAAGAAAAGTTACGTTCATCAAGGTACAACATTTACAACACAATTGATGGTCAATTTATCAATATAAATCATAAGGATTGCCAGCAACAAGTTATAGTCATACAGTCATAAATGGAAAGAGATTGGTGATGGGAACTATGAAACGATTAATAGTAGTGCAGATTCAGTAAATAGTCTGACAGTGTTGAGGGAATTATTTGTTTAGCAGAGTGATGGCCTTTGGGAAAAAACTGTTCTTGTGTCTAGTTGTTCTGGTGTGCAGTGCTCTATAGCGTCGTTTTGAGGGTAGGAGTTGAAACAGTTTATGTCCAGGATGTGAGGGATCTGCAAATATTTTCACGGCCCTCTTCTTGATTCGTGCAGTATACAGGTCCTCAATGGAAGGCAGGTTGGTAGCAATTATTTTTTCTGCAGTTCTAATTATCCTCTAGCAACTTGAACCTCCATAAAATTGGATACCTGCATAGATCCAACTTTATGGTGGCCAAAGCACTTCCTATTAGCACTTCACTCCAACGGAGCAGAGTATATTTTTTATTCATGGTAGAAGAACTGTATGAATATATTCGTACTGTATTAATATATTAAATATAACATTTCATTATAATATTTTCTCTCTTACTGTACACTAGTCATTAATTTTCGATTCCTTTTCCAGCCAATCAGACCATCTGTTCCATATTTCATAATAAATCGTTCCCTCTCTGTCCTTAAGTCCCATCATTAATATATCTACTTCTGCGCACTCCAGCACCTTTTATATAATCATCGTGTTTGTTGGAGTATATTGTTGCTTCCAGTTTTGGGCAAATGAAATTCTAGCAGCCGTAATTATGTGGAGTATGAGGTATTGAATTTCTTCGGTCATTTTTTGTTTTTATAATCCCTACCAAAAATAATTCCGGTTTCATATCTATTTTCCTTTGAGGCAAACACTGATCACTTTTTAAAATAATAGAAAAAAACTTGTAGCTCGGGTTTTAGGCTTTGGCAGCGGTTTGCTCTCCAAGCTTCTTGGATGGGAAGCAAAATGTCTTGAAGAAAAACCAGGAAGTCCAGTTGCCTCTTGAAAAAGCACCTTTGCGACGGTGTTCCAGTGGATGCAGCTGCCGTCCTCTTGCCAGGTGTGCTAGCCCGCCTTGTGCTCTCTTAGGGTAATGTTGAGAAGCAGTCCTGAGCAGAACATGGTGGAGACCCAATATTTCTTCCCAAATATTGAAGGAAAAGAGAAAAGTCCAGGTTCATTTGCAGGGTGGGACCCCCGTCGCTTTGGCGAGCCAAGCTTAATTTTGTCTCTGTCTGAGGGGTGTCTCATGTTCACAGTGAAGGTAGGAATGAGGCCCCTGCCCTGACAGATCTTCAGCACTCGGTGGGAGCACCTTCTTGATTGACCGGGTCCATCTCTCTCGGCAGGTGAGACGGCCGATACCTTGATGGCCCTTCGGTACTGCAAGGAGAGGGGAGCCCTCACCGTGGGCATCACCAACACCGTCGGGAGCTCCATTTCACGGGAGACGGACTGCGGGGTGCATATCAACGCAGGGCCAGAGATTGGAGTGGCCAGCACAAAGGTGAGGACCTGTTCTGTTTCCCTTCCCCCAATACTCCCAGCAAAGAGTCCGTCAGAGGCCTTCCTTTTTTCCTTTTATTTACATAGATAAATGTCCTGGCCACGTCTACCCACGGGCCTGCCAAGTTTCTGGAGATAACGAGGAAATTATAGATAAGAATTACTCACGAATATATTCTTCCCTCCATTGAAACAGTTAGCTCGCGCCAATTCATTAACTCGCGCCAACTCATTACTTTGTCCAAGACAAAAAACCAGGAAGTCCCGCCTCCTATTTATAGTCTCTGCAGATGTCACTGCATGACAATTATGACTTGGCTTTGTCCCAACTCTTCCGCTGCTGCGCACGGCGATCCCGTCTACGTAATCTTGCATCACTCCAAAACTGTTCTTGGGGCGTTGCCAAATCAGAAGGAGGCTCCATGGAATCAGGCTGTGCCGGCCCCTCCTCCTCCCTTTGAGTGGGTGCCAGGGAGGGAAAGGGCTCAAGAGAAGCAGGGCTGGCCAGGTCTTCTCCCTCACTTTCTGAATCATCCGAGTCCAGGAGTCCGGGTCCAGGAACCTGGGTCACAACAGGACCCTTGGCGTAAAGAGAGCTCGGACGCGCAGGTAGGCGTGAAAGTGTGTCATTTCAACAGGTCTTACTCTTGAGTGCCCATGCTGACTGCACCTGGGCCCTTCTGCTTTTCTTAAGGACAGGAATGGGGTCCCAGCAGGGGTGAAATGCTCCCGGTTTGGACCGGATCGCTCGATCCAGTAGCGATGGCGGCGGGTGGTTCAGAGAACCGGTAGCAAAAATCCCTGCCGCCCCCGCCTCCCCATGCCCAGCTGAGCTGTGCGATCATCAGTGGGTTTTTTTTACTTTTAAAAGCATTTTTTTCTTCGGCCCAAAAAAATGCTTTTAAAACTAAAAAAAAAAAAAAGGTTCTGATGATCGCATGGCTCAGCTGGGCATGTGGGGGGAGGGATTTTTGCTACCGGTTCTCCAAACCACTGGGATCGTTAGAGGCGTTTAAAACCTCTTCAGCGGAAGAGGTTGTAGAAAAAATGCTTTTAAAAGGCTCCTCTGACGATCCCAGCTGAGTTGCCTGATCGTCAGAGGCTTTTTTTTTTTAAAGGCAAAATAACAGCAAACTTGGCAGCTTTAAGACCTGTGGACTTCAACTCCCAGAATTCTCCAGCCAGCTGTGAAGTCCACAAGTCTTGCTGGCTGGAGAATTCTGGGAGTTGAAATCCACAGGTCTTAAAGCGGCCAAGTTTGAAGACCTCTGGTTTCAAGTGATGCTCGTCTCCCTTCTGCAGAAAGGGAAGGGGAAGAAGACGAAGTCAGGGGGTTGGTGGGAGGAAACGGAGGCCCACGGGGGATCGTACCCCCACCACCACCACCCCGGGAGGTAGTGGGAAGGGCCTGTCTGAAAAGCAGAGGATGCACAAAAGAAGGTTTGGAAAGGAGGAGGGAAGATTGCAACGGGCCAACTGACAAAGCTTTAAGCTGCTGCTGTTTTCTAAAGTGAGTGT
This sequence comes from Ahaetulla prasina, assembly GCF_028640845.1. Classification (NCBI taxonomy): domain Eukaryota; kingdom Metazoa; phylum Chordata; class Lepidosauria; order Squamata; family Colubridae; genus Ahaetulla; species Ahaetulla prasina. The sequence goes on from NC_080547.1 coordinate 1,340,639, forward strand.
TTTGTTTCTAATTAGGATAAATCTATTCTGGGTTACCGTACATCTGTGTGTCTCCCAGCTCAAAATGGGGACTGGAATTTGGTAGAGGCAGATGGATCGCTGGGGACTTGAAATAAAGGGGGAAGGTCGGGGTCAGCTGCTCTGCCCCTTCTCCACTCTCCCAGGGGTTAACCCTGCAGAAGGGCTCCCCTGGCAGTGCTGCCCCCACCCCGGAGCCCAGGAGAAGGGGGTTCGGCAGAGGATGGAGGGCATCCAGAACCCAAGCAGACTGAAGCAGAGGTCTCCAACCTTGGCAACTTTAAGCCCGGCGGACTTCAACTCCCAGAATCCCCCAGCCAGCAAAGCTGGCTGGGGAATACTGGGAGTTGAAGTCCGCCGGGCTTAAAGTTGCCAAGGTTGGAGACCTCTGGACTAAAGCAATCGAACCAAGTAAACAAGTAGCCCTTGGAGGCCTGAATGATTTCCTGACCTCTCATTATCAGGAGAAAAACGTAGCCAGGGCTCCTCCGTTCCTTTCCTCATGTTGTGCCCTGCCTGATCTCCGAGGAGTTGAGCAAAGCCAGTTCCCCATCCTGATCATCTGCCAGGAGCTGGATCTGCAAGGGGACGTCGTCATCCCACATCCGGCCTTCTCTCTTGGCATTCTCTGGGGAAGGTTCCTGTCTTGATGGCATTTTGGAGGGTTTTGGGGCTTGGTGGCTTGGGGCTGTCAGGCGTCCAGATCCTCTTGGCCGGGTCCCAAAATGGCCAGATGTTGCGCATTGAATTGCTGATTTTTTTTTTCTGGAGCATGGAATCACCGCCCAGGATAAGGAACGGGGAAGTTAACCCAAACGATTCTTAGAAAAGCGGTCGCTATCAATACAGGCGGTCCTCGACTTACGACCTCAGCCGAGCCCAAAACCTCTGTGGTGAAGCGTGACAGTCGTTGAGTGAATTTTTGCTCCGTTTTACGATCTTCCCTGCCAGGGTTGCTAAGCGAATCCCTGCAGTCCTTAAGTGAGGGACACGGTTGTTAAGCGAATCGGGTTTATCCGTGGACTTTGCTCGCCTTTCTTCGTATGAATGTGAAGATAAGTCTTAACAGTAATAACATACATTATAAACCATATGAAAGCATATAACATATACAATATTAAATTTCAGGAGATGGTGAGTTCTAGTTTCACCTTAGGCTGGCTGGGTCACTTTGGCCCAATCACTAGGAGATTCTGAATTCTAGTCCTGCCCTTGGCATTTTGGCCAAATCCCTCTCTCTCTCAGCCCGACCCACCTCACAGGGTGGTTGTTGTGGGGAAAAAGAGGAGGAAGGACTATTAGGTATGTTCACCGCCTTGAGTTATTTATAAAAGTGATGAAGGCAGGTTTTCTTTTTAAAAATGAGCCGTTAACGCTTTACAGTCCCTCCGTTCCCGATGATGAGGAAGGGGAGAAAATGGCTGCCCTTTCAGGTGTTTGTAATTCCGATTTCAGGCATCTCCTGAAGTGGCTTTAAAGGATTTGTGGCTTCTGCTTAACCGGGGGGGGGGGTCTTATTCTCCCCTCTTCTCTAGGCCTACACAAGCCAGTTTGTCTCCCTGGTAATGTTTGCGCTCATGATGTGCGACGACAGAATTTCTATGCAAGAACGGCGGAAAGAAATCATGCGAGGCCTCAAGCTGTTGCCAGGTAAGGCGCACACGACCAACGATGTCAGTTTTGAATATTTTAATTTTATTCCTCTGAGTCTTGCTTCCCGCTTGTAAGCCTCCCAAAGTCAATCATGTGAGATGCCGCATACATTTAAATGAATACCCGATTTCCCTAAAAATAAGACATCCCCTGATAATAAGCCGAATCAGGCTTTTGAGTGCATGCGTTAAAATAAGCCGCTTCCTTAAAAATATTTAAATATAGAGCTTGAAATCAGGTAAGAAAGCAAGAGGAGCCCCATCTTGCTCCACCTGCCCCAAAATAATAAGCCTTCCCCGATAATAAGGTCAGGCACTTATTTCAGGGTTCAAAAAAATATAAGACAGGGTCTTATTTTCGGAGAAACATGGTAAATGCGTGTGGGAGTTTTGTGGCAGCACTTTTTTGGGCAGGCAAACCCGACTGGTGTGTCGTCAGCACAGGGGTGTGTGTGTGAAGGGAAGTGAACTGTCTTCAGGGCAGGTAGAGCATAGAAAAAACAGAATAATACAGTTGGAAGGGACCTCGGAGGTCTTCTAGTCCAACCCCTGCTCGAGCAGGAGACCCTGTACCATTTCAGACAAATTGTTGTCCCAGTTTCAAAAAGGACGGAGCAGCCACAACTTCTGAGGGCAGGCCGACCCAGTGGTTGGTAGGAGGGAATGTGAAGGCTGTGATACCAGGCAAATAACTCGGTCCAAGGAAGCTGGATGGACGGTTTATTCAGAAGAGACTCCAGCAGTGGCCAAAACTGTAGAAACCTTTGGGAAAACCTCGGCCCTCGTTTTAAAAACCCAAGTTCCAATCCCAGGGCTGCGGATTCTGCCCATAACGTGCCCTACTGCCGTTTTATAAAGACTGGGTCCCTTCCAGCCTGTTTTCCCAAGGCCTCCGAACACTTGGTGGCCGGGGTGAGTCGTCCGCTTTGGAAGCATTGTCTCCTCTTGTTGCTTTCGATAGGCTTGATAAAAGAAGTGCTGAGCATGGACGATGAGATCCAGAAGTTGGCCACTGAGCTCTACCACCAGAAGTCGGTGCTCATCATGGGGCGGGGATATCACTACGCGACCTGCCTGGAAGGCGCCCTGGTGAGCATCCTCCTGAACCCGCAGCTGCGTCGGTTGGGGAGAGAGATGTTCCTAGTCCCTTGGGGGCAGATAAAGTGGGGGTGCAGGGGGGGAAAGAGAAGCCTGTCATTGTTCATCATCGTGTAGAGCAGAGGTTCCCAATCTTTTTCGCCCGCGGCTCCCCCGGAAATCCGACCTGCAACTGCGCATGCGCACCAGACGCGCCCGCGGCTCCCCCGGAAATCCGACCTGCAACTGCGCATGCGCACCAGACGCCCCAGAAATGGCGCATCAGCGCCGGACCCAGCGGGCGCAGATATTCCGCGGCGCCCCCATGACGATAGCGCGGCTCCCTGGGGAGCCGCGGCTCACAGTTTGGGAATCACTGGTGTAGAGGGACCAAAGACCAGAATGTGGACAGACTTTCAATCAAAACGAAAGATCTAAGTCAGAGTTTCTCAACCTTTCGGCCGCTTCAACTGCCAGAATTCCCCAGGCAGCATTCTGTTTTTCTCTGTCCTATTCTGTCCTATTCTCCATTTCCATTCCTCTCCTTCTCCTTTTCCTTCTCCTTCTCCTCCCCCTCCTTCTCCCTCTCCTCTCCTCCCTACACCTTTCCTTTCCTTTCCTTTCCTTTCCTTTCCATTCCATTCCATTCCATTCCTCCTACCCTTCCCTTCCCTCTTCCCCTTCCCCTTCCCCTTTCTTTCCTCTCCTCTCCTCTCCTCCCCTCCCCCCTCGTCTCCCCTCCCCTCCTCCCCATGACAATAAAGCAAAGGGTTTGTTCTGGCTGATCCTATGTGGGAGCCTCCTCTTAAAGCAGGGGTCTCCAACCTTGGCAACTTAAAGATTTGTGGACTTCAACTCCCAGAGTTCCTCAACCAGCAAAGCAAAGCTGGCTGAGGAACTCCGGGAGTTGAAGTCCAGAAGCCTTAAAGCTGCCAAGGTTGGAGCCCCGTGTCTTAAAAGTATCCACCATCTTCTTCCTTCACGGTTTCCCCTTTTCTGAGACTGAAGGAAGGAAGCCGAGGGAAGGAGTTGTTGTTCATTTTCCAAGGAACTCACGTAGGAGCTCCACACGTGACTTTCCCTTGACAAATAGTAGATCTCTTGGAAGATCAAGGACAGGGAGCACTTTGGTTCTCAACCGAGGCAGCTGAGATTAACGCAGGGCTTCCTCCTGCTTAGAAAATCAAGGAGATCACCTACATGCACTCGGAGGGCATCTTGGCCGGTGAGCTGAAGCACGGCCCCCTGGCCCTGGTGGACAAGCTGATGCCCGTCATCATGATCATCATGAGGGACAACACCTATGCCAAGTGCCAGAATGCGCTGCAGCAGGTCATGGCGCGCCAGGTGAGCAGAGGGGCTTGGGGGGGGTGGCTCCTCTGTTTCTACCCTCCCCCCCAGGGGAATATTGAATGGGGTAATGAGTCCTGCTGGCTTTATTTTAGTCCGTTCCAGCTGGGAAGTGATCTGCTTTCAAATGAAAATAATAGCAGACTAGTAACAAAACAGAGGAGATACTCCCCTCATAAAGATGAAGGACCTCATTTCAGCTGGAGGAGACCCACATGGGAGCTTCTGGGTGGAGGTCTCTGGAGATTCTCAGCCCTCCAGGTCACGGTTGTCCCAAAGGTGCTTTTTTCAAGAGGCAACTGGACTTTCTGGTTTTTCTTTGAAGACGTGTTGCTTCTCCTCCAAGAAGCTTCTTCAGCTCTGACTTCAGCTCCTTCCATTCCCCATCATCCAGTCAGAGCTGAAGAAGCTTCTTGGAGGAGAAGTGAAACTTCTTTAAAGAAAAACCAAGAAAATCAAGCTGCCTCTTGAAAAAACACCTTTGGGACTTCTTGGTGGATGTCAGAACTGCCTGAGTTTCACATCCGTTAGCTTCCACATCTGCCGTGAACTATTGGGGGAGGGGGAGGCTGACTGCTCATCGTACCTTCCAGAGTCAAGGTCAAAGCCACTGGAGGTGGAAAGGCATGGCTAATTGCTCACCAACCAGCCGGCCATTGAAGAGACACTTCCTCAAACCATTCAAATTTAATTGGACAATAAGGGACCAGTAAAGGGGAGGAACTGGACAGGGAAAATTAACGGGAGAAATTTGACGCACGAACTTCAGTTCTACCTTTGCTATACTGTAAACCACATGGCCTTTTAGTAAAGTATACCTTTCGCTACAAATGGAGTTGAGGGTCTTTCTTGCTTAAGGGACCAAGTTGGGGCAGGACTGACAGTAGCTTTGGACTTGTCTGTAATCATTTCCCAACATTTCCAAATGTGTTCTTTCGTGAGGATAAAATTTGGGGAGGAAATGTAATACCGGTGGTCCTTGTTTAATGACCACTCGTTCAGTGACCGCTCTTTGCAGACCGAACTTAAGAGTGGCATTGAACAAGTGGCAGTTGTGACCAGACCTTGTACTTACATTGGTTGCAGTGTCCCTGCGGTCACATAATTGTCATCCTGATGCTCAGTGCCCAGCTCACGATTCCCTGCCAGCTTCCCACAAGCAAAGTCAATGGGGAAGGCGGCAGGAAATCGGAAGTGGCAGTCAGGGTGAGGTCCTCGCTTAATGATGGCAGCTGAGATTGCTGGAACTGCCGTTACTAAGTGGTGCGGTCATGGAGTGTTTCAGCTTAACAACAGTGTTGCTTTATCACGGAATTTCTGTTCCCAATTAGAGCATCGTGAAACCAGCCTGTCTAGATGATCTTGAGCCCCTGAGAAAAATGGAGGTAGACCCCAAATAAAGAATGATGGAAGGAGCGCTTTCTCCTACCACAACCTAATTTTGCTCTCGTAAGCAAAACGTGTGTGTGAGAGGGGTGTGCATCCAAGAAAAAAGGCAAGATGCCAGGCACAACCATATATTTTGATGGTTTTGGTTTTTTTAATCCGACTCCCGTGTGTGTCTTTGAGGCTAGATCGAGTTGATGGGAGACATTAATCTTTTTTTTTTTTTAATTTTTTTTTTTACAGGGGCGGCCTGTCGTGATTTGTGATAAGGAAGACATCGAGACCATCAAAAACAACAAGCGAACCATCAAAGTTCCCCATTCGGTCGACTGCCTGCAGGGCATTCTGAGTGTGATTCCTTTACAGCTCCTGGCTTTCCATCTGGCTGTCCTCAGAGGCTACGATGTAAGTTAACACCTTCCCGATCCCCAAACCCTTTTCTCTTCCCGACCAGCCCCAAAAGTTCAATAACATGACATCGGGCTTCCCGTGAAACCAGTACGCCTGAGGCGTCAAACTCAAGGCCCACAGGAGGTTTAGATCCAGCCCACGGGGGCTGCCCTGCTAACAGCGAAGGACTGGCCCACGGTGCCTCTGCCAGCAAAAACGGAGCTCAAGAGGGCTGCACACAGCCCTCCCGAGCTCTGTTTTCAGCTGCCATGGCCTCCTGCAACCCTCTGCCAGTGAAAATCGAGCTCAGGAGGGCTGCATGAGCTTCGGAGCCCATTTTTGCTGGCAGAGGGTTGCAGGAGGCCATGGCAGCTGAAAATTGAGCTTGGGAGTCCATTTTCGCTGGCAGAGAGCTTGGGCCGCCATAGGCGCCCCGTTGAGCTGGTCATTCCCCCCCTCCAAGGTCAAACACAACTCTGATGCGGCCCTGAATGAAATCGAGTTTGATGCCCCTGCACTACACCTTCCCAGCTCACGTCAGGCTACGATGTCAGGGGATTAAGTGGATCCAACAACTTTCCTGGGGCTCTCAGACTTCTGAGCTAAGCCAGTGTTGAGGAACCGTCAAGCGTCCTTAATTCCTAACCACGACCAAAGATTTTAACAGGTGGCATATATCGTTTTCCTTCTTTCCAGGTTGACTTTCCAAGAAACTTGGCCAAATCCGTTACGGTGGAATGAGGTGCTCGCCCAAGGTTGACAAAAGGGATTTGCTCTCTCCCCCCCCACCTTTTGGTACCGAGAAACGCTGATTTTAAAACATTTCTCCCGTGATCGATTCTTACTTCCAATGTAGAAAAATCTTTATACTGTAATTGTTGCATTTGTGATAGTTAGGAGCTGAATCCACAAAGCTCCTGGTAGCATTGTTCAGTGGCAGCGAAGTCAAAAGTACTGGGTTTTTTTCTCCTCCTTTTTGTTTTTTAAAAAAGCCCGTTTATTGTAACCCTCATCAATTATATAAAATTGCATCGTTTCCTAGTTATCTCTAAGACAGGGGGCTCCAACCTCGGCAACTTTTAAGACTTGTGGACTTCAACTCCCAGAGTTCCTCAGCCAGCTTTGCTTTGCTTTGCTTTGCTTTGCTGATTGAGGAATTCTGGGAATTGAAGTCCACAAGTCTTAAAAGTTGCCAAGGTTGGAGATCCCTGGTCTAGGACATTCAGAGGGTTGAGCTCATGCAAGGATATGGAAATGAAATATGACAGAGAAGGGCTCAAAAATCGGCTGCCTTCTTTCCCATAAATTGCTCCATTGCCACCATTGGGAGAGTCTGGGTGGACTGTTTTTTGGCTCCAAGGTTTCTGCCGGCCAGTGCATTCTCCCCCCCCCCCCAACCCTGAAGTTAGTCCACATTTGTGCAGCTTGTGCAACCCCAGACATCCGTTCTGTGGGCATTACTCTTTCCAGCCCACTCGTAGCGGAGGGATCGTCTCTCTGTCCTCGGTTGCACAGGCCTGCGTTTTGGAGTTTGGTGTCATGCCTTCAGCCCTGCAAAAGGGGGTGAAATTACCTCCCCCCCCCCTTCGTCTGCATAGCTGCGCCTTCTGAGGCGAAGGCCCTTTAATGGGAGTCAAGTCAAATGGCTGTAGGTTGACGCAACCTTGGCGTTTTTTTTAAGCGACCTGCGGTAAAATGTCTGTTTTCCAAGGAATTTATTTTTCCAGTGCATCAAAGAGAAATGCCAGCCCCTGAAGGTGCCATGAGAGAAAAAAATGCCTTGTCTTGAACCAGTGTGGCTGAATGAGAACCTGGCTGGGCAGCTCTTTAAGTCCTTCTGCTTCCCTTGATCAGTGAAGGTGTCTGGTGAAGTCGGAGGAAGGCCTCTTCCAGTGAATCTGGATAACCAGGGACAAACAAGGGAGTTGTGTCTTCCATCTGGGCATATTTTCAGCCTGCTCTGCGTAGCGTTCCTATTCCTGATAAAAAGAAGGGGAGTTTGAATTGGAGGGTGAAGCCTGGTGCGTTTTTGTCCTCTCAAGGCCCCGTGATTTCCCCAGGTATCAGAAATGGGCAGAATTTCTTTCAATCCAAATTAGACTTGCTTTGAACACTCTTTTAAACCAGCCCAGCCCTCTATACTTGTGGAGATGATGCTGATATTTCCGCAGCAGGCAAGAGAGCCAAGAGGATTCTAAAATGACCCCAATGCAGCAGGGAAGGAGGGGACCAAAGATAAATAGATGCCTCCGGAAGCATCCTGTAATTCTGAAATCTAGAGAGGATGCAGACGTAATAAAAATCCAGAGTGACCAAAATATGCCGTCCTTCCAACTTCCTTCTCATTGATTAACGGGACAGACACTGGCACTAAAAGGGCTTTCATTGATCTACTTCTAAAATGGACGAAGGGAAGATTGCATAGAAACTCAACAGAAATTTAAACTCTGTCTGTTCTCAGCACCCTTTTATTGTATAAGAAATATCCTAATAGGGTGACACATCCTCCCTCCCTCACTGTGCACTTGCGGGGTGGGTGGGGAAGAGAAAGACGACCGGCAGTATCCACTGCTCAGAAGCTAATTTAAGGACCGCTTGCTAAGTGTATAGGAGTCTACGGCATAGGCATCCTAAAATGGTGCTTTCTGCTCGTGAGAGAAAGGGTAGTTTGTAGTGAACACTGGAAAGTTCGGAAATTTTATTATGAAAAGTTGCTTCTTGGCCAATGTTGGTATTTATTGTGATGTCCAGATGCTTGGTCTCCAGCCTTCTCAGGGGCTGCTGGGTTGCCATCTGAGCTGCCCATAACATAGTCAAAAGCCTTAGGAGGACTTCAGGAGGTTCCTTCGCTCAGCTGGGTCTCCGCTACTCTTAAGTCTGCCAGGGAAGAAGCCCACGGCAGGAGGAATGCGCTGAACAGGCAAAAATAGGCCATACCTATTATGGCCTATTTCTCCATCTCCACATGACATACAAGGCCCAGGAGGGAGGCCAAGGTGTAAGGGAAAGGTCTAGAGCAGTGGTCTCCAACCTTGGCAACTTTAAGATTTGTGGACTTCAACTTCCAGAATTCCTGGAACTTGAAGGAATTCAACTTCCTGGCTGAGGAATTCTGGGAGTTGAAGTCCACAAGTCTTGAAGTTGCCATGGTTGGAGACCCCTGCTCTAGAGGTCTTCCTGCTTCACTTTCTGCAGGAAGTCTTCCCCATGCTTCCAAACCCGCCCACCCTCAGCCCAGGAAAGCCATGAGTCTATTGGTGATTCCCTGGAATTCCACACGACCCAAAGCACTTTCCCCACTAAGGCCAACCTCTTCCAGGGCAGGGGTCCCCAATCCCCCCGGCCATAGTCCGAGTGGGCCGTGGCTAGTTCGGAGACAGGCCACCCAAGTGGCAGGTGAGCGTGTTGTGCGCAGCTCCATTTGTATGAACGGCGGACGTGAGCTTCATGCACGCGCACACGAGTGCCCACCATGAGTGGCCACCATGGAGCTGTGCCCACCATGGAGCTGTGTGTGTGCGCACACACGCCTGCCACTCACTTGGAACCGTTTCCTCCCCTCCCCCTCCCCCCACCCGTCTGCAAAACCGAAAAGGTTGGGTACCACTGGTCCAGGGCACCTGGCTTTGTGTCCTCTGCCTCAAGGAGTCAATTCAGTCCTGGCTTGGGCCTGTGTGTGTGAAAGTGGGACCCCTGGGCTCTCATTCCTTTTCTTTTTCTGAATGTAGATATTCGGCTTGTCTCGGTTGATGGGGACCATAGTTCGTTTTGTGTATAACTTTTTATCGTTTCGGTTGTTCTCTTGATTTTTATTTTTTTTGTACCTTGCTCTGAATAAAGACAAGTGCGTAATCTTCCTTACTTGGGCATCCTTGACCGATGGTGTTCCTTCGGGGACAAGTACTACAATGACCCAGATTTGGTCTTTGGTGGGTTTTGGTAAAAAAAAATTGGTCAAAGGTGAAGAGGTCTGCATGGTTAGGTTTCATCCTGACTTTGAAATCACTGGTCAGGCTCAGTTTATGAATTCCCTGCATAAGGTTTCTCGGCGTGTATTATTTTGGCAGGGTTTTGTTCCCCAACTGTTATCAAAAACCTCACCTCTTTTACACATCTAAAAAAAAAAGAGAGATCAAAGCTGAATTCACACTATTGCAGCCACCATCATTTTCCCAAGCCTTTTCTATAAAAAAAATAATATTTTTCTGCAGATATTTGCAGATATTTTGGGGAGGCTTCATATTCCACACAGTCAGCTTTGGAGGAACTCTGCCAGTGGTCAGTCACCTCCCAGAGTGGCCCAATTGGGCTGAATCTGCAGAACGCCTTCAAGGCAGGCAAAACCATGCGTGCCCCACATTCTTGGCAACTGCGCCAAGTATTCCCCATCGCTTTATGGGCTCTTAATGTGGTCCGTCTCTTGGGGAGGGGGCTTCCCTCAAACACCGTCTTCTGGGCCAGTAGACGTTCTCCTTCAACGGACTTTGGTCCATGAACTCTTAATGTTCTTAAGAGCAACATAACTCAGGTTGGCCAAACAACAAAACACTGAGCTGGAATGTGGCTGATTGAACAGCTTGTGTGGTCCCAACAGTTGTGATGTTCAAGACGTTCTGGTTGAACATTGGGAAAATCTCCATACGTGCCAGACAAGGAACTAACAACGTGTGTGTGTGTTCAGGCAGAGGTGGCTGCACAGCTGTTTCTTGGGAAGTCTTCAGTATGAATGTGGATTTATACACCAATCAGTAAGTTGGATGTAATGGTCTCCATGATCCATTAAATGTGATATTTTAGAATTAAACTTGTACTTGAGCTGGGCTAGCCTGATTAAGTAATTTTAAATGGGGTTTTAGTTTTTATATTACTTAGTTTTTAATTTTGGCCACTATTTATATAAATTTTAGTTTTGTTTTTATTGTATATTTATTGTATCTTTTAAATTGGCTGTTAACCACCCTGAGTCCTTCAGGAGAAGGGCGGTATACAAATGCAATTAATAAATTAAATAAATAAATACATATAAATGTCAACTGAGCCAATAGGGCCCGTAAAACTATGAATTCAGTGGTGCAAATTATTCAACTGCGCTCCCTGGTTGAGGTTGTATCCAAGAGCAAATATTTTGGGGACGGGGAGCAGGAAAGGAGGGGCTGCTGTATGAGTTCCAAGCCAGCTCCCTCATCCATCACTTCCTTTTTTTTCTACAAATTGAACATAAAAACCAAAGCTCGGATTATTTTTTTTAATAACATCAGAACTGACAGAATAATGACTGCATTTTAAAAAAAATGACTCATACAAACAAGCCAAAGGCCCAGGATAATTTCTTTATGCTGGCTGAAGAATCACAGATTGCCCCATTTCCACCTCACTGTACCAGCTGCCCCATTTGTCGTTTCCACCTGGTCTCCCCACAGTGCCAGATCGATGGCCCTGTCTTGCCTCCTGCGATTGGCCCGCTGGGCTGGGTACAGAGGAACAGAGTTGGAAGGGATCTTGGAGGTCTTCTAGTCCTGCTCAAAGCAGGAGTCCCTGGACCACTTGAATTCATAATCCCATGGATGACATTATTAGTTCACCAAGGTTGATCTGTTGTCATCTGCAGGTCTGTAAATTTTTTTTTTCAATTTTCAAAAAATTGCACAAGAAAAAACAACCACCCTGCAGTGTTACTCAGTTGAATCCGATCTTGCTCCATTCGGCAAGGAATTCTTTAGAATGGCTAATTTTGCATTATTTAATACAACAAGACTTCCTAGTAAGAGGAGATACCTACTCAGTACTGCATGTCCATACATTGTACTACCCCAGTTCAACCTCACTGTCACATAACATTAAGTGGTCACCGAGCCAAGTTGAGCTCTTCCAGTCTTGGCTTCTCCGTTCCGGGTGCTGGAATGATTTGAGCTGACCGTGTTTGTGCCCCCCAGTAACACTAAGAAAGAGAAGCCATCTGAGCAGTTGTGGGTCTGCCTATCCCGAGCCCTGAGAAAGAGCGCTCTCGCACGCCCCTTGCTCTTATCGACACTGTCACATCTTGGGAAGTGATGGTCGACATCTCGGCCTCCGTGTCAACCCTGAGTTGAACCTGGCTGAGTTTTTCTGTGGGAACCAAGGACATTCTCACAGGTGGCTGGCCAGAGGAGGAGCAAGTAACCAGGCAACTGGCCAGCGTGACCAGTGACTTGGGCGGGAAAAGGGAACTTTTTAATCGCGGGAAATTTGAGTGCCAGCTTTCACCAATTGTGCCAACATGAAGTATCCAATAAACTCTTCTTTTGAGGAATTCCCTGCCTACCTCGGAGTCCTGCTTCCTATGGGTGCATGGCTTGGAATGCTGACATTCCGTTTATACGTGGAAGGTTCCTATACTCGAGCATTGGTTGGGTTCAGGTCTTACAAACAGCTGAGACACGCAACACCTTGTAGAAGTGTTGGGCACCATCTGTAACAGCAGCTGCCTGGATTTCTTTTTGGTCCCTGAGATGAGAACATCTGAAGCCTTCTGCAGGATGTCCCCCTTGGCCAAAGCTGTCTCCAAGGGATGGAGGATGCACAAAAACCCTTCCCAGCATGCAAAACCCTATTGCTTTCTCCAGTTCTGGCTTGTGCTGTCATGGGTCGGTCCCCCCTACTGTGGGGAGAGGGAGTGGGCGGGTTTCTCCTGCAATGTGACGTCAGCCAAATCAGGGCAAGGAATGGGCAGGGTCTCCACAGAAGCTCAAGCGGCCCCCGAGTGCTTTCCCACCAGCTTTCTTGCTGGTTGGGTGGAAGACGGCCGGTGATCACAATTAATGCTTTGTAAACGAGGTGCTTGTCATTTACAGACAATATTTATACATCAGTTAAAGCAATACAACCATAAAGAGAAAAACAACAACAACAAGCACAGCTTGATACAATAATAGGCCATGAAATATCATTGGCTTTATAATAATTTACTACAATGTGAAAAAAAAAACCCAAGATCTTTTTATCCACAACGAATAGGAAATGCTTCCATTTAAAATATGGCAAGCACACAATAATATATACACCACAGGTTTGGAATTTCGCTTTTCACTTGTGCACAGAACTCTCGTGCCTCTTTTGTATTTGTGTATCTTCTTTGCCTGGATTTACAATTTTTTAAATTGTTATTATTTCGTACTCTTTCCCCGTTGCCCTAGGAATTTATATTCTGTTTTGAGTCTAGAATTGAGAAGACGGAAACTTTTAATAAAACCAGATGCTATTTAAAATTGCACTCCCTCTCAAGTTGTCCCCATGCAGTTAGCAATTAAAATTTTTTTAAAAATGAGAAAATGCCGGGGTTGTTTTTCAAACCGTTTTGGCACATTTTGAGGCACCGTGGATGAACTATAAGGGGTCAAACCTACTTTTTTATATGACACGACTACAGCAATAATATTTCTGAGCGCCATCTGAAGAGAGGCTATCTGTGGGGAGGGGCCAAAGTCAAGATGGGGGCCATGCAATGGAAGACCCAAACTTTTTTTAATAGCACGTCAGAAGCTTTGATCACAAGAGTTAGTGACCAGCGACTTGACTTCATCTCCGCTGGGGATCTCGCTCTGTTGTTGACTCGTCTTCCTGACGGAGCCCGACAAAACCTCGGAGCTATTTTTCTGAAGTTCCCACCCATTCCTGCTGGCTTCTTGATTTAATCCAGCCAGCTCCGTCTGGAAGAAACCCAGTTTAGCGACTCACGTCGATGGTGCCCAACCATCGCTAACCAGCCAATCTGGGTGTCATGGCTTCCCCAAGAGGAAAAACCGGGGTGATCAAATGGATCGCAAGCTGCAACCCAATGAAAGGATATTTCTCGAGAGGGATCTCTCGTGGCAGAGGCCAAAAGTGTTTGTGTGTTGATGTGTGTGTGTGTTGGGGAAGGGGGTCTTCACTGTTCTGCCTGCAGACACAGCAATTACCTGTTCTGGAAGAAAGATCTATGGAAAAGAGCAATTGAATCTTCTCTGGTGCTGAAGAAGCAATTCTGGGTAAGTGGCCCCCCAAAAAGAGGACTCCCCTCCCCCCCCGGGACACTGGTTTTCCATGCTTAACGTCCTTTCATGCTTTATTCTTTAGTCCTTGGAGGACGGAACGAGCCGAGACCTTCGCTTGTTTTATAGTTTTACTTTGTTGTTAGTAGATCACTGGGAATCTTGGTCTCCGCTGACATGAAAATAGATCGGATTGAAAGCTTCAGCCTTAAAAAAAAGATCCTATGGAGTTTAATCATTGCAATGTGCAGTCGAAAGCCAGGTAGGAACTCCCGAAAAGGACTCCATGAGTTGGTCCATTCTTTTTTTTTTTAAAAAAAAACACAACCACTGACTTGCACACCTCGCTTTGCACAGATGGGTTTGTGCTTTGCACACAATACCACCTTCTGCATTTGCAAGTTACTTTCTACGTTCCTTCTATCCATCACAATCCAAACAGTCCCAAGGCACTCAAGATTTTTAGAGGCCAGACCTGGAGGTGGCCATTACACGGTGGCTGAATGTCGCCCCCATGAAACCTTAAACCTGGGATAACACAAGCAAGCCACTCTGCCCAAATGACTCAACCAAACTCTGGTTTGCTGGGATGTCTGAATTACAAAAAAACAACAACCACCAGGTAGTCCTCGACTTAGTGATCACTGGAAGTGACAACGGCACTGAAAAAAAAGTGACTTATGACCGTTTTCCACACGTACGACAGCTGCAACATCTTCATGGTCACATGATCCAAATTGAAAGTGCTTGGGAGCTGACTCATGTTCATGACAGATGCAGAGTCCCCAGGGGTCTCCTTTTGTGACCTCCTGACAAACAAAGTCAACGGAAAGCCAGATTCACTTAGCAACTGTGTTATTAATTTAACACGTGCAGTTATTCATCTTAACCGTGGCTAGATCGATCGTCAAATGGAAGGGCCGGTTTAGCTCATGCTGGTAAAGCCTGTTATTAAGAACACAGTAGCCTGCAATTACTGCAGGTTCAAGCCCCACCAGGCCCAAGGTTGACTCAGCCTTCCATCCTTTATAAGGTAGGTAAAATGAGGACCCAGATTGTTGGGGGGGCAATAAGTTGACTTTGTAAAAATATACAAATAGAATGAAGACTATTGCCTTATACACTGTAAGCCGCCCTGAGTCTTCGGAGAAGGGCGGGGTATAAATGTAAACAAAAAAAAAAAAATGGGACAAAACTCACTCAACAATTGTCTTGCTTAGCAGCATAAATTTTGGGGTCAATTGTGGTCGTCGTAAGTCGAAGACTCCCTGTATTCCATCCCATTTTAACCTAGGCTAATCTGATGAGTGAACCCAGCCAGGGCGACATCATCAGACCAGCTTCTGCCGGCCTCTCTGCTTTCTATATCCCGGAAAAATATATCTTAAGACAGATCTAGAACAGGGGTCTCCAACCTTGGCAACTTTAAGACTTGTGGACTTCAACTCCCAGAATTCCTCAGCCAGCTTTGCTTTGCTGGCTATGCTGGCTGAGGAATTCTGGGAGTTGAAGTCCATAAGTCTTAAAGTTGCCAAGGTTGGAGACCCCTGATCTAGAACACATCTAGAAAAATTCTCTCTGCCTCTGCTCTCTTTCTAGACATCCATCACACAATCCACAAAACCAAGTCAACATATATGAACCTGCTGGGGAAAAAAAAAACCTTCGTTATCATCGCCAAAAACTCTCTTCGTTCTTTCATTTTCCCTTCTCGATTGCTATTTTTACAGCAACAGAAAACCAGAAAAAAATGAAAAAGGAAAACCGGTAGACATAGACATGGAACTAGAGCTGTCTTACCCCCCTCTCCTTGCATAGGAATCTGTTTTTAGAGCAGAGCAGTTGCATAATATAAACTCTACCTGGGAACCTCCAACAATCCGCGTTCTAACCATAGTTATTCAGAATAAAAGACAAAGAAAAAAACAATAGTTGGGCGTATATAATTGTCATGTTAATCCAGTTCTCTGCATCTCACCCTGGCTGTCCTGCTGTCAATCTGGGTTGGTTATTTTTCTAAGCTGGCCAGCAGGAAACTTCACCCAGAATTTGACCCATTGTTAAGAAGACTCTGAGGAGGAGGAGGAGAGCGTGTTTGGCATTATTTCCAGCGGCTTTTGTGTTTTGCCTATAAAATCAACTGCTCCTTGATGCTTTCGGGCGTTGAGAAATTGGCCCAGGATGTCTGTCAATATAGCCACAGAGGATGGTGGAACTTCTTCCCATCCTAGCCTGGCTCTCCAACTTCCTCGATGGCCTGTCCTTAGCTGAGAAAAGCTACATGGTTTTGTTTCCGATTTTGCAAAGCGGCAGGCGGCCCTTGGAGTCTTTCTGCTCTCCATCCATGTTGCATCCTGTATTTCTTGCGGCCCGCACACCCAAGTCCAGGCCCATGGAAAATATCAACCCCCTGGTAGAAGATCCCAGCAGCATCGGCCCAGTTGGTAGGAATGGCCTTGTGTTGGGCTGCAGTAGGTTCTGTGATCACAAGAAGGATCTTCTGCAGGCATTCCCACCACGAAATTATGGGGAAAGCCATTTTCCAGGGACTCCTGGCTGCCCAGTGATGCCATTCTCTCCCATCTTCATCCCGCAGTCTTCCTTCCGTCCGTCCGTCTTTCCTTCCTTCCTTCTTATGAATTGCAAAGATTCTTTTGGAACTGAAAACAGGTGAGTTGAGATTTCCGGTACCAGTTGAGGCATCAGGGTTTTTTGTTTTTGTTTTGTTTTTTTTAAAAAAAGGAACAATAAAAGCAGTTTCTTCTTTTCTTTTCTCAGAACGCAAAAGCCGCTTCTGTTAATGGAATTAAAACAGTCCTGTGGGAAATGGCTGGAGGAATGCTCCTGGGGGAGAGCGGCTTGGCCTTTAGACGGAAGGGCGGGCGGGGGCGGGAAGGGGAGGAGCCCGGTTGGGGAGGAGCATGAGGAGGGGCGGAAGCAGCGTGGAAGGTGGGGAAGGGGTGGGGGGCGTGGGTGAGCTGGGGGAGGGTGGGGTGTAGATGGGGGCAAGGGGTGGAGGGTTGTAAGCAGGGGCAGGTGGTGGGGATGGAGGGTGGTAAGTGTTGTTGAGCGGGTACTTGGGGGGCGCCTGGGAGGTCTTCACTCGAGTGAAGTTAATGCAGCGTCCCTGAAAGACAAGCAAAAAACGAGACCTTATGGGAGGCCAACGCAAACCCAGGACACGCTGCTAATTCTGAATGTCTTGGGAAGAGGAGAGAAGAGAATGATAGAGTGGGAAGGGACCTCAGAGGTCTTCTAGTCCAACCTCCTGCTCAAGCAGGAAACCCTAAACCAGGGGTGTCCAAACTTGGTCCCTTTAAGACTTAGGACTTCAACTCCCAGAGTCCCTCAGCCAGCAAAGCTGGCTGAGGAACTCTGGGAGTTGAAGTCCACAAGTCTTAAAGGGACCAAGTTTGGACACCCCTGCCCTAAACCTTTTCAGATAAATGGTTGTCCAATCTCTTCTTAAAAACTTCCAATGTTAGAGCATTCACAACTTCTGGAGGCAAGTTGTTCCACTGATTAGAGAATAGAATAGAATAATTATAGAGTAGAGTAGAGTAGAGAGTAGAGTAGAGTAGAGTAGAATATTTTGGGCAGGACAAGAAACAATGGCTAGAAACTAATCAAAGAGAGAAGCAATATAAGGAGAAACTTCCTAGCAGTGAGGACAATTAACCAGTGGAACAGCCTGCCACCAGAAATTGTGGGTGCTCCATCACTGGAGATTTTTAAGAAGAGACTGGACAGTCAGTTGTCTGAAATGATATAGGTTAAAATTAGGGTTCTCCTGCATGAGCAGGGGGTAGACTAGGAGACAGCCAACTCTATTCCTATCCTATCCTATCCTATCCTATCCTATCCTATCCTATCCTATCCTATCCTATCCTATCCTATCCTATCAAAACGACGCTATAGAGCACTGCACACCAGAACAACTAGACACAAGAACAGTTTTTTCCCGAAGGCCATCACTCTACTAAACAAATAACTCCCTCAACACTGTCGAACTATTTACTAAATCTGCACTACTATTAATCTTCTCATCGTTCCCATCACCCATCTCCTTCCACTTATGACTGTATGACTGTAACTTTGTTGCTGGCAATCCTTATGATTTATATTAATATATTGACCATCAATTGTGTTGTAAATGTTGTACCTTGATGAACGTATCTTTTCTTTTATGTACACTGAGAGCATATGCACCAAGACAAATTCCTTGTGTGTCCAATCACACTTGGCCAATAAAAAAATTCTATCCTATCCTATCCTATCTTTTCGATGATTGGAGCATCCTGTGACCATGTAATGGCCATTTGTGGCCTTCCCTGCTGGCTTTCCACAAAGTCAGTGGAGACGCCAGCAGGAAGTTACTTTTTTCAGTGACATAACTTCAAACCATCCTTAACCGAAGTGCTGTAAGTTGACGGCTACCCGCAGTTATTACTACCTAGGCATTAAAGGACTGTACTTTATACAGAAAGTAATAAATATTCATAAATAGCAAAGAATATCAGCTCTTGAAAATGTAATCCCTTCCATGCCTTATTTTGCATGCAATCCTGTGCTGTTAGCAATTTTTCTTTTTAAGGCAGAGACAGGAAGGAGGGGAAAGATGAAACAGTTTTGGGACAGCTTTAAGAGCCCCTGAAGCTTTGAGCTGGAACACATTTGATAGCTGGCTAACAAACGCCTTAAAAAGCCACCGTTTATCATGCAAATGCATAACACAGCTGCAGAATCCCACAAGGGGTTGCCCCATTAATTAAGACCCCCCATTCCCCATCCTATTAATAATCTTGTTATGGGGTGGGGGGGGGAGGAGACGGCCCTGGTGTCTCTTTTAAGGTGGGGAAGGGCACGTGGGCATTTGGGCTCTTCTCCTGAAAGTAAAAATAACCTCATTAATGTCGAGAAAATTGCAAACGTCGGCTCTTGCAAATGCGAGCCAACCATAAGCCACCATGTGACCGTCGTTTGATTGCAGACAGCTGTGCTCGGTGGCAACCTTCCTCAAGGAAACGCATTTCACAACTCTGTTCAGCCCTGCCCTTGAAAATTAGCTTCAGAGATGGGATTTGCCTTTTGCCTCGCCAAGCAGCATCAAAAAGGAACAATCCTGCCTCCATGATGCGGGGCTGGGAACCATGGGCTGAGGAACATTTCCCCACTCGTCTTTGGCACTGTAAGCTGGCCAGGCCAGGGGGTTCTGCAGGAAGGTGGGTGAAGAAAAGCCAAGTTGTGGGCCGCAAACCACATGATGGGAGCTCTGCCCTTGACTTGTGCCACATGGTTGTGGGTGCCATCCTGACTTTTATTGCCCTCTACCGGATATCCCATGGCTGAGGCTTCTCTCCTTCCATCGGTGGCACAAACCAGCCTTCCTAAACGATTCTGGAAAATGAAATCCCAACCCAGCTGGCAAGAACTCGTGTGCAATTCCACCGGCATCTGACTGGGACCCAGAGGTGGGTTTCAGCAGGTTCTGACCAGTTCTGGAGAACCAGTAGAGGAAATTTTGAGCAGTTCGGAGAACCGGTAGTAAAAATTCTGACTGGCCCCGCCCCACATCTATTCTCTGCCTCCCGAGTCCCAGCTGACTGGGAGGGAATGGGGATTTTGCAGTAACTTCTCCTGGAGTGGGGTGGGAATGAGGGTTTTACAGTAACCTTCCCCTGCCACGCCCACCAAGCCACACCCACAGAGCAGGTAGTAAAAAAATTTGAAACCCACCACTGCTGGGACCCAGTTTTCAAAATGGTATTTCCTGCAAGATTGTTTTTGGCCTCTGCCCGGGGGGGTCCCCAACCCCCGGTCCATGGACCCGCACTGGGCCACGGCGTGCCACAAACCGGGCCGCCCAAACAAGCGAAGCCCCATCCACAGGATGCAGGCAGTGTGTGAAACCACGGCCCCTCTGGTCCACGGGAAAACCTCTCTCCACGGAAATGGTCCCTGGTGCCCCAAAGTTTGGGGGCCACTGCTCCACCCAAAAGGTTGGCGCCACTGCTCTATACCTCCTTTAAAAAAAGGGGGGGATTATAAAGCATGAATGGGTTGGGTAACCCGCCAACTCTACTTTTTTGTATTTGCCCAAAATTACCAGAAAACTGCACCACTATTGTTTGGTAAAATTTGGTGACCAACGTTGGTGGCAAATATGCCCTAGGAGGGAAACTGGAGTCAAGGAGAAAGAATAAAACCAGGATCGGAAGGAAGAAGAGGCTGAGTTTTGAGCAGCAGGGTGTGTGTGTGTGAGAGAGAGAGAGAAACACATGGTTTCCTGGTCTTTATCAGAGCAGTTGAAATTTGTGAGACAGCAAGAAAATGCTTCATAGAAAATACATGTTTTTTTCTATACATCATGCTTTTCTGCTCACTTTATAGAAAATACATGTTAAGTAAGAAGCAAAAGTATCAGGCATGCTTGGCACAGATATAAAAAGAGCGGCATTTGTATCTCTTTAGCCTTAATTTTTACACCGTCCCTTTGTTATAAAACTGCTCCAGAGGGATCTTTACCAGCTTTTCAATGGAACAAAATTTAAAGGAACAGGAAACAGATTCGGATAATCAGAAGCCCTGGAACTTTAGCTGCTTGCACTGCGAGGATTTGTCTGGCAAACAGTACAGAATACATCATAGCAGAGTTGGAAGGGACCTTGGAGGTCTTCTAGTCCAACCTCTTTCTCTAGCAGAAGGCTCTGTGCCATTCCAGGAAATCTCCAGTTTGAATTGCCTAACAGCTGAAAATCTCTTGCCACAGAGACTTTTTATAGTCACTTTTTATAGTTAAAAGTTTTTAACTTTTTATAATTAAAAATCCCAAAATCCCAAATAAGGATTCTAAAATGGAAAATCACACATATTGTATTCATTGTTTTAAATACTTGGAGCCATTTCTGATCAAAATCCTTTTGCCTTTAAGTTACAGACAAGTCACAGGCTTTTAAATATCACCAAGTCTTTCTTTCATGTGGAAAGCTACACCAAAATGGGTTTCTTTTCTAAATTAGCCTCAGTTATTTCATTGTGTGTGTGTGTGTGTGTTCATGTTCATTAGAGGTACACAATCTTTTGGGGTTGGCTTTTGAGCAGAGGATCATATTCCAATAAGCAGAAGGGAACAGAAGAAAACCAAATACTGTATGGAATGAATTAAAATGTAATTTTAAATAACTAAATTCCATAAGTATATTTTTATATAAATGCATTTTTTTCCTCATATATTTAATAACTTTCCCCTTCAATCCTATTACACATTGCAATTCTTTGACAACATTTACAGCAGTTCTTCTCAAACTCAGCCACTTTAAACTGTGTGGATTTCAGCTCCCAGAATTCCTGGCAGGCTGGGGAATTCTGGGAGATGAAGTCCGCACATTTTAAAATGGCCATGTTTGAGAAACCCCGACTTAGCGGGAGTCTTCAGGAGAACCCAGAGAAGTTGTCTGCAGCCCTGAGGAAGGTTACCTTGTCTCCTGGCTGTGGTCGCATGATGGACACCCGGTCGTAGCCTTTCCTCAGAAGAACCCAGAGGGCATCCAGCTTTCCCTGTAAAACGAGGAAATGGCATCATATATCCGTTGCAAGATTGGCACAAGACAAGTCAGTTCGCAAAAGAGGCAGGAGCACGAAAACACATTCATCTTTTTCATCGATGTTATTAAATTGATAGGACTGAGGAATTGTGTTGGGAGGAATTTGCTTTAATTTAGTTGAACTATGCTGAGAATGAAGTAATTCTCAGCTGTTTGAATAAAGTTTGTTTGTTTTTTCAGTGACTGAGTTTCCTGCTACCTATCTGGGCCTGGGTCACAACAGGTTGACTGATTTCTAGTATTTATACTCTGCTCTATTTTTGGGGCAGAAAACAAGAAGATAAAACAATACAAAAGCAAACTGTGAGAAAGCAATAATGGAGGAGAGCTATTGTCTTCTCATGCATGCTTATGAGCTTCCTGGCTCCACCTGGTTGACCGGTCTGACCCTAAATGTTGGATTTGGAAGGTCCTTGGCCTACACCAACAGGAATATTTTGAAGGTCTCCTAGGGTTCTTGACTAAACACTTGAGATAGAAGCGCATCTTCCTCACCTCCCCACAAACACAGAGAAACAAGTTGGTGGTCAGTCTTCAAAAGGTTCACTTCTCTGAGGGTCACTCAAGCTAAGGAAGAGTCCCTCCATGGGCCAGGGGGATATTTCTAAAATATGTTCAATGCAGGAAATAAGCAGGCAGTTACGATGAGCCAACTGGGTTGCACAGAAAGCCATGTTGCGAACCTCTCTCAAGTAGGAGGGTTGTGGCTTTTTTGCATAGCTCCTTTGCACCCACAGACACAATTGTGGTGACTGTAAACACGAAGAGAACCCAGACCTGGCTGGAGAGCATGTCTCATTTTTTCCGTGCTACAACAGACAACCCAAAGGACGCACAACACACCAGAGAGAGCAGATGTCAGAGTCCTGCTCCATCCTGTGTGTCTCACAGTGATTGTGGGTCTGTCATTCTGTCTCCCAGCTGAAGGAGGAGAGGCTACTTCAACCCACTTAAAATTCTTCAAAGAAATGTGGATAAATAAATGAGCATGTCTTACAATGGCAACATTCCAGATTTCTTAGTTATAAAGGAGAAAATAACAATGGAAAGTCATTTTGATAGGGAAAAAAATGGGCTCCTTGCTGTCTTCTTATTTTAACATGTTTGTAGAGGCTGCTCTTCATCCAAATATCCATCTGCAAGGCTTAATTTAAAGCAGGTCCTGTGTCCCAAAATGAGATTTTGGTACCAAATGTCTCTTTGTTGCTACAGCAGTTTTTAATACCTAGAACCTACAAGAAAAATGTGCAACGTCTTCAAAAAAAATAAAAATAAGGGCTCATAGAAGAGAAAGGACATAGAACCACAAAACCTGCATGTTGGAAGGGCCTTATGGGTTATCTAATCCAGGGGTCTCCAACCTTAGTAACTTTTAAGACTTGTGGACTTCAACTCTCAGAGTTCCTCAGCCAGCTTTGCTTTGAGAGTTGAAGTCCGCAAGTCTTAAAGTTGCTAAGGTTGAAGACCCCTGATCTGATCAAACCCCTTTCTTGGGATAGGGATCCCAGGAATGATCCAAAACAAAAGGCCATCTAAGTCTACTGATGTAGACCAGAGGTTCTCAATCAGAGTCCACAACAGCCATGGCTGATGGGTGTGTTGTGGTCCGCCAGCAGCCTGCGGAGCTGGAAACATAGTCAGACAGCGATGAGACTGAGGAAAAACATGGGCCAGTCCTGGAGGCTGGAGAAGGCCTGGATGAGGACTCTGCATCAGAGGCAGAGGTGGGGCCAGGGCCATCAGGGAGTGATGTGCGGACTCCTCCAGAGCCTCCAGAGACTGATAGTAGTGAGGCAGAGGAGCCTGTTCCTAATGCACGCATGAGAAGAGCTGCCAGAAGGCAAGAGCAGCTCAAGCAAAGAGGACGACTCAGGAGTAGGGCCAGGAGATAATTGGCCCCTCCCATAAAGGACCAGCAACAGTGTTTGGGCTCTTTGCCAGAAAACAACGTTGATAGAATTGTTCTTTGTCTTGCTGCATTTATTTCTTGTCGGCATCTTCTGCTTCTGAACTTTTGCCAAGAAAAGCCTTTGGCAGTTTGCCTAATTAGACCAAGGTTGGTGATAAGACTGAAGAACTGTGTTATGAAGAATTTGTTTTGATTTAGTTAATTCTCAGCCGCTCTAATAAAGTCTATTTTTGAACTGATTGAACTATCTACTTGGGCTTGGGTCACAACAGGGGGCAGGATGGTGGTAGAGTTTTCTCCCACTTCATGGTCCAACTTGTCAACTGGTTCGTTGATGCCTCTGGGTTGAGAAAACCCTGGAGCTTGTTGGACTCAGGGAAAAAGGACTGTTTGAAGGATGCAGACTCTCCCAATTGAAGGATGCAGACTCTCCCCATGTCCAAGCAGAAAACCCTTGGAGGACAGGAAGGGAAGGGGAGATGCCTTCACTTGGTCTAGAATGGCCAATGGAAGCTGGTTGACTGCCCAGGTCATCTGACAATCCATCAGCAAAAAGACTGGTGAAACACGTCAACTCATTGGCTTTTTAGGGAGAAGACCATGAGGAACTCCAAAGCTGTTGGCCTACTAGATCTGCTTCTGGAGTAGATTGGAGAGAAGACGAAGGCAACATTATGGAGGGGGGATGCGGCAGAAAAATAAAAGCAAAACATCTTAGAGCAACTGAGATAATCAAATGCCTAAAACATAGAAAAATGGCTGCAGGTTTTGGGTCTGGCTAGTCTGAAGAAAAGAAGAATTACAGGGGACAGGATAGCTGTATTCCAGTATTTGAGGGGCTGCCACAAAGAAGAGGGGAGTCAAATTATTCTCCAAAGCACCTGAAGGCAGGACAAGAAGCAATGGATGGAAACTCATCAAGGGGAGAAGCAACCTGGAATTAAGGAAAAACTTCCTAACAATGAGGACAATTAATCCCTGGAACAGCTTGCCACTAGAAATCGTGGGATGCTCCATCACTGGATGTTTTTAAGAAGAGACTGGACAGTCACTTGTCTGAAATGGTATAGGTTCTCCTGTTTGAGCAGAGGGCTGGACTAGAAGACCTCCAAGGTCCCTTCCAGCGTATTCATTCTATTCTATTTGGAATAAATTAAACATGGCGGTATAGTGGGATATGTGAACTCAGGGCACGTAAATAGTTTGAATTTAGTTTGGAGGCTAATATGTGGACATGTGCAACAGTATTGCAGTAAAAATAGGACACCTGCTGATCCTGGAATTCAGCTACCAAAATATCAAGTCTGTTTTTCTTCCTTTTTTTAAAAGGAATAATATTCTAGTCCTTCTACAACATTGGAATCTTGAGATCCCAATAAATGGCTGGATCGAGTTTCTAGTGAACTTTTGAGGCCTTCACAATCCCTTGTTTTTTCCAAGGTCTGGCAGAAGCAGAATTAATTATGCAAAGCCAAGCGAAAAACCAAAAAGAAAAAGAAGTTAAAAAACAATATTCATGCTAGAAATGCCTAATTTATGCATGCCACAAAACCCAGCTTTTCTTGGCCCAAGAGGCTGATATTTTTAGGACAATCTTGATCAAAATGCAGTATAAGCAGCGCTGCTGGTTCAGTGCTGGGTGAATATAAAAGGAAATGTCAATATAAAATATGATGTACAAATATAAAAGGGGAAAAAAATGACATTGCTTCAGGCGTATACTACAGGCCACCCAACCGAGCAGAAGGAATAGATGAACTCTTTGCCAATTAATGAACAAATGTAGGTATGTAACGAATGTCCTTGACATGCATTAGAATTCATCCTTCCCTCTTCTTTCTCATGAGACCATGTCAACATTCACCTGTGAAGTTAGGCAGAAGAGGTGGTCATCTGTCTATTTTAGGATAATGCTATGAAGTAGCCTTGAGCATCAGTCAGGGGAATACAGAGACAAGTCAATCCTTGGATGGGTCCAGAGATCATAGCAAGAGCACTTAGACTTATATACCGCTTCACAGTGTTTTACAGCCCTCTCTAAGTGGTTTACAGAGTCAGCCTCTTGCCCCCAACAGCCTGGGTCCTCATTTTACCCACCTCGGAAGGACGGAAGGCTGAGTCAACCTTGAGCCTGGTGAGATTCGAACTGCCAAATTGCAGGCAGCCGGCAGGCAGCAGAAGTAGCCTGCAGTACTGCACTCTAACTGCTGTGCCACCCATGGCTCGTATAGTAGGCTGGAACAGACTACTCTGTGCCAAATTCGCAGTCATTGTGCATGGCTGCATGTTCACCTGGAGAACTATTTTTATATGCAACAACAGTGCACGTTTAAGCATTGCTTGTTTCCATGCTGTTTTTTTTTTGGGGGGGGGAAAGACTGATCGTTTTCCATAGGTGGCATGGGATCAAATGTCGATCTGATAAACAGAAAAGCCAAGGGGGCCGTCTGCATTGCTCTCTTTGGCTAGCTCCATTCAGACTGTCAAACATAGCTAGGAATTTGGCTCAACACCCCGAGAAGTGGAAGCGGACTTGCAAATAAAGCTGTTATACTTTGCCTCATATTTTAAATTCTGTTAAGGCTGGAAATGGGCAGGATTCCAGGTAATCCCTCCCTAGAAGATGGATTCCAAATCCAAGTTTATTTTATAAGTTTGAGTGGGGTGGGGAAAGGAGGCAGAGGACAGGGCTTAACTCCTTCCTCTCCAATCACCCTCCTACATTTTTCCTTTCTTCTGCCTCATTACCAGAGTTACAAAATAAGTCCAGCGCGGTGGCAAGAAAGAGAGTTTAGCCAGAGGAAGAAAACCGGTACAAGTAAGTTGATTCTAGGAACGCTCTGGAGTTATTATGCATGAATTCATAATGCTGTGTATTAAATCGGGGGTCTTCACCTGATTTAATCTAATTTTTTTTACTACCGGTTCTGTGGGCATGGCTTGGTGGACATGGCAGGGGAAGGATACTGCAAAATCCCCATTCCTTCCCCACTCTGGGACCAGCCAGAGGTGGTATTTGCTGGTTCTCCGAACTGCTCAAAATTTCCACTACCAGAACCTGTCAGAACCTGCTGGATTTCACTCCTGGGTCTCCAACCTTGGCAACTTTAAGCCTGGAGGACAATTCACAGAATTTCCCAGCCAGCAGAATTCTGGGAGTTGAAGTCCTCCAGGCTTAAAGTTGCCAAGGTTGGAGACCCCTGTATTAAATGGTTCTTAATTATGAAGAATTCCATGCTAAAAACACGTATACCTCTTTTCCCCACCCAAGTGATGTAATGGGCCAGATGTTCCTCTCTCTTGGGGGGGAGGGAGAGAGTCCACTTGTCTCTTGCTGGGGTCATGAACATATATGGTACCACAGTATTGCTTCTGACAGTGTGAGTGTCAATTCGCAAAGCATCCCTGACTTGCTCTTGAATTGCCATAGGCCAGGGGATGCACATTCCACGCTTATCTCTCTCAAGGCTGTATCCCAGGGTTACCTACAGCAGCTGGAGCCGGAGGGGACCTCTACAACCCACAAAATTGCTCCATTGGCAAATGTGAACGTGACCCTGGGGGGAGGGGGAAAACAGGGTCATAATTGGAGCGTAAATTATGTAGGGTCAGAGCTTAAATAACTGGATTTCTTTTGAGGCTTGGCTCAAGACTCATGATTTAATTAGGGCATCCGTGGGAACCCTGACAGCAAGCCAGCTCTGACCCTACGTAATTAATTCGCGCACCAGGTACTTTTGTTTCCTCATCTCACAAGCAACGTACAAATAGTGTCGCATGTACTACTTTATGCTTAGTCCAGGTTTATGTGGCCACACTCCCGTCTTAAAAAAAGATGATGTGGCTGGGAACGATGGATGCTACAGTCCAATACATTCAGATTAAATCTCTAACATCCAAACCACCTTGATTTATTCCATTATTCTGTAAATTTTGAAGTGTTTTGGTTGTAAGTAAAGGTAGCTATTCAGATACTTTCTCCTGTTGAATTGGGTCTCCAGATTAATGGTGTGATGCTTAGTGATTGGGCTAAAGAAAAGGTAGATTTTCATTGGCAATCACAGCAGTCCCTGGAAAGATTTCTGGAGAAGCAACGGTGAACTGAAGACAATTCTGCTGAGGACAGAACCAATAACTGCAGTAGAACAAAGTGCCACTGAACAGACCGGCTTTTCATAGTTTTTCTCCGGACAAGGAAAGGACTTGAGATGGTCCACAAATACTCCAGACTGCTACTCCTTGTCTTATACCATAATACAGTGGCCTCCAGCAGATTTAGAATTGTGGGAGACAAGGGAATGGCCATCTTGCTCAAACCATGATCAGCATCTTTGAAAGGACACTGGGTTTGCAAACTTCCTTTTCCAAGCACTTTTGGAAATTGCTTGTGAACTGCTTTCCAGCTATTAGGAACCTTTAAAACTACAAAGTTTTTTTTTTCAGCACCAGGTGAATCTCCAAACCTTTACAAACTGAAACTTAAATACATGCTTAAGAATTTTTAAAGACTTCTTTTGGAATATAGAGCAAAAGGTGATCAAGACGTCGATTTTGGAATGTTACAAATGGACTTCAAATGGATTGGAAATAGGATTTTGAAATTAATTATAAGAATCCTTCCTGCGAGAAAATGCTGTTGTTTTGAATTTTTAACCCAACATGATAGGATGGGACTTGGAAACTTGGATAGTAGAGGGAACCAGAAAGAACTAAAGATTACCATTAAAGGTTTGCATTAATTTTTATCTTTTTAAATGTAATATTTAATAGAATTATTATTTTTTAAAAAAGACAGTAGATAGGATAGCAGGCCTCCCAGAAAAGAAGATCAACCTGACATTGAAATTCAATGAAAGTCAACACAATTTTCATTCTCACAGACAACATGTATGCTCTTCCTCTACCTCTTAACTTTAAGCTACAAAGGATTGGTGCGAGGATTGGACAAGAGGATAGTTGAGGTTTGGGCAACTGTGATAAGCAAGGATGAAGTCATGCATGCTTCTTTTAGACACCATTTGTGTGGTGAAGTCTCAATATGCACAACATTTTTATTATCGCTGTGATAAACCCAACAGCAAAGAGACGTACCTTGATAGGCGAATACCACTTATGTGGTGAGGAGGACCGGCGTATGCCGCTTCCGAGGCTCCTTGGCTCTGGGAATTCGTACTCTTGTTCTGGCATCTTGACTCGGGCGTTTTTGGCCTTCTCCAGCTTCGCCCCTTCTTCGGTCGATCCCTTTTCTCCCCAACGAACCTGAAAGGGAAGCATTCCCATCGAGGTGATCTCAAGCTCTTCTCCAATGACTTCCACCCAGAGCTGTCTAAGGAGACGTGGAGATGGGTGACTTTGGCTTGATGATTGGGATTTTATGAGACTCTTTGAGTTCACATACGGAAGGACTACACTGGAGACTTTGGAGCTACGGGTCAGTGAAAAAAACTTGAGTTTACAACCTCAAGGCTTGGAGATGATCCCCAGAACTCTTCCAGTTTTGCTAGTAAATTGCAAAGTTCCTCTCTCTCTCTCTCTCTCTGTCTGTCTGTCTCTGTCTCTCTCCCTTTCTCTCATATCCTGGCCCTAAAATTCTTGGGAGGCTACTGGATAGCCTTATCAAGGACCTAGGCCACCAGTTGATTCAGAGTTACCTCCCCCTTTCCTGTTGCAGATAAATTAGCCAGAAACCTTCCCAAACTTAATTACTGGCCTTATCAGTGAGAAACAGAAGAGTGAAAGCTGTGATACTCTAATAAGATCCCCTCTCTGAGAAGGCTGTGGCTTCTATCAGGGCTGGGAATATTTTGTTGCCCGTCACCTATTGCTTGCTCCCTGTACAGGCCACCCATCTTGCCTAGAAGTGATTCTAGGCCCTTGATAACCATCAAAACCACAAGATAAAACATCAAACGTGCAAAAACAATCAACGTGCCTTTGTTTCCCCAAAGTGCGTAAAAGCTATGCTGGTGAGGGGAGAACAAGGGAGCAACACAGCAACTGCTAGTAAGATAGGGCTGGGTGTGGGATGCTGGCATTGGAAGGAGGAACCCTCTTGGGGACAGGTCAGAATGGGAAGCAGGGCCGTAGTTTTCCTCACAGTCTTTGACTCTCTTTGTTCCCTTCCCACAACAAAGTGGCAGGCAGTTTCGTGGTTCAGCTGAGGAGGAAGAGGAGGAGAAAGAGGCAGGTTCACCAGGACTCTGCTGAGGGTCGTGAGGGGGGGTGGGGAATGTAGGAGAGGGTCAAGTGCATCATCATCCCAGAAGAGACCCAAGTTCAGTTCCCCATGAATTCCATTAACCGTCTATGGAGATTCTCCGTCATTCAGGTCAGGGGTCTCTAACCTTGTCAACTTTAAGACTCATGGACTTCAGTTCCCAGAGTTCCTCAGCCAGCT
Source organism: Ahaetulla prasina (assembly GCF_028640845.1). Lineage (NCBI taxonomy): Eukaryota > Metazoa > Chordata > Lepidosauria > Squamata > Colubridae > Ahaetulla > Ahaetulla prasina. Next base: position 1,370,428 of record NC_080547.1, read on the forward strand.
TTGCTGGCTGAGGTACTCTGGGAGTTGAAGTCCACGAGTCTTAAAGTTGACAAGGTTGGAGACCCCTGCTCCAGGTCGTGGTTGTCCCAAAGGTGCTTTTCCAAAAGGCAACTGGACTTTCTTGGTTTCTTCCTTGAAACTTGAGAACTGGACCTTGTATTCATTGAACTCAGGGCTGTTCGAATAAACTTGGTTCAAGCAGATCGTGTGGTCGCCATTCATAAACTGGGCTGTGGGGAATTTCCCCCTTCAGTGGCAACCAGAAACAGGGGCCACCCTACCTCCATCCGCTTAATGCCCCCAACTCCACGCCCACCATAGTAGGAAGCATCCACCGTCGGCCACTTCTTCTTCGGAAGCCCATCATCATCTTCCTCCTACAAGAGAGAGAGAAAATATGGGCATCAGCATTGATCTATCAGAACTTCTAATCCTTGGATAAAAAGAAGTTGTTGTGAAGAACTCCGTTTGCATTTTAAAATAAAAATCTTTCTTTATTGGTTATCAGACAAATTAGACATTATTTGGGAGTTCATGTCGGCTTTTCCTAAGAAATAACTCTTCCCAGGTTTTATTTATCCTCTGTCTCTGTTTCTCCCCCTCTCTTCCTCCTAGATAAGTTGACTTTGTATATAATATACAAATGGATGAAGACTATTGCTTGACATAGTGTAAACCGCCCTGAGTCTTCGGAGAAGGGCGGGATATAAATGCAAATAAAAAAGATGAAAACCTGACTCAAAAGATCTCCCGGTGAATTAATGAAGCATAATATTCAGAGAACCATATATAGGCTTGTATGTCTCGTTTTCTACTTCATAAGGGAAATATTTGGAAGAACAAAGCCAGCAGAATTTTATCCCCACCACAATGGAGATATAAAAACGCATTTTGGTTCGGAGGTTTCGCCATCTGCTCTGGACACATTTCTGGCCATAGCCTTCATATAGATGCGGTTTTTTTCCAACGGGAAAGAAAACACAGCCTTGCCATAGGCTGATTATTTTATTTATTTACTTACTTTGCTGAATGCCTTGCCTGCAGAGGCTGTGAGTGTTCCATCACTGGAGGCATTTAAGAAGAGACTGGACAGCCATTTGTCTGGAATGGTATTGGTATGGGGGTCTCCTGCTTAAGCAAGGTCCCTTCCAACTCTGTTATACCTGCTATTCCATTTCCAAAATGACCTTCTAGGAACCTATTACCTAACGGTTTGTCTTTGTGTTGTTTTAAAAAGCCAAAAATAGATTTTGCTGCTAAAGTTAAAAGAGATTCCAGAACACCCTTTCCAGCTTTCTGGTGCCCAGATGTGCTGACCAACAGAAACAGTGAGGGATAAGGAGAGTTGTAGGCCAAAACATCTGGAAGACCCCACAGTGAGAAAGGAAGTTTGGGTTTGTCTTGGCAAGGGTTCAAAACAACCCACATGTTTATTGACAGGTGCTAGCAGACCAAACATCCGTTCGAAGGGCCTTTCTCCATTTGCTACCAGCATGTCTTTGCAATATTTTTTCCCCACTACGTCCCTCTATGGTGCCTCCATTTCATCCTCCGTCCATGAGTTAGGCATGGATTAAGGATTGATACTAGTGATAGTTACAGATACAGAGTTAGAAGGGATCTTGTAAGTCATCTAGTCCAACCCCTCTCTCAAGCAGACCCTACAATATTTCTTCGCCTTTAAAACTTGCAGCTTCCCGTGATGAAGCTCCCACAACTTCCGAAGGCAACTTCTGTTCCATAGGTTGATTGTTCTCACTGTCAGAAAGTTCCTCCTCATTTTTAGGTTGAATCTCTCCTTGTTCAGTTTCCATCCATTATTCCTTGTCTGGCCTTTGGGTGCCTTGGAAAATAGCTTGACCCCCTTGTTCTTCAGAGCTCATTTAAATGAACATGGGTCATCATCATTGTCTTTCAATGATCCCATAATCCCTTGCGGGGTGGAGTCTGGGCAACTGAATGGAGCTGAGTTTTACTGGCTGGATGCCTTTCCTGTCGCCAATACAGAGTTATATTCAGCAGATATATTCCCATCGTGCCCATAGAGAGAAATAACTGCCTCTACCTAGGATCGAACTCACAGCCTCCTGATTGTGAGGCGAGAGCTCCACCTCTAGGCCACTGCACCACTACTTAAATGAACATGTGTGGTATTATGAAATGCAAATATGTATCATGTTTAATTTCATGTAACTGATTACATGAAGGGGGGGATGATCTTGTCATTTCCAATCAACTTTTCTTCTGTAATTTCTGCACTACATCCTACAACATCTTGAATCTCCAAAGACCTACGCAAGGGTCTTCTTTGTAGACTTTAGTTCAGCATTCAATATCATCATTCCAGACACTCTTCTAACTAAGCTAAATCAGCTACAGGTACCTGAACAGTCTTGTAAGTGGATCACAAGCTTCCTAACAAACAGGAAGCAGCAGGTGAAGCTAAGCAGAATCACATCAGATACCTGTACAATTAGCACAGGGCCCCCCCAAGGCTGTGTGCTCTCCCACTTCCCTCTATATACCAATGACTGCATCTCCAACAATACATCTGTCAAACTACTGAAGTTCACAGATAACACAACAGTGATCAGTCTCATTCGAGACAATGATGAATCCACATACAGACAGGAGGTTGAACAACTAGCCTCGTGGTGCAACCGGAACAATCTGGAACTGAACACACTAAAAACTGTAGAAATGGTGATAGACTTTAGGAGAAACCCTTCCATACTTCCACCTCTTTCAATACTAGACAACACAGTATCAACAGTAGAGACCTTCAAATTTCTAGGTTCTACCATATTGCAAGATCTAAAATGGACAGCTAACATAAAAAAAGTCATCAAAAAACCACAACAAAGAATGTTCTTTCTGCGCCAACTCAGAAAGCTCAAACTGCCCAAAGAGCTGCTGATTCAGTTCTACAGAGGAATTATTGAGTCTGTCATTTGCACCTCTATAACTGTCTGGTTTGGTTCTGCAACCCAACAAGAAAAACACCGACTTCAGAGGATAATTAGAACTGCAGAAAAATAATTGCTATCAACCTGCCTTCCATTGAGGACTTGTATACTGCACGAGTCAAAAAGAGGGCTGTGAAAATATTTACAGACCACTCGCATCCTGGACATAAACTGTTTCAACTCCTACCCTCAAAATGACGCTACAGAGCACTGCACACCAGAACAACTAGACACAAGAACAGTTTTTTCCCGAACACCATCACTCTGCTAAACAAATTCCCTCAACACTGTCAAACTATTGACTAAATCTGCACCACTATTAATCTTCTCATCGTTCCTATCACCCATCTCCTTCCACTTATGACTGTATGACTGTAAAACTTTGTTGCTGGTATCCTTATAATTTATATTGATATTGATTGTTTCCTGATTGCTTATTTGTACCCTATGACTATCAATAAGTGTTGTACCTTAGGATTCTTGATGAAGGTATCTTTTCTTTTATGTACACTGAGAGTGTATGCACCAAGACAAATTCCTTGTGTGTCCAATCACACTTGGCCAATAAAAATTCTATTCTATTCTATTCTATTCTATTCTATTCTATTCTATTCTATTCTATTCTATTCTATTCTATTCTCTATTCTCTATTCTCTATTCTCTTCTATTCTATGGACTTGAGGGCCATCTGCCCTCAAGATTTTTAAATGTGGAATATTCTTTAATGTTCAAAAGGATCATGCAAGAAGACAAAACCAGAGAAGGGAGAAAAAAATCTGGAAAATATGAATAAACCCTAAGAAAAGTGCACCTCCAGCTTTGCTGCACAGATCCACATATGAAATGATCCACTCCATCTGAACGCAGGCCTGGCAAGAATCCCTTAACACTTGTACAAGGGTTGAGCCCAGATGTAGATTAACTTTGATAATTAAAGAGAGAAGATAGGGAATATTTTAAGATAGGGGGGAAATTTCATGATTGGTTAGAAAAGAGAAATAGATAAAGATTTTGATATTGTAATAAGAGAACATTATAGTAAATGTATTGTATTTGGGGGGGGGGAAGTATTGCAATAGAGAAATGGAAACTATAATAGAATAGAATAGAATAGAATTTATTGGCCAAGTGTGATTGGACACACAAGGAATTTGTCTTTGGTGCATAGGCTCTCAGTGTACATAAAAGAAAAGATACGTTCATCAAGGTACAACATTTACAACACAAATGATGGTCAATATATCAATATAAATCATAAGGACTACCAGCAACAAAGTTACAGTCATACAGTCATAAGTGGAAAGAGATTGGTGATGGGAAGAGGGAAGGGAAGAAATGGAGGAGCAACCAAAAAGAAGAAGCAGCTACTACTGAAGAAACACCAAGATGACAGACGGAAGGACTGATGTATTATGTGTTTGTTTGTGTAAAAAATAAAAAAAACTTTAGAAAAACAAAAAAAGGGTTGACCCCAGATGAAAGAGTCTTTGCTAAATCATACTTTTGGAACAGGGGTGAAAGGTAAAATTTGTTACTACCGGTTCTGTGGGCGTGGCTTTGTGGGGGGAGTTAATGTGACTGGAAGGGCGTGGCCAACTTTTTTTTTTTAACTTTTAAAAGCATTTTTTCTACAACCTTTTCGGCCGAAGAGGTTGTAAAAAAATGCTTTTAAAAGCCTGTGATGATCAGGCAACTCAGCTGGGATTGCCAGAGGAAAAAAAGCTTTTAAAAGCCTCTGACGATCCCAGCTGAGCTGCACGATCACCAGAGGCTTTTTTTTTACTTTTAAAAGCATTTTTTCAGTCGAAGAAAAAATGCTTTTAAAAGTAAAAAAAAAAACCCCTCTGATGATTGTGCGGCTCAGCTTGGGTGGGTGGGGGAGGGATTTTTGCTACCGGTTCTCTGAACCACCCGCTGCCATCGCTACCGGATTGGGTAATCTGGTCCGAACCGGTAGCATTTCACCCCTGCTTTGGAAGCAGGAGAAAGGGGAAGGGAGGGGAAGGATTACAAGCAGCCGGTTAAAACAACCAGGAGGGAGATTCAGGCTAGACATCTGCAGCAGCTGTTAGCTTGTGGAGCAGGCTGCCAGAGACAGTGATAAGACCTCCTTCGCCAGAGGACCCCAAGAAGAGGCTGGGTGGTCATCCATCAGAGATGCTCTTATTGCAGAAGACTCCAAAACTTGACACCTTTAACACTTGTAGACTTCAACTCTTCAACCTCCCTTTTGGTTCTGTTAGGGGAGACGTAAGGGCCCTGTTGCTGAAGATGGCCAGCTGGCTTCCTTTTCTTCTCTCCAACATCAGTTCTTGATCTTCCTAACAGGGAGCATTGTGCAGATCCCCTTAACACCATCCATTACGGTGGGAAAGGATACGTGTCATCTTTCTGTGAGCCGGCTGGGTGGAAGTGCTAAAACTGAGCCTCCTCTGCTCCTTGGTTCTATCAAGATGTGTTTTGGGACAAAGCCCAAGGAAGGAAAGGTATAAGGTTCTCCATCCCTACTTTTCCAACTTCCATCAGCAACTCACCATGCCTTTCTCCCGCATAGCGGGGGCAGACACCTAGGCTCCTTGCCAACTGTTTCTCCCTTCCCTTTCCTCTTTGAGACATTTTTCAAAAATTAACATCTAAGTTCTCTTTTATTTGACTCCAAAGCAAGCGATCCAAGAAGTTTTGGGGCAGAGGAGTGAACAGCAGCAGCCGTGGCTCCTAGAAAGTCTTCCTTTCAAACGAAGGCAAAGGTAGAAGCAGATGTGGGAGGAGAAGCATATGTCCTTGATGAAGCTCATAAATCACCTTTGCCTCTGTTTTCGATTGATCCTGGCCTGCCAAAACTTTGCTGGGTATCTTTGTCTTGAAGCTAAATGGACTTGGAGTGATATCAGATCTAAACTCTCTCTCTCTCTCTCTCTCTTTCTCTCTGTTCTTGACTTGGCTGTAGAACCATCCGAGTGAGAAAGCTTGTGGACTCCAGATGTCAACAAAGACTCATGAATGATGACAAGATTGGGCTGTTGGTTGGCTCAGATTTAAACCCATAGAAAGAAAATTAATTTAGCCTTGATCTCAAAGCTGCAATGTCGAATTATAAGGCAACAAACACACCTCATCCTGGAAAACCCACCATATAATCAAAGCATAATATGTACTTGAAGCTCAACACGCAACCACAACGTAGGGTAGAAGCCACAGCGATGACACCATGATGATAGAAGGGGAGATCATCAAATCTGCAGACAAAATCAAGCTAGGTGGCATTGCTAACACTTAGGAAACTAGGCTCATGATCCAGAAGGATCTTGACAGACTCAAGCACTGGAATAATTCAGTGGTGAGAAAATAGGTAGGAAAAATCGAAAGCACAGGTATAGAAAAGGGGGTCTCTAGCTCAACAGCAGTAACTGTGAGACGGACCTAGGAATCCCTCCTAATGGATCACCACATACGTATGAGCCAGCAGTGTGCTGCAGCTACCAAAAAAGCCAATGCAGTCCTTGGTTGCACCAACAGAGAAAAAGCAACAAGATCCTGAGAAGTGATGGTACCCCTTTATATTGTACTACTGAAGCCACCCTTCAAATACTGTGTCCAATTTTGGTCACCATATTACAAAAAATAAAATAAAATAAAATCACAAGGTCCAGAGAAGAGCAACAAAGATGATAAGGAGTCTGGGGTATAAATTGTACAATGAATGCTGAAGAGAACTAGGCATGTTTAGCCTAATGATCTGTCATGGCGCAGTGGTTAGAATGTGGTACTGTAGGCTAACTCATTGCTTACTCCAGGAGTTCGATCCTGACCGGCTCAAGGTCAATTCAGCCTTCTGTCCTTCCCAAGTTGGTAAAATTAAGACCCAGATTGTTGAGGGCAATAGTCTGACTCTGTAAACCGCTGAATGGAATAGAATTTTTTATTGGCCAAGTGTGATTGGCCAAGAGGGCCGTAAAGCACTGTGAAGCAGTATATAAGTCTTAAGTGCTCTTGGTCTTAGGGTTGACATGATAACTCTCTTCTGTTATAGTACTTGAGGGGCTATAACAAAGAACAGGGAATTGACTTGTTCCCCAAAGCACCAGGGAGAAGGACAAGAAGTGATGGATGGAAGCTCATTAAGGGAGACCTGGAACTAAGGAGAAATTTCCTGACAGTGGAAAATTAATCGTTCGAACAGGAGTTGTGGCTGCTTCATCTCTAGAGGTTTTCAAGAAATAATTGGGCGACCATTTGTCCAGAATGATATATAAGTTATAAGATTTCACCCAGTGGTGAAATCCAAATTTTTTTACTACCGGTTCTGTGGGCGTGGCTTGGTGGGCGTGGTGTGGCAGGGGAAGGATACTGCAAAATCTCCATTCCCACCCCACTCCAGGGGAAGGATACTGCAAAATCCCTGTTTCCTCCCCACTCCTGGGGGATGGATATTGCAAAATCTCCATTCCCTCCCCACTCTGGGGCCAGCCAGAGGTGGTCTTTGCCGGTTCTCCGAACTACTCAAAATGTCCGCTACCGGTTCTCCAGAACCTGTCAGAACCTGCTGGATTTCAACCCTGATCTGGCCCTATGATTCTATGAGGTGGAAGCCATGATTGTGGGCAGCCCTCTGTGCAACCAATGCACCCAGCAAAGTAGCAGTGATCTAATTCTAATCAAACTGGGGAGAAACTGTTGGGTTAATACTTTGTTTTCCCAGAACAGTTAAAACCTCTTGAAGAGTCATCCCACCACAGCTTAGCTTATTGTCCTATTTCTCAACTTTACCAACTTTCAAGACATGTGGACTGGAATTCCCTGAACCTACTTGACTTACTACTTGCATTTCCTGCCCGTAAACAAACCATCATTTCTGAAGCACCTTAAAAAAAGCATGTTCGAAAATGATGAGTGGCCTTCGTAAGGCACTCGAGCCTTCCGAGCAACTACTCTATGTTTACATGCTGGAGTAAAAGAATAAATAAGTTTTGAGGGACGTGTAATTGGAACAAGGAACCAGCAACTGTCCACTGGAAGCCTCAGACAGCCTCTGGGTTGTCTGGTCTTAGCCCTTTTGTCGTGGTCCAGAGGTGGCTGGGATGTATGGTACAGGTAGTCCTGGGCTTATGACCACAATTGAGCCCCAAGTTCCTGTTGCTAAGTGAGTTTTGACTCATTTTACAACCTTTGTTGCCTCAGTTGTTGAGTGAATCACTACCGTTATTCAGTTAGTAACTTGAATCTGACTTCCCCGCTAATTTTGCTTGTCAGAAGTTCAAAAAAAGGGGATCACATGACCCCAGGACACAGCAACCGTCATAAATATGAACCAGTTGCCAAGCATCGTAATTTTGATCCCCTGTCCATGGGGATGCTGCAAACAGCGGTGGGAAAATGGTTATAAGTCAGACTGGCACCTTAAAAGAGGTCATCTGCACCTCCAGAACTGTCTGGTTTGGTTCCGCAACACAACAAGACAGACACAGACTTCAGAGGATCATTAGAACTGCAGAAAATATATATAATTATAATATATAATATATTCCGAAAAACCGGTCGAAAAAATGTTAAAAAAGTAAAAAAAAAAAGTTCCGACAATCGCGTGTCGCTCACTTGATTGTCAGAACTTTTTTTTTTACATTTTTTACTACTGGTTCGAGTGAACCGGACTGAACCAGGAGCACATCACCCCTGGTTTAGAGGGAAACCCAGCGAGGAAGAATTACCTGGTCCTCACCTGATCCCTTTCCAGGGACCTTGAAGACCGAATTGCACGAACAAAATGCTTTAGGAAAACAGAGGCTTCAAAACATCAAAGGAAATAACAACAACAACAGAGCTGGAAGGGACCTTGGAGGTCTTCTAGTCCAACCCCCTGCCCAGGCAGGAAATGCTACACCATTTCAGACAAATGGCTATCCAATATTTTCTTAAAAATTTCTAGTGTTGGAGCATTTACAACTTCTGCAGGCAAGTTGTTCCACTGATTAATTGTTCTAACTGTCGGGAAATTTCTCCTTAGTTCTAGGTTGCTTCTCTCCTTGATTAGTTTCCACCCGTTGCTTCTTGTCCTGCCTTCAGGTGCTTTGGAGAATAGCTTGACTCCCTCTTCTTTGGGGCAGAGATATTGGAAGACTGCTATCATGTGAAAAGGATCAAAGTACTCACCTCACTGTCTTCCATCGGGGGTGGCGGGGGCTCTTTAATAATCTGAAAAGGATGGAAATGAATACAAAAGATTACCTAATATTCACTTTCAGGACCCGTCCTCAGAAGATTTATTTGTTTGTTTGTTTGTTTGTTTGTTTGTTTGCTGGTTTGTCAACAAGTACAAGGAAACAAGTAACAGTATGGACATGGACACAAAAAAGAATTTGCAGAAATAAAAGGATATAAATAAGCAAAACATAGCCATAAAAACATAGAATGATTACATATAAATGGGGACAGGAGGAGAGGCATGCTGGTACGCTTATGCACGCCCCCTTAAGATGCCACGATAAACTTATTTCTAAACAGTTTCCATCTCCATTTAAAACCACGGCCCACACCTACAAATCTGGCAGGTCGCCTTCTGAGGAGCTGGCGAAAAATCTGAACCTTGAACCCAAAATGTCATTATTTAACCCTCCCCAGCCCTGATAGAAAGAACTTCATAGCAAACGTCTCTGGAGATTCTCAGCCATCCAGGTCGTGGTTGCCCCAAAGGTGTTTTTTCAAGAGGCAACTGGACTTTCTGGTTTTCCTTTGAAGACGTTTCCCTTCTCATCCGAGAAGCTTCTTCAGCTCTGACTGGATAGTGGGGAATGGAAAACGGGGTGGGGAGGGATACGACGTAATCAACAGAGAAGGATACGACATCATCTATCTCCAGTCTACGACACAGTCCTTTCAGCAGTTCCAAGAAGGCTCTGTTGTGACCCAGGCCCAAGTAGGTATTATTAGATGCAATCAGTTTGAAAACAAACAGACTTTATTAGAACAGCTGAGAATTAAACTCATTCTCAGCGTAGTCCAAACTAAATCAAAGCAAATTCTTCATAACACAATTCTTCAGTCTTGTCACTGGTCTAATTAGGCAAACTGCCAAAGGCTTTTCTTGGCAAAAGTTCAAAAGCAGAAGATGCCAACAAGAAATAAATGCAGCAAGACAAGGCTATCAATGTTGATTTCCGACAAAGAGCCCAAATGCCATTGCTGGTCTTTTAAGCCTTATGGGAGGGGCCAATCATCTCTTGGCCCTACTCCCGAGTCGTCCTCTTTGCTTGAGCTGCTCTTGCCTTCTGGCAGCTCTTCTCATGTGTGCATTAGGAAAAGGCTCCTCCTGTTCCTCTGCCTCACTACTGTCAGTCTCTGGAGGCTCTGGAGTCCGCACATCACTCCCAGATGGCCCTGGCCCCTCCTCAGCCTCCGACACAGAGCCCTCATCCGGGCCTTCCCCAGCCTCCAGGAACGGCCCATGTTCTTCCTCAGCCTCATCGCTGTCCGACTTTGCTGCCAGCTCTGCAGGCTGCTGGCGGACCACAACAGGCTCCACACCCATTTGCATCACTCAGGTGACCCTGACAACATAGATAAGCCTCCAAGTGGCTTCAACAGCTCTCTAAAAGGATGCCAATGACCAGCTGTCTGCAAGGAGTTATAAATCCTTCCATTCCCCACTATCCTGTCAGAGCTGAAGAAGCTTCTTGGATGAGAAGTGAAACGTCTTCAAAGAAAAACAAGGAAGTCCAGGTGCTTCTTGAAAAAAAAACCACCTTTGGGACAACTTCATAACAAACAGAAAAAGTTGCATCTTTTCAGACTTCTTCCCTAGCTACTCATTTATGTCTGGGGTGGCCAACTTTGACAATTTTAAGATCTGAATTCGACTGAATTACATAACTCATCAGCAGTTATTAATCATGCATGAGATATATCTGTTTTCTGGGGTATATACAGTACTTGTGAACATCATACAGTGGCGAAAGCTGCTTCATTCATCCCTAGATTACAGATCCCAGCTGGCTAATATTTGGAAGCAGACTGCGGGGAATCAGTTTGACCTGATCTGGTGGGGCTTGGAGCCTCTCTACTTCCCAGGACAGCTTTGGTCATCAGATGACTACATACCGAGGCCTTGCCATCGTACATCAGATCCATGCCTTCTTCAACATGAGAACTCACTGACATTAATGGTGTTGCAATAGGAAAGATAGCCAGGCACCCTCACAATGTGACAGTCCCTGGCTTCAGTTTGACTTTGCAATCGAATCCACCCCTTTTAATGGATGTGCAATCCAAGATGCACATTAAAAGGAGTGGGGAGTGGATCGCTACTGATGTGAATGCTACATACGCACCAATAGAGCTCTGTTTAATGAGAAACACACCCTTCTCTCATTCATTCTTGCTTAGCTGGACCAGAGAATGCAACCAACCATTTCCCATTCTTTTTTTATTATTATTATTCCCTTCCTTCCTGTTCAAAGGAATGTCCAGCAGAGCTGACTATTACTAATTAGAAATTCTAGCAAGGCCAAACTGAGAGGAAATTGTCTTGCTTCAGCCGAGCCACTTGCTTAGCTAAAATCCATTTGAAACTCAGCCTGGCTTGCACTCACCTCGGACAATTTTCCAGTAAATTATCGGATAATGTGTTAATCCACCACGAGCAATTCACTCCAGTAATTTCTCATACATTTCATTGCATTTGTGCATTTAAAAAATAAATAAATAGGGAGGAAACTGCCTAATAGGATTGAGAAATAATGCCAGGTTTTATCTCCCTGGCTGGAAAGCGATTGTCAAAGGACTGTTAACTCCATTATTATTTCCTCCAGACTGATGGGAAAATGTGCGAGCTGTATCTTGAAAGGTTCCTTGGAGGATTCAGCCGAGAGAGGGCCTGGTTTTCTTCTTCAGCTTCGCTCAATATTCATCAAGCAGGCCAGCTCGCTTCTTCCTACTTTTCCTGTCTTAAAGGCTGGAATGCAAACTAGAGATTTTCAAGATTCTTCTTTCCACATGATTTCCTATGAGATGTTTTCTTTCTGGAATAGGGCCTTCGCTAATTTCACTTACTTTCCATAAGGCTTTTTAGAACCGGGGGACGTGGCTCTGACTTGCTTTTAAACTTTTGAGAGAAGATTGCTGAATTCGGCCTTCAGGATAGAGAAATAGAACTGCTAAAAAGTTCCATTTGAAAACTAGTTGCGTTGCATAATCAGGGTGCAAAGCTGCCTTTTGGCCTTGCGAGGGTGCGACTGGACACAAATAAGGCTTTTGGTGTGTATTGCAATTGTGGGGCATATGCACAATGTCTAAGATTCCAGCTCCATTGTTTTTTTTCCTAAACAGTTTTTCTTGGATCCACTTCATTATGATATGGTGATGAGAAGAGAACAGAACAGAATGCAGAATAGAACAGAACAGAACAGAACGGAACGGAACGGAACGGAATGGAATGCAGAATAAAGTAGAATAGAATGCAGAATCAAATCAAATTGAATTATATATAATAGAATGTTATTGAGAGAGAGAAAATGGTTACTGATAAACTGGTATCACTTAAGAATGGATGGATGGAAGGATGGATGGGTGGATGGAGGGATGGATTCTCTGGGGAATTCTGGGAGTTAAAGTCCTCCAGCCTTAAAGTTGCCATGGTTGGACATGGCAAGGAATAATGCCCACTGAATTTTGTCCTGGATGTTCTTGCAAACCTGAAGAAAGTTCACTCAACAAGAGTAGCAGAAGCCCTCCTGGGCAGAAGAACTGCTAACAATTCGGCCTAATCTGGGTGGAGCTGTAATTCCTGTGAAAGAATCATGTTGATCATACGGGCATGTTTTGGATACAATCTGGGGGGTGCTTGCTTCTCTCTGTATTTTACAGAGAGGGTTGGTTAGCTGACTTTCATGGCTAGCTGGCTTTTGTGCCTTCAAGGGCTTCTTTCTTCTTTCAGCTGCTGCAGCAGCTTCCTGTCATCTGCAGAAAGCAGATCTGGAACCACTAGATCTAGCACCCCTTAAGGGCTGAGGATGATTGTCCAATGGCACGCTGAATAAACTTACGTAAAAACAGCAAAAGTTGAAATCTCGTGGGACCCTAAGCCCCGTACATTCCCAGAAATCTCACTCCTTGCAGGAATACATGCCCACAGCATCCATATTTTTAGGTGACCTCATCCGAACAAACCAGCCAACCGAAAGGGAGGACTTCCTCCTCCTTACAAACTATTCATCGTAAGCAGAATTGTGGCTTTCTCTGGGAGTGATTTTCTCCCCTTTTGACGCAGAAGACCAGCCAAAGTGAGAATGGATTCCAGGGACTTACCACAGTACAGCAAAGTGGCCAGAACCACCACAGGAGAGCCAGAGCCAAGAGAATGAAGAGGATCAGCAAGATAATTGCCAGGATGGTCCCATCAGACTGTAAAGGAAGCATCACAGTTAAGTCAGGGTGGAGCAGGGCTTAGGTCTTCTGTTCAGTTGTCAACCCACGTCCCAATTTCGGGTCAACTGTGGCGCTCACTAGAGTTGAGGTTGTTAAGTTAGTAACCTGGTTGTTAAGCGAATCTGGTCTCTCCATTGACTTTGCTTGTCAGAAGGTTGATCCTGGGACACCACCACCGTCATAAGTACATGCCACTTGCCAAGGATTTGAGTGTTGATCACATGACCATGGTCCATCCTTAATTCACAAACAGGTATTTGTGAATTGCTCCTTAGGGGTAACTTACCTTCAGTTGAAGAACCACTACTTTAGAGCAGGGGCTCTCCAACCTTGGCCACTTTAAGACTTGTGGACTTCAACTCCCAGAATTCCTCAGCCAGCTTTGCTGAAGTCCACAAGCCTTAAAGTTGCCACGGTTGCTGGCTGAAGAATTCTGGGAGTCCACAAGTCTTAAAGTTGCCAAGGTTGGAGACCTCTGCTCTAGAGGTCTTCCTGCTTCACTTTCTGCAGGAAGCCTTCCCTGTGCATCCAACATGCTTCCCATTCTCAGCCCAGGAAAGCCATGAGTCTGTTGGGGATTCCCTGCAATGCCATACGATCCAAAGCACTTTTCCCACCAAGCCCAACGTTCTCCAGGATAGGGGTCCCCAACCCCCAGGGACATGGTCCGGTATTGGGCCATGGCCCGTTCAGAGCCAAGCCACTCAAGTGGCAGGCGAGCATGTTGTGAGCAGCTCCATTTGTGCGAGTAGCGAACCTCAGCTTCACGCACACACACATGAATTCTGGGAGTTGAAGTCCACAAGTCTTAAAGTGGCCAGGGTTGGAGACCCCTGCTTTAGAGGATCAGCAATGAAGCTGCAATGACCTCTTGACTTGAAGCACAAACTGCTTTGGTCAAGTCGGGATATATGATATTAATCTGGAGCAGAGAAGGTGTGTATCACCGATCTCCTTCCCAACCAGCAAAACTACAGCTTGCACTAATCCAGTGATCGCTGGATGGAATATAAATTTTAATAGAACTGAATATACCCAGACTGAGGACCGTTTCAGGAGAGTCACCTCCTCTTCCAGAGGTTTTCCTGTCATTAAAAGGCCCAGAAAATGGATTATTTCACTTTGCTTCCAAATTGTAATCTCAACTACAGACTATGCATTTCCCTAAACCAGCTAATATTTCTGAATCATTCCTGACTGATGTCATCAGGCTTTGAGGATCAGCTAGCAAGCAAAATTAGGCCTGGCAAGACTTAGAGGCTTTGGTTTTATAGAACCAGACTGTTAAAATAACAAAAATGACCCATGGGTAGGTTACATCTGCTGTAAAATAGCACTGTGGAGCTTGGCTGATCCTGGCCCGCCAGAGGGTGGGTTGGTCGATGAGAGAAGGGCTCCTGCGTACACGCCTGTTGATTATTCAGCACTCAGGAGCTGGAAGTGGAACCGAGTGGTTGCACCACCAGAGTTTAGCACCACATGGATGTGATAAAAAGACTTGGGTGCCCAACTCTCACTTCTCCTGCTTTGTGGCTGAGGAAAATCCATCCAGGGCTCCAAGTCATTTGGAGGGCCCCACCTTGAGGGAATCCACATTAAAGAAGGGTTAGAAAATATGCAGACTGGCCAGAATGGAAGGTCGCTGCCAATCCTCTCTAGAATTGCAACTTGAGACCTTCTGACTTGCCAGCTGAAGATCCTTCTAGCTGGAGAGTGAATTGGATTGTCCGTATACAAAGGTTAACAGAATAACAGGATTGGAAGGGACCTTGGAGGTCTTCTAGTCCAAACCACTGCTCAAGCAGGAGACCCTCCACCATTTCAGACAAGTGGCTGTCCAGTCTCTTCCTAAAAACCTCCAGTGTTGGAGCATCCACAACTTCTGGAGGCAAGTTGTTCCACTGGTTAATTGTTCTAACTGTCAGGAAATTTCTCGTCAGTTCTAGGTTGCTTCTCTCCTTGATGGGTTTCCACCCATTGTTTCTTGTCCTGCCTTTTGGTGCTTTGAAAAATAGGTTGACCCCCCCCCCTCTTCTCTGTGGCAGCCCTTCAAATACTGGAACAGTGCGATCATGTCACCCCTAATCCTTCATTTCACTAGACTGGATTAGACTAGACAAATTCAATTTCTGCAACCGTTTTTCATATGTTGTAGCCTCCAGTCCCCTAATCCTCTTTGTTGCTCTTCTCTGTAGTCTTTCCAGAGCCTCAACATCTTTTTAATAATATGGTGACCAAAACTGGATGCAGTGTTCTAAGTGTGGCTGTCTTATCTACATGATGTTCCACCTCTGTCCCTTCTCTGAGCCTTTCCCCACTGGAGACCCTTAGGGTACCCCAATCCTTGAAGTATTGACATAATATTTTGCTGGGATCATGATAGACTTTCCTGGTTGGCTAACAAAAGTCTATTGTCCCCAGTGATGAAGAGACAAAATGTTTTCTGGCTGTTCATTGACTGCCATGGATATTCCACACTTCTTTGAAGATCCAGGGACCACCCAAGAGTCTATCAAGGGTTACTCAGGGCTGATCTGGATAGAAGAACTCCCTCCAGAAATGTCTGCTGCAAAGCTTAGACATCATGGCTCGGGGATAGGTTAAACCAGAAAGACAGATTAGTTTCTGAACTAAACAGACTTGGCAGAAAGATGTTCCAAAGCATGAGACAATTTGAGAATGAGATAAATAAAGCCAGCCTTGCATGTCAAGGTCATTCTGATGTAAACTATAAGTGGGAAAGAGGCAAAATCACTCTGCTGGAAGCAATGGGAGGCCCCCTGTTCTCAATCTGAAGATGCCGTTTGGCAAAGCAACCAAACAGGACAGGAAGAGACGTCAACGGATAGTGAAGACTGAAGAAAGAACAAGTGCAACCAGCTTGCCTTCCACTGAGGACTTGCAGATTGCGCGGGTCAGAAGGAGGACTGAGAAGACATCTGCAGACGCCTCACATCCTGGACACAAACTGTTTCAATGCCTTCCCTCAGGATGGCGCTACAGGGCATTGCGTGCCAGGACAACTAAACGCAGGGACAGATTCTCCCCTCGTGTCATCACTTTGCTGAATAGCTAATTCTTGCAGTTCTGTCTAATGTTTATGTGTGTTTACCATTTAGTATGGCTATAGTTATTATTATTTATTTTTACTATTATCTTCTTTACACCACCTTTTATCGTTATTATTGTTGTTATTGTTGTTATCATCATCATCATCATTATTTTTCTTGCTTTGTATGTACACTGAGTCAGAAGTGGGTTTCAGCAGGTTTTGACCAGTTCTGGAGAACCGGTAGCGGAAATTTTGAGTAGTTCGGAGAACCGGTAGTAAAAATTCTGACTGACCTCACCCCCATCTATTCTTTGCCTCCCGAGTCCCAGCTGATCAGGAGGAAATGGAGATTTTACAGTATCCTTCCCCTTGAGTGGGGTGGGAATGGGGATTTTGCAGTAACCTTCCCATGGAGTGGGGTGGGAATGGAGAATTTACAGTATCCTTCCCTTGCCACACCCACCAAGCCACACCCACAGAACCGGTAGTCAAAAATTTTGAAACCCACCACTGCACTGAGTGCTTTTGTACTGGAGACGAATTCCTTGTGTGCCTTAATTATTCTTTGTTGAACAATTTCATTTCCAAGAGGAAAATGAGTTTAATACAATTATAGAAAAGAAGGCCATTTAAGTTCAGTCCTTCAGCATCTCTTCAGTATGTATCTTTAGGCATTTGTTTTTCCTAGGCGCAAAGCTTTCTGCAGTAGAAAAAATTCTCTTTATCCTTGTTTAATGTTCTTTTCTCTAGGCTAAAATGTATGTCATTTCTTTTGTTTTAGTTGATTTATCCCCCCTGTAGGTCTCCTTAAATTGTTTCCGCCCTAGGAATGTTCTCCTTGAACCCCTTTGGCGCCCAAACTAAACAAAGAGGAGAGCCCGAAGGAGGAATACTGGCCCAGTCCAATTCTTTGCAAAATTCTCCATGCGGAGAGCCAGAAGAGAGGCAAAGTCTACGGAGTTCTCAAATCACAAATTCAGAATGTAAGCCAAGAGGGGAGCCAGAGAATTGTTTTCAATTAAAGGCATAACAAAACGGCACTAGAACACATTAACTCTAGCTTTAAAAAAAATAGTTTATTAATGAACAACTTTAATCTTGTTGCCATTGAATGCAGTGTTTCAAAGCATTTTCTACCACTGACTACTTAGCCCGGGTATTTATAGAACATTTTTTTGGGAATTGTCAGAAACGACCCCACTGTGATACTGTACCACATTTCTTATGGAGCAACGTTGCTCAAATTGCCAGATGTTTGAAAGTGACTCTGCACAGCTGGAAAAAATAATACCAATTTCGGATCATTCCCATTATTGTTCAGAGAATGCTGGCTCTCCCTTGCTCTCTATCAGAGGTCTTTAAAAAAATCCTTGGCAACTGTAGGACTTCTGGACTTCAACTCCCAGAGTTCCTTAACCAGCATGGCTGGCTGAGGAATTCTGGGAGTTGAAGTCCACAAGTGGTTAAAGTGGCCAAGGTTGGAGACCCCTGCAGTCCCTACTGCTACCTCCAGCATCTTCCAATCCTCATTTCGGCCAAAATAAAAAATAAAAAAATCACAGCAGTGAAGACAGGGTGTCTATCACTTCCATGTGGCTGAAGTGGGGGGATGCGGTGAAGACCTCAGGAGTCATTAGAGGAGAAATGGCTCCAAAGCAATTTTGCCAGAATGGTAGCAAGATGAGCTCAAAAATTTTCCAAATTAGAACCTTCTAGGGTCCTCTTGAGCATTCCCCTCTCCCTGTGCTTGGAGGTCTTCTACTCCAACCCCTGCCAAAGGTGGAAGTCCTTATGCCATCCTAGACAAATGGCTATCCAGTCTATCCTTGAAAATCTCCAGGGATGGAGCATCCCACAACTTCTGAAGGCAGCTTCGGTTCCATTGGTTAATTGCCCTCACTGTCAGGAAATTTCTCCTTAGTTCCTGGTTGGATCTCTCATTAACAAATGTCCACCCATTGCTCCTTGTCCTGCCCCCTCTGGTGTTTTGGAGAATAAGTTGATCCCTCTCATCTTTATGATCCCTCTTCAAGTGCTGGAAGACAGCTATCATATCCCCCCTCCCATCCTTCTCTTCATTAGAGCTAGATAGACCTAGTTCTCTTAACCATACATGGTATGATTTATCCTGAAGACCTCTTATCAGCTTTATTGCTCTTCTCTGCACTCTTTCTAGATCAGGGGTCTCCAACCTTGGCAACTTTAAGACTTGTGGACTTCAACTCCCAGAATTCAACTCCCAGCAAAGCTGGCTGTGGAATTCTGGGAGTTGAAGTCCACAAGTCTTAAAGTTGCCAAGGTTGGAGACCCCTGATCTAGATGAACGAATGTAATTTGTTCATTTTGTTCATTCACAATATTGAATCCGGCCCCTCTAGCTTCTGCTGCTGCAACAATTCTAAGCTAGAAAATTAGCCAACATTGGCTACATTGACAACATAGGAGATGACCAGGCTGAGCCCAAGGGAGGGGTCAAATACATCATCAGTCTTGAGTCCCTTTACTCCCACAGGAGACCTCAGTCCAACCTACCTTGAATCCCCTGGACTCTAATCTACTGCCAACTCACTTTGACTGTTAGTAAATCAGATTCTTGGAGACAGCATTAGAATACAATAAACAATATTTTTGTTGGAACTGCCTGGACTCCTGATTTCCTGCGCTTGACAGACCACTAAGTATGGATTACTGCAACAGCAATCTACGAAGACCAACAGGTGCACGCAGAAACCTGAGGCAAGCTTCTGCACGCAACAGCTCTCCGTTGCCGTTTGTCTGGCTCTGGTTGCTACCAAGATATGCACGAACTAACTACAGAGGTGAGGGTGGGTTGGTCCCAAAGGCATGGAGGATTTACGTCTAGCCTTTCCAACTCAATGGAAAGTTGGAAAGGAATAAAATGAAAGGACTCTGGACTTTGGAAACTTCACAGAACAGAATTATGAATTCATTGCCATGGAAGAAAGACAGGCTGGGTATTCCAGGAAAAACAACAACAATGGAATGCAAGGATGGGGGGCAATGACATCCAAGCATCATTGGTCCCCGTAAAACATTGCTCCCGAACAGATGTCCCAGCGTGTCCGGCTGGTTCCCTAAACAAAATGGACAGCAGTGATTGGTGGATGTAATGGACTATGGGAGGCCCGTGGGAAAGGGGGGGATGAACTATGCTTGCTTTTGTGCGGGAAGTCAGAGCCGGTTTCGCTTCTTCTGTGCCCATGTGGTTTATTCAGTAAAGTTTTATACTCTTGGTAAAATAATGTCCCAGGAGTTTTTTTTTCTGGATTCTTCAAATCAGGGGTCTCCAACCTTGGTCACTTTAAGAACTCTGGGAGTTGAAGTCCACAAGTCTTAAAGTGGCCAAGGTTGGAGATCCCTGCTCCAAATGGACAGTTGACATTCAGGCTGTGGGCAGAGTCAGCCTGCAGTACTGTGTTCGAACCAGCAGGGCTCCCACTCGGAAGAGGCGATTGGATAGTAGATCAAAAGGTGACTCTGTTCTGCGTTTCTTTCTTGCCCACCGCCCATCACTGTCCTGGTCATGTGCTGGCAGCGCAGAGTGCATGTGATCAGGTCCCTTAGTTCCCTATTGGGAGGCTGCCATTCTGTTGGGGAGGGGACCCTGGATGCTCCTTTACAACCTCTTTCCTGTTTCTGGTCTCCCTGTCACTTGGATGTACCTGCTTGGGAAAGGGAGGGGGTGAGATCGGCCTGGGGCCACCTGCCTTGTCTCAGCTCCAAAAAAAATGGGCAAAGTGGCACCTGAGAACAGCTTCTTATCCCCTTCCCAGGTTTCTCAAGTTTCTCACAACAACTTTTGCACCTGTGGATTGGCTCTACTCGGACTGGACATAGAGGAGGAGTTTCTGCAACATTTAATCTAATGGTTATGAGCGGGAACTTCAGATCCTGCCTCGCTTTCCTTGTTTTCTCTCAGTAAACATTCCTTTTGAAATAATGCCTGTTTCAAGAGGAGAGAGGGAAAGCAAGCCCTTACAGCATGCCTCCTCCTGCCCACCCACCCACCCATTCCCAGTGTATACACACACCTACAAGCAAACACAACCAACACAAACAGAAACCCCTACACACTGATGCAGCCCGTCATTTCATTGCACAGAAGATCCTTCCTATGATAAAAGTTGGGATCAGCTGAAGCTGGATGAAGGCAAGGAACATTGCCTGGACAAGGGAGCATTTAGAATTTGGGTATCTAATGGTCCCAGCAAACCAGGAGAGAAGTGAGGGGCTTCCTGCCATTCTTCCATCTTCGCTACTTTCTAACCCACTGACTTAATTTTGCCTTTTTTCTAAGCAGGTGGGCACAACTCCCCAAAGGCAGCATCGGAACTAAATCTAATGCTAGAAGTTGGATTGTTGCTTTGCAGAAGGCCGGTCTCCTCTTTTTAAGAATAAAAAACCAAGTTTAATTATGAATATTTTTGAAAATTAAAGTCAGGTGGTCAGGGAATCTGTTGGGAGGGGACCCTGGATGCTCCTTTACAACCTCTTTCCTGTTTCTGGTCTCCCTGTCACTTGGATGTACCTGCTTGGGAAAGGGAGGGGGTGAGATCGGCCTGGGGCCACCTGCCTTGTCTCAGCTCCAAAAAAAATGGGCAAAGTGGCACCTGAGAACAGCTTCTTATCCCCTTCCCAGGTTTCTCAAGTTTCTCACAACAACTTTTGCACCTGTGGATTGGCTCTACTCGGACTGGACATAGAGGAGGAGTTTCTGCAACATTTAACCTAATGGTTATGAGCGGGAACTTCAGATCCTGCCTCGCTTTCCTTGTTTTCTCTCAGTAAACATTCCTTTTGAAATAATGCCTGTTTCAAGAGGAGAGAGGGAAGGCAAGCCCTTACAGCATGCCTCCTCCTGCCCACCCACCCACCCATTCCCAGTGTATACACACCTACAAGCAAACACAACCAACACAAACAGAAACCCCTACACACTGATGCAGCCCGTCATTTCATTGCACAGAAGATCCTTCCTATGATAAAAGTTGGGATCAGCTGAAGCTGGATGAAGGCAAGGAACATTGCCTGGACAAGGGAGCATTTAGAATTTGGGTATTACAGGTACTCTCCCCGGTCACCTGGACGGTCCCAGCAAACCAGGAGAGAGGTGAGGGGCTTCCTGCCATTCTTCCACCTTCGCTACTTCCTAACCCACTGACTTAATTTTGCCTTTTTTCTAAGCAGGTGGGCACAACTCCCCAAAGGCAGCATCGGAACTAAATCTAATGCTAGAAGTTGGATTGTTGCTTTGCAGAAGGCCGGTCTCCTCTTTTTAAGAATAAAAAACCAAGTTTAATTATGAATATTTTTGAAAATTAAAGTCAGGTGGTCAGGGAATCTGTTGGGGATCAAGAGAGCTGTCTTCTACAACATCCGCTCCAAACTCCTTGCCTAAATATCTGCTAAAGCAATACTTTTTTTTTTGGCTCAACAAGTATAAATTTTGCCTAGGACCCTTTAGTTGTCTAAACTAGGCTAAAACCCTTTTGCCTTTTTCATGAAATCTTTGCCAAATTCTCTTAATTTTTAAAAATATTGATAATACACTGCATGTTTTGTTTCAAAAGAGCCGATATCCTGGCTAAAAAAACAACAACAAACCCCCCAGATAAATCTGTAGATATTGGAACTCAAGCATGATCTCAAATATAGTTCATCTTCCAGAGAATTTAAAAGGGCCAAAAGCATCACTTATCTAGCAGGTTTCCAGCTGGAGAAACAATGAAGAAAAAAAACAATTTTGGCATACCAGAGAATATAAATTCACTTGCTTTATGAGGCATTTTGTAGTAGCTTTCTCGATGCCTGTAAAAACAGGACAGACTCCAAGACCTTTTTTATGTTTTTACTGTAATAACTGTAGTTTTCAGCAAAACACCTATATTAAAGAAAGACTTATGTCAGGGGTCTCCAACCTTGGTCCCTTTAAGACTTGTGGACTTTAACTCCCAGAGCTTTGCTGGCTGAGGGACTCTGGAAGTTGAAGCCCACAAGTCTTAAAGGGACCAAGGTTGGAGACCCCTGACTTATGTCATTGGCAGGAGGGAAATTTGCTTATAACCTCCCACAAATAATACCTTTTTCTACCCAGCCCGAAGGGTGTGGGGTAGAGTGGGTGGGATACAAAAGCCAAGTTTGAAACTCTGGCTTTTTTTTTTTTAGAAGCATTGGACACTTTAAGAGTCTCCCCACCCCTGTGGATGTGCTTCTCCCTCTCATTATTTATCCATGAAAGATAAACAGTGGTAGAGAAGAGTCACTCTGACAGCAGCCAAAAAAGCGAATACAACCCTTGGTTGTATAAACAGAGGCATAGAATCAAAATCACAGGAAGTCTTAGTACTGCTTTATAAAGCCTTAGTGAGGCCGCACCTGGAATACTGCATCCAGTTTTGGTCACCATGTTACAAAAAAAAAGATGTTGAGATTTTGGAAAAAGTGAAGAGAAGAGCAACTAAGATGATTAAAGGCCTGGAGGTTAAAACATATGAAGAATGTTACAAGATTTGGGTTTGGTTTGTATAGAGAAAAGAAGGACCAGGGGTGACACGATAGCAGTATTCCGATATTTGAGGGGCTGCCACAAAGAAGAGGGGGTCCACCTGTTCTCCAAAGCAACTGGGGGTAGGACAAGGAGCAACGGGTGGAAACTAATCAAGGAGAGAAGCAACCTAGAACTAAGGAGGAATTGATGGTGACAACCATTAACCATGAACAGAAGTTGCCTTCAGAAGTTGTGGCTGCTGCATCACTGGAGGCTTCCAAGAAGAGACTGGACAGTCACTTCTCTGAAATGATCCAGGGTCTCCTGCTTGCACAGGGGGTTGGACTAGAAGACCTCTAAGGTCCCTTCCAGCTCTATTCTGATTGATTGGGAAGTATGAAGACAACCTCGAAGAAGGAATTGAGAAGGAACTTAAATCCCATAAGATCTTAACCCGTTCATTTTCCCAAACTCCCTCAACTTGAGGGTCCCAATAGTTTTTACTATCTTCATAATCCAAACCGCTGGCAAAGTTTCCTATCAATAAATTTGGTAAATTTGGTAACTCGGCTTATACTGTGCTCAGTCTGTGAAATGTTGCTGCCCTCACTAATCAAATTGTTAATCATTGCCTCCTTTTCATTTACTGTGAGGCAGCATTTACTGTTGCTTGTTGAATTTTTTCCCCTCATGAAAATAGTTGGCAGAGTAGCTAAAAATAAAACCTTTCTTTCTTTTCTTCCTTTTTTTTTTCTTCAAAATACTCCTGATCTTAACCAACTCTATGTGGGCGGATGAAGGTCTTTTCATTAAGGTTTTGGAGAGTGGCTTCCCATGTTGGTCCCTTATCATGAGATATGTTTTTCAACCCCTCTGTCAAGGTCTGGAGGGGGGGGGGCTGCCTCTAAGTCCCCCAGAGAGCTTCCACAGCTGGGGAGGGGGGTTCTTGATCCTGGGTGTTATGGATACTCTGGGCCCATAACCAATGTTAAGGGTAATCTTGGCTCACAACCAAATGTTGTGGACTATTGAGCAGAGTACCCTGTGAGATTACGCATGAAAACAACTGATTGTGGACAATAACAGTTAATATACAAACAAATATTTGATAATATTTTACTTTTAGGGAAAAAGCAAAAACATAGTCCAAAAACAATCCAGGTCATACACATATAAATTCAGTCCAGGTATATTTCAAATATCAAGTCTTCTTACCAAACGTAGACTTGCACAACAAACCAGATCTTCTTTAGAAACACAGTTCAATACACAACAGTCAATCAGTAAATAGCCATGATCAAGCAATGATCATGCATAGAGCTCAAATATACAGTTGCAGCATATCAGCAGGTAACAATGGTGTAGCGTCCAAACAAACCATAATTTAGCTTTCCTTAAGTACATTGGCTACAGAGCTCAGCCAATCAGGATGCATGACGATGCAATACAGCCTTAAAGCAATATAATACCTTTCTTACTGCAAACAGACATCGTTGGTTTATATATTGCCTGACCAACTAGTTAGACAAATAACAATTTCCTAACACTGGGTCTCCCTCACCCTTGTCCAGCACCTGCGCTATTTTCCCACCTGGGAAGAAAAATGATTTGGGAGGAAGGACCAGTCCAAAGTCATCCAGGACATTTGAGGTGGGGGGGACAACAAACCTGGATCTTCCCATTCCTGGCCCAGTCCTTTCCCTCTATACCCATGATGGCGAATCTATGGCACGCATGCCTGAAGGGACACGCAAAGCCATCTCTCCAGACATGCGAGCCGTCGCCCGTTGCTCTTTCAGGTTCTGGCGTGCTGGCCAGCTGGTCTTCACATGTGCGGGAGCACCAGAAACTGGAATAGCAGCAACCCGATGCACATATGCATGCCGGGAAGATGATCTTCCGATTTCCAGCGCGCACATGCACACCGGCCAGCTGGTCTTCACACACGTGTGCATGCCAGAAACTGGAAGACCAGGTAGCCAGTGCGCATGCAGGAAACCGGAAGACCACCTTCCCAGCGTGCGTACGCACTCTTCCACTCTTCTGGTTTCCGGCATCCATGCGCATGCCCCCGTTTCTGCACTCGGTGGCGAAAAGATTCGCCAACACTGTTCTATACTATCCTGGTTCTTTCAATCTGTCATTCACACACACATCTACATTCTACATTTTAAAAAGTCAGGGAACTACAGATTTCAGTACAATATAAGCCCAAGGGGGGTGGGGGGGCCTTATAACAGCATTATGCCTTCCTTTTTTGTTGGCTGAGTTGAGAGAGGAGGACTTGTCTTTCCATGATTGAATGGGGGCTACAGTCTGGGTTTTCCGTACTCCTAGTTCATCAACTTTCAGCACTGGACTGTCCTATTCAAGGGCTGAAAAAGAGAAACTGGCCCAAAGCCACCCAGCTATCCTTCTGTGTCCAAGGGAGAATAGAACCTGGATCTCCCCGTCCCTTCCCCAGTAGGCCAACCTGGCAGGGGGGAAATCTACTTACCTTCCTTACCGGTTCGTGTGCGCATCACATGCATGCACAGACCTCCTGCGCATGTGCAAAAC
This sequence comes from Ahaetulla prasina, assembly GCF_028640845.1. Lineage (NCBI taxonomy): Eukaryota > Metazoa > Chordata > Lepidosauria > Squamata > Colubridae > Ahaetulla > Ahaetulla prasina. The sequence goes on from NC_080547.1 coordinate 1,395,929, forward strand.
CTTCTGCGCATATGCAGAAAGTAAAAAACACATTACTTTCTGATTAAAACCAGGAAGTAATGACACCTGGGCAGGTGGGAGGAGCTTTGCTCCACCTTCGTTACTGGATCGCCGAACCACCGGCCACGATCACTACCGGTCCGCGAGATCCGGTCAGAACTGAGAACCAGCCTTTGTCTAGCGCAGGGGTCTCCAAGCTTGGCAACTTTATGACTTGTGGACTTCAACTCCCAGAATTCCTCGGCCAGCAAAGTTTTACAACTTGTGGACTTCAACTCCCAGAATTCCTCAGCCAGCAAAGCTTTACAACTTGTGGATTTCAACTCCCAGAATTCCTCAGCCATTCTGGGAGTTGAAGTCCAGAAGTTGTAAAGTTGCCAAGGTTGGAGACCCCTGCTTTAGTGAACAATCGATGCATCAGGTTGAACTGATTCTTCCTCGATTCTTGACCCACCACTGCAGTGATGAGCTGTCCAGCTTTCTTCACTGCTGGGTTTTGGCTTTGGCTGCCAGAGGCCCCGCTCCAAAAAGGAGAAGAGCCAGAAGAAAGAAGCCGATGACGCCAGGACTCGAAGCCAGAGCAAATTTTCATTTGAATAAATGCGATGGCGCTCCCATTAATTCAATACAATCACCACGGCCATTCTCTGTGGCTGACATATTTGCTCTGCTTTTATTAAAATTGCAGTTCGCTGGCTTCCTTCAGAAGTCATGCTGGCTTCCTGAGCCTTCGAAATTCGCCCCCTTGCTGTGAGGTAACCACACGCAACAGCCACGAATTCAGCAGCGTGGCAGGGTCTCTCCCATTTCTCTCTCTCTCCCCCCCCCATTTCTCTCTCCCCCATTTCTCTTTCTTCCAATTTCTCTTTCTCCCATTTCTCTCTCTCTCTCTCTCACACACACACACATTTCTCTCTCTCTCTCTCTCCCATTTCTCTCTCACCAATTTCTCTTTCTCCCAATCTCTCTCTCTCTCTCTCTCAGGAAGCAAGGAAGGAAGCAAGCAAGGAAGCAAGGAAGCAACGAAGCAAGCAGGCTAAACAAGTATCTTCCTCCATCTCTGTTCCTTGAACCCCAAATGCTAGATATCTTGGAACAGAGATGCCTCTTCAAAGTAAACGAAATGGGAATTCTCCAAATGGAATTCCTGAAAGACACTCTGCTGGAAATCCTGAGATGGTATGATAGTAGGATGATAGTTTGGCACAAACCCCTCTGAATTTCCCTGGTCTTCTGATCTGACCCGAGTCAAATCTCCTTGACTTGACCTACTGTCCTACCGAAGCATAACTCCCATTATCCCCCATCCAGGATGGCCCACAGCTGGGGAATTGCAACAGGGAACCTAAGCACATATGGACATCTCCATGGAAGGAAGGCAGCGGTGGTCCCCCTGCCCACCTCTTTCCCCCTGTAATAAATCAAAGAGGTGGGACCCTTGGGATGAGTTTCCATCATGTTTCTCTCCAGGCGTTGCCAAAACAAGGATCAACACAACGGCCTGTCTCCAGGTTCCCCTGTAAAAGCTTTGACACTTTCCCCTCCAACCTGGAATCAGAGTTTCCACCAGCAGTTGGAACAGCTGGGAAGATCATTACAGCCAAGAAAGATTGCCTGGGGGGTCTCTGGGCACACAGAGAAAGGGGGGGGAGTTAAGGAGGCTGCTGTTCCATTCCCTGCCCTTCCCCATCAGGCTGTCGGAGGAGAGAAGCAAGGAGGAGGACAGGATATGAAGCAAAGGAAGTGAGACCAGCGTGGAGAGACAAAGGTTGCCCTTTTGGACCAGTGGCAGCAGACCAACTATAGTTTATTGGGATGCTTTGAGCACCCTTTATCTCAAGGCAGTCTTGTCCCACTGAGGCATCAAAAGGAGTTTTCGTTTCCTGAACTTTCTCAGGGACAAAGAATTTGAAAGTTCTGACTCCCTTGTTTTACATGCTGGGTTGTCTGAACTCTTCGGCTAAAGAGGTTGTAGAAAAAAATGCTTTTAAAAGGCTCCTCTGAAATCCCAGCTGAGATGCCTGATCGTCAGAGGCTTTTCTTTTCTTTTAAAAGCATTTTTTTTGCCTTTAAAAGAAAACAAAAGCCTCTGACGATCAGGCACCTTAGCAGGCAACGTCAGAGCCTTTTAAAAGCATTTTTTACAACCTCCTCAGCCAAAGAGGTTATAGAAAAAATGCTTTTAAAAGGGTCTGACGATCCCAGTTGAGCTGCACGATCATCAGAGGCTTGTTTGTTTTTTACTTTTAAAAGCATTTTTTTCGGCTGAAGAAAAAAATGCTTTTCAAAGTAAAAAAACCCAAACTTCTGATGATCACGTGGCTCAGCTGGATATGAGGGGAGGCAGGGATTTTTGCTACCAGTTCTCCAAACCACCCACCGCCATCGCTACCGGATCAGGCGATCCAGTCCGAACTGGGAGCATTTCACCCCTGATTCAAATGTAAGACCACCTTAGGATAAAGTGGCTCCAGGGGTTCTATTTTAGAACATATATTCTTCATTTCCTGTAGCAGGTTGTAGAGCATTTATCCTTGGAGGTTGGATGCTCCATTCAAATGTAAACAGTTCTAGGCCTAAATAAACAGAAACGTCAGGAGCAGCCCAAAGCTTTTTCAGGACTTTGCCAGTTGCCTTTGGCTCCAAGTATCCTCTGGCACCATCGGATGAAGGAGATTGGGGGGAAAAAAGAAATCCATTGAAGTCCCAGAATCCCTAAAGGATCTCTTTGGGAAGCCCAGGGAACAGTCAACTTTCCACTTTCTTTTCTGTGTCGCTTGAAGCCAAAGATCTCCAGGAGAGGAGATGCAGATGATTTGAAAGCCCGTGCTGTGCTCCGCCAGCAGCTTGCAGAACTGGCAATGGAATCGGATAGCAATGAGGCTGAAGAAGAACATGGGCCAGTCCTGGAGGCTGGGAAAGGCCCGGATGAGGGCTCTGCATCGGAGGCTGAAGTGGGGCCAGGGCCATCGGGGAATGATGTGTGGACTCCAGAGCCTCCAGAGGCCGACAGTAGTGAGGCAGAGGAACAGGAAGAGCCTGTTCCTAATGCACGCATGAGAAGAGCTGCCAGAAGGCAAGAGCAGCTCAAGCAAAAAGGACGACTTGCGAGTAAGGCCAAGAGATGACTGGCCCCTCCCATAAAGGACCAGCAACAATGTTTGGGCTCTTTGCCGGAAAATATTGATAGACTTGCTCCTTGTCTTGCTGCATTTATTTCTTTTCGGCATTTTCTGCTTTTGAACTTTTGCCAAGAAAAACCTTTGGCAGTTTGCCTAATTGGACCAAGGTTGATGATAAGACTGAAGAATGGCGTTAGGGAGAATTTGCTTTGATTTAGTTTGGACTACTGCTGAGAATGAATTAATTCTCAGCTGTTCTGATAAAGTCTGTTTGTTTTTGAACTGAGTGTGTCTGCTACTACCTACTTGGGCCTGGGTCACAACACCATGCACCAAAAGCCAGGCTGGTTAATTTCATATTACAAGGAACTGTAGAAAGGAGGATCATATCCAATCAGAACAAATGATTCACCGGTTTTTTCAGAGTGAGGCTGAGGAGAAACTGGGAGACGGAAATTGATGTTTTTTTTAATTTACATTTATATCCCGCCCTTCTCCAAAGACTCAGGGCGGCTTACAATGTATAAGGCAATAGTCTCATTCTATTTGTATATTTACAAAGTCAACTTATTGCCCCCCTAACAATCTGGGTCCTCATTTTACCTACCTTATAAAGGATGGAAGGCTGAGTCAACCTCGGGCCGGGCTCGAACCTGCAGTAATTGCAGGCTACTGTGTTCTAATAACAGGCTTCTTACCAGCCTGAGCTATTACAGCCCATTACGGCTATTATGTTCCACGATCTTGCCTCATCTGGATGAGCGCAAGGTAAAAAAAAACCCAAGATGGTGGCCAAGAGAGCGCAATCAAACCACAGTTTGGCTTTCATGTGTTGCATCCTTGCAACCATCATTTTGACTGCATGACCCCCACCCTGGTGGACCCCCTTGGAAGCTGTTTCCTTATTTCACTTAAAAACCCGAAAATAAATGGGGAAGGGGAATAATTAAACATGAAATGGAATTCATTGTGCCCTAAATTCCAGCCAGCCAAAAGGAATGACTTTGTAGATTATAGAACTTTTCCAAAATAATGTGAGCGGTGGGATCTTATACAAGAGTTTAAGCTACAAAGTAAATCTGCCCTTGGCCACTGCAGTTGAGATATACATCTCAGTCGTTCTTTTCTTGCTTTGCCAGACAAAACATTCTTTTATTTTTACCCAAGAAAGACAGGGTTCAAGGGCCTTGTCTGCAAAGCCACGGGGCCCTGGGTTTTTTCTGCCAGCCTGGGCCCTATTGTAGTGCTCGGAACACGAGCAAATATTTTCCCTTGCTCAGTTTGACTCCTAGCTGAGCAGCGTTTTCGAAGTCGGTGGAGAATGTACCTTGGGAGTGTACCTCTTCAGCTTCCCACTGAGATGGGTGTGCAGAGACAGCCCAAGGCAGGATCTGCTTTCCGTCTTGGCCACGGCCAAACAACGCACCGCAGGTAGCCATCCCCATGGGTTACGGAGTTCTTGGCACTCTCTGAGCTTGGTTGTCGGCCTGCAGACATTTCACGAGCCAGCGAAGCAACTTCATCAGCGCAAGGGAGTGTCGGGGTGGAGTTCATGGCTATGGGTTATATAAGACATTTCCAGGATGTCTCAACGTCCTTTGATGCCAGAAGCTTTGGACGTATAGCCATCGGGGTTGCACAGCTACTCTGGAGAACTTCCCACCTCAGGGACAATGGCACTGGCGTTCTTTGGGAAAGCGATGGAGGTCTGGCTCCGTTTTGCCACCTGTCTTGAGGTGCTGCTTCAAGCAGCTGCTTCAGGTCACCTACCGGTAGAGCTGGCAGCGCATAAGGGATAAACCTCTGGCCTCCTTCTGGGCTCAGTACTAATATGGAGCCCTAGAGTTGAAAGGGGCCATCAAGGCCGTGGAATTTCTCCTCCCCCCCTCACCCCCCGCTTGATACAGGAGCCCAAAGAAAAACATCCCAAGAGATTGTGGTTCAGGCTCTTCTTGGATACTTTTGGCAAAGGGGAAACCAGACCTTTTTGGGGGTTGGGTTTTCCCACTGCCAGTTTGCTCTGAAACTCAGGAATCTTTCTGAATCAGAATCTACACTCCGGAGTGATGGAGAAGGCCTTGCTCCATACCTTTACTTCTCAGGTATTGAAACTGGGCTGCCATCTTTCTTCCAAGATTTCTCCCATCGAGGCTACACGGCGCCACTTTCCTCAATCTCTCCTGATACATCCAAGTCTTGGTTCCCTGATTCTCCTTGTGGTCTCCTTTGCATCTACTCCAGTTTGCCTGAATCCTTGTCTAGGACTGGACTCTGCAAGAGGGAAGACTTGATTCCCAGGTTGATAAAGATGGAGATGGTTATGTCAGGTAGCAACCAACTATAGCAGTGATGGGTAACCTTTTCAGCACCGAGTGCCAAAATTGGAGAATGTACGCACGTGTCGGAGCACCGTAGCCCTGAAGAGATAAGGTGGCTGGTGTACATGCGTGCTGGACCAGCTCACCAACACGCATGTGCATGACAGAACCCGGAAGAGCAGCTGGCGCTGGCGCGTGTGCCCGCACAGAGGGCTCTGCATGCCACCACTGGCACGCGTTCACCATCATGGAACTATAGGCTTCTCCAGAATCAGTTCAGTTTCCTCTTTCCAGGATACAGGAAGGCAGAAAAAGGATCAAAACATATGCATTCTAATGTACACAGAGATTTAAATGGAGAATATTTTGGGCACTGGAATCCCTTATATTTCAACAAATCTTGCTAAAGAAGAGTCTGAGAAAATTGCACTTGGAAAAGGATCACTTTTGATTTGCAGCCGCCGCCGAAGAACCTGACAAATGAACACAATCACACACCTACACACACCTCCGAGCACAGGCAATGCTTCCCAATAACAATGCTTTGATTCCCATGGAATTGGGATGACATTGGCACCCCTTAAAAATCACAATGACATCAGAGTATTGACACAGTCATTCTGATGTCACCGAGCAAAGAACACAATATTGAACTCTGCATTAGTCGTGTAACGTAAGTGCCACAAATTTCATTGTTGTATATTGGATGTTCAATAACTTCAGGATACTCATGTCACTACTTGCCTACCCCACAGCCACCTGCAGATATCAAAGACAAATTCAGAGACATGAACATTCCTTTTACAAAAATTAAAAAAAAGGAATCTAATTTTAGGATATGTCAGCTTTGTTATACAACCCCCGTGTTCTTCTGATGGATTATAGTCCTGGCTGGCTCATCTACAAAGCTCAAAGAAGTGCCTGTAATTTCACTTTTCTAAGGAATAATGAAGTAGTTTAAGAAAGGTATTTATTTATAGTTGGCTCATTTCTCTTACTAATCACAAGAATTCAGTGTCAGAAGCAAGTCAGATCCTACAGCAGGTCAAACTTCAGAGGATCCCAGCAACGACTGCTACGTCAGGTGGAAAATGCTGTGATTCAAATTCAGCATCTGTTTTTTGTCACTGAGAGTATAAAACTTTTGGCTCCATCAAAGTTGAAATTCTTTTTTTAAGAAAAGAGTATTTGGATCTAACACATGTGCGTGCTTTGTTGACAATTTTTCAACTATTTAATTTTTCAACTATTCAACTATTCCCTCATGCAACACACTTAGTCGGTTATTTTGTTTTCAATCTATGAACTCATCTTTTATTCATCTTTTATTTCCCTAATTTGCTTTCTTGAATTGCAAAATTCAAAGGGCCAAAAATATGAAACGATATCCGTGCTCTGGTTTGAAACGTATATAAATGCAAACTAAATTAATTTGGCTCCCAACCCATCCTTCTGTAAACCACTTCGCAAATGAATAAAGATTTCCTCCAGGGTGTCATATAAATTAATAAACCCTACAAATATCTTCTGCGCAGGTGTTCAGGTAATATATAAATACAGGTAATCCTCGATTTACAACCGCAATTGAGCCCAAGATTCCTGTTGCTAAGCAGGATGGTTGTTAAGTGAGCTTTGCTCCATTTTACCATCTTCCTTGCCACGATTGTTAAGTGAATTACCGCAGCTGTTAAATTAATAACACGGTTAAGTGAACATGGCTTCACTGGTTATAAGTCAAGGACTACCCGCATTATATTCCTATAATTAAATAAAAATACAGTACTCGTGACGCAGGTACTATTCCACAAACCGCAGGAGAATAAATGCAATTTGAAGGTAGATGTGAAGGGAAATTTCAGAAGTTGTGGGAGCTTCATCCGTGGAAGCTTTCAAGAAGAGACTGGACTGCCCTTGGTACAGAAATGGTGTAGGGTCTCCTGCTTGAGCCCGGGGTTGGACTAGGTGACTTACAACACTGGTATCAAACTCAATTTCATTGAGGGCCGCATCAGGGTTGTGTTTGATCTCAGGGGGCTGGGGTGGGCGTGGCCTTAGTGGGCATGGCCAGTTTGATGTCACTTGTATCAGGGGTGCCTGTAGTGGCCCGAGCGCTCTGCCAGTGAAAATGGGCTCCCAAGCTCCGTTTTCGGCTGCCACAGCCTCCTGCAACCCTCTGCCAGTGAAAATGGGCTCCCAAGCTCCGTTTTCGGCTGCCACAGCCTCCTGCAACCCTCTGCCAGTGAAAATGGGCTCCCGAGCTCCGTTTTCGGCTGCCACAGCCTCCTGCAACCCTCTGCCAGTGAAAACGGGCTCCCAAGCTCCGTTTTTGGCTGCCACAGCCTCCTGCAACCCTCTGCCAGTGAAAATGGGCTCCCGAGCTCCGTTTTCGGCTGCCACAGCCTCCTGCAACCCTCTGCCAGTGAAAACGGGCTCCCAAGCTCCATTTCCGGCTGCCACAGCCTCCTGCAACCTCTGCCAGTGAAAATGGAGCTTGGAAGTGGCCCTCCCAAGGTCTGTTTTGACTGGCAGAAGGTTGCAGGAGGCCGTGGCAGCCGAAAACGGAGCTCGGGAGCCCTTTTCGCTGGCAGAAGCACTGTGTGCCAGTCCTTCACTGTTTCCAGAGTCACCCCCCGGGCCAGATCTAAGTACTCTGTGGGCCAGTTTCAGCCCCCAGGCCTTGAGTTTGACACCCCTGACCTACAAGATCCCTTCCATCTCTGTTAACCTGTAATAGAAGGCATTAGCATTCTCTTTCTTTGCATGCCTGGGTTGAAGAGGTTCTGAGTCAGGGGCGGGTTTCAAGACCCGTCGCTACCGGTTCGCTCGTGGGCGGCGCAACCATTCTGTGCATGCGCAAAAGCATCCGGGCAGGTGGGCGAAGCCTACTACCACCACCGCCGCTACCAGTTCGCCTGAACCGGGGTGAACCGGTACAGTGGTGGGTTTTAAAAATTCATACTACCGGGTCTGTGGGTGTGGCTTGGTGGGTGTGGCATGACTTAGTGGGCGTGGCTTGGTGGGCGTGGCAGGGAAAGGATACTGTAAAATCTCCATTTCCTCCCGATCAGCCGGGACTTGGGAGGCAGAGAGTAGATGGGGACGGGGCCAGCCAGAGATGGTATTTACCGGTTCTCCAAACTACTCAAAATTTCCGCTACCGGTTCTCCAGAACTGGTCAGAACCTGCTGAAACCCACCTCTGAACCCACCACTGTTCTGAGTGCCTTTATTTGACTCCCCGTTGGAGAAATTCCGACACCACTGCAGGGATGTGACTGAAATTCACCGTTCGGAAGAGGCGGAACCTGCCTCTTATACAGCCCTGAAGCCGCAAAGGAGAAACCGCTTCATTTTAAAGAATCATTAATCAGATGCTTTTCAAGGGCAGCCAGACCTGAAACCCCAGTATGGGTGGCTTCTCAATAACCCTCCAATTCAAATTCACGGGGATTTTTTTTTTGTCCAGCGGGCGCTCGAGCGACAGGGTGGCTTTCTAAGCAAACTTACGCAGTGTGTGCTGGAGATGATGACGGAACTGGAGATGAAACTGAGGCCGTCGTTCATGCTCACTTGAAGAGCAGCTTCCCTAAAACGAGGAAAGAGAGGAGAAATGACTTGGTGGGGGTGGGGGTGGGGTGAAGATTCACAGTCCGCTTCTTTTGAAAATGCAAGACTTTCTTTGCCTTGGAGAGCTCAGATACCTTCAACCAGGTGAAAGTCTAGAGATTCTCCATCCTCCAGGTCATGGTTGCCCCAAAGATGTTTTTTCAGGAGGCAACTGGACTTTTCTTGTGGGTTTTTTTTTTTGAAGACGTTTTACTTCTCATCCAAGAAGCTTCTTCAGCTCTGACAGGATGGTGGGGAATGGAAGGATTTACATTCCTTGCAAGCAGCTGGTCATTTTCCTCCTTTGAGAGGGTCGTTGAGGCCATCTGGAGGTTTATCTGTGTCCTCAGGGACAACCATGACCTGGATGACTGAGAATCTCCACAGACTTATAGCTACAAAATTTGGAATGAACAACCCTTGGAATGGTGGGGGAGTATGGATGGATTTCCAGAGAGAAAAAATTGCAGACTACAGGAGCCATTAGTGCACTCCTCATGTAACCCTGAGGACACAAGTAAACCTCCAAGTGGCCTCAACAACCCTCTAAAAGGATGCAGATGAACAGCTGTCTGCAAGGAATCTAAATCCTTCCATCCCCCACTATCCATCAGAGCTGAAGAAGTTTCTTGGATCAGAAGCGAAACATCTTCAAAGAAAAAACAAGAAAGTCCAGTTGCCTCCTGAAAAAGCACCTTTGGGATATCAACTAGACGGTCCTCAGATGACGTGGCCTTTAGCTGTGAAGAATGGAAGTCTACCCTCATATCTACAGGGCAACCAAGCTGGAGAAGGCTGCTTGATTTGCTGAATGACCAAACTAGCAACGGAATGGGCCCCTCCATGGCAGGCAAGAGCCAACCTTCTAGATCAAGGGTCTCCAACCTTGGCAACTTTAAGCCTGGAGGACTTCAACTCCCAGAATTCCCGAGCAAAGCAAAGCAAAGCAAAGCAAAGCCCCAAAGGATACGGTGCGCAACTTAGGTGTCCTCCTGGATGAACGGCTGTCGTTTGAAGATCATTTGATGGCCGTCTCCAGGAGGGCCTTCCACCAGGTTCGCCTGGTTCGGCAGTTGCGCCCCTTCCTTGATCGGGATGCCTTGTGCACAGTCACTCATGCGCTCGTTACCTCTCGCTTGGATTATTGTAATGCTCTCTACATGGGGCTCCCCTTGAGGTGCACTCGGAGGCTTCAGTTAGTCCAGAATGCAGCTGTGCGGGTGATAGAGGGAGCTTCGCGTAGCTCCTGTGTAACACCGCTCCTGCGCAGACTGCACTGGCTACCTGTGGCCTTTCGAGTGCACTTTAAGGTTTTGGTTACGACCTTTAAAGCGCTCCTTGGCTTAGGGCCTGGGTACTTACGGGACCGCCTGCTGTTACCACATGCCTCCCACCGACCCGTATGCTCTCACAGAGAGGGACTTCTCAGGGTGCCGTCAGCCAAGCAATGTCGGCTGGCGGCCCCCAGGGGAAGGTCCTTCTCTGTGGGGGCTCCCACACTCTGGAACGAGCTTCCCCCGGGTTTACGCCAAATACCTGACCTTCGGACCTTTCGCCGCGAACTGAAGACATATCTTTTCATTCGCGCGGGGCTGGCTTAAATTTTATTGATTTTAAATTTTCTACTACTAATTTTTAAATGGGGTTTTAGTTTTTTATACATTTTAAAGTTTTAGGCCAATTATAATAAGTTTTTTAACTTGCATTTTAAACTGTATATTGTATTGTCTGTTTTTACTTTTGCCTGTACACTGCCCTGAGTCCTTTGGGAGAAGGGCGGTATAAAAATCAAATAAATAATAATAATAATAATAATAATAATAAAAAGCAAAGCAAAGCAGAGCAGAGCAGAGCAGAGCAGAGCTGGCTGGTTAGGGAAGCCTGGGAGTTGAAGTCCTCCAGGCTTAAAGTTGCCAAAGTTGGAGACCCTTGATCTAAATGGCGGGCACATTGCTGCAATCAAAGCCCTGCCCCATTTCTGCCATGGCCAAGAGGTGGGGTTTCCACCCCAGAGTCGTACCTTCTATTTTGCTTCTTGACTATCCTGGGATCACCTCGGAATAGAGCAGGCTATTCAGAGCTGCCGTTTCCTACCCACAAATGACTGAAATCCTCATGGGTGGATCAGAAAGTGCAGAAGCAAAAGAAAATCCACTGGTGAAAGTTACAGCAAAAACAGCATTTTCATAAACCTACATGCCAACTTCTTGTAAGACAGGCGCCGGGCAGAGTAAGTAGGTGTCCTCCACTACAAAGGGTTTCTCATCTGGAAAGAGAAGCAGAAAAAGTGGTTTCAGTTGAAGCAACTTTGGAAAGAACAATTAAGGTCTGGGAAGCTTTATATCCAAATATATTTTTTTCTTTATACTGTTTCCATCTTCCTTATTTGTTCCCTATGACTATCATTAAGTGTCATACATTATGATTCTTGATGAAGGTATCTTTTCTTTTATGTACACTGAGAGCCTATGCACCAAGACAAATTCCTTGTGTGTTCAATCACACTTGGCCAATAAAAAAATCTATTCTATTTTATTCTATTCTATTCTATTCTATTCTTTGAAACATTAACAAAACCAGTGGTGGGATTCAGCCAGTTCGCACCACTTCGGGAGAACCGGTTGTTAACTTTCTGAGCAGTTTGGAAAACTGCTTGTTGGAAGAAATCATTAGGGCAGAGAACCGGTTGTTAAATTACTTGAATCCCACCACTGAACAAAACCCACCATGGTCTGAGAGTCAGCCTTTCCACTCGATAATTGACAGGATGTTGGTCCATATTTATGACCAATGGAGACAGATAGAAAATACATTGGTTCACACATCAAAACTTAACCCAAAACCTGGTTAAAAATCTGCAATTCTTATTTTTACAGGGAGAAACTTGGTTAAGGCTTTAGGTGAGGGCCCAATTCATACACCATGCTAAAAGAAAGGGCAGATTTCCACACTATGAGATCACCCCATTTTTTCATTACCGGTTCTGTGGGTGTGGCTTAGTGGGCATGACAGGGGAAGAAGACTGCAAAATCCCCATTCCCTCCCCACTCCAGGGGTCAGCCAGAGGTGGTATTTGCCACTACTGCTCAAAATTTCCGCAACCGGTTCTCCAGAATCTGTCAGAACCTGCTAGATTTCACCCCTCCTTTTTTATTCTATTCCGGCATATTGTTTGAGCTTGATTTATAAGCTTTTTAAAATCTCTTTTTTAATGTTAAATTTTATTCACACATCATAAAAATCACAGAATGTAAGAACTGGACATCCATTCCAGCCCAGTTGTTGTAGGAATCTAATAAACTTTGCCCAACAGATCATCCAAGCCATGCTTGAAAATCTCCTCTAGGGCAGGGATCTCCAAACTTGGAAACTTTAAGACATGCTGGCTGGAGAATTCTGGGAGCTGAAATCCACAAGTCTTAAAATCGCCAAGTTTGGAGTCCCGCCCCCCTGCTCTAGGGCAAAACCCGGCAGACTCTTCCACTTAATCAACCACTCATTTCATTAGAAAATTCCTCCTCATATGCAGCCCAAATCTTCTTTCATTTATTTTCAACCTGCTTAAACTTGTCCTGTTTTAGAATTTAATAAGAACAAGATCCATATTTCAGCCATCAAGATATTTGTAGACTACAATGATATGTTCTTTCAGTTGAAGCTAGGATATAACTTTCCGCTAGCAATTTATTTTATTCATGATTTTTTCCCCAGTGTTAATGTATTAAAGGTAAATTCTGCTTTCATGAATATCTCTAGTTTTGCAAACACATTCTCTTAGTAATGTTTTCCTGTATCCTGAAGCCGTAGGTCTGTTGTCCCATTTCTCCCAAGATTTACAGAATTGGTGCACATAATGTGAATAACTCTACTGATGTGTGCTTGTGAATAATAGATACATACCCTCCACCTTAATTTACTCTACTAGTGATTGCAAACCTAGGACACACAGGTCAAAAGTGACACGCCACAGTTTGGATAACACACCAGTATTCACCAACACCCGACAACAACTATTCTCAAAAGCATGTCCCAATTGTCCCATTTTTGCACTACAGGTAGTCCTCAAGCTACAATCGAGCCCAAAATTTCCATCGCTAAACGAATTAGTTGTTAAATGAATTTTCTCCATTTTATGATCTTGCTTGCCACTTATTTATTTATTTATTTATTTATTCGAATTTCACTTAAGATTCACTTAAGTGAATCACTACAGTTGTTGAATTAGGAACACGGTTGTTAAGCAAACCTGGCTTTCTCGTTGACTTTGCTTATCAGAAGGTCACAAAAGATAATCTCATGACCCCGGGACATGGCAACCGTCATAAATACGAACCCGTTGCCAAGCACCCAAGTTTTAATTGCATGACCACAGGTCTGTTGCAACGGTCTTAAATCTAAAACGGTCCTAAGTCACTTTTTCAGTGCTGCTGTAACTTTCAATGGTCACTAAATGAATCATTGTAATTCAAGGACTATCTGTAGAAGAAATAAGCCTGCCCACAAACAGATCTTTCCCTCCCACATTTCTCCTTCCCCCAAAATGCCAGAGATCCTTCATGCCAGCTTCCCTTGGAAGTTCCCCTGTGCGCTGTTTGAGCCTTAAACATTGGCTTCCCCTGAAGGACAGTGTTGTGGTCCGCCAGCAGCCTGCGGACCTGGCAGTGGAGTCAGACAGTGAGGAGGCTGGGGAGGACGATGGGCCAGTCCTGGAGTCAGGAGAAGGCCCAGACGAGGGCTCTGCGTAAGAGGCAGAGATGGGGCCAGGGCCATCTGGGAGCGATGTGCGGACTCCAGAGCCTTCAGAGGCAGACAACAGAGAGGCAGAGGAACAAGAGGAGACTGTTCCTAGTGCACGCATGAGAAGAGCTGCCAGAAGGGAAGAGTAGCTGAAGAAAAAAGGACGACTCAGGAGTAAGGCCAGAAGATGACTGGCCACTCCCATGAGGGTTAAAAGAGCAGCAACAAGCCGTTGGTTTTTTTGTAGAAAAGCAACATTGATTTCCGTTCTTCTTGTTCAGCGTCTCTTGAACTTTATGGAGTTTTTGCCAAGAAAGGTTGGTGATCAGGCCAAAGGACTTGTTTTGGACGAAGCTGAAAATGAATTAATTCTCAGCTGTTTTAATAAAATAAGTTTGTTCAGGACTGAATTGTGTTTGGTAATCACTCCTTGGGCCTCGATCACAACAGACAGCAAGGCTGGGTGGAAATCTGAACTCAGGCCTTTCCATACTTTCTGCACTTCTTTCTGTTGCTTTTCCACACAGGGCTGTCACACAGCTGCCCTGTAGCCTCCCGGGCACTCTCCCTCTTTCAGGTTGCCCTGTAATTAAACCTACAAGCTGTGCAACGGCTGGTAGGATTTTTAACTTGACCACTTTGGCTTGGCTACTCAGCAGAAACCATGTCGGGGGTTGGAACCGAAGGCCGTTCCTTAGGTTGGCCAGACAGCCAATGCCACAAGTCTTCCTTTGTCCAACCCAAGAGGCAACATTCTGCTTTATTTCATCCCTGAGTGGTGCAAAGTGGGTCAGCTTCATGCCTCTGCTGAAATGCTCATGAACGAGGGCATCGAACGGGCCTCCGCATCCCCTGGTTTGGCCCTGCCCTCCTGGGGGAAATCTCTAGCCATGATGGCTGAGAAGCTTCTCTTTCACGAATTCTGGGTGCTCCACTCCTGCTGCTTGGGAGAATTGCTTTGAGGTCCTAACATTTGTGAAATCATCCGGCTTTAGCCCGTCTGGTTTTAAACATAGAAGTTCCAGGTTGTCACCCCAAAGTACGTGTTCCTCGCTTAATTTGTAGTGTTTAAATTCAGGGCTTTTCAAACCGAGATCAAAGGTTCAAAGGGAGGTAATAATAGGTACATGTATGTATAGATATGTATAATTATATAGAAATAAGGTATAAATTATTATTATTATATTATGTTTAAATAACGTATAAGGTTTAATATAGATAGATAGATAGATAGATAGATAGATAGATAGATAGATAGATAGATAGATAGATAGATATAGATATAGATATAAATAATATAATTAGTATATTATGTATTAGTTTAAAGTGTTGGAAGATGCTTGGAACCAGTGATGTCATATCTATGTTCAAAGTTTTTAATTTTGAATTATTAATAAAAAAACTTTTTAAAAAAAGATGACACAGGGACTTTGCTGCAACAGGAAAGCTGCAGTTCAGTCCAGAGAAAAGAAAAGAAGACTTCGGAGCAGAGGCATCCCAAGAGGGCAGGAGTCAAAGGAGGTGAAGATGGTAGCTGCAACCACATGTTACACATACAACATGCACGTTATGCAGCTCTGGTGCAAAACAACAGATCTGCTCCTTACAAGAAAGACACAGACCAGAGGATAATTAGAACTGCAGAAAAAACTATGGCTACCAACCTGCCTTCCATTGAGGACCTGCATACTGCACAAGTCAAAAAGAGGGCTGTGAAAATATTTACAGACCCCTCACATCCTGGACATAAACCTCAAAATGATGCTATAGAGCACTGCACACCAGAACAACTAGACACAAGAACAGTTTTTCCTGAAGGCCATCACTCTGCTAAACAAATAATTCCCTCAACACTGTCAAACTATTTACTAAATCTGCACTATTAATCTTCTCATCGTTTCCATCACCCATCTCCTTCCACTTATGACTGTAACTTTGTTCCTTGTATCCTTACAATTTATATTCATATTGTTTCCTGATTGCTTATTTCTACCCTATGACTATCATTAAGTGTTGTACCTTATGAATCTTGATGAAGGTATCTTTTCTTTTATGTATACTCAGAGCATATTCACCAAGACAAATTCCTTGTGTGTCCATTCACACTTGGCCAATAAAAAAATTCTATTCTATTCTATTCTATTCTATTCTATTCTATTCTATTCTATTCTATTCTATTCTATTCTATTCTATTCTATTCTTCTCCAGTCCCTTCCAGTTGTACCAGTCAATCTCAGAAAAACACACATTCTCAGCTATCTATGCCACCTGGCTGGTTCTGGAAGACGCCCAGCTTGTGGTCTTATTCTTCACTGACCACCGATGATTCATTCGATGTCTCTCATGCACACAGATCCATGGGTCCCTCTCTGCCCTATCTGGACTGACCCCAGTTCACTGAATGTCCTTCTGCTCATTACTGACCAAAGATATCTAAGGGACTTGCAGATTTATCTTTAAATCTTCCAATGAACTGTTTCTATTGGAACAGACTTCTCCATGGATGGAGCCTGAGTAAGCAAAGTCAGATTTTAATTAACAGAGTCTTTTTTTTTGTTTTTTTTGCCAAAAACACATGGAAGGAACAGTTGGACAGCATCACAATCTTCACCTCAAGGTTCTGATTCCCCTCTTTTAAGGTGGAATTGTGAGGATCATAATCTTGTTGTAATCTTTGGCCTGGATAATCTTATTTGATTTTTTTAAAATCCTCCAGAAGAGAAATCTTAATATATTTTCAGATTAAATAACACATTCTTCCAGGTTAATCTGGTTTTTCTTAGACCTTCCGTGGTGTGACTCAACCTGATGAGGCAGGAACTCAAAGTATTTGTAGTAAATCCAACTGGTGGTTGGAGGAAGATTGGATGGTCCTGGATCTGGAGCAGGCTAGTAGTTCTTCTCCAGAACATAAGCCCTTTTCTAGACCAGGGGTCTCCAACCTTGGTCCCTTTAAGACTTGTGGACTTCAACTCCAGAGTCCCTCAGCCAGCAAAACTCTGGGAGCTGAAGTCCACAAGTCTTAAAGGGACCAAGGTTGGAGACCCCTGTTCTATACTAGGCTGTGCTCAGTCTCCACCTCTGAAATGTCTATGGAGATTCTTAGTCATCCAGGTCAGGGTTTTCCCACAGCTACTTTTTTCAGGAGGCAACTGGACTTTCTGGCTTTTCTTCTCATCCAACTCTGAGCTGAAGAAGCTTCTTGGATGAGAATCAAAACGTCTTCAAAGAAAAACCAAAAAGTCCAGTTGCCTCTTGAAAAAAATTACCTTTGGGTCTTCTGAAGGTTAGTTTTGCAAATGATTCTTCTTTGTTCATCAGGAGCAATTGATCTACTATACCTTGGTGCATAAAAGTAACACTCAGCTTTGTTGTTAGTTGCGAAGTCATGTCCGACCCATCGCGACCCCATGGACAACATTCCTCCAGGCCTTCCTGTCCTCCACCATCTTCTGGAGTCCATTTAAGCTCCCTCCAATTGCTTCAGTGACTCCATCCAACCACCTCATTCTCTGCCGTCCCTTTCTTCTTTTGCCCTCCACCGTTCCCAGCATGAGGCTCTTCTCCAGGGAGTCCTTCCTTCTCAAGAGGTGGCCAAAGTATTTCAGTTTCCTCTTCAGGATCTGGCCTTCTAAAGAGCAGTCAGGGTTGATCTCCTCTAAACACTCAGCTACATTTTCCTTTTCAGATAAAGCAACCTTTCCATTCTGAAGTTACTCATGGCTGGGGTACAGTATAAGCAAACTAAAACGCATCTTAACTTTTGCATAGGGTTTTTTTTTTTTTTTTGGACTGATTATCCAGATGCATTTCTGACTTGTTTTATAGAAGAAGTCAACTGGCAACTTTTAAGCAACCTGAGAACAAGCACTCAAAACACACATCTGTAACCATCGCAACAGCCCACCAGGAGTATTATAATTCTGAGACTGCAGACTGGGGGAGGGAAGCTGACATAAAGTGGGGGGGGGGAGAGCTGCATATCATGGCTGATCAGAGTTATGTGAGCCTGCAAGCACAACGCCGCCACTAAATGTGTGCATTTCACAATGGGAGGCAGATGAAAAGAAAACCTCAACTGCACTCAGCAAATCCTTTAGAATCTGCAAAAATTCGAAAAACAGCAAAGCTCTGCACCAAAGCAAGATCTTCTTTTCCTTCCAAAATAAATAAACGAAGCACCACCCCTTTCCTAAAGCTCCAAAATATCTAACACTGCTTGCAACTCTTCTGCTCCAGGAAGGAAAGCTTCTCCTAGATTGAAAAATAATCGGATGAAATGCCAATTGTGGAACATCACGAACCGGGATTCTAAACTCTTGAGGTTACTAATTTCACAGCTTTTGCTGATAATATTTTGCTTTGGGAGTCATGGAGTCTTCTTAGGAGAGATGGTTATGAGTTTTGTGTGATTTTGGGTCCAGCTACCAAAATTTATTAAAAGGATCAGGGTTTTTTGAACAGCCGCTCACTTCATTAGATGCCACCACAGACCAACATTTCTTGTCATCATAGACTTAACAAAGTTCTCCTCCTACAGTGTTAAGAATCTGAATGTTCTTCTCTTCAACATGACAAAACAACTTGATACACCTAGACAGTTTCTTCCCCCATACCCCATCACTTTACTGGACACCTAATTCCCACCGCAGTGTCTTAAGCCTATAGATATACTGTATATATGGTTTTAGTCTTAGGCCTATAGAGCCTACTCATGTAGTAGGCTCTATTGCTATTAGCCTTCTCATCCTCTCATCTTTCCTACTACCTTCTTCTATTGGTATCTTATGATCATCACTTGTTGCTATATCTTATGTTTAATGATTGCAGCTATGATTTATGATCTATGACCTATTACTTTGTTGTCTGTATGTACACTGAGAGCTTATGCACCAGAGACAAATTCCTTGTGTGTCCAATCACACTTGGCCAATAAAGAATTCTATTCTATTCTATTCTATTCTATTCTGTTCTGTTCTGTTCTGTTCTGTTCTGTTCTGTTCTGTTCTATTCTATTCTATTCTATTCTATTCTATTCTATTCTATTCTATTCTATTCTATTCTATTCTATTCTACCCTACCCTTATTCTACTCTACTCTACTCTACTCTACTCTACTCTACTCTACTCTACTCTACTCTACCCTACCCTCCTCTACCCTACTTTACCCTACCCTACCCTACTCAAGTTTCCATAATTATCTGCAGTAGCAGCTAGAGTATTTTTTTACATTGGAAGGTAGACAATCACACCCAAAAGGAGCCTCTCTCTCGTCTGCTTGGTTTGAGGCTTCTCTTGTGAAAACAGCTCTTGCCCCAGTACATTCCTTCCTGGGTGATTCTGAGGCAACTGTGTTTTCCTCCTGGTGCACATGATATTAATTTCTTTTGCAATTCCTACGGCAAGGAAATCTGCCTCCTAAGAAGAACACTGTGTATCCTTCCTCATCTGGGAGACTGATGAATTTGCAAAAATTGAAGAAGAATGTCCTCTTCGGAAGCAGGAAGAATGGAAAGATGAACTCTGTACCACCAATGCTTATACCATAGCTTGACATGTGCAGGGTATGTGCAAAAACATCAGGGATTCTTCTCTTGTTTATAATCTAAGCCACAAGAATATTTCTTCATTCCCTTTTCTTTCTTTATGAACCCTTAAAGAACTGGGTGTCCTCATATTCCCAGAACCCTTTTTCCTTAAATGAAAAAATAGACTAAGTAACAGACGAGCAGAACTAGTGAAAAAGAGGAGCAGGAAGCCAACGAAATAAATTCCTTGCCATTCCTGTTTTTCCACTTAAGCGCTCCAAAACCGGTTTTTTTTTTAAACCGAATTGTGTAAAATATTCTGGGCCTCTTCTACCGAGGAGTGAAGTTTTCAGACAAAACGAATGAAACAAACAAACAGCTTTCATAGTTAAGTGCCAGGTTTCAAAGCTCTCTTTGATTTCCATTGTGGATCTGTACAGCAAGAAAGAGTAAAGAAATCGCTTCTTTGCAACACTGGAAAACGTGGCAAAGTATGTATGCCTTCTAGAGTTGGAGAGATAGTCAAATCCCCAAGGAATAGATTATATATATTTTCCCCACTTTAGGCATTTATTTTTTTTTTAGATTAGTTTCTTCTCAAAATTTCTTCTGCTTTGGCACATCTGCTTGGGAGAGGCTGGCTCTCTGTGGGCCTTCTGAACACCTAGCAGGAAAAGGTGTTGCACTACTACAGTTCCCATCATCCTCAGCCTGCACGGCCGTGGAGATTAAGAGGTATGATCTGCCCGGGAAGCATGAAATCATAGCTAGACAAAAATAGTTGCTGGTGTGTTTTTCCCAGCCGTGAGATTCTCTGGCTGGGTCTCATTCATCATTGATCTCATTTATCACTGTCGTGACTCAAGACCTCCTGTTTCCACTTTCTGAGAATATTTCATAAGACAGCTGTGGTCTCCCCCGTGTTTCATCTGATCTTTTGTTGTCTGGAGCTCCTGGCGGGACCCCGGTTCAGCTAAGGTGGGGGCAGGGTTAATATTTTGCTCAGCGAAATGGTGTTTTGCTTCATCGCAAGGCACGAGACAGCTTTCCTTCTTCTTCGTTCCCGGCACACAAACAAAGCATTCGTTTACATAATTTTCCTCTGACTTCTTCCTGGAAATCGTTGGTTGCACAATAAATGTTGAAACTGGGAATCCAGATAGGGAGAAATAGGGATGGTGGTGGGCCCATCTGGGATGTTGTGGCCATGTTAGGAAGACAGACAGACAGACAGACAGCTGTCTTGAGCATGCAAAGAGATAACCTGGCTTATCAGCAGACACCCTTCTCGAAAAAGGCCACATAAGGGAAGCTGGAAAAAAGAAAAAAATAAGTACCCCAAGAAGACAAATGGAAGACAGTGATGGCACCAGCCCTCAAAAAACTTCCGAAGGCCTCACTAGCTGTCCCAGGGTCCATTTTGCAGAAGCAAACTGGTGAGGTTCCCAAAGAAGAAAGGGAATTCAGAGCAGTCTTTGCCCTTGTTGCTGAATCGCAGAGCAAGAGTATCCAGAATCATGAAGGAGTCCAACAAGACAAGATGGCTCCAGAACCATGCATTGTGCAGGTTAAAAAGGGGTGGGACTTTGCTTGCATCATCACAACTACCATCATGACTTTTTTGACCCACAAACCTGGCTGAAAACTCCTTCAAAAGGAGGCCAATGGACCCCTTCCAGACTCTTGTCTCCTTAGCCAGCTCACTCCAAGGGGCCAACACCCACCTCACGTCCATTGATGTCTCAACACGCAACCAGATCACATCACTCCAATTAAAATGCAATATTTTTTTTAAAGGACAAAAACATGTCATAGGACAATAACAAGTGGATACGAGCCTTCAGTGTATTAAAAGAAGGAAGGTTCCTGACTGCTTCAAAACAAAAGACTGAATTGCATCACTTTCCTACTTCCAGAAAGGCCTTAAAACAATTCTTGGAAAGAGATCAGATTGGAAGGTAGGGCTTCACTTGGCCACCTGCCAGGTCAGAGTTAATTAAAAATCAAAATCTGGCAGTATAAGAAGGATCTGTATCTTTCTCCTTTGTCTTAGGCCAAACTTGGCTGAGGAATTCTGAGAGTTCATCAGTCTTAAAGTTGCCAAGTTTGGAAACTGCTAATTTAGGTGAAGAGCTTGGCGGTTCTGACTATCCAACCTGGTTGCAATCCTACTTCTCCTTCCCTTGCACAAAACTTTAGGGCAAGGAGGCATCGTCTTCACTCGCCACAGACATCCTGGGTTCTTCAAAGGCCTGCTGGGTGCTGCATGTTTTAAAAAGGATGGGAGAACCAAGCAACTATTTCAGTGGAAATGAAATAAAATTAGCTAAATATAGTGCATATTGCCAAGCAAGCCCTGTTCAACTTTGATTGATTTCAAAAAAATCAAAGTAGAGTCAGATTAGTTGGCTTTCTTTCTTTCTTTCTCTTTTCTTTCTTTCTTTCTTTCTTTCTTTCTTTCTTTCTTTCTTTCTTTCTTTCTTTTCTTTCTTTCTTTCTTTCTTTCTTTCTTTCTTTTTCTTTCTTTCTTTCTCTCTCTCCCTCTCTCTCCCTCTCTCTCTCTCTCTTTCTCTCCTCTCTCTTCTTCTCTTCTTTCTTTCTTTCTTTCTTTCTTTCTTTCTTTCTTTCTTTCTTTCTTTCTTTCTTTCTTTCTTTCTCTTTCTTTCTTTCTTTCTTTCTTTCTTTCCTTCCTTCCTTCCTTCCTTCCTTTCTTTCTTTCTTTTTCTTTCTTTCTTTCTTTCTCTCTCTCTCCCCCTCCCTCCCTAAACTAACTAATTTATTGGTCAATTTTCAACTTTACACCCCTGTCTTTATTTTGTACAACTCAGAGAAGTTTATATAATGCTCTTCTCCCTTATTTTCCCCACCACAAGATCCCTCTGAAGTGGCTTGCACTGAGATAGTTACCGACTGAAAGTCACCCATTGGCTTTGATGCTTGAGGGGAAACTAGGATGATGGGAAACCACTAGAAATCCCACAATGGGAAGTTGTTTTTTTTAAAAAAAAGGCCTGGAAAAAGCACATGACAATCACTGCCGTTGTCAAGAAGAGATGAAGGTGTCCCTATGGAGGGAATTTTCTGTCAAGCCTCCATCGATGGCACAAGTGCCCCTGGGGGATGGCCAAGAGCCACGATGGTGGGTGGGATGCTGCAAAGCCCCGCCCTTTTGTACCCGCAAGCCAAGTTGATGGATGCACAAAGGGGCGGGGCTTTGACTGCATGGGTGTGGCTCTTGCGCTTAGCTATTCTTGGATGATCCCGAACAAGCCAAGCCAAGCTGAGTTGGGCAAGAGTAGGACTTGGGAAGCTGACAACCAGGAAATTGCAAAGCTGTAGGCTAGTTTGGCAAGTGAAAGGGAAAAGAAATCCAGAAAAAAAAATTCAAAAAACCCTTTAACTTCCAGGCGGGTTCCAGGAGAACTTGCAGGAAGTGCTCAGGAAGCGCTCCAGGGCCTTGGGTTGAAGGAGACGTTTTTGCTCCTTAGCTAAAGAAACCATGGCATTATGTTGGCAGGATCTGGAGGATGAAATCTTCAATTCAGTTCAAATCTTTGCCAGTGCACAACATACGTGCAATGAGATTGGTTGAGCTCCCTCAGTGAACACACACACAAACACACCTCAGAGTGAAGACAGAAAATCCCTGACCCAATAGATCATATTAACAAAACACCCAGTCCTATTGCACCAGTGTGAACATGTTACACATTGTGCTGGCCCTGCTGGCCCATCATACTATGTAGTTATGATGTTATTTCTCATTCAAGAATCTGACAGCCCACGGAGAAAAACTGTTCATTGAAGGTGCATTGAAACGAAAGAAATTATGGAAGGCGTCTCAAGAAAATGGAGGAGTCTCCACAGCTCGAGATGGTGCCCCACTGCTAACTGTCTGGAGCCTGCAAGGGATCCCTGAAGCATCAGGTGGACAGCAACCTCAGGAGACACAACATCCAGGTGAGGCATGGGTGGGCAACCGTTTAGTGTCATCACTTTCTGAGGAACCTCAACAACCTCAGGGATATAGCCATGATGCGATGTGGATGGAAAAGGGGTGTGATTTATTTTTAAAACTCTAATAATAGCAAATAATAATAACAACAGAGTTGGAAGGGACCTTGGAGGCCTTCTAGTCCAACCCCCTGCCCAGGCAGGAAAACCTACACCATCTCAGTCAGATGGTTATCCAACATTTTCTTAAAAATTTCCAGTTTTGGAGCATTCACAACTTCTGCAGGCAAGTCACTCCACTTATTAATTGTTCTAACTGTCAGGAAATTTCTCCTTAGTTCTAAGTTGCTTCTTTCTTTGATCAGTTTCCACCGATTGCTTCTTGTTCTACCCTCAGGTGCTTTGGAGAACAGCCCGATTCCCTCTTCTTTGTGGCAACCCCTGAGATATTGGAACACTGCTATCATGTCTCCGCTAGTCCTTCTTTTCATTAAACTAGAAATACTGAGTTTCTGCAACTGTTCTTCATATGTTTTAGCCTCTAGTCCCTAATCATCTTTGTTGCTCTTCTCTGCACTCTTTCTAGAGTCTCAACATCTTTTTTACATCATGGCGACCAAAACTGGATGCAATATTCCAAGTGTGGCCTTATCAAGGCCTTATAAAGTGGTATTAACATTTCACCTGATCTTGATTCTATCCCTCTGTTTATGCAGCCCAGAACTGTGTTGGCTTTTTTAGCAGCTGCTGCACACTGCTGGCTCATATCTAAATGGTTGTCCACTAAGACTCCAAGATCCCTCTCAAAGGTAGTACTATTGAGCAAGGTACCACATATACATGAACCCTCCTTTTAAATGTTTCCATTATAGCTTCTGTGTCTTTCTGATCCTCACGTCATGGTCAAAGGAAGAGCCACAATTCATTCTCCGATTTACAAAGGCTGTCTTAGCCTTCCAGTCCTGGATGAAGAGAGACTCTATAAACCTTTTTCTACACAAATAAACCCCCAGTGAACGGACAGGCTGAAAAATAGCTTTTATCTGTGGGCCATCAGACTTCCGAACGCAACATAATACCACAGTTAGGTTTAATATGGTAGACTTGCAGGGCCCGGACAACGCGCAACATGTTCATACCGATATAATATAATATAATGTTACATGCATATAGGTATATGGGAATGTGTTTTAGTTATTACTTATTTGGGTTTAGGGGATTTCTTTTGCTTTCATTTATTGAGTTATTGAGATGTATTTCTGTGTTTCGGGGGGGGGGGCTGCACCAAGGGAGGCTCATTCAATCTCATGGTACACATGTTGTGCATTGACAATAAAGGTTTGATTTGATTTGAATTGCAAGGGGTTGGAAAAAAAGTCTAGATGGTTTCTGAGCGTGCACGATGGAAGCCCCTTGGCTTTTCTGACCCACCCACAAATCCCCCGGCAGCCGCCCAGATTATCCACGTATTTTTAGGAATTTTTTCTCTTTACACCTAAAGGAAATGAAAGCAAGACATTTCTTTCCTGGTTCTCTGCTCTGTGAATTGTGTTCTCTTCTCTTCTCTTCTCTTCTCTTCCTTCGTTCCTTCCTTTTTCTTTTCTTCCTTCGTTCCTTTCCTTTCCTTTCTCTTCCTTCCCTTCCCTTCCCTTCCTCCTTTTTTCTTTTCATCCTTTCCTTCCCTTTTTCCTCCTTCCCTCCCTCCCTCCCTCCCTCCCTCCTTCCTTCCTCCTTCTCCTTCTTCTTCTCCTTCTTCTTCTCTTCTCTTCTCTCTCTTCTCTTCCTTCCTCCTTTTTCTTTTCATCCTTCCTTCCTTCCTTTTCCTCCTTCCTCCTCCTCCCTCCTTCCTCCTTCTCCTTCTCCTTCTCCTTCTTCTTCTCCTTCTTCTTCTTCTCTTCTCTTCCTTCCTTCCTTCCTCCTTCCCTTCACATCCTCTCCTCACCCTTTCCTTTCCTTTCCTTTCCTTTCCTTTCCTTTCCTTCCTTCCCTTTTTCCTCCCTCCCTCCCTCCCTCCTTCCTTCCTCCTTCTCCTTCTCCTTCTCCTCTTTACTCTCTCTTCTCTTCCCCTCCCCTCCCTTCCCTTCACATCCTCTCCTCACCCTTTCCTTTCCTTTCCTTTCCTTTCCTTTCTTTTCCTTTCCTTTCCTTTCCTTTCCTTTCTCATAGTTGATCTGGCGCAGGAGGTACCTGTAGGAGGACAGGCCTTTGAATGGCTGAATTTCCTCTGCTTCCTTGTTCGGCAGCTTTCGGTCCAAGAGTATTGGCAGCGGCCTCCAAAGAATACCTTGGAAATCTTCACACTCTCCAGAAATGTTTGCTTATTCTGGCCCTGAAATGTTTCTGACTCTCATGAGAGAGAGAGAGAGAGAGAAGAGAAGAGAATATTCCTTCCAAGAAAAGTCCCTTTAAAAAAAAATGGAAGGCATTTTGTGGGGAGGCAAGAACGCGGAGAGAACGAGCAACTGGTGCCTTCCCTCCACCCCAAGCCAGACCAAATCGCCTGCTGGAAAGTGCAGCAAAGGAGGAATGAGTGTTTGGCTAATGCTCTAATGAAAACCATGCCCCGAATCATGCTGAAGCAGCCCAGTTTGCGTAGCAGCAGCACCGAATGTGCTCCAGATGCCAAAGTTACTGACAAAGCTGCTTGCTGGGTAGGCGGGGAAGGAGGAGATGGAGAAGCAGAAAAAGAGAGAGAGGGCTCTCTTATGGAGTTTGCTTATTCTAAGGACGGCAAAGGTTGCTGGGAGAAGAACGAGGTTTCTGGACCCTTCTGCCTCGGCCGAGGGTTTGAACCAGAGGGGGGGAGCGATGGCCCTTTTTACAGCCTGTGGACTTCGACTCCCAGAATTCCTGAGCCAGCCAGAATTCTGGGAGTGGTAAAAGGGCCATTGTTCCCCACTCCTGGTTTAAACGGACAGCCTCGCTTCAGCTCTGCCTCCGGCCAACATGTTACTGCAAATAAAGTCCATGAAGAAATGAGACATTTTCCTGGCTGAAAATGGAATAAAACAAGAGATTCACATCAAGCCAGGCCATTCCAGATGCACCAGGACGGCTGGGGAATTCTGGGTGGTTGAAGTCCACGCATCTCAAATTTGCCAAGTTTGTAAACCATAGAAGTAGCCTTGCTGGACTTGGTGCTCAACAATCCCTCCTGATCACCACCACGCTGGCTGGGGATGATGGGAGTTGTTCACGAAAAAGTGCTGCTGAGTTTTATCCAAACCAGTCCCTTAGATTTTGAAGCCATGATGTTCTTCTTCTGCCTGGACTTCATTTGCCTTCAATCTTTCCTTGGAGGATTAAGTGAAGGATGCGGTATTTTTCCGGGTGTCGTATCTCCTGCCCGAAATATTCCAACTTTCACTTTTTAATGGCTTTGATGATTTCCCTTTGCTTTCCCAGGGGGCTTATCACCTCCTTGTTTCTGATCTTGTCAACCCAACGTATACGTAACAGCTGTCTGTAAATCCACATTTCAAATGCTTCTAGGATGCGGTGGCTCAGGGGCTAGGATGGTCGAAAGGTCGGCAGCATGGCGGTTCGAATCCCTAGTGATGCCATGTAACGGGGTGAGCTCCCGTTACTTGTCCCAGCTTCTGCCAACCTAGCAGTTTTGAAAGCATGTAAAAATGCAAGTAGAAAAAATAGGGACCACCTTTGGTGGGAAGGTAACAGTGTTCCGTGCGCCTTTGGCATTGAGTCATGCCGGCCACATGACCACGGAGACGTCTTCGGACAGCACTGGCTCTTCGGCTTTGAAACAGAGATGAGCACCACTCCCTAGAGTCGGCAACGACTAGCACGTATGTGCGAGGGGAATCTTTACCTTTAGTCTCTTCAAGTGGCTTTCTCTCAGAGACCAACTCTCCACTCTGTAGAGCAGGATAGAGAAAAGACGTAGCATCCGACAAGCCTGATTTTCAATCTTAGGCTTATGTCGTGACTGCAGAAGACCTTTTTGATTTTGAAGAATGCTGTTTGAGCTTTCTCTATCCTTGTTTTTACTTCAGTGGTCATGTTCTAGCTTTCGTGCAAATTAGAACCGAGGTACGCGATCCTTTCAACTTTTTTGAAGAGACGGGTGTCATAAATATTTCTTATTCACGAGCTGGGTGGAGATGGAAGCAACCTCATGGGAACGTGGCAGAAAAAAGGGATTTGCCAGGACCTGTTTGGGCCACAGTTAGGCGCAAGTAGGAGAAAGGCCACCATTCGCTTCATCTTATTGGCTTTTTGTTGGAAGTCAGAATTTTCTTGCCCAGGATGAGTGTAATCCAGAAATTGGATGCCAATGTTTCTCTTGGAAGTTATACCTCTTGGAACCCAGCCAGGTGTTTTGGGCAGTGTGGTGGCGTAGTTATATAGAAGCAACTACATTTTCTTATTTCCTTTTTGTTACTTTTCAACAGTTGAGGTTTGTGCTGGGTTCCCACAAATCTTTCTATTTCTCCAGCTGTTTGGGGCAAAGGAGGGGTTATTTTCTTGAGAGGAAACTTTGCAGAATTGGAAGAATCCTTCAAAAGGTGGACCACTATCGGTTTCAAAATCTTCTCAGGTTCCAAACGGGGAAAATATTTAGCCTGAGTTCTGGGTGGCTGGTTTTAGCTATCCTCAATGTTAGCCCTCTTGGCGTTCTCCAGATGTGCAGAACCTTCATTCCCCATCATCCTTTGCCAGAAAATAAAACTAACTTGGAGAAACCTGCTTCCGATTAAGGGGAGTTCTGATCAATAACATTCAGCATGTGAACTCTTGATAGAAAGATCAATAAAATTAGAAAAATTCTTTTGACTGCTGACTCAGCAACATCTTCCTTCATCGTGAACAGCACCTTTTGATCTCCAGATACCAAGGGGCTTTTGAACTTTCTTTGACGTCCCATCCATCTTTTGAAACCGTACTGTGCAGAAATCTGCCTTTCAGATTTTCTGCTATCCAATACGGCAGATGGAACTTCTGAAATAGAGACATCTGCTCCTGCCTCAATAAATGGTTTTAGCCTCAAGGTGTCAGGGTTCCAAGTAACACCCTCAATGAAAGAAAACTCTGACGCTTGAGTTTTCTCAAAGTTCCATTTTATTAGAGATGTCACATTGGCACATCTGGGCAAACCTGAATCTGAAAGCTTCCAGGTTTTCCCTACCCAAAGGAAAGTCCAAGTCCCTTCCCCCTGCACCCACATGTCCATCACATGGCCCAATCAACGCACCATCCCAACTGGAGAGGCCTCCCAGTTCCAACCTTCCAGGTGCAGGGCAAGATGGCCTTGACGTCTTGAGAAAGGAATGTTATTATGACTATATATCAACCATGCTTCATACAATCCATTTACGTCCCACAGTAGTAGTAAATGTGGCAGGCCTGAAAGCCCAATGCAAAAAATGCCTTCCAGGCCTGACATAAGGTTTCTTCACCAACAACTGGGGAATGGAGGCTTAAAAGAATTCAGGTGGTTTGGGGGTCTCTGCATCTTTGCATTGTCCGCTGTCAACTCTAGCATTGCATTCCATCCATGGGAAAACTAGGAACTTTGCTGATTGCACCAATCCCTGTTTGTCCTCCAAGCTGGCTCTTTTGGGTGGCTACGCAGGGATCCTGAGACTGTTCCAAACAACTGTCTTCCTTTATAAGAAAGGAATGCTCTTCCCCACCTCATCTACTACTCTTATGTATCTGCTATGAAGACAAGAGAAGCTCAGCAGGCCCATCATTAGAACTTTTCAGGGAGAAAGTTAGATTTACAGGAGGAAAACCTCTGTAAGCTGTTCTCCTTGGCATCCATTGTCCCTACTGCCTGCCTCACATAAAGGCACCATAGAATCCTAGGGTTGGAAGGGACCCCAGAGGTCTTCTAGTCCAACCCCCTGCCCCAGGCAGGAGACCTTATTCCATCCCGAACAAATGGCTGTCCAATCTCTTCTTAAAAACCTCCAGTGATAGAGCACTGGCAACTTCCAAAAGCAAGCCATTCCACTAAGTGATAACAGAATAACAGAGTTGGAAGGGACCTTGGAGGTCTTCTAGCCCAACCCCCTGCTTAGGCAGGAAACCCTACACCACTTCAGACAAATGGTTATCCAACATCTTCTTATAAACCTCCAGTGTTGGAGCATTCACAGCTTCCAGAGGCAAGCTGTTCCACTGATTCTTATTATTTTTTATTTGCATTTATATCCCGCCCTTCTCCGAAGACTCAGGGCGGCTTACACTGAGTTAAGCAATAGTCTTCATCCATTTGTATATTATATACAAAGTCAACTTTTATTGCCCCCAACAATCTGGGTCCTCATTTTACCTGGATGGAAGGCTGAGTCAACCTTGGGCCTGGTGGGGCTTGAATCGGCAGCTGTGTTAATAACAGACTGTCTTAGCAGTCTGAGCCACCAGAGGTCCCATTGTTCTCACTGTCAGGAAATTTCTCCTTAGTTCTAGGCTGGATCTCTCTTTAATGTACCTTATGATTCTTGATGAAGGTATCTTTTCTTTTATTTACATTGAGACCATATACACCAAAGACAAATTCCTTGTGTGTCCAATCACACTTGGCCAATAAAAAAATTCTGTTCTATTGTATTCTATTTAGCACAACAGGGCTGGGAAAAAAGTTCTTATATTTGGAAGAATCTCTCCTAAAACAGAGTTTCCTCTCTTAATGTTTCCCTTTTATTTTTAATTCAAAAATATTTCTGTTGGGCTCTTGGGCTCTTTGATCTACCTAGAGTTGCAGTTTTTGCCTTTGTTTTTCTTCTTCTTCTTCTTTGTGGCCTTTTTGTGGCTTCTCTATCCATTTCCACACTTCAGCAAAATCGCTCCTTTTTTTCCCACAAGGATGGCAGTTTTCATGGGTAAATGTCACTACCGGAAAAACTTCCTTTGGGATCTGGTTTTCCCTGAGTGTTACTCAAGGTTCAAACTTGGCTTGTGTCTGTGCTCCTTTGAGACCGGAGCTGTTCCCCAGGGGTCTCGTGGTCATTCCAGTGGTCACTGTTTTTGGTTCATCTATTTCCAAGTAGCGTGTGAACTTCTTTACATTAGCTACTATAGTTCTTGCATGTTGCATGAGCTACGACCTGTCAAATGGAGTCAGGTGCTGAGCCACATGGTAGTCTATACCCCTAAAGGGCCTTCCCATCGTTCACTTTTAATGCTCGGTCTCCTCTCAGGAGAACCCCCAAGTTCTTGGCACTCTTTTGTCCCATCCAGATCTGGAACTAGATAGGATATAAGCACCAACAGAGAACAGCATCAGAAAAATATGGATTAACAAATTATCAGAATTGGAAGGGATCTTGTAGGTCATCTAGTCCACTCCCCCCAAACAGAAGACCCTACACCATTTCTGACCGATGGCAGTCCAGTCTCTTCTTGAAAGCCTCCAATGATGAAGCTCCCACAACTTCTGAAGGCAACTTCGGTTCCATGGGTTCACTGTCAGAAAATTTCTCCTTATTTCCAGGTTGAATGTCTCCTTCTTCAGTTTCTATCCATTGTTCCTTGTCTGGCCTTCAGGTGCCTTGGAAAAGAGCTTGACCCCCTCCTCTCAGTGTCAGCCCCTCAAATACTGGAAGACTGCTATCCTGTCTCCCCTGGTCCTTCTCTTCCCTAGACTAGCAACTGTTAGTTAGTTCCTGCAACCGTTCATCGTAGGTTTTAGTCTCCAGTCCCCTCATCATCTTTGATGCTGTTCTCTGCACTCTTTCCAGAGTCTCAACGTCTTTTTTATAGTGTGGTGACCAAAACTGTATGCAGTTCCAGTTGATGCTCAGCTTCCTCTCATAGGCATTGTTTGCAAGCAGAATGATGTCCTCGTTGCCCTCTACGAGGTGTTATCTTTGGAACGTGCTGGAAGCTGTAAAACATGGTGGTAACTATGGAGGGACTGGGAAAGGAATGGCAAGGAGAGATCTAAGCCATCAAGAGATGAAGGATGGAAGGAGATTCTTCGGGCTGATGATCTCATAAATTGCAAGTCAGCTCATGTGGAGAAAAATCGACGAAGAAGCATTTCAAGCCACTCAGAGGTCTCCACCTTCATGATCTCACTATAAATGAGGGACAGACATTCCTTGAGCGGTTTCCAAGATTCTGGAATCTATCTGGACAAGCATTGAAGACCCCTCCCTGAAAAGGGTGTAGTTCTTGGTCTTGCCAGCTGCAGGAAGCTTCCCCATGACTAGGTTGCTGGTGGGACAATCCCACCAGCATAAAATAACACCTAACTGAGAGCAGTTGGCTCTAGTGTCCAATCCAAAGGGTGGTTCTTATCTTTAAGTGTTATGTACACACCGTGGGGATGGGTCAGACCATCCAGGCCTTCAGAAAGAACATCTGAGCCTTCATGGTGTGAATACTTTCTCCCATGGAGATTCACGCAACTCTAACTCTCCTTATATTTTGAAAGCAAGTTGAAACTTTTTGATTCCATCAAAATTCCACCAAAAGTTGGCTATTTTGTCAAATGTAGAAGAAAATAAAATGGTGAGTGGTGAGACATGACTTCATTGCCCACATAGTCAAGTGATGTACTTATGTAATAAGGTTATGGTACACTTGCTATAAGTGCCACAGCCGTATTCTCAGGGAACTGCTGTGAATTCACAACTCTCTAGTGTGCTTTTTGCCATCTCTTCTGGTAAGGTGGGTGGGTTACTAGACAACACAGTATCAACAATAGAGACATTCAAATTTCTAGGTTCTACCAAATCTCAAGACCTAAAATAGACACCCAACATCAAAAACCTCATCAAAAAACCACAACAAGGAATGTTCTTTCTGCACCAACTCAGAAAGCTCAAACTGCCCAAGAAGCTGCTGATCCAGTTCTACAGAGGAATGATTGAGACTGTCATCTGCACTTCTATAACTAACTGGTTTGGTTCCACAACCCAACAAGACAGACACAGACTTCAGAGGATCATTAGAACTGCAGAAAAAGCAATGGCTACCAACCTGCCTTCCATTGAGGACCTGTATACTGCACGAGTCAAAAAGAGTGCTGTGAAAATATTTACAGACCCCTCACATCCTGGACATAAACTGTTTCAACTCCTACTCTCAAAATGACGCTACAGAGCACTGCACACCAGAACAACTAGACACAAGAACAGTTTTTTCTTGAACGTCGTCACTCTGCTAAACAAATAATTCCCTCACCACTGTCAAAGTATTCACTAAGTTTGCACTACTATTAATCTTCTCATCATTCCCATCACCCATCTCCTTCCACTTATGACTGCATGACTGTAACTTTGCTTGTATCCTTACTATTTATATTTATATTGTTTCCAGATTGGTTATTTGTACCCTATGACTATCATTAAGTGTTGTACCTTATGATTCCTGATGAATGTACCTTTTCTCTTATGTACATTGAGAGCTTATGCACCAAGCCAAATTCCTTGTGTGTGCAATCACACAATTTTTGGCCAATAAAAATTCTATTCTGTTCTGTTCTGTTCTGTTCTGTTCTGTTCTGTTCTGTTCTATTCTATTCTATTCTATTCTATTCTATTCTATTCTATTTTATTCTATTCTAAACCTGTTTCTTCTGATGCCATTCCCAAATGCATAGGATACACTGGGCGTGTCTTGAGAGTCAACTTATTTGCAGAACAGGTCCTGATCCCTTCCATTCTGCACCAGAACATGTCCTTGTCTGGAGAAATCTGCTTATCTGCCATTTGCTATTTTTTATTCTGGTGTATTTTTGTGTTATTGTCACAGCTACTGTGGTTATTTTTAGGCCTGGGGAATTCTTGAAGTCCACCCATCTTAAAGTTGCTGAGATGGAGAGACTCTCATCCTAAACTTTAACTGAACAACTGAATTTGGGTGTCAGATTAAAATCAGAGTTTTTTCGGGAATGCCCTACAGATTCGCATTTCCCTTTTTTCCGCTTCCTTGAACACATTGAACAAATCAAGCCTTCAGCTTAAGCACTGCAGTAACTGAAGAGTGGTTCAGTTCCCTCAAATGAATATGTTGTACGAATACCTGACTGCTATTCGTTTTATTAACCTGGGTTTAGAAAGCACCGTGTTGTGTGAATCCAGCCCAATAGTAGCAAAGGGCAAAAAGATACAGAAAAAGAAAAATCTCTCCATGTCCTTAAATGTCCATGGAGATGCTCCACCATCCAGATCACGGTTGTCTCAAAGGTGCTTTTTGAAGAGACAACTGGACTTTCTGGCTTTTCTTGGAAGACGTTTCACCTCTCATCCAAGAAGCTTCTTCCGTTCAGTTCAGTTCAGCTGAAGAAGCTTCTTGGATGAGAAGCAAAACGTCTTCCAAGAAAAACCAGAAAGTCCAGTTGCCTCTTGAAGAAGCACCTTAGGGATGTCCATGTCCTTGTTCCCAAATGCAACAAGGGAGAAGGCAGCTGAACTCAGCACCAACACTTCCACCATCATCAGTTGTCAACAGATGAGCTCCAGAGGGGACCATAGGATGCGGACAGGAAAGTCAAGATGATGTCTCCAACAGTAGACTGAAGCTCTACCCATTCTTAGGTGCCTCTCATGGGGAAACACCATAGCAACTTCCACCTTGCCTTTTTTTGACCATACTCTGAAGATAACTCTGGATTCCTACCAACCTTCTTCTCTTAGGTCAAGGACACCTGAATGAACTCGGTAAGGCAAAGCCGAGCCACAGCACTGCTTCCTTCCGTGCGGATTTTCAGTCGATGCCGCAAACGCCACACAAATGGACAATGTAACACAACCATTATTAGGACTGGAATCATCACCATCATCACCATCATGATCATCACCATCATGTTGGTGATGGTATCAGTTTTGCTTTCAGCATCCTTAAGAAATCAATAAAAGTACATAAAATCATTAGACATGCAGGGTTGATTGGTTGACAGGACAGCAGGACAACTTACTAAGCGTGACTGTCTCATTGATTTTGAAGCTACAGAGGACTCGATCCACATTCCTGGCATGTCGGAAGCCATTTCCTGTCACCACAACTTGGAAGGATTCTGAAAGTAAAGACAAAGTATTTATTTGAGAAGAGCATTAGAGGGTTGTTGTTGTTTTTTAAAAAAAACTTGATTGATTAAGTGCCATCAAGTCATTCTTTTTTAGCATGATTTTAAAATAATTACTGATTCATTAATATTATAATTAAATGATAATGCAAGATGAAGGAACCCAGCTCAGGCATTTTATTTGTGGATTGTTTGATTTTCGACTTGACTCCCAGTTTTCTATCAACCGGGAAAATCAAGATAACAATAGAAGAGACTCTATGTAGCTCAGAGTTGGACTGTGGACTCCTTGGTACTTTCTGAGCTTGGTGGTTCTCTTGCAGATGTTTTGTTGAACATGAAGATGCTATGTGGCCTGGTAATGAAACATCTGCAGGCAAATCAGCAAGCTCATAGAGCACCAAAAACTCCACAATTAATCTAACTCTCAATTTATTTTTTGTGGGCAGTCATCTTAATTTACATCCTGAGAATGTGGCAGAATATATTTGGGCCCAAAGAGATGTTAGAAGAAGACAAAAAATAATCAGAGGCAAACTTGAATAAGGCTCAACAGAAACAGAAGTCCTCACAAATGCTCCCGAAATGTATAACGGAATCATTTCTGAAAATGATGAAACACACAGCTGTAAATGACCTCTTTATAACAGTCCATCTGTTTGCAGCTGTTTTCTTCTAGCATCACAGAAGGGTTTTGAGAGGGGAGTTTGAGCAGTAACCAACAACAGAAAGAGAAAAAAATATATATGGTGATATAGTCTTAGGATATGATTTTATCTCATCATCCTAAAAAAGACAATTAAAACATTTGGAGGAAATTTGTGGAATACTTAATATTTTGTAAAACCTCGGACCAATATCATGCCTGTGAAGGCATGTCACTGGAAAAAAAATTGGTCTGCAGACGAGTTTTGTTTATTACCCTTAAAAAAAGAAATTGAACATTTTTGGGGAATTGGGAGAAACAACTGCACAATGTAAAACTTGTGTGTGTGTGTGTGTTAGTGTCATTTCAATAATATTTGGTCCAATACAGTGGCGAAATCCAAATTTTTTTACTACTGGTTCTGTGGGCGTGGCTTGGTGGCCATGGCAGGGGAAGGATATTGCAATATCTCCATTCCCACCCCACTCTGGGGCCAGCCAGAGGTGGTATTTGCTGGTTCTCCAAACTACTCAAAACTTCTACTACCGGTTCTCCGAACTGCTCAAAATTTCCGCTACCGGTTCTCCAGAACCTGTCAGAACCTGCTGGATTTCACCCCTGGTCCAACACTAATTTCGATTTAACTTTTGGCCTCGTGTGCTCAATGGTTGAAATTTTGAAGTCCGTCCACTTGAAATCTGCTGGGACAGAGAAACACAGATCCAGAGTGTTTCCGGTCCAAGGAGCATCCGTCTTTCAGCGTGTGTGTGTGTGTGGGATCACAGCCAAAAGGAAGCCCAGAAGCCTCTAAATGCCCTTAATTATCAGTGGGATAAAAGGGGTCAGAGCCACACCTTTTGAGCTGCTGCTGTAAGAAAAAAGCAAGTCAGAAGCAGCACTTCTCCAAACAGCTTCTGCCCTGCAGTCAGCAAATTGTGTCCGTGCAAG
Source organism: Ahaetulla prasina (assembly GCF_028640845.1). NCBI lineage: Eukaryota > Metazoa > Chordata > Lepidosauria > Squamata > Colubridae > Ahaetulla > Ahaetulla prasina. The sequence continues at coordinate 1,431,785 of NC_080547.1, forward strand.
AGAGCTTAAAACGAAAGGGATGATCGGGGACCAAGCAAGGATGACTTCCAGCGCTTTGAAGCCGAGTGACCCCGCTTTCTGCTGAATCAACATTATCTCTGATGCTCAAGAGCCACCGCCCACTCGCTGTCTCTCTAAAGCCATGCCTTGGGGGCGGGAAGGGGGGGGGGCTCGTCTCCTGCACTGTAGCTGCACAAAGCATACGAGTTGACTCAGGAATCTAGGCTCTGCTCCAAGTCTCTGGTTGCTTTCATCCCAAAGGTGTTTTTTTTTTTCAAGAGGCAGCTGGACTTTCTGTGTTTTTCTTTGGAGACTTCTCAGCCGAGAAGCTTCTTCAGCTGTGGCTGGATGGTGGGGAAGGGAAGGAGTTATACTCCTTGCAGGCAGCTGGTCATTTGCATCCTTTGAGAGGGTCCTTGAGGCCACCTGGAGGTTTATCTGTGTCCTCAGGGTCACCTGAGTGGTGCAAAAGGGTGTGGAACCTTTTTGGAAACCACTGAAAGGACTATGTTGTAGACTGGAGATAGATGATGTCATAGCCCTACCCACTCCTTCCATTCTCCATCATCCAACAAGAGCTGAAGAAACTTCTCGGATGAGAAGCGACATGTCTTCAAAGAAAAAAACCAAAAAGTCCAGCTGCCTCTTGGAAAAAGCACCTTTGGGGCAACCATGACCTGGAGGACTGAGACTCTCCATAAACGTTTCATTCCAAAGGGTCATTAGTGGTGAGCTCATTCTTTGCAGAAAAGACGAAGAATCCTCGTCTTGTTATTTCTGATTTTGTAGATGAATAGGGGTTTATCAAGACAGCTGATTAGCGAAACGGGAATGAAGGCATCAAGGACCAGGACATCTCGATCAATGGGAGGTTTAGTCACATTCTTGCCTTTGTGTGCGTGGGAATGAAGCAAGACCAAGGGCTCAGCTTCATCTTCCTTTCTCCAATGAGCTTTTTTTTCCATTGGACCATCCTATCTCTAGAGTCAACAGCCTCTCTGGCTTCCCAAGTTTAGAGAACTCATCCACCCAATTTCTCTACCCCAAAAAGCAGTGGAGGAAAAGCCACTCGCGCCCAGCTTCAAAGCCTGCTATACTTGTCTGAGCAAGACGGGAGAAGAAAAGGCCCCAAGTGTAGGATCTCCAAAGCTCAATGTCCCAGGGATTAAATGTTCCCCAGAAGGCCCATTTTTGCCTCGACATTCTGGAAGGGGTTTAATCGTTTTTCCCAAAGAAAATCTTCTGAAGCAGGAAGTATTTTGTGGTGTTTTTCCAGACACAGAGCCATGGTAGGAGGGTGGGGAAAGGAGGGGAGGGGGTGGAACTTTCCAGCCTGTTTTGGGGTAAAGGTGGAAATGCGTGCAGAAAAAAGAAGAGGAAGAAATAAATGCCATTGGTAACGCTGAAAGTCAGCATTTTTGCCACTGAATTTTGGTTGCATGATATGAGGATAGGTCCATAATCACAATGATGTGGAGTTGGAAAGGATCTTTAGTGGAACAGCGAGCTGAGCTGGAAGGCAGAGTTAAACGTGTCATGTGTTTGGAGTCATTGTGTTGCCACAAGATAGCAATAATATACTTTTTTTTTTTTTTGCTTTGAACACAACAAACGCTTCTGGTTTTTTGCACTTGACAGGACCACCGTGATCATCTGGTCCAACCCCTTTCAATATGCAAGAAAACTAATTAAATCATCCCAAAAGGTGCATATTTAGTGCCTTGTTCAAATCCTCCAGCTCAGTACTTGAGATCTATGAACTACAGTTTGCCTGGAGGTTTTTTTGTACATTATTTGCAGTAAATTAAAAAGAATTCCCTTTTGACCTCCAGCAGTATATCTATAAATGAAACAAAGGATACCTTTCCCACTTAAACTCAGCAGTTGGAATAATTATAATAGTAGCTTAATTGTTGCAAGATGCTCACCCAGACTGACTACAAGCAACGGCATGACAAAGTAGCAACAAACAGTGCATTGGAATACCTGCAAGAAGTACCAATTGCCTGCAAGCAGGAACTGGTGGGATCACTAAAATAGATAAAAGCGATAGAAAATACAGAAGCTAAAGTGATGTGGGTCTTTAGAATTCATACAGTCAACACCTGTCACATTACACTCCACACTTAAGAACCATTGATGAGAAAGACAAAAAATAAAAGTCTAGATCAGGGGTAGTCAACCTTTTTATACCTACCGCCCACTTTTGTATCTCTGTTAGTAGTAAAATTTTCTAACTGCCCACCGGTTCCACAGTAATGCGCTGTGTATTGTCGTCTGCGCATGCCTCTTGCGCATCGTGGATTGGGTTTGGGGGAGCAGTGCCGGCTACCAGCTCTGCTTGTCTGTTACAGCTGGGTGGTGTGGGGGGAGATGTGCGAGCTACTCTGGGACGAGGCTCTTTTGTTTGAGGTTGCACTATAGCGCCATTTAGTTTCACTTACGTACCGTGAACTAAACTTATGTGTAGGCGATACAATTAGTATATTTTCAGAAATTTAAATTGTCACGGGGAATTTTATGAAAACCTAATGAAAATGTTTTTAAATAATGTTATGAAAATTTTTTAAAAAGTCAATTAAATTTAAAAAAAGGAAAGTGCTTCAGTATCGGACAAAACCCCTACCGCCCACCATGAAAGCTGGAACGCCCACTAGTGGGCGGTAGGGACCAGATTGACTACCACCGGTCTAGATAGTGAATGTTGCAGTACCTGGAGATAGCAGAATAGAAGAGAAAGAACTGGAGGAAATCACGAAATACAAAGACCTGTAAATAGAAGTAGAACAACTGTGGTAAAAGAAAGCCATTGTCATAGGCGCCTTGGGTGCAATCCCAAAACAACTGGAACACCATTGGTATTGACAAAATCATCACCAGTCAATTGCAAAAGGCAGCTTTATTCGAAACAGCTTATATCCTGCAAGAGTGCTGCACCTTGAACACCATTCAGGTATAACATCTGCCTATCCCAGGTCGTTGGGAAGGACTCACTCAGTAGGTGGACAAAGATGCCAAATCCCGCCTAAACATGGATGTGGCTGACTGTCCATCCAACCACCATCATCATCATAATAACAACAGCAGCAGCAGCAACAACAACAAAGAAGCAAAGGGACTACCAGCTTTGTATAAACTCAGGTCAATTTTCTAGCTTTTAATTGTAAAGTTTTGGCATCTAGACAGCTGGGAAGAAGACCTGAAATAAGGTCAAGTAAAGGAACAAAGTAGGACAGATGGGCCTGGACTCTCTGATACTTTAAAAAATATATCGGGACCAGATTATTTAAAGGGAATTTCCCCTTTTGGCATCCTCTCGAGGTAGACTTCATCTCCCAGGGTTCACACAAGCAGAGACCACCAGCTGGAGATGGGACTTCTTTCCCCAGATGTTCTGCTTGCTTGGCAGATGTTTTCCTTTGGGGATGTGGCTTCCCAGATTCTTTTAACCAGAGAAGCCCCCCAAAAAAGCACCATTCTGACTGCAATTTTCGTCTACTGTAGAGTTTTCTACGTGGTTGTGGAGACCCAATTTCACTTTCAGACATGGTCCTGCTGAGACCAAAACTCTGTATGTGCACTGGAGCAGGGGTCTCCAACCTTGGTCCCTTTAAGACTTGTGGACTTCAACTCCCAGAGTCCCTCAGCCAGCAAAGCTGGCTGAGGTACTCTGGGAATTGAAGTCCACAAGTCTTAAACGGACCAAGGTTGGAGACCCCTGCACTGGAGTTTCAAAAATGCCTATTACAGCTTCTACTTCTTCTTGAGGGTACAACAACAGCCTTCCTCTGCTCTTTTGGCATATTTTTAGTATGTGGGCATCAACTCTGAAGCTGGCCTGACTGAGGCCATCTTGGAGGCTTCAGGGTTGCTACACTGGAGCTGAGGGATAGGGAGTGGGAGAGATAGCTGGGGTTTTGTAGCCAAAACAAAATACTTTCTCCTGGGAACCAAGGACATTCCCACAGTTGGCTGAAGAGAGGAGGAGTGAAGTTTCCAAGCAACCGGACAGCACCTTGATTGGACAATGTGACTGATTATTTGGGAAAAGGGGAAAACATTTACTTTTAATCAGGTGAAAACAGCGGGAACCTTTAGAGTCGGTTTTCACCACCTTGTGCCAATATGATATATCTAATAAACTTGTTCTTTGAGGAACCTGCTTTCCTTGGAGTTCTGTTTGCTATGGGTGTATTATTTGGAACCCTGACAGTGGGGACTTTAAGATTTCTTTCTTTCTTTCTTTCTTTCTTTTTATTTTATACAATCTGACAGACACACAACATATTACATATAAATATTTCCTATTTCTAAACAGTATTTCTTAGTGGTCTTCTTTTGCTTTTATACCTTTCCCCCCATATCACATTTGTTATTTTATTTTCTTTCTCATCCCCTTTTCTTTATTTACATTAAATTATCTAATATTAATAGCTTTATTTTTCTAGATTCTTATATATTTATTATTTACATATTACACATTCCTAATACATTCTGCACATTCTAATTTCTCCCCTTTATTTTTTTCCTTTATTTCTAAACTCAAGCCATTCATACCGTTTATTCCAGATTGTATAATAATCTGTCTTTTCTTTCTTTTTAATTTCTTTTGTTGACTTGTCCATTTCAGTACACTGTAAAACTTTCCCTATCACTTCTTCATCTGTTGGTATCTCTTCCTGTTTCTAGTTTTGTGCATAAGTTATTTGTGCAGCTGTTATAATGTGTAAAATCAGATATTTTATTTCGATGGTGTATGTTCTTGTAAAGATTCCTAATAAAAATGTTTCTGGTTTGCTTTCAACTGATTGTTCTGTTATTTTTTTCTAGCCATTTTTTAATATTTGCCCAGAATTTTTTTGCCGCTGGACACAATATCTACTCAGTTCTATATTGAAAGTATCAGCTAATTTCCATCCAGGCCCTTCCTGCCAAAAAAGAAAATATCTGAAGGGCCAGTAAAACATCTGAAGATAAAATAAAAACCGAGAAGAATCGAATCCATAGCTTTGTTCATTAGAACATTGGCCAACCCTTGGATGGGAACACGTTTCAATAAACAGAAATCAATTCTAGTTTGTGGCCAAAAAACCCCCTCTATATGAGCGATCCTGTGAATTGTGCCTTTCACATTTTGTACTGCAGTTCTGGAGTCAAACACCAGATGCCCAAACATTGGAGAAAGTGTTAAATTGTGAATTTTAAGGCAGTTTTGTTTTAGATTTAGAATTTTAGATCTGGGCTAAAATTGGATGGGCCAGACTGATGATTACATACCAAATAAATAAATAAATAAATATCAGCATGGACTGAACAAAGACAGCTTATCTATTGGTGTAGAACATAGAATGGGTGGGTCAGCATTCTTCATCGCATAGCTGTGTCTGCAGACTTTAAAAAGCCTGGGGAATGAACTGAAGTGTGTTTCTCATCTAACATGTAAACTCACTCCCATTTATATCCAGAATAATTAGTAAACAATTGGCGGAGCCCATGAACTCTGAATAACTCCGTGATTCTGCAGAGCCTCATGGCTCTCCTTCGTCTCCCCAGCGAGATGAGATGTTAGATGTTTAAATAAGCCAACGGGGACCCTGAGGGGGCAAAAGCCAGCCGACTGGGGTGGATGCCAAGGTCTGTTTGCCAGCTGCTGTCCAGGGAGGCCAACTCTCTCCAAAATAAAGCAGGTTCTTTTTTTCCCAGTGAATCTATGCCAGAAAGACGAAATCAGAATGTAGGAAAAAGAGAAAATAAGCAGCCGAGGGGTTTTTTTTGCAGGAGAAGCTGGAATAAGCCTGAAGTGCTGAGATGGCTAGAAGATCTCTTCCACATTGATCCATCCCTGCCCATCTTTGTTCCTAGGAAGTCCACTTTGAAATAGAATTCAATCCAGCTCATTTCCAGCTTGCTCCTGTTCCTACCTCTGAAGCCTATCTGGAAAACAGAGAAGTTTGCCTCCATTGCAAATGCGGAACTCCTCAGAGGAGACGTGCCAAGTAGGTTGATGGGACCCTCTACTTCTCAAAAAGATATGAGATTTTCTGACAATGAGAACAATTAATCAGGGGAAGCGCTTGCCTTCAGATGTTGCGGGTGCTTCATCATGGAAGTTTTCGAGAAGAGACCAAGTAAGATTCCTGAATCCAGTTTATCCCTCTTGCTCCCAATCCTTTGGATGCGGAATTGGTGGCCCCATCCCCAATCCTGATATACCTCCCAGAAGGGAAGCTAAAGTTTGAAAAGGGACAACATTTCTGCTACCGGTTCTCCAGAACTGGTCAGAACCTGTTGAAACCCACCTCTGGAATGGGCAGGAGAAACTCCAGGGCCTTAGGGGTCCTGGACCAACAGTCATCCACCTGGACAACGAATGAGGAGAAGGCGGCACAGGAGAGAGGAGATTCGGGATGGAGCCAAAGTAGGGAAGGCAAAAACCTCCATCAATTGGCCTTCCAATATCTTATAAATGAAGTCTGAAATGTCAGAATCCATCTGCCCTCAATGAAAACCAACCCTAAAAATAGATCAAATCAAGATATTTTCTTCTTCTTCATGCAAGCAGACAACCAACAGATGGAATTTTCTGGCATTTTGGAGCCAAGGAAAAATTCCCCCCGAGTGCCAAAAGACAGCTGACTCCCTTCCCTCCGGGATCAAAACAACAACCAAAAAAAACCCGAGATGCCATTCCCCAAAGCAAGAAAGGCTGAAAATATTCCATGGTAAACTCACCGCCTGCACAAATACTGGAAGGTTTTGCAGCAAGGATTTCGATGCAAGATTTCTTCAGAATCTAGGAGGCACAAGAAAAAATAACATGGTTTAACAACCTTGCGTGCATCCAGATGGAGAACTCTCAGTGTCGCTCAAAGCTGGGATATCTTAACGGCTAAACCAAAAAGGACTCCTGTTAAAGGAGGCCAAAAGTCAAAAGACCTGAAGAATGGAAGGAGAGGCCTCATCCTTTCTGCATCTTCTGCTTCAAGCCCTATCAGGAATGGTCAAAGAAGGTACAGGACCTTCTACCCATCTTCTCCTTCCAGAAATACTCGAAGTACTTTCCACACTGCAAAATGTTTTGCATACCCAACCAGGAGAAAATGGGCTTACTTTATCACCCCAGGTTCATGGGGGAGCAAGGCCGGAAATGTCTCCAGGAGGGTCTTCCACTAAGTCAAGATGGAGACTGCAGGAAAGTGAGCAAAGCCCCAAGGCACAGATGAAGCTCTGGTCATCTGGCTGTGACACCTTTTGACCTCCCCTCCCGCCATACCTCTGGCAACGGGGAAAATGCAACATACTAATTGCAATGGATGTGTGGACTTCAACCCCAAAATTTCAGGAAAACTAAAAACTGTGAAATCCAAAAACATCGGGCTATAGAATGGGAAAGGACCAGTGGTGGGTTTAAATTTTTTTAATACTGGTTCTGTGGGTGTGGCTTGGTGGATGCGGCAGGGGAAGGATCCTGTAAAATCTCCATTCCCTCCCCACTCCAGGGGAAGGTTACTGCAAAATCCCCATTCCCTCCCGATCAGCTGGGACTCGGGAGGCAGAGAATAGATGGGAGCGGCGCCAGTCAGAGGTGGTATTTGCCGGTTCTCTGAACTACTCAAAATTTCCGCTACCAGTTCTCTGGAACCTGTTGAAACCCACCTCTGGAATGGACAGGAGAAACTCCAGGGCCTTAGGGGTCCTGGACCAACAGCCATCCACCTGGACAATGAATGAGGAGAAGAAGGTTGTGTGCTGATGGTAGGGCTGATGTGAATGGATGGGGATTTTTCTTACCCATTTGGCTCCAAAATATCATGAGGTCTGCCCTGTTTAGGGGATGTCATGTGATAAGAAACAACTTTTAAATGAAGATAGAGGTGGCCCTCTACTTACAACAACAATTGACCCCAAAATTTCTGTTGCTAAGTGAGACATTTATTAAGTGAGCTTTGCCCCATTTTTACAATCTTTCTTGCTATAGTTGTAGTGAATCACTGCAGTTGTTAGGTTACTAATGCAATTGTTAAGTGAATCTGGTCACATAAGGGGATCACGTGATCCCGAGATAATGCAACAGTTGTAAGCATGCAAAATGATCCTGAGTTCCTTTTTTCAGCACCATTGTAATGTCAAATGGTCACTAAATGAATTGCCGTAAGTCAAGGACTGCCAGTACTCTGGAGCAATTCCCATCCCCAACCTTCAACGCTTGTGTGCAGAAAAGGAAGGTGAAACAATATCTTTTTTCTTTTACAAGGTCTCCAAAAAAGGTCGAGAATGGAAGAAAAGTAGCCGATTTTTCTAACTACCATGTTTTCCCAAAAATAAGACCCAACCCCTACCGTAATTTTTTCAGGATGCTTGTAAATATAAGCTCTACCCCAAAAATAAGCCCCAGTTAACATCGTCAGCCATATAGACATATTTAGTAACGCATTTTTCCAGAAATAAGCCCTAATGCAGAAGTCTTCAACTTGGCAGCTTTAAGACTTGTGGACTTCAACTCCCAGAATTCTCCAGCCAGCTGAAGACCTCTGCCCTAATGCATCTTTTGGAGCAAAAATTAATATAAGATCGAGTCTTATTTTCAGGGAAACACAGATATATATATAAGACCTCAGGAATACCCTTAAAAGGAGAAAGAAGAAACAGAAACAATTAGCCAGGTACTGCCGGGACGGGAACCAGCCACACAGAGGGAAGAAATGCCATTGTAAGGATCAACAGCTTGTATCCCAGGGCAATAACCATATTGAATTCTACGGTATAGAGCAATATTGGGTTTTCCATTTCAATTATATAGAATGTAAAGGATTTATGTTTGTGCTTTTCTTTTTATAGTTACAATGTACACTGAAGATGGCATTTCATTTCATTGTACCATGTGCAATGACAATAAAGTAAACTAAACGAAACTAAAGTTAGGCAACCAGCAAGCATTCTAGATTCTCTGTAGGCTCCTTAGATGCGTCTAGGTGTTTATTCTCCAATCAGGTTTAATCCTTATTTATGTGATGTTCATTCACAAAATTAAACCTGGTACAAATCTTCAAGGCCCAGCCAGACAAAATCCAGTCTGAAAGATACAAATCACATACAAGGGGAAGAAAAAAAAAAAGAATTTGGAACTTTTGTTTGGAAAAGCAGGACATAAACTTCCAGAAAGAGGCATCTCTGGCTTTGAGCCAGTGACCTTTGAGTGAGTCACAGCATGAAGACTTCCGTTGCAATTCTCTGGGGTAGCCAGCAAATTTTATTTCCGTGGTCCATGCATCCCCACAATCGCATTCCAGCTGATTCTTTTCAAGAAAAAGAACGGGAAATTTCCCAGGAGAAGGGTAAAGGGTTCTAAAGTCCTTCTTTGGATTCTGCAGAAAGGCATGGAGGTGCCTGTGTCTATTTTCTGACATTTTGCAAAGAATCAGGCAGAATTAGCCTGCAATACTTGCATTCTAACTACTGGGAAGGAAGGAAGGAAGGAAGGAAGGAAGATAGGCTGAAGTCAACCTTGAGCCGGTCAGAATGGAACTGTTGGCAGTCAGCAAAATTAATCTGAAATACTGCATTCTAATGGGAAGGAAGGAAGGAAGGAAGGAAGGAAGGAAGGAAGGAAGGAAGGAAGGAAGGAAGGAAGGAAGGAAGATAGCAATAGCCCTTAGACTTATATACTGTTTCCCAATGCTTTTACAGCCCTGTCTAAGTGGTTTACAGAGTCAGCCTCTTGTCCTCCAACAATCTGGGTCCTCATTTTACTAAACTCGGAAGGATGGAAGGCTGAGTCAACCTTGAGCCGGTCAGAATGGAACTGTTGGCAGTCAGCAGAATTAATCTGAAATACTGCATTCTAATGGGAAGGAAGGAAGGAAGGAAGGAAGGAAGGAAGGAAGGAAGGAAGGAAGGAAGAGGAAGGAAGGAAGGAAGGAAGGAAGGAAGGAAGGAAGGAAGGAAGGAAGGAAGGGAGGAAGGAAGAAAGAAAGATAGCAACAGCACATATACCACTTCATAGTGTTTTACATCCTTCTCTAAGTGGTTTACAGAGTCAGCCTATTGCCTACAACAATCTGGATCCTCAGTTTACTGACCTCAGAAGGATGGAAGGCTGAGTCAACCTTGAGCCAGTCAGAATGGAACTGTTGGCAGTCAGCAGAATTAATCTGAAATACTGCATTCTAATGGGAAGGAAGGAAGGAAGGAAGGAAGGAAGGAAGGAAGGAAGGAAGGAAGGAAGGAAGATAGCAACAGCACATATACCACTTCATAGTGCTTTACATCCTTCTCTAAGTCGTTTACAGAGTCAGCCTATTGCCCACAACAATCTGGATCCTCAGTTTACTGACTTCAGAAGGATGGAAGGCTGAGTCAACCTTGAGCCTTCCATCCTGGTGAGATTCGAACTGCCAAACTGCAGGCAGCTGGCAGTCAGCAGAAGTAGGCTGCAGTACTGCTCTCTAACCACTGTGCCACCACGGCTCATAAGCTCCGCCCTTGGGAGCATGACACATATGCATTAAGGTGGGTTTGCTTCCATGCCCCAGCACTGCCTGGTTCAGTCTTACGCTCCTCTCATCATGGACATTGCTGGCCTCTCCTGCATCTGTTTGATCTACACGCTTAGAATCAAATGACAAATGATGTGATTTGCCGATTATAATCTTATAATTATTTCTCTATTTACATTCATTTACGCCCACCTGCCTTTTAATTTGCAAAAGGGAGTTTTAGGGGTGACTCTCACGGATAACAACTGGTGCTGACCCAGAGAATCTGCACATAAAAAAAACCCACAGGGGGGACCTGTCCCAAAGGTGCCTTTTCAGGAGGCAACTGGACTTTCTGGTTTTTTTTTCTTTTGAAGATGTTTTGCTTCTCATCCAAGAAACTTCTTCAGTTCTGACAAGATGGTGGGGAATGGAAGGATTTATATTCCTTGCAGACAAGGAAATCCTCTCGTTCCCCATCATCCTGTCAGAGCTGAAGAAGCTTCTTGGATGAGAAGCGAAACGTCTTCAAAAGAAAAAAAACAAGAAAGTCCAGTTGCCTCCTGAAAAAAAACCACCTTTGGGACAACCATGACCTGGAGGACTGAGAATCTCTACAGACAGGGAACACCTCCATCACACTGTTGTGGCTTCTCTGACCATGCCTGCAGAATCCATATGCTCATTACTGTCCCAGAATAGAATAGAATAGAATAGAATAGAATAGAATAGAATAGAATAGAATAGAATAGAATAGAATTTTTTTATTGGCCGAGTGTGATTGGACACACAAGGAATTTGTCTTTGGTGCATACGCTCTCAGAGTACATAAAAGAAAAGATCATCAAGAATCCTAAGGTACAACACTTAATGATAGTCATAGGGTACAAATAACCAATCAGGAAACAATCAATATCAATATAAATCGTAAGGATACAAGCAAAGTTACAGTCATGCAGTCATAAGTGGGAGGAGATGGGTGATGGGAACGATGAGAAGATTAATAGTAGTGCAGATTTAGTAAATAGTTTGACAGTGTTGAGGGAATTATTTGTTTAGCAGAGTGATGGTGTTTGGGGAAAAAACTATCCTTGTGTCTAGTTGCTCTGATGTGCAGTGCTGTATAGCGTCGTTTTGAGGGTAGGAGTCGAAACAGTTTATGTCCAGGATGTGAGGGGTCTGTAGATATTTTCACAGCCCTCTTTTTGACTCGTGCAGTATACAGGTCCTCAATGGAAGGCAGGTTGGTAGCCATTGTTTTTTCTGAAGTTCTAATTATCCTCTGAAGTCTGTGTCTGTCTTGTTGGGTTGCAGAACTATTGTTTACAAAAGCTGCTTTCTTTATGATCTTTGCAAAAAAAAGAAAGAAAGAAAGAGAGAGAGACATACATCTGGTACCTTTTGGGCAGAGAAGCCATTTGATACCCAGCAAAAACAGACAATGATGAAGAAGGAACCAGGTGTAGGCATCTTCTCCCCACTTGCAGAGGGAAGTGTATATCATGCTTTTCCCTTCAAGTTTGCCATCCAGCAATTTTTCTTTATAAAATCCTCTCCAATCATCCTCTTGTGAAATGTTATGTTTCATGAGTCTACATTTTCTTCATTAAGACGGTCAGAAATCAACCAAACCTGGTTCATGGGTTCTAGACTGAATTTTCTGAGCACAAAATCTTTTGAGTTACTGCTGGCAATTGAAGCCATAAGAAACACAGCCAGCGAGACAAAGAGAAAGGAAATAATTCTGGAATCTATTAAGAACAGATGTAGAGAGAATGCAAGTTTAAAAGTCCAGAATATTTTTAGGTTTGCACAATACCTGGTGCCCTAACCAAGTTTGTATGTTCAGTTGGAAGAGATTAAAGGGGAAAGGGAGGGAGAGAGAGAGAGAACAAGGTTCCTGATCCAGAAAAAGGTTACAGTAAAAGCATTTGTACCTGGAGGGAATCAGGAACATAACTTCTATCCCTGCTTTGTAAATGAATGTGAAGGTCCATATCAACACAACTTGGGTTGCAAAGAAATTATCTTTCTTTCCTTATAGTGGGCTGCCGATATGCTGACATAGGAACCCAGAAACTCCACACTGTCTTTGTTTGGCTTGTTCATTTCATCTAAAATAATATTGTAGGTGGGGAACCAATGGCCCTCCAAAATGGAAGGACACTTCAATTCCCACTGTGGACAAATGGCTACAGAAATTGATGGGAGCTGGCAGAGGTGGCTAAATTGACCGTTTTGATCAAAGAAGAGAATATAAGTACTTTGATTGCTACGTGGAAACCGCTTCTGGACTTTGTGCTTGGGGTGGGGGGAAAAATGAAACTTTTGATTTTGCGTTCTACACATCAGACTGATTTGTTGTTGTAGAAATGGCTAGTTTATATTATTACGGAAAAGAAAAAGTTGAGGTCCGATCTTAATGCTTTATTTTATTGCCACAGAGGGAGTTGGAAGTCAACGCTTCCTCCTCTCCTCCCTTTTCTTTCCCCTTCTCCTTCCCACGGGGTCCCCCTGTTTGCTTCTGTATTTTTGTATTTTGTTCTGTGATCTGATGAAATGCTTAAAGTCAAGGACCAATGGTCTTCCAGACATTGCCAGAATGCAACTCCTTTATCTAAAGGGGAAGCAAACTGGGAATTTCAGGGATGTGACATTTGGAGAACTCAACGTTCTCCATCCTGATGATCAAGGAAGCTTCCTCCTGGCTTAGTGTCATCGATCCAAGCTTCACAGATGTTAAGTGGAAGAATTCCAGGGAAAAACCAGCCTGAAGAGGCTGACAATGAAAACCAAGTTCTTGTGCACCTCAAGGATTTGCTCTCCCAGGAACAGGGGTGAGTTCTATTTACCTTTACTACCTGTTCGCAACGGGATTGTGTGTGCGCAGAGCTTCTGCGCACGCGCTGAGCTTCTGCGCACGCGCAGATGGTCTATGATGACATCTGGGTGGGTGGGCGGAGTCTGCCCCCAGTTTTACTACCGGTTCGCAGGAACCGGACCGAACCGGGGGCAACCCACCACTGCCCAGGAAAGAAAAGCTGCCTGGGGTTTAGCAGCAGTTGAAGGCAGCATAACTTTGCAAATACACCGAGACAAACGCTACTCAGAAGGTGCCTGCAGAATGTCCGATAGTCCTTGAGTTACAACAGCTCATTTAGTGATTGTTCAACATTACAACAGCACTGAAAAAAGTGACTTATGACCATTTTTCACACTTATGGCTGTTGCAGCATCCGCACAGTCCCCACATTTGGATGCTTGGCAACTGGTTCATATTTATGACGGATGTAGCATCCCACGGTCATGCCGTCCTCTTCTGTGACCTTCTGACAAGCAAAGTCAACGGGGAAGTAAGATTCACTTACCCACCGTGGGAATAATTTAACGACTGCAGACTTAAGAAATGTAGCAAGAAAAGTTTTAAAATGGGAGAAACTCACTCCACAAATTTCTCATTTAACAACATAAAATGGTGGGCTCATCGTAAGCCGAGGTCTACCTGCATGTGAGGGTCCTTCAGTAGAAGCTAGAGAAAGGGTCAGGCCAGGGGCCTCCATATCTGGGGTCAAAAAAATGTCAAGTTGTTGGTTTTAACTGAGCGCTCATGGATGCCACCTTGACTCTTTTCTCTCTGCAGATGCCCCTGAATCAAGCCCTTCTCTAATTAGCTCTTCCAGAAGATCTTACACTGATACCTGGAATCCTCTATTTAGATCTAGCAATAACAGAAATCGAAGGAAGTATCTGTAGCTCAGGGCAGAATTGCACAATCCTAGGTGCTCTCTGAATTCGGTGGTCTCCTTGCAGATGTTTTATTACCAAACTATAACAACAACAACAACAGAGTTGGAAGGGACCTTGGAGGTCTTCTAGTCCAACCCTCTGCCCAGGCAGGAAACCCTACACCACTTCAGACAAATGGTTACCCAACATTTTCTTAAAAATTGCCAATGTTGGAGCATTCACAACTTCTGGAGGCAAATTGTTCCACTGATAAATTGTTCTAACTGTCAGGAAATTTCTCCTTAATTGCTTCTCTCCTTGATTAGTTTCCACCCATTGCTTCTTGTTCTGCCCTCAGGTGCTTTGGAGAATAGCTTGACTCCCTCTTCTTTGTGGCAACCCCTGAGATATTGGAAGACTGCTATCCTGTCTCCCCTAGTCCTTCTTTTCACTAGATTAGACATACCCAGTTCTTGCAACTGTTCTTCATATGTTTTAGCCTCCAGTCCCCTAATCATCTTGGTTGCTCTTCTCTGCACTCTTGCTAGAATCTCCATATCTTTTTTACATCGTGGCAACCAAAACTGAATGCAATATTCCAAGTGTGGCGTTACCAAGGCCTTATAAAGCGGTATTAAGTAACTAAGTAACATCATCAATGCTAGCAATGACAAAAATATTGTGGAAAATTGGCAAGGCTCACTATGACGGTACTGTACTTCCCTGTTTTGGGTGAGTTGGTTTCAAAGACAAAGTGAGATCCAGGGCTCCGTAATGGTATATATTTCCCCCAGCCCTCTGAATCAAAGCTGCTAATTCTCTTTGCTTTTGCTAAATAATTCCCAAGCATTTCAAAGCTATCATTCAGCCCAAAACCCTCTTCCACTCGGCCAAGCCATTCAGTTCAGTGGCTGCTACCGGTTTCTTTCTATGAGGCCCTCGGATGTCCCAGCGCTGATAAATAGACTGTTTCTGGCAACAACAATGCTAATTTCACGAAGTCATGAAATGAGTAGAGCGGTAAGCAAGACTTACAGAGTCGATGATTCCCTGGAGAGCTTCAAAGCCATCATTCACAGGGAAGACGTGATCCTTGCTGTCAGCAATTCGAGCCAACTGGTTTTTTTGGGGGGAAAAAGTGGGTCAGCCAACAAGGACGCAAGGAAATATTGGACACACACACACACAGTCAGTCAAATCCCAAGAGGCAGATGACCATTACGCAAGAGGTGGAGACCACCGTTCGTCAAGCTTTGTTGACATCTATGCGTGTGAATTTTGTTTCTTCCACACTCATTGTTTTTCTCAGGATTTGCACTCATCACTACGATAGGAGGATTTGAGTTTTTCCAAATACAACAGTGGGACGAAGGGGAATTAGCTACCCCCCCCTTTGAAGCAGAGAATGTCAATATAATAGGACAGTGTTTTGCAACCTCAACAACTTTCAAATGTGTGGACTTCAGGTCCCAGAATTCTGCCTGGGGAATTCTGAGAGATGGAAGTTCACATCTCCTTAAGCTGCTGAGGCTGAGAAAAACTAGGATAGGATCCTGGCTGAACCTGGATCATAGTTTAAATTATTACAGGAGGATGAATCCATGGAGTCTTTAGAGGCAACTTCCAGGCTCTTTGGCAGCTGCCTAAAACCAAAATTCTTTCCAATCTAATTCTCAGAGTTTTCTTTAGCAAGATTTATTGGAATATGGGGAATGGGGTTGTACGAACTCCAGCAGCCGAACAGTTTCCCACTGAAAGCCATTGGATCTATTTCATTTTTCATTTATTTTTCATTCTTATTTTTTTTTTTAAATTCCAGCCATCCTGTGATCTGTTGAGATGTCAGAACTTTTTCATAGGAAACAGTGCAGCTGGCTGGTTGCATATCCGTCTTGTTTATCAGCCTTAACTCAACCTACAAGGTACCTGTTCCGAACCTTTATGGCAAAAATTACAGACACAATTTTAC
The DNA here is from genome assembly GCF_028640845.1 of Ahaetulla prasina. Classification (NCBI taxonomy): domain Eukaryota; kingdom Metazoa; phylum Chordata; class Lepidosauria; order Squamata; family Colubridae; genus Ahaetulla; species Ahaetulla prasina. The sequence continues at coordinate 1,447,955 of NC_080547.1, forward strand.
CATCGGTTTGGAATGTATTGTGACTTCCCAATCTAGACCACAGTCTTGGGATCTCCTGTACTTTCACCTAAGTACAAGCCAATCTAATGGTGCTCAGGTTTTCAAGTCCAGTCAAAACTGGGTGGATGTGTCTACTTACATGGGCTTTATAGTTAAGGAGAAACACCTGGAACCAAAAAATGGTGTCTATTACATATTATTGGTTTCCTTACCTACACCATGGGGTTTGGATGGGAATGGTTAATTTTTGGTTAATATTATGCTGGCCTGTAAGCCTAGAGAAGTGAAGCTGGAATTGGCCATAAGTCATAAAGGGCCCATCGTCTCCCACCCTTGCTCTAGAACAGGGGTCTCCAACCTTGGTCCCTTTAAGACTTGTGGACTTCAACTCCCAGAGTCCCTCAGCCAGCAAAGCTGGCTGAGGAACTCTGGGAGCTGAAGTCCACAAGTCTTAAAGGGACCAAGGCTGGAGATCCCTGCTCTAGAAGGTGAGGTGACTTGCGAAGAGGCCTCTGCATGGGTAATCCCAAAAAATCAAGATGGCGGCCGTGTCATGACAGGAACGGATGTTACGCCTGTCGAAAAGAGTCGAGGCTTTGATTCCACAGTTCTAGCCGCCCCTTTGACATTTTGGAGCCACGTCCTGCAGTGTTCTTCTCACTCCCTTGAAAGCAATTTCGAACGAGACTGAAAGCTGTTCCACTTAAGCCAAGCGTTGCCCAGATGCAAGGCACTCGAAAATTACCTGAGTTTCATTGAAGTCCTTCACGCCGACACAGTATACTGTTGCTCCCAGCTCACGGGACCGGTTGGCCTTGAAAGAGAGGACAAAGCATTGGTTGCACCCCAAAAAGCGTAAAGAAACTGTCATTCTTGGATGGGGCTTCCCAACCACCATTTTACCTCCTGGCCCATCTCACCCACCTACCTGCCACCTCAGCAGGAAGAAAAATAAACCCCATATTCAACCTGGCAGAATTGCCTTTCTGTTTGGGATGTAACCCATAATTATGAGTAAAAAAAGAGTCCTGGACTGAGGGAAGGAGAAGGGAACACAATTCCTTCATCTTCGTGTCACGTTTCCTGGCCCTCCTTATACAGTGCAGGTAGTCCTCCATCCACACTTCACAGTTCCTATCCAGGGGACTTAACCACGACACCAAAGGAGCTATTTTTATTTATTTATTTTATTTATTTTATTAGATTTTTATACCGCCCTTCTCCCGAAGGACTCAGGGCGATGTACAGCCAAAAATTAAAAAACCCACAATATTCACATTTAAAACAGAAACTTAAAACCGAGCAAATTACAAAAATGGCTGAAATTTAAAAATTTAAAACCCTAAAATAATAACCCCAATTAAAATTTAATAAAACCTTTAAGCCAGTCCCGCTTGAATAAATAGGTGCGTTTTCAGCTATGCCAAAATATCTCTTCTAATTTCACCAAACTCCCTTGCCCCATAGAAGAAGCATCTGCTTCTCTGGCTCCCCCCGCCCTTTATAAAAAAAAAATTATATTTCAAGCTTATTTTATTATTTTAGCTGACAGGGATGGTTGCAGTTTGGGGTTTGTTTGCTTCTTCCCCTGCTCCCTATTTTTCCATTTTTCCTGCTTGGCTACCCAATTTCTGAAAAATAATAATAATACTAAAACCCTGTTTCCCCCCAAATAAGACACCTCCTGATAATAAGCCTAATCGGGCTTTTGAGCGCATGGCAATAAGGCCAAGTGCTTATTTCAGGGTTCAAAAAGATATAAGACAGGGTCTTATTTTCAAGAAAACAATAAAAATAAATAAATAAATAAGTAAAAGAAATGAAAAGATCAAATAAACAATGACATAAATAAAATAAATAATAAAATAACATAAATAATAAAATATGAAATAATATAATATGAAATAATATAAAATATAAAATAATAATAAAATAAATAATAAAATAATATAATATGAAATAATATAATATGAAATATAAAATAATAATAAAATAATAATATAATAAAATAATATAATATGAAATAAAATATATAATAAAATAATAAAATAAACTAATAAAATAAACTAATAAAACAAAACAAAACAAAACATAAAATTTCTCTCCCGGCGCTTCTCTTTGAAATTTTCTGACCAGGGAAGCTGCCCTTTGCTGTACTGTCCTCTGCAAGATTGGTTGTTCACCTGGTTTCTTGGTCACCTCAGAATCCTATTCTTGGGAATTTCTTTTAAATGTAGATTTTTTTAAAAAAAATTATTGTCAGGAGCTTCTTCTCTGGAAACAAGGGGGAGACAGGAGAGAGAGGGAATCCAGCCTGCCTTTTCCGCACAACAATAATTATGACTTTAGAAGAGGGCTAAAATTAGGCGTCTCACAGCCTTGTAAGTCTTTATCTTGAGCGTAAAGTCAGGTCTATTCCCCAGCATCCTAAAAGAAGATGGGTGGATAAATCCAGCCAATTCCCTTCGAGTGCTTCAGGCAGGGAGGATGGGCCGCCATAGCTTTCTGCAATCTGATGCCCTCCAGATGTGTTGCAGACTTAAGAATTCCCTGAAAGCATCTGGAAGGCCTTGGATTGTGGAAGGCCAAGTTGTGCGCCTCTCTATCCCCGTGCTTTTGATAAACCTTATTTTTCGGAAGACAGCCCAGTTAATGTGCTCTCCCCATCCTGGAGCCCAATTAGTCCTTTTTCTAGAATTGTGGTGACAGCACTGAAGATTCGTATCCTCCAGTTCAACTTTCTAAAGATGTTGCAATGCATCTACTGAATCCTGGAGTATTTAATTTTTGCAGTCAGTGATGACCGTTGAGGGAAGGGAGCAGCACAATTTTCCTTGGGAAATTCCCTAGGCTAACGCCGGGAAAGAAATTGGGTTTATATTTTATTATCTGCTTTCTTTTAATGCATACTTCCCAGAACTTGGGGATGGGGGGAAGCACACACAAAATGAATGCTCATGAGCAGAGGTCTCCAAACTTGGTCCCTTTAAGACTTGTGGACTCCAACTCCCGAGTCGGATTTGGACTCTGGGAGTTGAAGTCCACAAGTCTTAAAGGGACCAAGGTTGGAGGCCTCTGCTCATAAGGACTTCGGGGTGGGGGGTGGGGCAGGGAAATAAAGCAGAATCCGGTCGATGGAAGGGAAGAAGAAAAAAATACAGCAACATTGAAATAAATAGATTTGCCTCCTCCAATCCTTGCAAAGTTGGGGGGTGCAGAGATGGGAATGCTGTGCATTGATAGGCAGGTTGCAACGACAACATTAAAAGACATTAAAAATGCCAGGCAAACTTCTCGCTATTTATTTTATTTATTTATTAAATTTTTATACCGCCCTTCTCCCGAAGGACTCAGGGCGGTTTACAGCCATGATAAAAACAACAACAGGGTACACATAAAACCATAATTTAAAAAACTTATTTTACAAATGGCCGAATTAAAACATTTAAAATAAAACCCAAATTTTAAAATGTTAAAACATTGAAACTAATTAAAATCCTATTAAAATCCTATGCCAGTCCTGCGCGAACAAACAAATAGGTCTTCGCTCCCCCTCATCTTCTCACTTCCCCCAAGAGAATAGCCAATACATTGGCACGTTTTACTTTAGTTAAACATTTAGATTCTGCCCTTCTAACGCATTTCCCTGCAAAACGAGCGTGTGAACTGTCAGATTGTGGCTCCAAGCTTGTCTGGGCAAAGTTCTCTTGTTTCCAACAAGTCTCCCAAAATAAAGGCGAGTGAAAATGACATGCCAGTTGTGAGCCTCGGAGGTAGACAGACAAAACAAATGTCTGCAAACATGTGTGTCCCCCACTCTCCTTCTCTCCCTCCCTCCTTCTCCCCTCTGTCCCCTCCCTCCCTCCCCTCTCTTGCCCTCCTTCTCTTTCGCCCTCTCTGTCCCTCTCTCTCTCTCTCTCTCTCCCTCCTTCTCCCTCCCTCTCCTTCTCTCTCCCTCCCTCCCCTCTGTCTCTCTTTCTCTCTCTCCCTCCTCCCCTCTCTCCCCTTGCCCCTCTCCTCTCTGTCCCTCCCTCCCTCTCCCCCTCTGTCTCTCCTTCTCTCTCTCTCCCTCCCTCCCTCTCTCCGTCCCTCTCCTTCTCTCTCTCACCCTTGCCCCTCTCTCCCTCTCCCTCCCCTCTCTTTCTGCAAACCCAAGATAAATGAACATGAAGAATTCATTCCTTTCCTAAGAAACCCCAAGAAGTAGAAGTTCTGGGTTTTATTTGCAAAGGAGAAGATCTGCCAGTTTCTTCTCCCACAGAAATGCTGAGACCAAGGAAGAGGTTGTGAACATCGTTTGATGGAGGCGTCAACAGGAGCTGAGATTTTAAACCCAGCCTGCTTCTGGAGTTATAGGAGGGACACAGTCCCCACCTCCCAGTTTTTGGGTGCATCATTCCATTCAACCCAGACTTCCAACGCAAGGCCCCTACCTCTAGTTCAGAATAGAAGAAAAGGTCCTCATGGAGTTCTCCATCCGTCAAGGCAATAATGACACTGGCAGTCCTGTAACCTGATGAGGGAAGGAAGCCATCAGAAGTAGAATTAATGGTCAAGGACGATGAAACCACCAGCTGCCATCTTCTTCTACTCAAGCACGATGCTTCATATCTGGTGCTGTTTGCAAACTGTCAAAGAAGTTTCCTTCATGTTTTACTACAACATGGAGACAAAGAGCCACGTTTGCACCAACTCAGTATTTAATATAGTGGTTAAACACAGAAACTGTTTTCAAACCTTGGGCACGGATGTTGGCTGCCTGACTTTGGGCCAGCGCTTCCCTCTCTCCCAGGCCTGGCAAGATAATGCCAGACCACTTCTGGAAATGTTGGCAAGGAAACTACAGGGACTCATCAAATGCCAAGGCCGACTCAAAAGTGGAGCGCCCGTTTGGTGGAGGCACCAGACTAGAAACTGGAATTCTTGGGGACTTGGGCAAGCAGTTACCAAGAGTCCAGAACGACTTCAAGAGGTGGGCAACACATGCACATTCCACAGGAAAACAGACATCATTTGGACTCTGTAGTGAATATATTAGCTTGTTTTCCAAACCAGGGGTCTCCAACCTTGGCAACTTTAAGACTTGTGGACTTCAACTCCCAGAATTCCTCAGCCAGCTTTGCTGGCTGAGGTATTCTGGGAGTTGAAGTCCACAAGTCTTAAAGTTGCCAAGGTTGGAGACCCCTGTTCCAAAGCATCCTGCTTCACTTAATCCAGATGTTTACATTTGGGATAGAAACCTACATAATTTTAAAAGAATAAGCACATGTGTGTGAGTGATCATCTTAATGGCTGCCTGCCCAAAGGCCAAATGGCAGACTTGGAAGGAATTGTGGTTGCAGCTCCAAACCATCTGGGGATTCAGGTTTTATGATGGGAATATGACAGGCTACTTCACAGTAAACTGGGCCACCGAAGCAAGGGACAAAGAAACTCTTGTTAGAAGTGCGCACAAAACAAACTGAGGTCACTGGGTGAGAGAGAGAGAGAGAGAGAGAGGCGTACACATTGCACCAAGCATCCGTGCAAAGACAAGGTGGGCCAAGGTTCACTTCGTAGAATCATAGGACGGAAGGGACCTTGGAGGTCATCTAGTCCAACCCTCTTCCCAAGACAGGAGAGCTTATACTATCCTGGTCAAATGTTTGTCCAATCTTTTCTAACCCTAACCCTCTTTTGACTGTACTGTACTGTACTGTACTGTACTGTACTGTACTGTACTGTAGGACTGTACTGGCTTTTTTGGCAGCTGCAACACACTGCTGGCTCAAACTTAAGCAGTGATCCACCTAGCTCTCCCTCACAGTTATTACTATTAATAATAGCAGTTACGATTACTTTTCTTCATTAAGTATTATTTATAATTTATAATAGTAAATTATGACTATTAATAATAGTATTACTATTGCTTACTCACTTAGGCAGGGAAAACCAAATGCATAGGTACAAAATACCTATGTATTTTGGCTTAGGAGCCAGTTACCACCTATTCTGAACTTACACATTTGGTTTTCCCTGCCTAAGTGCAAAAGCTTTTCTCACCACTGAACTTCAACTTGTTGGATAATTGTTGGAGTCGTTTCTTCCACCTTGGCACCCGTACAATAGCTCCACAACTTAGCTGTGATCACATCTTGAAAGAATCCCGATTTTTTTCTTTTCCTGTGTGCTTAGATGGATGCGATCTGATTATAGAGAACTTGTTGGATAATTGTTGGAGTCATCTCTTACATTCGCATCAGGGTGAACTTTGCCTCACCTTTTATTAAAAATTACAGATGGGATGTAGGAGAAACAATTAAAAGCTGCCGTTTTCCCCAGAGTCGTGCCTCTAATTGTTTTCCCAACAGGGAAGCCTGGCGATGGCTTTAGGGCAGGACGGCCCTGCACGAAGAAGAGACAACCTATGATCATCCCAATTACAACATGCTATCCTCAGAGGAGGCAGAATTGCTGCCCAAAGGTGTTCTTATCACCCCAAGATTGTTAGCCTGCTGCGAGAGTGGCCCAGGCTTGTCCATGGTCTGGCTTTCAAATGATCACATCACCGCAAAGAAGCAATTAAACTTAATTTGGTTGCTGCTGTCAACCTGAGTCATGCGTTCCATGCTCAAGTTAACATGCAGCTGTTATGAAAGTGAAGATAAGAATTCTGTCTGAATGTCCCAGTAATTATCAGTCTTCATCAAATATCAACAATTGCTACAGGGAATTTTCTACTCCGGAGAAGAGCAGCCGGGTATCAAATGACTGCATTAGGCGGGGAACAGAACAGAATAACAGAGTTGGAAGGGACCTTGGAGGTCTTCTAGTCCAACCCCCTGCTTACGCAAGAGACCCTATATATCATGTCTGACAAATGGCTGTCCAATCTCTTCTTAAAAGCTTCCAGGGATGAAGCGCCTACAACTTCTGGAGGCAAGTTGTTCCACTGATTAATTGTTCTTTCAGGAAATTTCTCCTCAGTTCCAGGTTGCTTCCCTCCGTAATTAGTTTCCACCCATTGCTTCTTCTCCTGCCCTCAAGTACTTTGGAGAACAGGTTGACCTCCCTCTTCTGTATGGCAGCCCCTCAAATATTGAAACACTGCTATCATGTCACCCATAGACCTTCTTTTCACTAGACTGGACATACCCAATTCCTCCAATCATTTGTCATCTGTTTTCGTCCCCAGGGCTCTAATTACCGTTGTTGTTTCTCTACACCTTTTCCAGAGTCTCAACACCTTTTTTATAATGGGTTGATCCAAAACTGGATGCAGTATTCCAGGTGTGGTCTTACTAAGGCTTTATAAAACGGTATTAACATTTCATGTGATCTTGATTCTATCCCTCTGTTAATGCAGCCTAGGATTGCATTGGCTTTTTTTGGCTGCTGCAGCACACGGCTGGCTCACATTTAAGTGATTGTCCACTAGGATGTCAAGATCCCTCTCACAGTTACAGGTTTTACTTAATCTGTACCTGCATTGTGCTTGATTTAGCTGTGTTAAATGGGGGTGCAGGACGGAGGTGAGAAGCGGGAGCCTCTGAAGAGAGTCAAAAACATCCCAACAGATATGAAAAGGGGAGAGGGGCTTGAATTCTGGTCACCATCTTGATATGTTTATGATACAGGTTGCCCAAAGTTTGTTTATATGATGCCTTTATTGTTTTTATAAATAACCCAAGGTGGTGAACATACCCAACATAACCTCCTCCTCTTATTTTCCACACAACAGCTCTTCGAGGTGAGTTGGGCTGAGAGAGAGTGACTGCCCCAAAGTCTCCTAGCTGATTTTCATGCCTAAGACAGGACTAGAACTCCCAGCCACCTGCCTCTAGCCTGGGGCCTTCACTACTAGACCATAAAGGCAAATAATAGAAAACCAACTACTCCGATTAATCTAGCAAACAGGATTTTAACATTTTAGAAGAGGATTTAAAAGCAGCAAGCAGGGAAATGAAGTGGATGAGTTATGCACTATTGATTAACATGCTTCCATTTCAAAGTAGATTTTTGTTTTTTTAGAAAAGCCAGAATTGCTGATCAATCATCTGCTTGTGTGGGTAATGTGTAGTTTGCTCCAGGGTGGATCTAACCAGGGGGTTTGTCTTAATAGCAGCATTTTGAATTGCAAGAAGATATCAAAAGCTATATTTTCACTCTGCAGATACGTGATACCACCAATCAAACTTAAATACTCTAATGACTGCTTAGGGTTTTCCCAAGTGAAAACGTGGAAGAAATACCAAAAACAAATGAACAGAGTTGCATTTCAACAGGTTCAAATGTTATGGAACTGCAATCCAGTGGAGTAAAAAACAGAATAACAGCATAATTTCCCTGGTCTCAAACTTCCACTCAGAAACAGTTAGTAATCTAATAACATTGAGGCTTCCAAAATACAATTATTAACATTTAATGTAGAATTTTATCACACTGCCCTTTACAATAGCTAAGATGCTCTGATAACATTTCCGGACAACTTGTTTTCTTTAGCAAAGATTCCTAGCAACCTTAATAAAAAAAAGTTTTAATACTTGCACATTCAGAGGTTTTATTACTTCCTGCTGTTCCCCATGGGGAAGAATTCGTGCTGGATATCCTGCAACTTATTTTCTGAGTGTCAATTTTGATAATTGCTTTTGCCTTTCATGCCCATGTGCCTGTAGGTCTAGGTGGGTCCAAGGTGTTCATTTAATACCAGAATAGCAATGCAGGGAGTCCTAGACTTATGATCGCAGCTGAGCCCAAAGCTTCTGTTGCTAAGTGAGGCAGCTGTGAAATGAGTTTTGTCCCATTTTACAACCACCGTCGTTGAGTGAATCACTGCAGGTGTTAAGTTGTTAAGCCTGTCAGAAGATGCCCAAAAGGGGATCACATGACCCTGGGACTCTGCAACCGTCATAAGTACATGCCAGTTTCTAAGTGTTCAACTACAGATGTCCCACATCGCCATAGGGATGCTGCAAGGTTCGTAAGCATGAAAAACAGCCGTAAGTCACTTTTTCGGTGCTGTTGTAAGTTTGAATGGTCACTAAACAAGCGGACATAAGTCAAGGACTGCCTGTATTATGCACCAAGAGGGAAATAGATTGAATCACTGGGTTCAATCCACAGACCAGGAACTCCATTCTGGGTCTGCAGACAAACTTCTCTGCCCTTCTAACCCCAGTCAGTCGGTCGGCAAAAGATTGTCCCCGCCTTTAGAATAATTACAAAGATCATTTTAAATCGTGTTTTATTCCAATTTCATTTTAAATCGTGTTTTATGTCATTTTAAATTGTTTTCACCAATTATTTTGTGACTGGAACTCTGCACTTTGACATGGCCCAAGGGCTAATCAATAAAGTAAACCAGGGGTCTCCAACCTTGGTCCCTTTAAGACTTGTGGACTTCAACTCCCAGAGTTCCTCAGCCAGCTTTGCTGGCTGAGGGACTCTGGGAGCTGAAGTCCACAAGTCTTAAAGGGACCAAGGTTGGAGACCCCTGAAGTAAACCCAACTCAGTTAACGAACAAAAAGGAATTGCTACCCATTTTATTGAGCGTATTCTTACCTTGAACATTTTCATGGTAAATTTGCTCACTGGCCTACAACAGAACCAAAGAGAATGATTAGGACGTAAAGTACGGATAAAGTTTAGCTTTAATTACCCCTGCCAAGAATACAGTCCCACATTGAGAAGATGGGGAAGAGATGGGAGGCAGTGGTCCAGCCACAGGACCAAGAAAAAGTCAAGTTGGTATTCAGGGGGTATTCAGTAGGTTCGGACTAATTCGGGCGAACCGGTTGAGGCAACTGTGGGTGGGCCCGCCATCCCACCTCTCCACCCTTCCCCCCATAATGCCGTCCTATTTAGCCACATTTTTGAGGCTGGGCGCATGTGCAGAAAATGTGTGAGAGAGCAAAGCGCATGTGCAGAAGGCTGGGTGCGGCAAACCGGTGGTAAGAATATTGGAAACCCACCAGTGATTGTGTTGTGCCTCGCCCGCCCTCCTCTCCGCAGCCGGGCCCCTCCCATCTCCTGCTATCTGAGCCAGAGTCTGATAATGAAGAAGAACAGCCTGGCATGCCTCCCGCCCCCAGCCCTGGCACCATGCCCGGACAGAATGAGCAAATAAACCTCCCTTCTACAGTGTGTGAACACGAAGCCAGCCACGTGCTAGAATTGCCGGCAGCAGACCAGGAGGACGGAAAGACACAGTGGATGGATCCCCGCTTCCAGAGAATGGAGAGGCGACGTCAGCAAAAGGAAGGGAGGGGCAGGCCTGGATAAGTGCTAAGTCATGGAGCCCCACCCCATGGCCTATATAAAGGGTCTGCTTTTTGGCATTCCTTGAGTCAAGCAAAGTCTCATCTGGTTGCTGAAGTCACACCTTGGATTCCTGCCTGCCCTGAGAACTCTGACAGGAATTTGGCAAAGCTGCAGAGGCTTCGTGGCCACGCTTGATACAGACTTCCCAGACCCGGCCGTCGGAGGAGGAGTGGGACACAACAGATTGTGATCATGTGATTGGAGCCCCATCCCATGTGTATCTTACACGGGCAGCATATCAAAACCTGGCTGGGGCTTTGAGGCATGGTGGCAACCATCCTCTTGCTGTCTTTGGCACACCTGCTTCCTGTGGACGCTCCTGCCCAGCCTGCCCTCTGCCCGTAACACCCACAGCAAAACCAAGACTTCACTTCTTTGCTCTTATTTACCCTTTCAAATCCTTCGTGCATGTAGGTGTCTCCTCCTGGCAAGACCTTCTGAAGCTCATCCAAGCCTTGGCGGATTTTTTCCCTGGAAGAGCAGAAGACACCATCTTTGGTTAGAAAGAACGTAGAGAGAGATGAACAGAGTTGGAAGGGATAATCTTCTGAGCTATGCTTAGGTCACCCTGAAGACTTCTGATTTTAATGCCTCATGAACGTAGGTCTGTGTACCTGGCAACAAGTGTGAAGTCTTCGCAGGTTAAGGTGAACCAGATACAGATCAACAGAGTTGGAAGGGACATTGTAGGTCAACTAGTCCAGGGGTCTCAAACATTGGGTCACTTTAAGACTTGTGGACTTCAACTCCTTGCTGGCTGAGGAACTCTGGGAGTTGAAGTCCACAGGTCTTAAAGCGACCAAGGTTCGAGACCCCTGATCTAGTCCAACCCCACCCACCCCCAAGCAGGAGACCCTACACCCTTTCTGAGAGATAGCAGTCTAATCTCTTCGTGAAAGCCTCCATTGATGCCACAACTTCCAAAGGCAACTACTGTTCTATTGGTTGATTGTTCTCACTGCCAGAAAATTCTTCCTTATTTCCAGATTGAATCTCTCCATGATCAGTTTCTATCCATTATTCCTTCGGGTGCTTTGGAAAAGAGCTTTACCCCCTCCTCTCTGTGGCAGCCCCTCAAATATTGGAAGACGGCTCTCATGTCTCCCCTGGTCCTTCTCTTCACTAGACTAGCCATGCCCAGTTCCTGAACCATTCATTGTATGTTTTAACCAGTCCCCTAAAATCATCCTGGTTGCTCTTCTCTGCACTCTTTCCAGAGTCTCAACATCTTTTTTATAGTGTGGTGACCAAAACTGGGTGCGTATTCTAGGTGTGACCTTACTAAGGCTTTATAGAGTGGTATTAGTACCTGCTACGGGCAAGATAGTTATACCAAAGAAGCCACAGCTCTGAACTCCCCCACTGTCTACTTGAAATAAAAGCATTTTGCAATGCTGTGGTAAGAAAGAAACGTTGGGGAAAACTATTATTATCTCAAGGCAAGGCATTGTGTGGAGACAGCCAGAATGGCGAGATGGCTGATAACTACCTTATTTTGCTTTCTAGGCATGGGAAAAATTCTCTTTCTTAGGACTCCCGTCTTTTTTCCTTTCTCTTTATTCTTTCCTGCCCCTCCCAAAGATAACAGGGCCTGGCAACCTCCATTTCCAGAGTCCTGAGAAAGTCTAACGGTAGGAAAAGGGGGAGACAGCTAGATTTCTCTCCCCTCCCCCAAATGTCACCATTCACCAATATCTGCAGAAACACGTGTGGGAAAAAGTCTGATTTGGGTCCATCCGTTGCAGT